>NW_022111324.1:4096182-4190850 GCF_000313985.2 Echinops telfairi
AAAAAAAAAAAAAAAGAGTTACAGTCTCAGAAACCCACAGGTAATTCTACCCTTTCCTATAAGGGTTCTTATGAGTCAGAATTGACTCAATGGCGGTGTTTTGATTTTAAAGTCAGTACCTGAAACAGCCAGCAGAATCAAACAATAAGATGTTGGAATTCTGATGGCAATCTGTAGTAAAATAAAGTTTATTTTCACATACATGCGTACTTTAGAAACATTTTTATTTGAAATTTTTATTTTCTTCATTTATAGCAGAGATAGCAAAATAAAATGGAGTGTCCTTATATACCTTGAAACAAAAATATCTATATACATGCCCAAATTTATAAATATATACATACATACATAAATCCCACTGCTATCAAGTTGATCGCACCCCTATAAAGCATTTTCAAAGCTTTGTAATTTTTTTTTATAGGCGCAGACAGCCTCATCTTTCACCTGTGGGTCTGCTGGTGGGTTTGAAGCAGCACCTGGGCTCCTTCAACTGCCAACTGACACCAAAGATAACCACAGAATAGTCATGACATTTACAAAATCATCCTTAGTACCATAACTAAAGTACAGAGCTTATGTAGATTTCAATGACTTTCCTTTTTCATCAATGTTATTTTTTCTGTTGTGAGATCTAGTCCTGGATCTCACATGGAAATCTGATTGTCATGAATTGTGGTTTTCCCCCATCTGTGAGAGGTGCTCAGTCGTTTCCTTCATGACTGACACCTTTGAGATTCTGATCAATCATTCTACAGATTGTACCTGAGTTAGGTATATCGGATGTTTGCTTGTGATTAGATTGAGGCGTGCATTAGAAGGAAGGATACGACAAGGTAGTGTATCCTCCTCAATATATTATATCAGGAGGTTCTTGGTACCAATATATATTACTGATAATGTTCATCTTGATCACGTTGATGAGATGGTGCCTGTCAGAATTCACACTGTTAAACTGTTATTCCCACCCCCCAAAAGTATTTAATATTGAGGGAAGTATTTCACAATAATCAAATATCTTGTATGTACTTGCTTCTACAGGCATACTTTAGAACCTATGTATATGCCAGAAGCAAATATTACTGTGGTGTTGCAATGGTGATTTTTAAATTTTCTCACCCTTTCTACACTTTTAATATAAGAACTCTTCTGAAAGTGTTGTTGATTATCCTAATTACTTAGTCCATTATATTTGTATGACAAATGGATATTATTTTATTCTTTGGATTATATACAATCCAAAACTAATACAGTTTACTTTGCTCCTCAAATTGTTCCAACTCGGGCAGTGGGAGCGCTTTCAGATTGTTTCTTGTGCTCTACTGATAGCCGATTCTTTAACATTTCCTTATTTCCTGGAAGGAGTCAGGAGTTATGTGCTGGGCTGTTAGCCATAGGTCACGAGTTTGAACCCACTAGGCCTTCCTTGGAAGAAAGATGAGGCTTTCTGCTCCTATAAAGATTTCCAGCCTTGGGAATCCACAAGGGTAGTTTCACTCTGTCCAATTGGGTGGCTGAGAGTGGGATTCAACTCAATGGCATTGAGTTTTAGTTTTGGTTTGCTTCCTTCCAGGCCAGCCTGCGTTTGCCCTGCTACAATCAGAGAACCCACCAGTTTCCCAATGAGCCCTGCTTACTTTGGAAAATGCAGTTTAAAAATCAAGATACGAGGGCTAGACATGCTCATTGCAGCTTGGGCTTTGCTGCTTGAGATAAAAAAATATGTATGAATACTAACAATTCATGCTTACCCTGATATTGGTCCACCTCTCTATCTCCTACATCCCTATCTCGTCTATCTTATCTGTGTGTCTACATAAAACCACGAGTCCCTATTGAGATCCTTGGCACAATCCAGCACTACAGTGTTTGTTCAAGCCTTTCCAAGTTTCCTTATTTGTGACTTCTTTCTCTGACAGTGCGGAGCCTGGCTTTATTTACAATATGTTTACTTAGGTGTTCAAGCCTTGTATGAAAATATTTTCAGAATTTCTAAGCCACATTTTGTGCAAAAGATTTACCAAACAGAGCATAATTTCTTGTATACAGTTCTTTTTATTTTAGTCTTATAGCATCCTATCAAAACTTGGTTTTCCAAAAGTACTTAAGTAAGTTCATTTCTTCCCCCATCCTCTTTAGCATGGCTATATGGTTGATTTATGTGTAACATAGATTGATTTGCCACAGTTTGCATATCACTCTTTTTTTTCCATTGCATTTTTACTATCAATTCCTGATTGGTTTGTTTTGTTTCTTTTCCATTAATAAAAACTAAAATTCACTTTCTATGGGTTTTGACAATTGTATAAAGCAGTGTCCTGGGCTTTACAATTAATTAGTTAGATTAATGAGTTTACCTTTATATAGTATTATACATCTTCACATATAAAACACTATATTATAAATTTCTCCTTCTCATCCTTTGTGTTATTTTTATTATAAAAACAATATTTATATTATATTGTTTTATATGTAATTATATATATTAAATATTATAAAATATATAATTTTATAAATATTATAAAAACAATATATCCTTTCTATTTTTGCTTTACATATATAGTTATAATTAAGGAAATTATAAATGTGAAAAAGGATGTAGTATTATTTTCATTTACGCAATTCCTGACCTTCTTTATTTCTTTTTATTTCCAGCTTTTATTCCATCATAATTTTCTGTCTTAAAACATTGAAGCTTTTGTAGAGTAGGTCTAGAAGCAATTGACTCCCTCAGTTATTGTCTAAGGAAATATTTTTCCTTAATTTTTAAAAGACATTTGCACTGGGTTTATAATTCCAGGTTGACTTCTTTTCCCTCTCTTTTAGAATTAAACACAAAACAAAACAAAACTTTTCTATTGTGATTTGGGGTGACAATTTACAGAGCTGATTACATTCAGAAATTCATATTTTGTTTCTTGACATTAATTGCAATTCCCACAATGTAACCACACTCTTTCCACTTCTTCCCTGTGTTTTCTGTTTCTATCTTCCTATTTCCTATTATTTCCTGCTTTCTGAATTTTATACTTGGGCAAATGCTACCCCTTTGATCGCATATGCTTCACTATTCCAGGAAATGGATACCTGTCTGCTATTTGGTTAAAAGTTGAGCCATGGACACTCAAGTTCAGTTCCAGGCCTGAAGTCCACAGTTTCTGGAATGCCACCATTCTCTAACAGACCACTGAAATTGGTCCTTCTATTTTTTTTTAAACATTTTAATGTGAATCAGGTGGAAATTTACATATCAGATCATTTTTCAATTAAGCAATACACCAAACCTTCCAATGGTTTGCTCTATTCTCTCCTTTTTTCTATCTCCCTCTTTTAGAATATCATCCTTTTTTAAATCACACAATTTAACATCTATCTACCTTCTCGTCTATTACTGCCCCTTCCCTCTTTTCCTCTGCCACCCTTGGTAAGCATCAAAGTCTGTGCTTCTGTTTTTTTGTATGAGAAATTTTCTTGATCTCCTCCCTGATCCCAAGCATTAGTCTGGGTACTTTAGAGAAACAAATATATGGAAACCCATGTATAAGAGAGAGCTTTATATAAAGGTTAAATGTACATTAAGAAAACATCCCAACCCAGTGCTGCTCAAGCCCACAAGTCCAACATTAACCCATTAACCCTTATGTCCAACACCAATCCACAAAGTCCTCCTCCATCTCACAAAACAGACGCAATGATGCCAGCTTCAGGAGGAAAGCCCAGTCAGTGAATGTGTAAACACCTCAGCACTGGGCAGGGGTTTCCACATGGGTGCTCCAGCACCCAGCACTGCATCCCAGTAGGTCCATGTGGCTTCTCCTTGGGGATGTCTTGCAGGAAGTCAGCCTTGCAAGCTGAAGCAGGGAACTGCTAAGGCAGCTGCATCCTGGTGTGACCATCACAAAGCAAGAGACCTGAGAACTTGAAAGGTGAGGCTCACCTAGCCATTTAGCCCGCTGCCCTTCAATTAATCCCACATGTGTTTATCAGCCAGGTTGGCACAATAAACTAACTCAATTAAATGTATAAATATTAAATGTATTAATGTATAAATAGTATTAAATATAATAAATAAAAATGTTTATATTACAAGAAATGGGTGTTAAATTTTGTCAAATGCCTTTGCTGGGATCAATTGATATGATCATATAGTTTTCCCTTTTTTTTTTTAATATGGTGGATTACTGTGGCAGTTATACAATCTCCTGTCAACTTGTGAAGGGGTGGGTCTAGCCTGGCAATCAGATCATAGCTGATGAGACCTCTGTGTGGGTATGGCCTGCTCCTGAGGATTCTGGGAACTTTCTCCTTGGTGGTGGGACACACACACTCTCTGCTTTGTCATCCTGCCGACAAGACACATGGATCTATGCTAGAGCACTGGAGCTGGAGGAACCACATGGAGACCCCTGCCAGTGCTGAGATGCTTCCACCGCCACTGGATCCACAAGACTTTCAACCCATTGGCCTGTGATGTTCCTGAATTTGGTGTCATTACATGTGTTGCATGAGTCTGAAGAGGAATTTATAGACTGATATCGGACATATGGGCTAATATTGGATTTATGGACTTGATTTGGACTGGGCTGGGATGTTTTCTTATTATGCTTTCTAATATAAAGTTCTCTATTACACACACCTGGGTGTCTCTGGATTTGTTTCCCTAGTCCACCCAGACTAAGACAGTTAATATTTTCCCACTATCTTCCTATGGTTGATTTCTAATTTTATGGTGTTGTGATCTGAGAAAATGGTTTGTACCATGTTGATGGGCATATATACACACTTGGTCTAGTCTGGAGAATGTGCCGTATGCACTGGAAAAGAATGCACATTGTGTTGTTGTGTGGAGTGTTTCATATATGTACAGCAGTTCTCAACCTGTGGGTTGCGACCTCTTTGGGGGTCCAACGACCCTTTCACAGGGGTCACCCGATTCATAACAGTAGCAAAATTGCAGTGATGAAGTAGCAACAAAAGTAATGTTATGGTTGGGGGGTCACCACCACATGAGGAACTGCATGAAAGGGTCACGGCGTGAGGAAGGTTGGGAACCGCTGGTCTAGGATGTCAAAAGACTTAATCTGGTTTGTTAGTTCTCCTGTGTCTTCATTACTTTTCTTTCTAGTTACTCTGCCATTCTTTGAGAGTGGTGCTCTTATTGTTGGAGTATTGTATCTTTCTCCCTTCAGATCTATATGGGTGGGGTTAATGTATTTCAAAGATCTTTCAATGAGTGCATAGATATTTATTATGGTTATAGCTTCTTGTTCTTTTATACCACTAATGATTATGTAATACTTTGATGATGGAGTTTGCCTTGAAGTCTGTTTTGTCAGAGATAAATATTGTCATGCCTGGGTTATTTTTTTAATTGCTATTACTTTGATGCATTTTCCCCACCCTTTGGTTTTTAGTCTATTTTAGTCTTTGTGTCTAAGGCAATGGTTCTCAACTTCCCTCATGCTGCGACCCTTTAATACAGTTCCTCATGTTGTGGTGACCCCCAAACTTAAAATTATTTTCGTTACTACTTCATAGCTGTAATTTTGCTACTGTTAAGAATCTGGCGACCCCTGTGAAAGGGTCTTTCAACCCCAAAAGGGGTCACGACCCACAAGTTGAGAGCTGCTGGTCTAAGGTGTGTTTCTTGTAAGCAACATATTTATGAGGCTGATTTTTCTCATCCATTCTGCTTTCTGCTACTCTTTGCCTCTTGAATGGTCATTTAATCAATCTACATTCAAAGCTCTTTCTTATTGATGGTGTGAATGTATTATGATCATTTAGCTGTGTTTGTTTGGTGGTGGTGTTGATTTCTTTGTTCATTGTAATTTCCTGTGCTAAGTTTTGGTTGTAGATTTTCTTGTTATGTTTTTCCTTGTTATTTTACTGTTTACTAGGTCTCTGTGATTTATTCTTTTTTAGTTTGATTTTTTTCCATTTTGTTTATGTTACCTTTTATTTATTATTTTCTTCTCAAGTTAAAAAAATTTCATTCCTTTTTTGAAAACTAAGTAACTTCCTTTCCTCTCTATTCTAATATTTTGGATCTACTCTACTCCCTCTTTTTATTTCGTAATAGTTTTCACTCTGGAATGATATGGTTCCCTATTTTTTCATATTGTAGGTTTGTTTTATATTGAGTACTATTTTAAGTGTGTTGGCTTCTGAGTGGTTGGGTCTTGTATGTTGGTGTAGAGCCGATGTCTACTGTTATTGGTTCTCTGTCCAATGAATTATCCTCAGTAATTTTTTTGGGTAAGTTTGGTCTTGTTTCCACAAATTGTTTTAATTTCTCATTATATGGAAATGACCTTATTCCTCTCACATTTGAGGACTATTTTTGCTGAATATGATTCTTTGTTGATTATTTTTAGAGTCTTATAAAATCTATTTAATTGCCTTCTTGCCTACATGGTTTCTGCTTTAAATTTAGAACCATCTCTCAAAACATCCTTCATAGCTGTGGTAGTCATACAACATGACAGTGATGCAATGACAGCCACATAGACCACTGGAACAGAATTGAGAACCCAGAGACAGTAGTCATGAGCCCTCAAGTTCAGCAACTCATTCTACTAAGCTGTTTGGTGATGACTGAGAAACATTCATAACATCATCCCTTGTATGCTCTTCTAATAACAGGAATGTGGAATGTTCAGACTGTAAATTGAGGAAAGTCATAAAAAATGAAGTTCATAAATAACCTAAGAATTAGTACACTGAATTGGGCTGTTTTTGATCATTATGTGTCAGATAATTATATTGCATACTATGCCAGGAATGACAAATTCAAGAGGAATGAGAGTGTATTTACTATCAAAGAGAACATTTTAAGACTTATCTTGAAGAGCAAGAGATAGGATAATACTTATATATGCCTACGAGGAGATCAAGCTAATACAACGACTATTCAAGTCTACTCACCAACCACTAAAACTAGTGATGAAGAAATTGAAGACTTCTATCAACTTCTCCAGTCTGAAATTGATAAACATGAAATCAAGAGGTAATGGTAATTATTGTCAATTGGAATGTAAAAGTTAGAAACAAAGAGGAAGTATCAGTTGGAAAATATGGCCTTGGTGATAGAGAAGCTGCACATCACATGACAGAATTTTGTAAGATCAGTGACTTCTTCATCACAATACCTTTTTCAACAACATAAACAGCAACCATACACACAGCCCCTTCCAAGCTGGAACACACAGGAATTAATGTGTCTACATCTCTAAGTTCCACTGAAGACGATTTGAAAGACGACCCAGAGCCAAAATAGGACCTCGAATATATCTCATTTGAATATCGAGAACATCTCAAGAACAAATTTCATGTTTTAAGTACTAATGATTGAAGACTTGATGGGTTAGAGGATGATATCAAGAATATCGCACATGAAGAAAGCAAAAATATCACTATGAAAAGAGAGGAAAGAAAGAAAAAGCCAAAGTGGATGTCAGGAGAGATTCTGAAACTTGCTCTTGGATGTTGAATAACTAAAGCAACAGGGAGATAAGAATTTGAAGAGCTGAACAGAACATTTCAAAGGACAAATTGGGAAGACCAAGTAAACTATTATAATAAAATGTGGGGAAACCTGGAGCTAGTTAGGAATCCAACAAGAAGAGCATGCTCAACATAGCTTGCACTGATAGGAATGACAAATTCAAGCCTTAAGTTGAAATATTGGAGGATTCTATGGACAATTGAATGATGCAGAAAATATTTTAAAAATAGATGGAATGCATTTACAGAGTCATTGAACCAAAAAGAATGGGGATACGTTCAACCATTTCAAGAGGTAACATATGACCAAGAACCAATGGTATTGAAGGAAGAAGTTCAATCTCCACTGAAGGCATTAGGGCTAAACAAAAGGCTCCAGGAATTGAAAGATTTCAGTAAGATAATGCAGCAATGGAAGCCCTCGCTCATTTGTGCCAAGAAATTTGGAAGACAGCTACCTGGCCAACTCATGGGAAGAGATCCGTGCTTGTGTTCATTTCAAAGGATGGTGACCCATCAAAGTGCAGCAATTGTCTAACACTATCATTAAGATCACATGCAAGTAAAATTTTGCTGAAAACATTTCATTCAAAAACAGGTGCAGCACTACACCAACAGGGAGCTGCCAGATATCCAAGCCAGGTTCACAGGAGGACATGGAAGGAGAGATATCATTGTTGAGATCAGATGGATCTTGGCTGAAAGAAGGGAATACAAGAAAGATGTTTGTGTTTCATTGGTAATGCAAAAGCATGTGTGTGAACTTTATAACAAATTATAGACAACATTGCAAATAACAGGAATTCCAGAATACTTAATTGTGATAATGCAAAACCTGTATGTAGATCAAGGGACAATCATTTGAACAGGAGGACACTGGTATGTGTCGGAATTGTATCCATACTTATTCAACCTGCATGCTGAGTAATTAATCTGAGAAAATGGACTATATGAAAATGAGTGCGGCAGGTGTGGGGGCGGCTTGTTAACACTAGGTGTTGTTTTCTGCCTTGTACGGTTTTTAACATACATTTCTAATGGTCTATTGATCTTATTTTTCTTTAACTATAAGTCATTATTTTTTTATTTTTTTCTTACTGCCATTGAGTCAATTCCAATTTACGGGAACTCTTTAGGACAGAGTAGAACCTCCCCTGTGGGTTCCTGGGACCATAAATCTTTTCAGGAACAGAAAGCTTTATCTTTTCTCCATGGAGTGTCTATTAGTTTCAAACTGCTGATCTTGTGGTTAGGAGCTGAATGTGTAACCCACTGCACCCCAAGGGCTCACTTGGGTATCTTTTCTTTTTAGCAGCTTGAATATATGTCTAGATCTAGGACATCTATTATTATTTAATATTTCTGGAGACCGAGATTCTCTGGTTCTTAAATCCATAGGTTGGTGTCTATCATTAATTTTAGAAAATTCTCAGCTTTTAATTTTTCCAATATTTTTGCATTCACATTATTTTACTGCTACTCATGAGATCCTAATTATGTATATATTAAAACATTTTATGTTATCCCACAGCTCTTGAATGTTCTCTTCTGCTTTACATGTCTCCAACTACCCCCTACCCCCACCCTGCACACACACACACACACACACATTTTATTTTTGTGTTTTAGTTGGGTCAATTTCTAATGGCCTATCTTGGATTCACTAATTAGTTCCTCAGTTTCAAATCCACTGATGTGCCTATCAAAGGCATATTTTCCATCTGTTAATATTTTTTTGTTTTTACCATTTCCATTTATAGTGTCCATCTCTGCTGAAATTATGCATCTTATCTTACACGCTGTCTATATTTTTTTGGCTAGAGCCTTTGATATAGCAACCATAGTTCTTTTACATTTCTTGGTTGGGAATGCCACCATCTGTGTCATATCTGAACCTGAATCTAATTATTTGCTTATAATGATAGTGGAGTCCAATACTTTTAAGCACTTAGTTTGTGCTTGGCACTGTGCTAAGGTCTCTGTGCTAAGGTCTCAGTCCTTAAAACCACACTCTGAAGTAGATATTATTCATTCACATTTTCTAGTTAATAAAACTGAGGTTCCAAGAGATCATATCGAAGGACACAGCTAAATAGTAGCAATTCAAACCCAGGTCAGGTTTTCTCTAATGCCTTTGCTTTTTAAGCCCTCATGTTCCTGCCTGCACTAGGCTGTGATACAGCAGAAGCCTTCAGGTATGCATTAAGTAGGCATTTGGCATCCGCTCCAAGCACATGGGTAGCCGCTCTGCCAGCTGGACTCGTACCTGGAGTAACAGGAGGGGATGTAAGAGTGTACAGATGCTCATTGGCCAAGCAACCAATGGGAGCCATGGGGCAGGGGAGCTATGGGGTAGGGACAGCTGCAAAGGCTAAGGGAGCCAGGGCGGACCTCTGGCCCTTCCCTGCAGTAGGGAAAAGAGTCACCGCAGCACCCTGGATACACGTCAAGCACCTGTGAAAAGTCATTCTGTTTCATGGCTGGGACAGACTTTCTGGCTTTCAAAGCAAAGTGCCTGGGCTGTGAGGGGAAGGAGAATTTAGGCTCAGGTAAGTACCTGACAGGAGCCAGAATGTGCTTCCTTCTCAGAGCACTGCTCTGGGAGGAGACAGATAAGGGATCATCCAGGAGGCCTGACTCAAGAGTCAGCCTGGTGGATGATATATGTAGATTACATTCTGTGTTTGTGTGTGTGGGCAGGAGTATGTGTGCATGTGTGAGTATTTGTTTATGCATATGGCTACCTATGTGCAATTTTTTCAGCATGTTAATATACACCAGTAATGTATATTCCTATACTCATTGCTTATGTACATTCATTTGTAAGCACCTGGACATTTAGAGGGGTGAATTAAATGAACAATTGCTTGTGAGTCTGGCAGGTTTCTCTGTGTACTGATGGGCCAAGGCCATTGTTTGATACAATCATCCTGAGACTCAGAGACATACAAATGAATCTGAAGGGGTCCATTGGTTTGGATACATTTCAGCATTCAACCAGAACATATGGTGTGTGATGGCATGTGTGTTTTAAAGCCTTCACCACATGATTCTGCCAACTTCCCTGCTAACTTGTGCTTTGGAGAACACAGAGTAGAAGTATCAGACTGGAAAATGGCGCAGTGATCTGTTACAAGCATATTGTCAACTGCCGGAGCCTCTAGTGCCTGTGCCCGCAGTGATGGACAAAGGCCACCCCCTTGGCTCTTTGGAAGTCATGTGTACTCTGATCCATACTGCTGTGGAAAAACCCATCATGTCTCAAGATGGAGTCCTTCAAAGGCACGGACACATTTCCTGAGGATGGAGGACAGTCAGCGGAAGTGATCAGAGAGGAAATCGGTGCTCATGGCTGTGTACTGCGTTCTACTCCTGCCTCATTCTCTGCGAGACCCCTCCCATGTGCGTCATTTTATCTGGACTGAGAGGACTCAATCCAATGTTAATCACCATGTAGTCTACAAAACCAGACACTCAAAGGTCTGTGCACAATAGGCCACTGATTTCCTGTTTTGATTTGAGGGGCTAGAAAATTCTCTGTATTCCAGCAGTTCTCAACCTATGGGTTGCGACTCCTTTGGGGGTCGAACGACCCTTTCACAGGGCTCGCCAGATTCATAACAGTAGCAAAATTACAGTGATGAAGTAGCAACAAAAATAATGTTATGGTTGGGGTTCATCACAACACGAGGAACTGTATTAAAGAGTCATAGCATGAGAAAGGTTAAGAACCACTGCTGCATTCTAAGTTACCAACTCTCTTTGGTACATTGCTCCTTACCTACAGCTTCAACTCAGTTTTTATCTTAAGGATATACTTGCATCTCTATTGAATTTACAGCTTATTATTATCTGACAAGGGTCTCACATGAGATGACTACATTAGCAAAGCTTTATTTTATTAATTAATCCATCACCAACATTGGTTCTTGGAGGAGACTTGCAAGAATAAGACTTATGATAGGTAGACTTTGATGAGAGGAACTACAATTTAGTCCAAACTATACCTTTGTTCTAGGATGTGTGTGTGTGTGTGTGTGTGTGTGTGCGCGCGCGCATGCATGTGCTTGGTGAAAGCAATTGCTATCGTAGACAACACACCCGCTTTGCCCCTGCAGAGGTTACCTGATAGGACAACACACACGTGTTCAAAAGTCAGGAGTGCTATACTGAGACGCAAAATGACTCAGGTCCTTAGTGATTTCACTGAGTGATGAATGTAGGATTAAAAAAAAAGAGAGTTAGGTGGGACTCCTCACAGAAACCTTCCTGGGGTAACTTCCCAGCCGAGGTGTGAAAGACAAGGAAGCGTGTCAGATCACCACAGGGCTAGTCTCACCAGTCAGTGAACAAGTCGGCAATGATCTACTTTGAAAAGGTCCGCTATCAGGGATCTGGGACAGTGGGTGATTCTGGGAGTGCAGGTAAGTGGAGGGAGGAAGTGGTGCCTAGGCAGCCTGTTCCCACTGACCCAGGAGAGCGACAAGCATAAAGTAAGTCCATCATTGAAATGGGCACACATCAATTAGATGTTGAAAAATTTTAAAAATAATAGCCCTGGATGAGGTGTTATCAAAAATGACCTGTCTGAGTCTAGAGCCTTTAGATTTACATCGGAATGTAATTAACACCAAGTGGCACTTCCTGCTGTTCCCAATCTGCCAGCTGATGGTGTCTGTTGGAGCGCTGTGGCGATGCCGGGAAACATTATCTGTAGGAAATATTCCATCTCGGTTTTTGTTCATTTGTAGCTGAACTTCCTTCATTACATCCCATTTGGGGAAAGATCGTTGTTGCCTCCTGGTGCCTACACGCCTGCGGTTCATTTCCCCGCTGAAATCATCACCAACCCGAGGTGTCCCAGCCATCTCCACAGCAACCGCGTCCTCCGTGAGAGCAGCCACGCGGCTCCCTCCGGCTGCCCTTCATTTCCCTCCGCGTTTATTACTGGAGGGATCTGGTAGGGGGTGGAGCAGGAGGGGTTGGAACACACTGTTTATTTCCCAAGACTTCAGGGCATGTTGCTACTTCATTTTCTCGGCTTAGAGAGATGTCTGTGATTGCAGGAGTAGATGGGCCCGGCTCCTTGGATCCTATCTCGATCCATCCCTTTTGTTTTGACACTGCAGGTTTCTCATCATGAAGATGGGGCTATCTACAAATATCCTGATTGAGATAGTTTATTTTATTTCATCTCTCTAGAGAACCCTGTCTAACACACTGATCATTCGTGGGCATGCACTACGTGATTAGTATATCCCAGGAGGGTGTTACATGTAGATCATTGTGATCGGTTTCCCCTTCCTCCCCCCACCTTCCCTTTACTAACCTCCTGGTATCACTACTCTCATTATTGGTCCTGAGGGGTTTATCTGTCCTGGATTCCCTGTGTTTCCAGCTCTTATCTGTACCCATGTACATGCTCTGGTCTAGCCAAATTTGTAAAGCAGAATTGGGATCATGATAGGGGGTGGGGTGGGGTGGGAGGAAGCATTCAAGAACTAGAAGAAAGCTGTAGGTTTCATCGGTGCTATATTGCACCCTGACTGGCTTGTCTCTCCCATGTTGGGGCCTGCTGCTCGCACTTGGGGTCTCTGCAGCGGCTGCAACCACACGGAGTTAAGGTGCAGTCATCTAGGCTCACCTGGGATGCTGATGATCTTCCTCCTTATGTGATCTCAGGCTCTCACCTCCCCATCGGTCTCTCCAGAAGGATAGACTTCTTACACGGTAGCTCCAGGCTTCCGATGCACAGAAACATCATCTACAAAGCCTTCTGAATGCCTGGGCTCTCAATCACCAGCAGAACATTGTAAGTTTTCTTCCCTGAGTTCAACAGGATCATAGGTCAGCAGAGACGGATTGTGGGAGGAGACAACACCAGGACAAGAATACTAGGAGTCTGCCAGTTTTCCTGGGGGATTTGGAAACTGGCCACCATATATCCCTGTTATTCATGAGAAAATTCAGGCTTAAAGAACATTTTCAAAACCTCAGAATTAATAAGGAGAGCCCAGCCTCGCTCAGGCCCAGGAACCCAGAATTTCAGGCTCTGTGTCTGACTACTAACCAAAAATGATTTTGGAGTCCCTGGGGAGTGGGGGTGGGGCAGAAATTGTTAACATGTTCAGTGGATAACTCAAAGGTTGGAGATGGGAATCCATTCAGAAGTGTCTTGGAAAAAAGGCTTGGTGAGCTATTTCCAAAAAAATTAATGACTGAAACCTCTGTGGAGCCCAGTTCTCATACACCATGAATCAGAGTTGACCCAACACAGCTTCTTTGCTGGTTTCTTTTTTTCTTATATCGTGATCTCACTAAGTCACTAGTATTTCTAACAGACTAGCTGACATGTTGAGGGTACTCATAAAACCTAATTTTATTTCCTTGCCCTCTTTTTTCATATCTATATTTACAGATATAGATAGATAGACAGATAGATACAGATATCTATTTTTTCCCAAGAGTTAAACTTTATATCAGTCATTCAAATCCTTTTCAGGTGTGAAAGGGGGCGAGGATGGCAGCCTGGTGGACTCCCAGTCCAGCACTTGATGAGGTCATCTAAACCCGACTGACCAAGCAGGAGATGGACGTGTCAGCTGGTATTCTGTAACCCTCGGCCAAGAAAGCATCAGGTAATGATCTGCACTTAAAAAAAAACAAGGTATCTCTGCTTTTACTGCATTCCACAAATAATACTTGTTCGTGTAGAAAAACAGATAAACATAAAAAGAAGAAAATTAAAATTCCCAGTTTCCACTAACCAGGAGTAATAATTGTGATATTTTTGGTATATGTTCTTCTGAATTGAGTTAGACCATATTTTTTTTTCAGTTAGACCATCTTAATAAGTCACTTTTATGAAGTGCAAGGCATGTGTCAGAAACACATTGAATGTATATATTTGCAACTAGCTTTTCCATTTACTTAACAAAATACCATGAATATCTTTTGTGGCAGTTACATAATTTCCTGTCAACTTGTGAAGGGGTGGAGTCTAGATTGTCGCAGCTTGAGGACCTCATTTGGAGTCACAAAGGAGAGAAATAATTCCATGAAGGCCAGATACTAATTCTCTGCTAGACTCTCCCTGCAAGACATTCTTGTTGACACGCCAGCCACGTGGAGGTATGCTGATGGCAGCCAGAGCCTTAGAGCTGGAGGAGCCACGTGGAGACCCACACCAGTGCTAAGATGCTTCCACCACCACTGGATCCACAAGACTTTCCATCGACTGGCTTGTGATATTCCTGCACTCAGCATCATTGCATGTGTTGCATGAGTCTGAAGAGGGAATTACAGACTGGTATTGGACATATGGGCTAATATCAGATTTATGGACTTGATCTGGACTGGGCTGGAATGTTTTCCTAATATACAATTGCTCTTTGATATAAAGTTCTCTCTTACACACATATGAGTCTCCCTGGATTTGTTTCTCAAGTCAACCCAGACTAACATCTTTCCATTCAAAACCACATGATTATATGCCATCAGTTATACATGCCAATATATGGATGATACATAGTATCTGATATGCATATATGTGTGTGTATATGTATATAATACAAGGAAGCCTATGAGGGAACCAGAACTCACCAGGACTGTGATTTTTCTGGGCTTTGCAAGTTTTCTGTCTTTGACAGGGTGCAGTCTTATAACTTTTTGATCCTTTCAATGGAAGATATTTGAGCCTTCCTTCTCTGACAGGTTTCTCCTTTATACAGATTTTAAATGTTTTATTTGCAATATCCATATCTTAGCACACAAAGGGGTTTCAATAAGTTCATAGAAATAGTCCATTATTTTTTTGTCCCATTTTTTTCTGAAATGAACATACTTCACACAGCTCTTGTTGGACATCTGACCTCTCAGCAATTAGTGTTCTTGTAGCTACATGTATGTGCACATTTATAAACATCTCCTTCACATGAATTTCTTAGGGTGAAAATAGTGGACCAAAATAGGTCTATATCTTTCAAGTTTTTGACATCTTTTTCCGAATGGCAAGAGATGCACCAGTGAAAACGCCTTGCACTGAATGCTGTTACCCATTTCCTACTCCTTCATCTGGCTGAGTTGTTTTTCAGCTTAAAAAAAAAATCACGGCTATTTCAAGAAGTGAAAGATGGCATCTTGTGTTGTACAATTGGCAGTTATCTGATTAACACTGAGGGCTCACATTGTTATATCCACACTGACTAACATTATTCGTCATTTCAGGAACTCCCTGTGCTGCCCTCAGTCCATCTGGTTTCTATGAAGGCTGCTTTGTTCCATGGCTTCGACCAAAACTGAGTCTCTTCTTATAGAGATGGGCCTCAGTGCTGCTTTCAGGCCTTTCTTCCAGGGTCTGCCAAGCATCCCGCTTCCTCTTGGCTGTTACCCTGACTCCTTCCCAGGGACCACAGCTCCTGGTCTCCAGTCTGAGGATGCATTTCCTGATATTTTTATCCTCACCTCCCTGGTGCTGACTGCTGGATTTCCTGCTGGGAGTTATACAAAGGTCTGCTTCTAGAGTACTCTGCACCCAACTAATTCCTGGGGCTGGGCCTCTCTCAGGCAGCCCATTGCCTGTCTCCAGTCACAAGATGCCCTCCTAATTCCCAAAGAGGTTTTGTCCCTCCATTTGCAGAATCACAATCTTGAGTCTCTCCAGTAAAATGGACGACTTTTCAGGTGTGAGCTTTTTGTCACTTACTGAAAATCCCGCTTCTCCCCACACTTACTCACTCAAGACCATACTTGTCCTGGCCCTCACCTGCTAACCCCCTTCTCCTCAGCTCTAAATGTGCTATTTATTTCCATTTTAAGATATGTAAATAGAAATGACAAAACAAGACGAAACCTGGCTTACCACAAATAGCACAAAAATAATGTATGTAACACCTAGACCTGTTGATTTCAGGGCCCATTTTTTTCTGTTCACCGAGCTAAAAACCAAATCCACTAAAATCGAGTAGATACTGACTCTTAGAGACCCTAAGAGACAAAGAAGAACTTTCCCCCTAGGGATCCCAAGGCTGTAACTCTGTAGGAAAGCACAAGGCTTCGTCTTCCTCCTATGGAGTGGCTGGTGGGTTTGAAACAGAGACCTTTGGGCTAGCAGCTGACACTTTAACCACTGTGCCACTATACTCACCCTTATCTGTTCTTAACTTGAATGACAGTTTTCAGGAGGTCCATGAAACCTCTGCAATCTCACAGATAATCATATATTTGTTTGTATGTCCATTTTGGGGGGGGGGGGGGTAGAGGAACCTTAGCTTTTTGAAGATTCTAAAACAGATGAAAAAAAAGTCCAAACCAAAGACTCACTGCCATCCAGTCAATTCTATAGGATAGAATCTTAGCAACTCTACAGGATAGAATAGAATGACCTTCTTTGGGAGTGGAAGGTTCGATCTTCCTCCCAGTTATGGACTGGGGGATTCAAACTGCTGAACTTGCGATTAGCAGCCTGTGTGACCTACGACACTACTAGGGCTCTAGTGATCCACAAACCATGAATAAAATCAGTAGCATGTGAGGATTTCACTATATAGCTAAGAGACATTGCTGCCATTACTACTAACACTGTTACTAAGACTAAAAAAACAAAACAATGGTAAAAGCTGCACGTTGGCCTCATTGAGTAGTTTTCCAATTCATACCAACTCTGCACAAGGATGGTCCTGCTCTATTCCCACAGTAAGCAGCAAATTGGACCATTGTCACCCATTAAGAGATTTGATGGCCAATTTTCAGAAGTAGATTCTCAATCCTTTCTTCCTAGAAAATCTCAGTCTGGAAGTTCTGTTGAAATCGCTTCAGCAGTATAGCAACACACAAGCCTCCACTGACAAATTGGTGATGGCTATACTTGAGGTACTTTGGCTTCAAGTTGACCTTGAGTTAACTTTGACCAAGTTGAATTTGAGTCTCATACATGAAAAGGGGTCATTCTTCTGATGAATCACTCCGAAGCAGCATATATAACATGTAATATTGGTGAACAATTGTCAAGGCAAAATAGCTTTCAATTAATTTTGTAGGTTACCCAAAGTTTTTTATAGAGGAACCTGTCTTATCTCTGACCAAGGTTCAATGATGAGCCAAAGACTTTCAGCCTGACAGCAGTACCAATCTTCTAATAAGAATCAGCTTGTTGTGAGATAAGGGTGTGGGATCACTCGACTCTCTTCCCTGGTATAGATAACCGTCTCGGGCAGGTGGCAGGGGGCTTCCAGAATCAATACCTGCAAGGAGAGAAAAACAGCTGCAGCTCTTTCTATCTGAGCAGCCACATCAGCACTACTTTAATCAGGGGAGAACTTGAAATGTTGGCTACTGGCACAGAGGAGGAGAGAGTGACCATGGTGGGAGGCAGGGTAAAGGGCCAACGGGACAAGGACATTGCTTACCTCCTCCTGGCCGGACACTCTCCGGAGTCACATATAGTTATTAAGCTCATTACACTGGATGTTCGGTTATAAGATTTAGTCTTCAGTCACAGATCTGCCACTTACAGACTGTGGCGCTTCAGGAAAGGGCATTGCCTTTTCTAGGCATTTGCTTTGGCTTCCACATGCAAGGAACGAGCATGGGGGTGCCTCAAGCCCCTGTCTGTTTTCAGGAAATAAATATAATGTTATTAGTCTTTGAATTGTCATCCTGTGATTCTGAACTTGTAACATCGTACAAATCTGAGGCTGGATCGTTGTAATGAAATCAGTCACGAAAATCTGCTACATGGACAAAAGCTTCCTGAATGGAGAAAGGGGATTCCTTCCCTTGTTCTTAAGGTTCAAACAAGGACTGGGGCAGGCGATATTACTTTGTCCCTTGTGTGACTCGGCAATAGGCTATTCTTAATTCATCCCCAGTTAGCACAGCTAGTTAATATGTTTTGAACTATAGATTAGGAGAATTATCTGGGGCATGGGGGGAAAGTATTTTAAAAATCTTTTAAAATGAGTCTCTAACTCCAGAATGAATAAACTAAACCTATAGGATCAAATTGATGGCAGACTAAACTGCCCCACAAGGTGTCCAACGCTTTATGGAATTGGGCTGCCAGCTCTTTCTTCCACAAAGCAGTAGGTGCATTCAAACCTCTGACCTCTTTTGATTTCCAGCCAAGTGCTTTAACCATTGCACCATCAGGGATCCTTTCCCAACCTCCAAGTCTCCTGAATCTGATGGTCCAATGGAGAGACCCAGGTTTTGGTGTGAACAAACTCTCCTGCATGCCTGGGATGCTCAATTGGGCTTTGGAGCATGCTGTGGCAGTTTCAAGCATGTGTCCCTTTTGGCTTCAGGAGGATGTGCACAGGGAAAGGGCGGAGAAGACGTGACTGATTGTTAAGGCTAGATGAAATTCAGGTGGATGAGAGATTGGCATTTTAGGTAGGATGAATGGGGTGAAAAGACTGCAGAGCCATAAAATCCAAGCCCTACTGGGAAGTAGTGGGAGATGCTAGTCAAGGAGAAATACTGTCCTTTTTGTAGAGTTCTGTTGGCGTAGTGGTTACATGTTGGGATGCTAACTACAAAGTCAGCAGTTCAAAACCACCAGCCTCTCTGAGGGAGGAAAACAAGGGTTTCTATGCCCATAAGGAATAACTTGGAAATTCACAGGCACAGTTTTGCCTTGTCCTATAGGGTCACTATGAGTTGGCATTAACTCGATGGCAAAGTTGTTTTTGTTTGTTTGTTTGTTTATGTAGAGTTCTGCTGGAGCAATAATCTTCAAATGCTCAGTAATGCAGACGCTTAAAGGTTTGGAAAATAAATGGAACACATGTTTCCACTCTTCATCGTTCCTACACCGTGGAGCAAGCTGCTCAGAGAAAAAACTGGGACCACTCCTTCAAGATGCTGCCAATTTCAAGGGCAGGTTCCCTTCTTTACTTCAGTCCTCCAGTGCTTGACCCTGAGTGGGTGGGGCTGCTGAAATCTAGGGTTTCAGTGTTATTCTGCCCACTGGCCTAAAGCCATAAACCACACTCTTCAATATTCACCCTATAGGAGACCAATGGTGACACATTTATCTCCCATCTGCTGGACTTCATTGCCTTATTCCTCCGCTGGTTCAGAACTCAGCTAGAAGATAATGGTACTGTAAACTGGACCCACCCCCATGCCTGATGGAAGAAAGGACTGGAGAGAAAAGAGGAGGCCCTATTCAGGGGTGCTTGGATCACCAGACTGAGGAACCTGCTTCTTGTTCTGTGACAGAGCACAACTTTATCTCAGATTCTCCCCAGTTTAAGGTACTTTATAAAAATTACCTGGGAACACTTTTAGAAAATCAGAATAAAAGCCCTATTCAATATCTCTAGAATCAGATTCTCCAATGGGGAGACCCAGGTTCCCGTACAGGTTCAATCAGAATGGCAAGGCATTCGTGGATTCCTGGAGCCCTTTCCAATCCCCTCCTCTTTATATTTAGCACCCTCCCTTCAGACTTCATGGGTGCGGCTCTAACAACCACATTCTCCTCTTTGTTTTAATTCAGATGCAGCCCAGGAACAATGACGGGGCCGAAAGAAGCGAATGGCTGCACTTCCCGAATTTACAGTCTAGATTCTGCGGCAGACTTTTCCAGGCTCTTGGTACTGGTGGTTGGTGTGATATGGTGTAATGTGGACATACAGCCAGCAATTTGAGGCCACCAGCCACTTCATGGGAGGAAGAGGAAACGTTCTGCTTTTGTAAAGGTTTACAGTCTCGGGAACCAACAAAGGGCATTCTGCTCCGTCCTACAGGGCTGCTATGAGTCAGACTCAACTCCACGGCAGTGAGTTTGGCTTTCTGGTTTGGGGATGCCAGGAGAATAGTAACCAACACCATAAAACCAAACTCACTGCCATCGATTTGATGCTGACCCCTAGTGAACCTACAGGACAAGGCAGAGCTTCCCCTGCGGGCTGCTGAGACTCTAACTCTTTGTGGAACAGAAAGCACTGTCTTTGTCCAGAGGAGCGGCTGGTGGTTTGAAACTATTGACCTGGCAGTTAGCAGCCCGATGCATAGCCACTACAACACCAGGGCTCCCTCATGGCATCCCAGGGTGGCACAAATGTGGCTACTAACTCAAAGGTTAGTGGTTTGAGACCCTCCAGAGGCACCTCAGAAGAAAGGTCTAGTTATTTTTGAAGAAATGAGAAATAACTAAGTGAGCCGTCAACCATTAAAGATATTGGATTAAAGGAGAGTGAAGCGATCCAGAGACTCTAGGAAGCAGTTCGTTATGTGGGGCACATGAACCACAGCCTCCTCCAGTTTGAGACTGGAGGGCCACCACTCCCAACAGTTCTGAGCAGGGACCCAGCATGAAGTCCCGGTTATGAACGGAAGAGAAATGGAGAACAAAACTCAAGCTCATAAAAAGACCCAAGTGACCGAACTGATAGAGACAGGAGGAGCCCCCCCAAGACTAGCAAACCAAGATACTCCTTTAATATGGAACTGAAGCCACGGACCGAGGCTACCTCTCAACCAAATAATAATCTGGCCTACAATAGAAACAGCAACACTGGTGAGGAGCGTGCAACCTAGAAGGACCAGCTGTAGGAGATGAAAAGGGCAACATTTGCCAAAAGCGATGAAGATGCCGGCACAGAAGCTGTACACACGCAAACAGGGCACCCGGGGTAGATATGAGGATTGTCTAACACACGGCAGAGATTGTAAGCAATGCCATGGAACAATTTGCGTGCCAATTATTGAATGGAGAATTAAGTTGCCATGCAAACTTTCACTTTAAGCACAATAAGATGTGCAAAAAATAGGGGAAAAAGAGAAATAAACAATTGGGTGATGTTATAGCAGCTTTTCTCATAGGTACCCTTTCAGCCTCCACATTCCTTTCCTGGAAAAAAAAAAACCTGCACCAAATTGTAGCTGCCTTTCCCTTCTTTCCCTAAAGTGTATAATGCTAGCAATTTTGGAAACGGAAACAGGCTAGTCTGCCGAGAAATCTCCAGAGCATTGTAGGCTAATACATTAAAATTAAAGAGAAACAGAAGCCATCACTGCAAATTGCAACATTATTGTTCAAGCCAAGATTGTCCTAATTATAAACTAGCATTTTTATAGATGTCACAGGGGCTGTTTCAGTGCTGCTTTGCTGATGCTAAAAAGAGACTGTGGAAATGTGATCAGGGATCCTCACACTACTGTCTGACTGGAGGAGGAAAAAAGTTAATTAGGCTCTTTTTGGCATATTAGTGAAGACAGGCTTATTAGACACATTTATAAGCTAATGATATGCCTATACACTGCTATCACAAAATGCATTTAAATAAACTGATTTACAGTTCAGCCATTTTCATCTCTTTACCAGTACATTCACAATTACACGAGCCACATTTAATTGGCCTGGAATCAGAGCATTTCTGGGGTCTCTTCCGTAAGGTGCTAATGGCATGGTATTCTCTACTTCTCCTGCCTTTCCCAGCTGGTGCTGAACCATAGGTAGCTCTTCACCCCCGAAGATGGGCAGCCTTGATTGGATTGAAGACTATTGAAGCAACAGCGACGAATGTCAGGAACGCCACTAAGAAGAAGTGTACATGTGTGCGGCAAGCAGAGATGATGGGGACCAGCAGGCATCTATAGCCAAAAGGCCTGGGTAACAAGCAGCTCATTTCTTCCTCTGAGTTTTCCAGGGAAGTGGTTCTTCTGACTTCCCTAGGTTTTGTGCCAACCTGGCTGGGCCACGATACTCGGTGGTTTGGTATTTCAGGGCTAGTAATCGCCCAAGGTTTGACCTGACAAAACGTCATCAACTTCATCATGGGGTCAGCTGGGAGCAGCCAATCAGCTTTCAGAAAATAAGGGTGGCATACAACCCCCTAAGTAGGTCACAGCCCTGATGCAATTAAAAGGACAATTTCTCAGGGGTGTTGAATACTTTTTAGATAAGTGGAGATTGTGAGAAAACATGTTTGCTCTTCACTGGGTCTGGATCCTGCATCTGGCTCACCAACCTCCAGTTATTTGGATTTGACCCAACAGCCTGCTATCTTGCCTGCTAACCCGGGAGCCATCAGCAGACTGCCATCTGATTTGCTGATCTTGGATTCAGTCCCTTCTGAAACCACGAGTCTGACCTACTGACTTTGTGGTCATCTCCCACTGCAGCCCCCAACAGCCTCCGATGTTCAGGCTGATCTTGGGCTCATCAGCTCTCAGAGCTAAGCAAGTCAGGAGAAGCTTCCAGCCTAATAGCTGGCCTACAAGCTTGGAAACTGCCTTAACTCAGATTGGACTCGCTTGCTTCTACAATGGTGTGAGCCATTTTCTTGATACAGATTTCTCTGTCTAGATATGTGTGGTGGATACATTTTACCGGAAAGTGTAGGTATAGCATACAATTTATCAGGTTACAACCTGGTGATGCCTCATTTTGAGTGTGGCCTTTTCACCAATTGTGTTGCCAACCCAGGGAGCTATTGGTGCCCTTCCATGTTCCCTTGGAACCACTGCTTCCATTGGCCTGCGGTCTCCCTACTTCCCACTGCACCTTTCTGTTTCATTGACCTGAAGCTATGTGAGTCTCAAGGACTCTGGCTTGAGTTGGATTGGGCTGGGATGCCTTCATGACATAAAGTTCCTTCTTGATGTAACGTTTTATCTTATACATAGATGAGGGTTACTAGCTTTGTTTCTCTAGACAACCCAACTTAACACAATCAGCCTCACTAATTTTGATTCTCTAGAGAACCCATCCTAAGGCAGGATGAAACTAATCAAAGACAGAAAACGGTCTTTCCTTTCCTAACTCAGAAACTGAGGACATTCTGTGGAGCCTGATTGATACTTTTGGGCACATGAAAGGCCCCTTGTCTATCGAAGTCCATTTTTCTATGCTGCTGCTAGTGCTCTGTTTAAGAAACAGCCATCGGAGCCTGGCACAGCGGGAGGGTCTGTGTCTGCCACCGCCTGCTACTCTAAGTCCCTAAACCTTAGTGTCCTCATCTGTGAAATGGACTTTATAATTGCTGCTTTCTCAAAGTGTTTTTGAGATGATTAACTGAGCTACTGCATGTAAAGTGCAGAGCACAGTGCCTAGCCATTGGTAAATATTCAATATGTGTTGCTTGTCAAAATTATTATCATAATCCTGGCCCTAAAGGAAAAGGCCATGGTGGCATCGGGGTTACATATTGAACTGATCATTGTAAGGTTGGTGTTTCAAAACCACCATCCACTTCACAGGAGGAAGATGAGGCTTTCTGCTTTCATAATGATTTACAGACTTAGAAACCCACAGCAGCAGTTCTACCCTAGATTTTAGGGCTGTGAGTATTATGCCAAGAGATCTTTAATAGAGTCCCTATTTCCTATGGAAGAAAGTCTGAATTAGTTAATGTGGTACCCAAAGTCCTTCAGAGTCTTCCTCTAATTCCCTTTCCAAGTCTGGAAGAACCACGTCTCCTACAATGCACACCACATAGAGCTACCAGCCTTCTCCATGCAACATCCCTTTGGCCTCGGTCCATGCTGCCTCTTCCTCCTGAACTTTTGGGCTCTGATGACAACCATTTCTCTCAACTGAGCCTCAGCTCAAAGGCCCCCTCTGACCACAACCACCTTGAGTCTTCCTTTTCAGGAAGAACACTGCCTCTTTTTTTAAGACATCATCAATACCTCCTCCATGTCACACCTACTTGCCAATTTGAGAGTTATTTGTTGACCAGGCTGTCTCTCTTCTGAAATGGTATACCCTTCAAGGACAGAACCAAAACCAACCCCTATCTTTATGCTCAGTGTCTGACACAGTGCTAAGCACAAAAGCCCAAACCCACTGCCACGAGTAAACTCTTATTCTGAAGAGTTACAGTTTCAGGAATCCAACGCTTACCCAACATTGCCACTAAGGCTGCTTGTGTTCAATACAAAACCCAAACCAAACTCACTATCATCGAGTCAGTGTCTACACCTAGCAACATTGGTGGCATAGTGATTAAACATTAGGCTACTAACCTCAGTGTCAGCAGTTTGAATCTACCAGTCACTGCATAGGAGAAAAAGGAGACTTTCTACTCCAATAAAGAGTTATAATATTGGAAACCCACAGAGACAGTTCTACTCTGTCCTATAGGGTCGCTAGGAGTGCTAAGCACAAACAGATACTAAAGAAATATTTATTTGAAGGCAGTGAAACCAAGGTAGATTGACCTGCTTTGAATTAGAGTTCTTACTGGATCATTTCTAGAGAGCCCTACAAACTTAGCATTCCACAAGTCCATAGTTTTATAAAATGCTGATTTCAACTCCTTTCTCTGAATTTTGGCTTCTTTGTATATAAAACAAAATTGTTAATTCCTAATGCACAGAGCTATTGGGAGACTTAAATGAGCTAATTTATGTGTAAAGACTTGGTAAAGTTCAAGTGCTAAATAAATGTTAGGTATTATTATTTACTAGATTACCCTTATGTTTCCTCGGGGAGATGAGAGGGTAATAGGAAAACATATAGTCTGTACAACTCAATTAGCATTTGTTTTTCCCGTAGAGATTCCCTATAGTAAAAGTGAGCTAAATAGGATTCATTTTCCAGGGAAAGAGGAAAATTTCACAATTCCTGTATCAATGGAGGGAAGGAGAATGTTTGGAGTATTCATAAAGTACCACAGCTGTCGTGTTCAGATTTCAGTCTCCGTTCTTGTGGCCGTTTATTCTCCTCTCTTCCCCAAGTCCCTCCACAGTAACAAAGCCCAGTCCATTTTTCTATAATGATGATCATCTTCAAAGTCATCACTTGAGTTTAAAGTCTGAGAATGACTTTGCATGCCGGTAACTAACAATGTTATGCACCAGCATTTTTTTAAAGAATGTTACTGCTTCACTATCAAGGGAAATGTCACTTATTTAAGGTTATAAATGTGGGTTATTGAGAGACTGGAGACACCGAGTTCTGCCACTTAATTTGATAAGAGCTCATCCTCAGCAGTTCTTGAGATAAAGTCACTCAAGAGCAATTTCTAGCAAATACTTTTCCGGGTGTCTCCTGAATCAGTGTGTTACAAAATGACATCTCTGATCTGTTGGAGGCATCTTTTAGAAAAAAGAGCTTCATTTGTCAAAGAAGGGGGATTTGGGAATCCCTAAGGAGCTTAGGTGGCATAGTGAATTAAGTATTGAGCTGCTAACCACATGGTCAGCAGTTCAAACTCAGCAGCTGCTCCGTGGAAGGAAGATGAAGCTGTCAGCTTTTAGCGAAGATTTGCTGCCTCAGGGATCACAGTGTGTAATTCTGATCTGGATGCCACACTCTTCTACCTATAGCCCATCTTCTCTAATGATTTGCTCAGCATACAGATTGATTAAGTATGGCGAGCGGATACAACCCAGACACACCTTTCCTGGCGTCAAGCCATGTAACATCCCCTTGTTCTGTTCATGCGACTGCCTCTTGATCCATGTACAAATTCCCCAGGAGCATAATGAAGTGTTCTGGAATTCCAGTTCTTCCCAAGGCTATCTGAAGTTCATTATGATCCACACAGTTGAATGCCTTTGCATAGTCAATAAAACACAAATAAAGTCTGTCTGGCATTATTGTTGTCAGCTAAGATCCATCTGACATCAGCAAGGATATCCATTGTTCCACATCCTCTCCTGAATCTTGTTTGAACCTCTGGCTGCTCCATGTTGATATACTGCTGCAGTCATTGTTGGATGATCTTTAGCAACATTTTACTTGCATGTGATAGCAAACATATTGTTCTATGGTTTGAGCATTCTGTTGGGTCACCTTTCTTAGGAATGGTTATCAATATGGATCTCTTCCAAACAGTTGGCCAAGCACTTGTCTTCCAAACCTCCTGGCATAGACAAGTAAGTGCTCCCACCGCTCCATCAGCCTGTTGAAACATTTCAACTGGCATTCCAGCAATTCCTGGAGCCTTGTTTTTGGCCAATGCTTTCAATGCAGCTTGAATTTCTTCCTTCAGCACTTTGACTCTTGCTCATATGTTACCTCCTGAAAAATGCAGTGTCAACTAGTTATTTTTGGTACAGTGTATTCTTTCCATCGTCTCATGATGCTTTTTGCTTCATCCAATATTTTGCCCATAGAATTATTCAAGATTTCAACTTGAGACTTGAAATTTTTTTCTTGAGTTCTGTGTAAGTCTTGGTAGACTAGAGAAACAAATCCACAGAAACTCATATGTATATAAGAAAGTTTTATATAACGGGTAAGTGTACATTAAGAATGCCTCCCAACCCGGTGCTGTCCAAGCCCATAAGTTCAACATTAGCCCATATTTCCAACACCAATCTACAAAGTCCTCCTCAATCTCACAAAACACACACTAGGAAATCCGAGTCAGTGAGCGTGCAAGCATCTCAGCACTGTCAGGGGTCTCCACATGGCTGCTCCAGCACCCAGGGCTGCATCAGGGTAAGTCTACGCGGCTTCTCCTCAGGGATGTCTTGCAGGAAGTGAACCTTGCTAGCTAAAGCAAGGAAACTGGCTAAGGCAGCTGCACCCTGGTCCAACCATCAGAAACAAGAGACCTGAGAACTAGAAAGGCAAGGCTTACCAAGCCATTTATCACTCCACCCTTCAATTAATCCCACATGTGTTTATCAGCCAGGTTGGCACAATAAACCTTAACTATCTCAAGTTCTTTCAGTTTAAGATATGCTGAGCTTGTTACTCTTTTTAAGTTTTCTTACTCTATGTCTTTACACATTTCATTATAATATTTGACTTTATCTTCTTGACCTTCCCTTTGAAATTTTCTTTTTTTTTTCCCTTTGAAATTTTCTACTCAGCTTTTTAACTTTGTCTTTTCTTCCATTTGCTTTCACTACTATATGATTAAGAGCAAGTTTCAGAGTTTCTTTTGACATTCACTCTGTTCTTTTCTTTCTTCCCTATCTTTTCAATGGTCTTTCGTTTTCTTCCTGAATGATGTTCTTAATGTCATCCCACACCTCATCAGGTCTTTTGTAATTAGTGCTCAATGCATCAAACCTGTTATTGAGATGGTCTCAAAATTCTTTAAAGCTGTCCACTTGTGGTAATTTCATTAAAGTACCACTAGGTAACTAAGACATCCTTTCTCCTATAAGCACTACCTTTTCTTTAAAAAAAAAATCATTTTATTGGGGGCTCACACAACTCTTATAACAATCCACATATACATCAATTGTGTCAAGCACATCTGTACATTTGTTACCCTCATCATTCTGAAAACATTTGCTCTCCACCCAAGCCCCTGGCATCAGCTCCTCATTTCCCCCCTCCCTCCCCACTCCCCACCCCCAAGAACTCTTGATAATTTATAAATTATTACTTTGTCATATCTTACACTGTCTGACATCTCCCTTCACCCACTTTTCTGTTGTCCTTCCCCCAGGGAGGAGGTTATATGTAGATCCTTGTAACTGGTTCCTCATTTCCACCCCACCCTCCCTCCACCCTCTGGGTTTCGTCACTCTTGACACTGGTCCTGAAGGGATAATCTGTCCTGAACTCCCTGAAACACCACCTTTTCCATAAGCATTCCATTGGAAATGGCACCCCACCCCTTTTCTTCTACTTGATCTTCCCATTCTGTATGTTCCCCTTTAGTACTTATCATCTTCTCGTATTCCATTATTTACCAAGTTTATGTCTATTGTCTTTTGCCTTTCTATTTTCACTAAAATATTGGAAATATGGAAAATATTCCAATAAAATATTATTGCTGCAGTGAGGGAGTTTGTTGTCTTATTATGTTCAATGATGGACCCAGGCACTTAAAACTATTTATTAGTAGACACTTGATAAATGCTGCATGAACTTGATAAATAGATGCAGATCACTCCACTTATCCATACTTGCACTGGAAAGGACCAATATGGTCCAAACACTCCTTTTTCAGATTAAGAAATGGAAAAATGAAGCGATTTATTCCAGAAAATACCATGACATCCTTCTTATCTTGCTCTAGCTTATTTACCTGGTTGCTTTTCCATGGTTGGTCCCCTCTCCCGTTTTTCTTTCCCTTTCCTTCTGGACTTTAAGTGTAAGGAGTAAAATTCATTATTAAAATTATAAAAGAAAGAAGCAAACCTCTTGTCCACCGGTCGATTACAACTCATCGTGACCCAATAGTTTCCAAGTCCATAATCTTTCTGAAAGGAGATTGTCATGTCTTTCCCACAGAAGAGCTAGTGAGTTCAAACCACTGACTATTGAGTTAGCAGCTAAGCGCTTAACCAATGCACACGCAGGTTCCTAGATTTCACCATGCTCATTAGTCAAGAGCATATGCATCAACATTCCCATTCCCATGCTCTTTCCCTCCGCAGACACTCCATGGAATTTAACGTAAAAAGCCTTGAAAATGAATGTGGTGCAGACATACTGTAATTATGCACATGTTTAAGTTATATCAACAGCACCGGGCTATAGACCACATCTCATCTTTTACTTTTCTCACTCAACTGCCTGCTTCCAATCTTGCTGTGTTGCTGTATATACATCCAACCCATTTTCCCAGGGCGGTATATATTCCCTGAGGTGAACCCACCGTGTTTGCATCATCAGTTTCTCTATACAACACAACATCAGAGCAGGAATGCGAAACCTTTTTTTTCTTTCAGGGTCTGCAACAACTATTCTTTTAAATACTATTTTTTGATTCTATACATTTCTGAGTGGACAATACCAGGTGAATTCTACAAGTTCTCTGTAACTCCATTTTCCCAACAAGAGACCGTGGATCCATCATGTTCAGAGAAGGCTGCAGTTACTCTGTACCATAAATTGCTGTGAGAGCTGTTGATCGCTGGGAGATGAAACCTTGGCTCTCTAACCGATTTACCCAGAACTTGTTTTCAAGTGGCTACAGGAAGTGAGAAGAGCAGAGCATCGAGTGTGGGCAAGAGCACTGCCTCCACAAGTACACTCCCTGAACACATCAGGTCACATCACAGAAGATGATTACATCACATTACTCTACAAACAGCAAACAGGCCAGTGTCTATTCAAAGCATAAGCATCATAGCTTGGGCATGGGTGCACACACACTCAACATGACCCACAATACAGGCATGTGTGCACATGCACTCAACATGACCCATCCATGCATATGCATACCCATTTCTGGCAGCCCTCTGTGACAGCATGGGTGTATCCAAGCAGCGAATGCAGTCCGTCAGTGTGCGATGTTCCTGGGTCCGATGCCCTCTCTGCCTCCAGGTAGTGGCCTTACCTCCTCCACAAAGGCCGATGTGCTTCCCACTTAGCAGGCATTGCTGCCTCTTCTCACATGGCTGCCATCCCCAATGAAGCCATTCCCTCTCCTGCTGGATGCCACCATCTCTTGCAGGGGCTCCATTGCCTCCTACAAAGGATTGCAAGCTCCTTTGCCATATGGCACTGTGAAGGCTTCTAGAATCAATGACCAGAACCTGAGATCTACTGACAGAACCTGATGCAGAGGTTTAAGGTAATAGCTGCACACTGGATTGTGGTGACATGTGGGTGAATCTCTCCCCTTTGGTTGTGTTCCAGTATGTTTAAAAAGATTCCAGAGTAGAACCGTTGTGCTCAAAAGGCTTACCCACCATTTAATTTAACACATTGAGTTTATTGGCTTTTCCTTATACCACGCTCTCTTCCTGGGCCCTGCCCAGGAGTCCAAATGGCTGATCTGCATCGGACTGAGAGGAGTTGAGCCACTTCCTTTCTGAACAGCCATTGGCTTGATACTGGGGGTGTCAAATTGCTAACAATTTTCCATAAAAGGCTTTACCTTTTCCTTTAACAGAACAGCCACCCTCTGCAGTACATTAGCTAGACACATGGCCTTCACCTGGAGGTTACATTTCTCAAACATGTGTGCGATGAAATGTGGTCGCACAACTAAGTTGGGTCCAAATATTTCAAGTGGTCTTGACACTTATTGTTATCATTCGGAGGAGATTCTAAGAAGAAGAAAATCCAGAAAATAGGATAAGGGGCCGTTATAAAACTCCATTTTAGTTAGCAGTATGGACCAATCTGCTGAAACAACAAGTCTCCAACATATACAGTGGTATAACTAGACAGAAGTGTGCATGGGCCTGGAATCGGCTCGAAATCACAGGACAGGGGTTTCTCCATTCTTTTTAACCCTTTGCTTGCACCAGTGCATAAACACAGCAGTGACTCTGACCTGTGGGAATAGCTACTCTACAAGCGTGGGGTAAAAGGTGGATGAAAGCTGGGCTCCTCACTACCCTAGACAGTCCACTTCTGGACTCTCTTTTATTTGTGTAATTGTACTTCTAGGCTTTCTTTGTTATATAGCAGCATAACACATACTCTAGATCAGTGGTTCTCAACCTTCCTAAGGCCGCAACCCTTAAATACAGTTCCTCATGGTGTGGTGACCCCCAAATCATACAACTATTTTTGCTGCTACTTCATAACTGTAATTTTGCTACTGTTATGAATCAGGCAACCCCTGTGAAAGGGTCGTTCAGCCCCAAAAGGGGTCTTGACCCACAGGTTGAGAATTGTTGTTCTAGATGGCTATAGACCTGGATTTTTTACTCTCTTAAAATGAGCTTCATCCTAGGGGGCTTTTAAGAACCATGAACATAAACCTCAGCTAGTGACTGTGTTCCTAGCTGAGTAAACATGCTCAGACATGCCTACATAGTAGGTAGGGTTTTTGTTCCACTTGGGGCTAAATCTCTTCCAATCACTATCACAAAGAGTTCTAGGCTCCACATTTTATGATTGTGTCATGTTCTCAAGTGGGATGATTTCTCTACTCAGAGAAATTCCAAAGTTATCCATCAGAGCAAGGAACTGGTTGATGTGGAAACTACTTCCTATTAAAAGCTGATATGGAGAACTTGAGGCATGTGGCACCAGGCATGGAGACATTTCTGGGGAAATACTAAAGTTATTAATTTTGATAAAATATGTGAATGGGATTCCCATTAGTTACTCTCTCAGCCTTTCAGCTTCTCTAACACTTAACTGTGACAGTGTGACATCAAAAATACCAGGAGCTACAGGCTCAATGACCCACTAAACCACAATCTTCAGTTTCTCAGTTAGTAGCCAAGTGCATCAAGTGTTTGCAAAAACTATGACAGTTTATCCATTATCAGTGTATCTTTTAAAAAATTACATAGCACTATTATAAAATCAACCCTATTTGATAATTAAAGAATCAGTCCAATGTTCTAGATGGACTATTCCATGTTCCTGCATTAAATTATGTAATAATGGGTAAAATTTATGAAACATTTCTTTTGTGCAAAATACTATGCTTACTATTTTAGTCCTCCCACCAAATTTATTGAGCATTTCCCCCCCTAAATATGCCAGAAAACTGAGTTTGAGGACAATTAAGTATTTGTTCAAGATTATATAGCTACTAAATATTAGAGCTGGATTTTGAACCTAAGCGGTCTGAGACCAGAGTCCTGGTTATCTTGAAGACTTGTTAGTAGTAGAATGTTCTTTAAGACAAAAGCCCATAAGACTGTCTTATGATAACAATGTATGTTGTTACTGTTGAGTAATAGTGACGATATGTAAATAAACAAAAGCATTGCTCACCTTTATGCCACCTTCATTGTCATCTGTTTTTGCTGTTGTGTTCTGTCCAGGTGGCACCGGCCTCGTGTCTCTATGTGCAGTAGAACGGAGCACTGCCCATCCTGTGCCACCCCACCCCCCCTTCTTGCTGTGTTTGAGCCCATGAATGCAGCCACTGGGTCAACGGGACAGGAGGTCTTCCTGTTCTCCACTGACTTTCTACTTAAACCAAACGTGACATCCTTCTTCAGGGACTTGTCCCTCCTGGTCTCCTGTGCAAGGTACACGAGAAGAAAGCTCACCACCTTCGCTTCGAAAGAGCATTCTGGTTGCACTTTTTCCAAAAGCCCCTTCAAAGAGATTTGTTCATTCTTCTGGCAGTCCACAGTAATTCTTCACGCAAACACCATTCAAATGCACCACTTCTTCTCTGTAAAGTCATCACATGCCTATGGTGCAACTGAGAGCACTGTGACTTGGTGAGGCGCATCCTAGTCCTCGACATGGCATTGCACTTGAATGCTGTAAAGGTGCATGGTTTGATTTGCCGACAGCCGCTTCTATGAGCGTGGGATGCGGATCCAAGCACAATGAAATCCTTGACAATTTCAATCTTGTCTCAGTTTATCATGCTGCGATTCCCTGGTCCAGTTGTGAGGGGCTTTGTTTTCTCTCTATTATGGTCTAACTACATAATGGTCTTTATCAAGAAGTGCTTCATTTTCTCTTTGCTTCCAGCAAGCCAGGTTGTGTTATCTGCGGATCAGTGGTTGTTAATAAGTGTTCCTTCGATCCTGATGCAGCTTCTTCTTCAGCGATTCCAGATGATTGGATGATTTGTTCAGCACAGAGATTGAATAAACATGGTGAAAGCATACGACCCTGTTGCATGAATTTCCCAATTTTAGACCATTCAGTGCTCTCTTGCTCTGTTTGAAGGCCTGCCTCCTGGTCTATGTTCAAGGTCTACATCCGGGCTATTAAGTGCTCTGGAATTCCTATTCTGCACAATATTAGAATACTTGGTTATTATCTACAGATTTAAGTGCCTTTGCATTTTCAATAAAACGTGGGGACACCTGCTTTGGGTATTCTCTGCTTTCCAACTTCTACAACATAGCACTTGTTCCACATCTTCTTCTGTACGTGGTTTGAATTTCTGGCAGTTCCACGTCTCTGTGATGCTGTAACTGCTTTTAAAATGAAAACTTACTTGTCTGTGATTTTGATGATAATGTACCATAACACATACATTTTTTGGGTATCTTTCTTTGGAATAGGTAGTCTGCTAATTTCTGGGGCCCTGCTTTCCACCAATGTCTTGGACTTCTTTCAATAGCATCAGTTGCTGAGCATACGGTATCTTTTGAAATGGTTGAACACCAACCCTTTGGGTAAAGTGACAAAAAGTGTATTCTTTCCATCTTCTTTTGGTGCTTCCTATGCCATTCGATATTGTGCCCATAAAAATCCTTCAATATTTCAACTCAAGGTTTAAATTTTTCCCTTAATATTTTCAGCTGAGAAATGTTCAGCATGATATTCCCTTTGACTTTCTGATTCCAGGTCACCATACATACATTATACACTTATAATTCTTGAACTTCCCTTTGAGACTTTCTGTTCACCTCTTTCACTTCATCCTTTCTTCCAGTTGCTTTAGCTTCTTTATATTAAAAAAAAAGGTTCCAAAGTCTCTTCTTACATCTATTTTGGACTTTTCTTTCTTTTAATGACCTTTCGCTTTTGTCACCTATGGTGTTCTGGATTCATCCTGCAACTCATCTGTTTTTCAGTCATTAGTATTCCATGTGCCAATTCTCTTCTTGAGATGATCTCTAAATTCAGGTGGGATACATGTGAGGTTGGATTTTGGCTTTAACGGACTTGCTTGACTTTTCATCAGCTTCAACTTCAACTTGCATAGAAACAAGTGATGACCTGTCCTACAGTCCACCCAGATCTTGTTTTAGCTGATGATATCAAACTTCTCTCTTGTCTCTTTCCACAGATATAGTCATTTTAATTTCTACATATACCATCTAATGAAGTATACCACATATGTTGTTGGAAAAAGACATTCTCGATGAATAAGTCCTTGACCTTGAAAAACTCAATCATGATATTGTTTCATTACTATCACCAAGGCCATATTTTCCAACTACCAATCCTTTCTCTTCATTTCTAACTTTTATATTCCAATCACCAGTAATTATCAATGTACCTTGATTTCATGTTTGATCAATTTTAGACTGAAGTAAGACAGACCAGAAAGTTGGAACGCACACCACTTCAGAAAAATTAGTCACCTAGAATCTCATGAAAAGCAGCAGAGCATTATCATTATAGTTTTCACATATTAATTAACAGAAAATGCTACATGGAATATTTTCCATAAAATGTACTGTAATAAAGATCACTGCTAGGGGGCTTCTCTGGAAAGGAATTTCATAATTAGCAGTCCACTGAGTAGCTCCATGATTTTCAGTGGTATACCAAACACACAAAGATCACAGCAGCTTGAAGCATATGTTCTACCTCTCCAGTATCAGGGTCCCAGCAGGATTCCATTCAGGACCATCCATTTGGGGCAACATAGGGCAGATCTGATAATCACTCAAGTATCATAGCAATCATCTCACGGAATTGCAACCAGGGAGTAGAGTCTGTGGAGGCAAAAGTAAATGCAAATCAAACAAGCACACTAAAGGAACTGGCAGGTTTTAGAGACAGAGAGAGAGAGTCACCACTCAGTTCCTTGTCTCCCATCTCACTGTAATTACTGCTCCATTTCTCTTCTTCCTGTCATGGAAAAACATTTGTCAATTGTCTATAATCTCAAGCATTGCTCCTTAAACTCCCATTTCCTCTTTAACCTAGTGCTTTCCTGGAATAGCCTTCTATGGCCATGAAGAATTTAGTTCCTTGATATTGAGAGTGTAGCTTGTTAGAAATACGGTCTCTAACCCAATCCTAGATATACTGAAGCAAAATATGATTTTAGTAATATACCCAGGTGATTCTTATGTTCAATGAAGTGTGATCACTTATGCTTTCAATGACTCTGGTAGAGAAACAAAACCATGACACTGGCGATTATATATATAAAAGGATAGGTTTATATAGTGAGAAAGAATACAACAGCTATTATCCCAAACAGCAGTACAGAGGCCTCAATCCAACTCACTTTTGTGGGACAGTTAATATACTGAAGGTCTTTCCAACTCACGCTGGCTGCTGGTCCAAGGTCAAGGAAGCAGACAGCTAAGTGGCTGGTGGAAGGTGCGGAGTCTGCCCACAAGCAAAATGAGCAGAGACAGCCTTCAGGCAGCAGACTCATCAAAGAGCAGTAGCAACAGCAGGAAGATGAGATGTCGAGCCATAGCAGAGGTCGGTAGCATAGCGACAGGATTCCCAGGGTGGCCCACAGGTAGCGCAGAGCAGTGAACTCAGGCAGCAGCGTGCTGGTCCAATCACCAGGGAGAGGGAGGAAGAGGCTGGCCTTGAAGAGGCATTATTTCAGACACCCTCCAATCAAGCGGCAACCTGACTGACAGGCTAAATTTCACCCACATGTTCCTATGGGAGTCATGTTGGCATCAAAGCGCTAACTCTCCCAATGTCCTCATACAGTCTCAAAGATGGAAAGGATGTTAAAAGATTTCCCGCTCAATCCCATTGATCCACTAAACAAAGTATCAATGTTTCTTGGGACAACAATCTCCTAGCTTCCAGTAAATGTCTGAAAATAAATTTTCCTTCCAAATAGTGTGGTATTTTTGTTGTGTTTTGCTTTCAATGACCAAATTCTCATATAAAGCGTGGCATACAAGCTGCATTTAAGTTCATGGAAACAAGCACTTGATAAATGTGTAGCTCTCTCCATGGTTTCTGGGACATGATGTGGAGCAAGTGGAGCTCACACGTCCTGAACCCCATGTCTTCTAGGGCAGACAACTCAAAAGGCTGCCTCAAAGAGAGTGTGGTGTTCTTAATACCAGGAAACCAATTGTCTATAAAAAAAGACATATTCCATTTTCCATTTAGCATCCAAAGTCTTGCACTTCAAGAATGACCCCATGGGAAAACATCATTGGTCTGTCCTGATGACTAGGGTTTGGCCTCTTTTCTAAGACCTGAACTGAACAGACTCCCACGCTTTGTGGCCGGGGAGTGATCCTGAGAGTTGGGAGATTTATACTTTTTTTTTTAATTTTTAATTTTGTGAAATATTTCCCTGTGTTTCTGGAGAAGATGCTGCATTTTCTGGGTTCTAGATCTGCTTTTATAAAACAAAGTTTGATCGATGTTCAAATGTTCCATACATTTTGCCCCTTCTTGGGTCTTGGTTGTTAGAAGAAAGTACCTTCTGATAGTTAACATAGCTAATAGAAACTCTAATTAGTATCTAGTGGTTGAAGATTAATTAAATCCATTAACTGTTTTCACATGAAACACTCAGTGCTTATTGTGCATGGTGCTAGGGTGTTAGGAGGCATAAAGAAGCTCCAGACTGAGATGCTGCCCTTGAGGATGTTACAGACGCATTGTGAGAAGACAGGACGGCTAATGCAAGGAGACACACTTTGTGCACCGAAGTAGTGATGGTTCCAATTTTTTGAAAAAAATTAGATTTAGTCATAACATATGAGTTAAAATCTGAATCTGCACCTACCAGCTTAATATCTTTTCTTTACTAATACAGCTGAGGTTGTAAGAGCTATTTCACATGGTGACTACATGTGCTTTATTCATTAAATTGTACAGCAGCTAGCACATGGACTCGTGTATCTTGAACACCTGTCCTATACAAATCTAAACAAAATCAAGGGAATGCAGAGGATGAAGTTCCCCCCTCAAAGAGTCTGCAGTCCAGTAGATTGATAGCTGCAGCCACGACCACCACCAGAGAAGTCCCATTCAAACAGTTATAATCCAGTCTACTATGAAGCCACTACGTTTCACCCTCACTTGTCTGCCAGCTTGTCATTTTGTGGTGCCCTGTGTTTTGCTGTGATGCTGGAAGTGTTGTCACTGCCGTTCCAAATGCCACAGTGAAGGGATTTTAGCAGAGCGTCCAGACTGAGAACGGATGATGAAGAAACACTCTGCTGCCCACCATTGAAAACTTTATGCATAGCATGGAAGCATTGTCAGATCCCGAAGGCCAAATTAATGGAAGCAAAACATTGTTGGAGATAATGCTGGTGGATGGATCCACTGGGTCAGAAAACACTCAACGTGTGACTGAGGCGGAGCTTCTTTCTCGAAGTAGAATCGATCATGATTAGGCGAATGGGGGAAAGTCTGTGGGCTTGAAGCCTTTGGGATGTTCATTTGCTAATGGGCCACAACTCAAGGTGAGTTGAAGCAGTTGCAAAAATCTGCTAATAATCATAAGTTGGAATGTGTGAAGCTTGAATCTAGGAAAATGAAAAGTCATCAAAAATGAAATGGAATGAATAAAGGCTCACTCAAATATTCAGTCAAAAAGCTCACTCAAATATTTCAAAGTTTAATAAGAGATCATATATATGAGCAAATTATTATAACAGACAGGGTGATGCATGCTCTATAAGACAGATGCTTATGCTACAAAGTATATTAAATGTAAGTCCCTGGTAGTAAGCCATGGAGATCATTAGGAGAGGATCACTAGAGAGCTAGGTTAGCAAGAAATATTTGTAAAGAAAGTATCACATCAACTGTGCTTTTAAAGAGGGCTTGATTTGAAACAAAGGGGGAGAGAGTATGCTAGAAAGGGACAGTGATGTGGACAGTTAAAGAATTAGGGCAATGTTTGACATGTTTGGGGGCAATCCCTAGAACATTTGTATTGGTCCAGATGCATCTTGAATAAATTCCTGGATGTAAGCCTGGAGGGGGAGGGTCTTATGATCTTTGTGTACAGTTATATACCTGTAGTCTGGGTCTCCACTTTGAACTCCAGACTTGCACATCAACTTCCTACTTGACACTTCCTCTTCAAAGGCTGATGGACAATAGCATGACAACATGCCCAGAAGTTAATTCCTGACCTTCTCCTTTGAGCCCTGATCTCAGAGCCTTCCCCATATTAGGAAATGGGAACTTCTATTAATGACAGTAAAAATATAGGAATCGTATTTACCTTTTCCCTTTTTCTCCAACCCTTGTGCAACCCACCAGCAAAACCTGCTAACTCAGGGTGCTGTCAGTAAAATGCTGGAGAAAAGAGCCTTTGTAACCAAATCTTCCTCCACAAGAGTAATGAGAACACTGGTTTTTTAAAAAAACAACAAAACAAAACCCTTTTTCAGAACTCTGAAAATTGAAAGGCTTGCAGAAATCCAAGAAGCATTTATCCAAGAAAATTAACTGGTTCTTGGTATGCATAGTAAATTTTGTGGTACTTTGTGCTTTCCGCACCCATCCCCGGAGTAGTCTGGAAAACCAATTGTGCGCAATTACGGTGCAAAGCAGCCGCCTGCAGCCTACTGGATGGGTCAGAATAAGGCTGGAGCTCTTCTGAAGTTCCCAGCTTCAGACTTCACTCAGTACAACGATTCTTTTCCCTTGCAAGTTGAAACTAATTTGAGGCAGTGAGTAAAAATTGAAGCAAATAAAAAGTTAGCTATAAATCTTCAAAGGAAAACGTGGGGGTAGTGATATGGCCCACGTGAACTTAGATAAGCTCTGACATATCCCGAGGATTTCAGCAGGCCATGCATGTGTGTAGGGAGGCGTACATCCCCAGGAATGGAAGCATGCTCAGGAAAGGCTGGAGACATTCTAACTTCTGATCTATCTTTAACCTTGAGCCTATACATAAGCATGAAGTGGAAGCTGAGACGTAACTGTAAGTGAACTTGCAGTTGTGTTGAAAATGTGCTCAAAAGGCACACAACATCTCTCTGCAAACAGTAAGATCATTATTGATTCTAAACATCTAAAGAAAATGCTATCTAATGATTATCCGACCACAAAGCTAATGGAGCAGAGACCTCAGTGTTCATATATAGTGGCGAATGTAGACTTTATAAAATTTGCTCAGAAAGGTTACTAAACAAACAACAACACCTGCAAGGAGCAACAGTAAAATCCCTAATTAGCTTGGGCAATATAATTTTTAAACTTGCCACATTTTATTATTCAAAGTATTCAGTTTTCAAAAGTCAGAAAATAGTGTGGCCAACATACACGGAAAATAGAAGTCAGTAGAAATTGTTTCTGTGAAAGCATATATGTTGGATTCATTAGACTCAACTTCAAAATCAATTATTTAAAATATATTCAACTAACTAAAGAAAAATATTTGCAAGAAACTACAGCAAAGAGTGAGAACTATGTTTCAGCAAATAAAAATAACAATAAAGAAAAGTAAACTACTATAAGGAAAAGAGTTCTGAAGTTGAAGAATGCAAAAATAACTGGGATGAAATTTTCACTGTAGAAGCTCAACAGCAAATGTGAGCAGGAAAGAACACTATTATAAATTGATAATAAATGAATTGGGAATATCCATTCATAACAGGAAAATGATTCTTCGATGAACAGAACTTCAGGGCATCTGGGCATCATCAAATGTACAACATTTGCATAACAATAACTCCAGAAGGAGAAGACAGCAAGAGAAGGATGGAAAAATATTTGAAGAACTGATGGTGGAAGCAGGTCACATTTAATGAAAAATATTGATCTAAAAATTAAAGAAGCTCAACACATTTCAAGTAGTGTAAACTCAAAGAAGTCCACACCTTGATACATCATAATCCCATTATCAAAAATGAAAGAATAAGAGAAGATGTTGAAAACAGCAAGATAGAGTTGACTCACCAAATACAAGGGATCCTTAATAAATTACGAACTATTTTCTTAACAAAAGCCATGGAGATCAGAAACAGTGGGATGACATAATCTAAGTGCTAAATGAGAGTATTTTCAATTAAAAAATGTTATAGCCGAGAGGGAGCTTTCTTACAAAAATGGAGACAAAATTTTTTAAAAAAATGAGATAATTCGTGATTAACAGACTTTTCCTACAAAAAACAAAACCAAAGAGAATCCTTCAGGTAGAAATGAAATGACACTAAAAAGTAACTTCAAGTCTGGCTAGACCAGAGGATGTACACTGGTACAGATAGGAACTGGAAACACAGGGAATCCAGGGCGGATGAGCCCTACAGGACCAGTGGTGCTAGTGGTGATACTGGAAGGGTGGAGGGAGGGTGGGTTGGAAAGAGGCAACCGATTACAAGGAACTACATGTGACCTCTTCCCTGGGGGGTGGACAACAGAAAAGTGGGTGAACGGAGACGTCGGACAGGGCAAGATATGACAAAACAATAATTTATAAATTATCAAGGGCTCAGGAAGGAGGGGGGAGCGGGGAGGGAGGGAAAAAAGGAGGACCCGACGCCAGGGGCTTAAGTGAAGAGCAAATGTTTTGAGAATGATGAGGGCAATGAATGTACAAATATGCTTTACACAATTAATGTATGTATGGGTTGTGATAAGAGTTCTATAAGCCCCTGTTAAAACTATTAAAAAATAAATAAATAAACTAACCTAAGCTAAAAAAAAAAGTAGCTTCAATGCATATGAAGAAATAAAGAGTACTGGCAAAATAAATTGCATAGATAACTATAAAAGACATTATAAATGTATTTTTAATTTATAAGTATGTTTGTCCTAACTGATTAAGAGACAATTATATAAAGGAATAATAATAAATTATGGGTGCGAATACTTATGCAAAGATATAAATTGCAGTATGATAAGAACAATAAGAAGCTATGTGTGGCTTCATATAAAATTGTTATAAATGAAGATGCTAATGTAATCCTCAGGGCAAATACTAAGAAAGCAACTTTTAAAAAGTATAGTTAGAGAAAAGATAAGTAAAATAGTTCATTAGAAAAATATCTATTCAATATAAAAGAATGCAGTAAGGGAGAAATAGAGGGGAGGAGATAAAATATATAGAAAATAAACAGTAAAAATGGAGGTATGAATCATACTTTAAAAAAAGCTGCCTTAAATGTAAATGCATTAACTCCAATATCTAAAAGTTAGAGAACATCATACTGGATTTAATAGATAATCTTGATCCAACCATATGCCATTTACCAAAGACACACTTTACAGTCAAAGACACAAGTTGATTGGATCTAATATATATAACAAATAATAACCAAAAGACAGAATTACTATACTACTAATATAGATGAAAATAGAATTTAAGTCAAAGATTATCAGTGGGCACAGTAAAAGGTAATTTATAGTGATGAAATGGCAATACAGCTTAAGGTATAATAATTGTAAACATATGTATTCAACAAAGACCAAAAGGAAGAAGTGAAAGAATCTAGGAGAGGAAAAGACAATTAAAAGAATAGCTTGCAATTTCATTATGCCATTGTCTATAATGGTTAGATCATCTATGCAGAAGATCCGCTGGGGAAGAGGGGCTTGAACAACTCTATAAACCAACTAGATATAGCAGACTTGAAATTTGCAACAATTGCTGTAGTAAATACATGTGCTAACACCTTTTCATGATAAAAATTCTCAACACACTATGAATACAAGACAAATTCCTAAACCAGAGAAAGAGTACCTATGAAAATCTCATAACTCAACACCATATTTAGTTATAAAAAAAACAAAATGCTTCCCACCTAATCAGGAATACACAAGTGAATTCATTCTTGCCACTTCTATTCAACACTGTGCTAGAAGTTCCAGTTAAAGAATTTAGAAAAGGAAAAAAATATATAAATTAAAGATATCCACACTGTAAAATAAAAAAAATAAAACTATTTCTCTTTGCAGATAACATCTTATACAGAAATAATTTTAAGAATCTATTTTCAATAAGGAATAAAGCTAAAAATCAAATCAAGCAAGCTTGAAGGGTACAACAACAATATTAAAAACAATTATATAACTACACACCAGCAATGAACAATCTCACAATGGAATTCAAAAACCATTTCACTTAGAACAACATTCCCCAAAAACCCCAAAACATTTAAGAATAAACTTAGCCAAACAAGTGCAATACTCTAACTTGAAAACTACAAAGCATGACTGAATGAGATTAATGGCCTAAATGGCAACAATTCCTGGATTGATCTATAGATGCAATACAATCCCTGTTAAAATACCAGCTGCCTCTGTGGGCAGGTCGACAATCCAATTCTGAAATCCATGTTCTGGTGATCCAAAACCATTTTGAAAAAAAAAGCCAAGTTGGAAGATTCACATTTCCTAATTTCAAAACTTACCATAAAGTACACTTACTTTTATTCAAAAGTATGCAATAATGTTGTTGTTGTTGTTGTTGTTTGGCACCATCAAGTTGGCTTGTTCCCATAGCGACCCTATGCAAAACAGAATGAAACATTGCCTGGTCCTGTAAGATCTTCACAATTGATCCCAAGCCTGAGTCCATTGATGCAGATATTGTCAATCCATCTCATTGAGACCTTCCTCTTTTGTGCCGTTTCCTCACCCCCCTCCCATTTTACTAAACATGATGTCCTTCTCCAAGGACTCATCTCTCCTGGAAGTACGTCCAAAGTATGTGAGAGGAAGCCTTGCCCTCCTTGCCTCTAAGAGGAACTTTGGCCTTACTTCTTCCAACATGGATCAGTTTGTCCTTTTAGCAGTCCATGTACTTTGAATAGTCTTCTCCTGCACCATAATTCACGTTCATCAATTCTTCTACCTTCTTCCTTATTCAATGTCCAAATTATACATGCATATGATGCAGTAGTGTATTAATACCATGGCTTGGGTCAGGTGTACCTTAGTCTTCAAAGTAACATCCTTGCTCTTCAATACTCTAGAGAAGAGGAGGTAGGGTGAGCAGGATGGGGACAGGAGGAAGGTAAAGGGAAACAGAGGAACAATCTAGGATGCAAAGCTATGTATAGAGGTATAAGCATAGGTGTGTACAATGTAAATACAATAATTCATAAAAATAGAGATATTGGCCTATGTACATATATTTATATGGCAATGCACTGAGGTACTAGATGGACTTCGGGCCTCTGCTCATACCCTCCCTCAATGCAAGAACATTTTGTTCTAACAAACTGACATTCTGTGATGCTCACAAAATGGGTGCATAAGCAAATGTGGTGAGGAAAGCTCATGGTGCCAGGCTATCAAAAGATATAGTGTCTGGAGTCTTAAAGGCTTGAAGTTAAACAAGCGGCCATCTAGCAGAGAAGCAACAAGCCCACATGGAAGATACACACCAGCCTGTGTGATCATGAGGTGTTGTTGGGACCGAGTAATAGGCAACAGAAGACCCATAACAAACAAACAAACAAAAACATATTGTTGAGAATGAGGGGGTTCAGAGCAAAGACCCAAAGTTCATATGTAGACAATAGGACATCCCCTCACAGAGGAGTAACGGGGAAGGGATGAGTCAACCAAGGCCTAGTAAAGCACCAATGAAGCACACAATATTCCTCTGGTTCCTTTAGGCTTCCTCATCCTCCACTATGATGACCCCAGTACTGCCTTTCATGCAGATTAGACCGGAGCATGTGCACAGGTACAGATAAGAGGTAAGAGCTCACAGAATCCAGGAACAGGGATGGGAGTAGTGATACCAGAAGGATAGGGGGAAGGTGGGGAGAGGAGGAGTGGGAGGGGGGAACCGGTTGCAATGATCAACAAACACATAACCCCCACCACACACACACACACCCTCCATGGGGAGGAACAACAGAAACCATGGGGTAAGGGAGACAGCAGTTGGTGTAAGATATGAAAATAATGATAATTTGTAAGGGGTCACGAGGGTGGTGCTGGGGAGGGAGGGAGGGAAAAAAGAGGAGCTCAATAGAAAGCAAATGTCTAGAAAAGAATGATGGCAACATATGTACAAATATGCTTGATACAAGTGATGTCTGGATTGTTAAAAGAGTTGTTAGTCCCCAATAAAATAATCTTTTAATAAATATATATATAAAACAACAACAAAAAAGATCTTGTGAAGCAAGTGCAATATGTCTTTTTATCTCTTGACTGTTGCTTCCATGAGCATGTATTGTGGACTCAAGTAAGACAAAAGCCTTAACAACTTCAATATTTTCTCCATTTATCATGATGTTACCTATTGGTCCAGTTGTGAGGATTTTGACCTTCTTTACATTGAGTTGAAATCTATACCAAAGGTTACAACCCTTGACCTTCATCAGCAAGTGCTTCAATTCCTCCTCACTTTCAGCAAGCAGAATTGTGTTTGCATACCTCAGCTTGTTAATTAGCCATCCTCCAGTCCTGATGACACATCCTTCTACCTATGTGGCAGTTACATAATCTTCTGTCAACTTGCAAAGGGGTGGAGTCTAGCCTGTCAATCAGGTGGCAGCTTGATTGCCTCATTTGAAGGCACCATTTAAAGGAGATAAATAGCTCACTGGAGGTCAGATACACTCTCTCCCTGCGAGCCATTCCTGTTAACAAGCCACATGGAGCTATGCTGATGGCAGCCAGAGACCTGGAGCTGGAGGAGTCACATGGAGACCCATGCCAAAGCTGAGATGCTTCCACCAGCACTGGATCCACAAGACTTTCCACCCACTGACCTGTGATCTTCCTGCATTCGGTGTCACAGGATCTGTTGCATGATCTGAAGAGAAATTTGCATCTTGATATCAGACATATGGGCTAATATCGGACATATGGACTTGGCTTGGAAGTTTTCTTAAAATAAAATTGCTCTTTTATATAAAGCTCTTTCTTATACACATATGAATGTCTCTGGATTTGTTTTTCTAGTCTACCCAGACTAACACAACATATAATCCAGCTTCTCTGATGATTTGGTTGGCATGTAGATTGAACAAGTTTGGTGAATGGATTCAACCCTGATGCACACCTTTCCTGACTTAAAACCATGCAGTATTCCCTTGTTCTGTTCACACAACTGCTTCTTAATCCATGTACGAATTCCTCATGAGCACAATGAAGTGTCTTGGAATTCCCATTCTTCTCGAGGTTATCTAGTTTTATTATGGTCCACACAGTCGAATGCTTTTGCACAGTCCATGAAACCCAAGTAAGCATCTTTCTGGTATCTCCTGCCTTGAGCCAAGATCCATCTGACACCAGCAATGATATCCCTGTTCCATGTTCTCTTCTGAATCCAGCCTGAACTTCAGGCAATTCCCTGTCATTGTACTGATGCAACTGTTGTTGGATGACCTTAAGAAAACTTTTACTTGTACGTGATACCACTGGTGTCAGTCAATTATTTGAGCATTCTGTTGTACCACCTTTCTTTGAAATGGGCACAAATATGGATCTCTTTCAGTCAGTTGACCAGAGAGCTGTCTTCCAAATTTTCTGTCAAAGATGAGAGAGTGCTTCCAGTGCTTCTTCGATTTTCTGAAACATTTCAACAGGTATTCTGTCAATTCCTAGAACCTTCTTTTTTGGATAATGCATTCGGTACAGCTTAAACTTCTGTCAGCTCTGCTGATTTTTGCTCAAATGTGAACTCCTGCAATGGTGGAATGTCGTTTGGTTCTTTTTGGATACAGTGACTGTGTATTTCTTTCCACATTCTCTTGATGCTTCCTGCATCTTCAAATTACATTTCAAGTCTTGGATTTTTTCCTTGAGTGCTTTCAATTTCAGATATGCTGTTTTCTTCTCTTTTGTTTCCTAATTCCAGGTCCTTGCACATTTTGTTATAATATTTGGCTCTTTCTTCTCACGCTGCCCTTTGGAGTTTTCTATTCAGGTCCTTGATTTCTCCTTTCTTCCATTTTCTTTAGCTTCCCTATGGTTAATAGCAAGTTTCAGTCTATTTTGACATCCACTTTGATCTTTTCTTTCTTTCTTTCCTGTCTTTTTAGTGACCTTTTGTTTTCTTCATGAATGATGGTCTTGATGTCCTTCCACAGCTCATCGAATGTTCTGTCAGTGTTTAATGCATCAAATCTGTTCTGAGATGTTCTCAAAATCCAGGTGGGATAGACTCAAGGTCATATTTTGGTTCCACCACTTGTCTATTTGTCATGCTGTGGTGGCTTGTGTGTTGCTACGATTCTTGAAACTATGTTACTGGTATTTCAAATGCCAGCCGCGTCACCCAAAGTGCACAGGTTCCAGCGAGCTTCTAGACTAAGAACAGACAATGTAGAAGACCTCAGCAACCTACTTCTGAGAAAGAAGCCACTGAAACCCTCACGCATAGCTTCAAATCACGTTCAAATACAGAACGCCTAAACAAAGGAAGCAGCATATCATCTGAGCCCCTCAGGCTGAGGGCACTGGAAACATGACTGAAAAGAACGATTTCTTGGAGGGAAGTTGACTATGGTGACATAGGTTTGGAGCCTCAGGGGCCTTGATTTGTTGCTAGGGCACTACCTAAGGTAAAGAGAAACATCTGCAAAATCTTCTCATTGGAACGTGTAATGTGCAAAGTATGAATTTAAAGAAAAAAATGAAGTATTAGTATGAAGAGAAGCACATAGACCAATGGATTTGAATTAAGAGACCAGAAATATATCTAGCCTTTTATGGTGAATGATTTTTAATAATGATATCAAGGCAATTCAATGGAAAAAGTATAGGATCTCCAAGAAATGGTACTGGAACAACTAGATATTCTCAGTGCAAGAGGACAAATTATCAAAGTCATGCAACTATTATTACTAATTCCACTACCTTCATTTCCCTCAAATAAATTGTATTAATTAATAATTGCTCTCCATACATCCCTTCTCCCAATTGTGGAAATCATTGATTTACTTCCTATCTATATGGGTGAATTATATGGTGTGGGAATGGTAGGCTCTCTAGAGAAGCAAAACCTATGAAACGTATCTATATATATCCTCACCAAACTCACTTCCTCCAAGTCCATTTTGACTCATGGCATAGTTGTTACATGTTGGGCTGCTACCCACAAGGTCAGCAATTTGAAACCACTGGCCACTACTAAGGGAGAAGATGAGCTTTCTACTCCTGTAAAGAGTCATTATTTTATGGGTAAATGAGGAGGGGCAAGCTCACATCAGAAAGGGATGCTAAACAATAATTGTAGGGAAGTATTGGATTGTATAATTAGAAAAAAGAAAGGAAATAAAACCTTGTGCATTCAGAGAGAGAGAGTCTTGGAAACCCACTGGGGAAATTCTACACTGTTCTATAGGGTCACCATGAGATGACCTATGTATAAAGAGAGGTTTATAGAAAACTCATATAGTGGTAGATTTGAGCAATTTCCAAGGCCATGGGAAAAAGAGTAGGGTGTAGACTTTTGAATCATGCAGCTTCAGGGGCTGATGAATCCAAGATTGTCAGAAAGACAACAGGCTTTGGATGCAGATGCAAATGAATCCAAGGTCAGTAAATCCCATGTGTGACCTTGGCTAATGAGTATAAGTTTGGCCAGTCTGGTGATGATTCCCAGATCAGCAGGCAAAATGGCAGGCTGTTGGCTCAAGTATGAACAAAAAAAAAGCAAAGCAAAACAAAACAAAACAAAAAACAAATGAATATCTATGAGTCAGATGTAGAATCCAGACCCAGCTAAGCAAGTGAGCTTTTCCACAGCATCTGCTCAATTTGGAAGCAGGCCGCACCCTAGAGGAGATCTCCTCATAGAAGAATTGCTAGGTTTTAACTCACAAATCTTTTATACTGGTCCAGCCAAGTTGACACAAAACCTTAATGAGCACAGTGAATTATTTCTTACTTTAAAAATATGAGCTCTGCCTGTGCAATATGTACCAAACCTGACCATTTTTCACCACTTCCACCATTACTGACTGGGTTCGTGCCAACACTCCAGTGACTTGGATTACTATAATAGCGTCCTAGTTTATCTCCCTTGCTTCTAGGCTGTCTTCTCTTATTTGTTGTCTCCTTACTGTTTGTAGCTCCATGTCAATCAGGCCAGGTTATGGGCTCAAACTTTCTTAGTTTCCTATCTCATCTACCCTTGAAGTCAAAGTCCCTCCAATAGTCTACAAGTTCCTACACAGTCTGGGTCCCTGTCGCCCTTCTGACACTGTCCTCATTCCCTCTGCTCCAGCTCCTGTGGCACCCTTGCTTCCCCTTGACATGTCAGGCCTACTCTCAGCTCAGCACTATTCTGCTCACTACCCCCTCATTCTGGTGTGTTCTTCCCCAGACAGATGCATGGTTCATGCTCTTTTAGATGTGGTCAGATACCATCTTCTCAGCAAGGCCTTCCCTCAGCCATCCTACCTAAAACTGAACTGCTGGCCTCTTCTTTATTGTCCTGTTCTCCCCTCACATTCCTCTTCTCCAGAGACTTCTCACCATCGGAGATACTATGCATTCCATTTATTGATTTGTTGATTGTTTATCCCCCTTTGGGTTGATGCAAATGGTTAACTTGCTTCTTAAATGGAGGGTTGGCAGTTTAAGTCTGTTCACATGGAAGAAAAGCCTGGAAATCTACTACCAAAAATCTGCCATTGAAAACTCTATAGAACATCGTTCTACACTAATGCGCACAAAATCCACATAAACAGGGGTCAACTCCATGGCAAGTGGTTTAATCTTTCCTTGCTTAGAAGTCAAATCCTAGAGAGAAGACACTCCAGTGTACCCACTTTATCTCCAGTGTCTAGAACAGTGCATAAGAGATGTTCAAGAAATATATTTTTTAATAGATGAATAACACGGTGTGTCTAGCTATTCACTTTATGTCAATTAAAGTTGTTAAGCTTTTCGACTCTGGTTCTTCTTCCTCTGATTTCACCTTGTGAATCTGGTTATTTACTTGCGTTTCCTCCCGAGAAGCTTAGTTTTGACCTCCCTGGTCGAGTAGCACATACATCCTCTCCACTAGATGTGACTGAGCGTGGCTTCTATGCCTTCTCTTGGCACTACAGTAATTGCACACCAGAGCTTTTGTTTTTTACAAGGCTTAGCAGGGTAAATGGAATCTGGAGGATGTCTGAGCTGAGTATATGAGTTGAAATGGCTTTGAGTTATTTGACAACAACTGTAAGAGCACCTCGTGGGGGAAATGTCAACACAACTGTTTTTACTGGTCCATGACGAAAAAATGGCTGAAGGGCCTGTTTCTTGTACACTTCCATGGGAAGATGTCTGTGAGAATTTCCCCATGGTTCTTAGTTCTCGTGTATTAGTTCAACAAATATCAATATTGGAAGAAAATTTTGTTTTGACCTAGTTGTCCCCCCTTCAGAAACAGAGCCATCATTTAATGTTTATCTAAAAAGAAATGATAAAATCTAAAACACCCCATGAAGTATCTCTCTCTGCCATGGTTATGTACTTTGAGCTTTACCTCTTGTCCTAAGATGGTAATTTTTCTGTTAAAGCAATTGTTTGTTTTTGTCCCTTGCTTGAAAACTTGCTTTAAGTCTAAAAACAAGGCATAAATGAACCGAGTGACAACATTCAGCATTACTGCAGGGTAAAGTTTTAGCTTCGTTCCCATTAATAAAAGAACAATGAATAGAACCTCATCTCTGTTCTGTGCAAAGCTTTTCTAGCAAGAAACACAATGACATTCGATAAAGAATCTCACCAGCTGTGCTTCAACCTGCACAGGAAGTAGCCAGGGTGGTACTAAAGGTTTCCTTTGGATCTTCAAGAGGAAACTTCAGGATTATCAAAGAAGGAGACATGGAAACAGAAAACACAAGGAGGAAACGGAATATATGGCGTTACATTGAGGGGATTGCAGTGAAGGGGTTGAAACAAAATGTGTATGAGTTGTTAAATGTAAAACAAATGATCTGCTCTATCAACCTTCTCCCAATTCACAATACACTTGTTCGTTTGTTTTTAAAAGGGAGTGGTAGAGGGTGAAGGCTTCAGTATAAGGCACCTGTTTTTCAAAGGGCCGTGGTGCAGAAGGCTCCCTTGCAGGATGGGAGCTGTTTGGACAGACACTTTACCATGCAGTCCAAGCCTGGAGAGGCTGGGTGGAAAATCACACGTTTGGGAATCAAAGAACCTAGGTTCAAAGTTCAGTTGTGAATAAGCCAGCTGTGTTGATGAGTTGATATTGCTTCTTCAGGTGTATTTGATGAGTTGATGAAATTATTCTTGCTTCCCCAGCTTTTTTCGAGAAGTCAGTAGGAAAATACATGTGAAAAAAGTGACTTTGTAGAAAGTTTAGTATAGTAGCATATAATGTGATTGGTACTTTAGCACGAGTTTGTTACCAGAACCTTGGGGATGTGTCAGGTGAAGCACAATGAGAAGCTATCACTGAGCACAAACTATATGTCAGGGACCCCTGGTGGCCGAGTGGTTACATGTTGGGCTGAAATCCTTAAGGTCAGCATTTTGAAGCCACCAGCAGCCCCAAGGGAGGAAGACTGGGCTCTCTACTCCCATAAAGAAATGCACAGGGACTTTCTACCCTGTCCCATAGGGTCACTAGGGGTCTGCATGGGCTTGATAGTAGTGAGTTTGGTTTTTGGTTTACTCTGTGTCAGGAAACTGGGTTAATTGTTGCACGTATATTATTTTATCAAATCGTTGCAGAACTACTGTGACATTAAAAAGAAGCTCTGGCAGTACAGTGGGCAAGTGTTTGGATGCTAAACAAAGTGTCAGAAGTTTAAATCTATCAACCAGGTGCTTAACCACTGTGATACCAGGATCTGCACACATGAAATGTTTTGGAACTTCCATTCTTCATAATGCCATCCATAGTTTGTTATGACCTACATACATGGATGCCTTTGTATATTCAAAAATACAGAAGCTGGATTATGTAGTTGCTTATGGTTTGGGCTGCTAACTGCAAGGTCAGCCGTTCAGACCCACAGGTCACTCCTAGAAATAAAGACTAAGATTTATACTTCCATAAAGAGTTAGATCTTTGAAAACCAGCAGGGGCAGTTTTATCCTGTCCTGTCCTATAGGGTCATTATGAATCATAATTAACTCAATGGCAGTGAGTTTGAAAGAAACTATCTTTATCAAAAGATGTAGCTTCTGGGTCTTAGAGGTTTGAAGTTAAACAAGCAGCCATCCAGCAGAGAAGCAGCAAGCCCAACTGGAAGAAGCACACCAGCCTGCGTGATCATGAGGTGTTGACGGTATCAGGTCACAGCACATGAAGACGCAAAACAACAATATTGTTGAGAACAAGGGGTTCATAGCAGAGACCCCAAACCCATGTGTAGACAATGGGACATCCCTTCACAGAAAGGCCACAAGCAAGGGATGACCAGGGCGCAGTACAGCACTGATGAAGCACACAGTATTCCTCAGGCTCTTTGAGGCTTCCTCACCCCCCACTATCATGACCCACTCCTGCCTTTCAGTTCTTGCTAGACAGAAGCATGTACACTAGTACAGATCAGAGAACAGGACACACGGGATCCAGGTCACATAAATCCCTCAGGAATGGAAATGGGAGTAGTGATACCAGGAGGGTAGGGGGAAGATGTGGGAAGAAGAGGAGGAAGGTGGAGCCGATTAAAATGATTGACACATTAACCCCCACCCAAGGGGGAGTGAACAACAGAAACATGGCTGAAGGGAGACAATTGTCAGTGTAAGATTTGAAAACAATTATAAGTTATCAAGGGTTCATGAGGGTAGGAGGGTGGGGGAAGGAGGGGAAAAAAGAGGAGCTGATGCCTAGGGCTCAAATAGAAAATAAATGTTTAGAAAATGATGATGGCAACATATGTACAAATATACTTGATACAGTTGATGTATGGATTTCATATGAGCTGTAAGAGCCCCCAATAAAATGATATTTTAAAAATAATAAATAAATAAAATATCTTCCAGGTATTCTCTGCTTTTTGCCTTTCCATAACCTCTTCTGACTCTGACTTGAATTTCTAGTAGTTCCTTGTTGATGCACTGCTGCGCTGTTTTTGAATGCTCTTTTTTACTTGTATGTAATAGGAGCCCTGGTAGAGTCCTGGTTATGGATTGGGCTGTGATCTGCATGATCAGCAGTTTGGAGCCAACAGCTACTCCATGGGAGAAAGATTGGGTTTTCTACTCCTGTAAATATTTACAGCCTGGGAAAACCATGGGTGTGGGGGGTCACTATGAGTCAGTACTGACTTGATGGCAGTGAATAATAGTAATAATATACTTTGATAATTTCCAGGTCAAATGGGTTGCCTTTCTTTGGAATGGGCACAAATATGTAGCTCTTTCCATTGGTTGATCAGGTAACTATCTCCCAAATTCCTTGCATAGGTGAATGGATGTTTCCAGGGCTGCATCTGTTTTTTTGAAAATTTTCACTTGGTATTTCATCAATTTCCTCCCTAATTCCTTCAGTACAGGTTGGACTTCTTCCTTCAATAACATTGATTCTTAACTACATTCTAGCGCTTGGAATGGTTGAATAGTGACCGATTCTTTTTTGTAAAGTGATTATATTTCTTCCATCTTTTTTAATGCTTTCTACATCAATCAATAGCTTGCCTCAAGAATCCTTGAATATTACAATTTGAGATGTGACTTCTTTCTTCAGTTCTTTCAGCTGAGGAAGTCCTTCCAAAAACTTCTTGTCTACCTCAGAATGTACCTTTTTTGGAAATAAGGTCTTTGCAAATATAATTTAGGTAAGGATTGGGGTGAGATTCACAGTGCAATAAATTACGTAACTACAGTCTTTGTAACACTCAAAAATCACTGATTAGGACTATTCACATGTGAGGACTGTGTAGCTTGCTAATAATATAAATAAGGGGCATGGCACCCTTGGGGGGGGGATTAAGTTCATGTAAATACAGTATATGGAACCCTAATAGGAGAACTGGTTAGTGTGCTAGGCTGGGTTTGGTTAGTGTGCTAGGCTGGGTTTGGTTAGTGTGTTAGGATGGGCTTGGTTAGTGAGTTAGGTTTGATTTGGTTAGTGTGTTAGGCTGGGTTTGGTTAGTATGTTAGGCTAGGTTTGGTTAGTGAGTTAGGCTGGGTTTGGTTAGTGAGTTAGGCTGGGTTTGGTTAGTGTGTTAGGCTGGGTTTGGTTAGTTAGTTAGGTTTGGTTTGGTTAGTGTGTTAGGCTGGGTTTGGTTAGTGTACTAGGATGGGTTTGGTTAGTGAGTTAGGCTGTGTTTGATTAGTGTGTTAGGCTGTGTTTGGTTAGTGAGTTAGGCTGGGTTCTCTAGAAAAGCAAAACACAGTGTTGCTTGAATGTGTACGTATAAAGAGAGAGAGTTATATCAAGAAATGTCTCTCCCATTTGTAGAAGTGGGTAAGTCCTATCTGGTTCAAGGCTGTGAGTCATATGTAAGCAGGAGACGTCTCCTGACTAGTGTAGCTTGGAAGGAAGGAGGAAGATGAAGCAGGCAGACTACAGGCTAGTGCATGCTGAACTGAATAAAACCAAGGTCGACTGAATGAATCCAAAGTAGACAGCTCACTGATGGCTCCTGCGATTGGCAGACAATATAATAGAAAGTCAACAAACCAGATGTAGGAGCAAGATCCTGCAGAAGCGAGTGAACTTTTGCACAGTATCAATCTATGTTAAAAGTAGGCCACACCATGCGTGAACGCGCTCTCAATTGTATCAAGGCTATGACCAGAATACGGAGGTGGGACTCCACCCTATTCTTCCCACAACTGCTTGGATGCTTCAGAAGATCCGTCATGAGTTGACCACACTGTGTTAGATCATATAATGGGACAATTCTGACCCACCCAAGTTAACATAAAACCTATCACAGTTAATTCTGTCATGGGGGGAAGAGGAGGTTTTCTACTACTATAAAGAATCACAGTCTCAAAAATCCCTAGGGGGCAGCTCTTCCCTGTCCTAAAGGGTCAGTCAACATGAGTTAAAATTGACTCAGTGGCATTGATTCTGGTTTGGTTTAGGGTTCTTAAAATGAGCATGTCAGAGGCAAAAAGAAAACCCCACTACTACTAAAAGGGAAAAGCCAGGGATGGAGCACATCCTTTGGACCTTGTGCTGAATTTTCTGGAGTCAGAAGAAAGAGCGCTAAGACAACCAGAAACGGAGGCAGGAGAGCAGCAGAAACGGAATGCCTTCAGGCCAGAGATTGGCTGGTGGAGTGCTGTGCCCTAGAAACTTATTTGGAGGAGTAAGGGGCTAGATTTTTCCATCCATGAGGTATAACGGAATGTCTTTCGGGAAAAGCTTGTTGGCAGAGTGGGATTTCTTTAGGCATTTACATGGCAGAAAAATGGCCTTTGTAAAACTTGGTAAGAAAAGTAGAGGCCAATGGGCTAGGGGCCTCTACATTCGGTGGTCATGGCTCAGAGGAAGTTCTATTCAAAGAGCTTCATCCTGAACATTTCTGCTTCTGAATTGTAACCTGCTACTTCCTTCAAAACCCCACAATCATGAGCATGGTCTGTGTGGTTTGTGTGGCTATTGCATGGAATTATCAAACCCTGCTGAAAAGTAGAGAGTGCCCTAGCAGGATTGGTTGGTGTCAGAAGTGATTTGTTGGTGGGTGGGGGTGGGATGGTTGGAGTGTGAAGGCCTGTCTGATCTCAGCTTTCAACCTAATGGGAATCAGCCTTGGGCTGATGTTGATGGTGAATCTCTTTCCCCTTTGTGAATTTCGATGAGGCCAGACACCAGCCCTAGTGTACCAAAATCATCTTGCATTGCAGTGGAACCTAAGTCCAATGAGTGTGACCTTGTAAGAGGCAGGAAAGGACACATAGACATACGAAGGAGATGTTGTCAAGAGTGAGGCAGAGATCAGAGTTTTGTTTCTACGAAGCAAGGACTGCCAAGAGCCACCAGAAGTTGGAAGAAACAAAGAATTCCCCCCTGGAGCCTTCAGAGAGGGCTGCCAATATCTTGATTCTGGACTTCTGTCCCCCCAGTGTGGGAGAGAATAAATTTCTTTAATTTCAAGCTACCAAGTTTGCGGTAAGTTGCTATGGCAACTCTGCAAAACAAACACAGGTAAGAACGGCTGGTCCAAATGAATCTCATTAGCTGTCCTGGTTCAGCCTCTCCCAGCTTGTTGCTAAACATGGAAGGAAACCCAGAATAAAAGAGGACATCTCATGGTGCTCTGGAAAGCAAGAATGACAGAACATCAAACGATAAACTAGAGTGAATTGTTATGATCAGATCGGAATGGGGAAATTCAGAGAAATGCCGTGTAACGGCATAACCGGATTTCATGTCATGAGATAACGCCACCTAAAGAGAGAGGGCAACTCATCACAGCCTTCATGCCATCTCCCTCCTAACCCACATGGGAAACCTGGCGGTCAGTCTTCTCCTCTCCTGGTCTAACTTTGTTCAATGGGCAGATACCTCTTCTCTGACCTCCCCACCTCCCCGACCCTGGCCCCGCCCCCAAGACGTAGCCCTATGCGGCATTGTGGGTTCTTTTCAATCAGGCGGTGGTTGCAATCCCAGGAAATAGTTAAATCAGCACGGGGTTGAGGGTTGGTGGCAGCAGGGAAGTTCGGTGGTGGATCTTCAGGAGAAGACTTTAGGAAATGTCACCTTCTTTGCCACAAGGCAGGAATACTTTAAACAACACGTTCTAAGCACCCCCCAATAAAGCATAAACCGCAACCTCAGGGCAGCACAGTCGAACAGGTGACGTTACACCTGAGAAATTAATTCTAAGTAGAGTACACCGTCATCAAATGACCCTTCAGTGAGAGATTTTAAGAGAGGGTGAAACCAGGCCTGCAGGATAGTTCATTAATATGACCCTTTTAGTCGTAGTCCACAATTTTTAATTTGTATTATAAATCCCAGCCTCTGCACGTAAGGTTTTCATCCCCTTTTGAGGTGAGATGTCTCGTGTGCTGGTGAGGCAGGATTACAAGGGGATATCTTTTGAGTCCCGCCGACTTCAGGGTGTCACTCAAGACATTGCCCTTAATTTCTGTGGGGGTGCCATGTGCAGATTAGTTACCATCTTCTGAAAGTGTGTTAAAACAACTAAATCCCTGTTTTCACTTATTTCCTTAATAAGGAAAACCAACTTCCTGCTCTGTTGTGAACAGCAGGGGGCTTGAGTCAATAACTGCCTAACCCAGATGTGGTCTATCTAACAGCCACAGAAATGATCAGTATGTTCTCTACCTAACGTTTTGATGTCAGAAGGCAAAAATCATAGCTCCATCGATGCCCCAGATGTGGGCAAGACACTACTCAGTTAATATGAATCTAAACACCCTCCTTAGCTTGGCTAGGCAAGTTGAAACCTTTCGTGTGCATATGTTTCGTGTTTATGTAAGTGCACTGAGCAATTTTGGCAACGTTTTCTTTTACTCTGATCCTGTATCAAGCTTTCCTCCATCTGACTTCCAGCACTTGGGACTTGAGTGGGTGAACTACTGACTGATCTGGTTCACCAATTTCCATGGTCTTGCAATTCAATGATGACACTGGTGAAGACTATTGAGAATATTGTGGGCAAATTTGTCTTAGAAGAAGTGCATTCAGAATGCCCCTTAGAGGCAAGGATGGTGAGACTTCCTCTCATGTACTTTGATGTACTTTGGACATATTATCAGGAGAGCCCAGTCCCTGGAAAGGGGCATTATGCTTGGTAAAACATAGAAGCAGTAAAAAAGAGGAAGGTCCCAGACCAGGTGGACCAACACAGTGACTGCACCAACACTCTCAGGCCTGAGAACAATTGTGAGCACGGTGCAGGACTGGTAGTCGTCCGTCCGTTCTAGTGTGCACAGGACGGCTTTGGGTCCAAGGAAGCTCAATGGCGCCTAACTCACTGCGTGTCGATAGTCCCAATTTGGTGTGGATGAGGGCAATTCTCTAAATGGAGTCTGAAGGACAGACTTGGAAGCTGTCAGTCTCCACAATCCTGTGAGCCGTTGCCTGGCTGGCGCATGAGTTCAGTGAGTTGCTGCACCCTGGCACAGGAGGGAGAATATGGGGCCAGGGAGTGGTGTTTGAGATCAGGGATGATGGAGTAGTATAGCATTTTAGAAAAGTTAAACATTTGGGATATCTTTAACCTCCACCTCTTTGGGACCAGGCTTTTGCTGATCCTTGGGAAAAAAGATGTTTGCAATGACATAGATAAGCTAAGATATGAGGCAATGCAATGCATTTACCATGGACAAGAAATGGACACCCAGAGTTTGTCTAATTAATAGATTATGGGCTGTAAATGTTCACCAAAAACCTAATAAAAATATGTGTTTAAATAAAATATAAGTTGCAAAAGAGAAATAAGCCAAAATGGGATATTGAAATAATGTACTCCAGACCAAGGGAAGGTTCTCAGAAAAGCTCAAATACATCATTTCTTCAGGGGGAGAAAATACCTCATAGATACACCAGTCATTTCAAAGAAAATGCCTAGACCTGGTCGGCATCCTTTCTGTTTGTCTGTTTCACTGCCATTGAGCTGGTTTCAACTCATAGCAGCCCTCTGAGACAGAGTTGTACGGCCCTGTCTGTCTCCAAGACGGTAATTCTTTACAGGAGGAGAGTCTGGTCATTTTGAATTTCTGACCTGTGGTTAGCAGCTCGCCATACAACCCACCAGGCATCCTTACGAGAGGTTTGGAAAAGACTGTCTCTGAAATCGGCAGGACGCAATAAAGTTCAAACAGGCAAAGATGATAGGGCAGCAGGACTGAAGAGAGCAGCACCAGGCGGTGACAATGGTGTGAATGAGAGAAGAAGGGCGCCAACAGGGCTGAAGCCACAAACAGGGGACGGAAGTCCATTGACAAAGCAGAATGGACGACGCTGGAAAACAAATGAGGCCTCAGAGGAATCATTGAAAATGGTCTTCCAGACCCTGGAATGTTCCCGTCTCCATCTTGGTTCTGAGAGATGCAGTGTGTGGAGTGAGCAGGGAATCAACAAACAAAACAAAACAAGACTGCGGGCTCGCGCCCCTCCTAAGGCTGCAGGGGAGCCGTTCTCTCTGGACACCGGCACGTTTGAGTTGAAATTGCTAGTGAAGAGAACGTTCTGAAAAGAGATGGGAACTCTAGATGTGTCTGGATTATTTTAGGGCCATAAGAAAAGACCACCAACTTGGTGAATTTGAACGGAAATGTACTCCCAGAAGCCTCACCAGTGCCTCGCTCTCTCCCTCTCTTGTATCTACCAGATTCTGGTCTTCCAGGCCTTCCTTGTCCTGGACAGGCAGTTCCCAGGTTAGGAACTTGAACCAAAGGACAAAGCTGCCTTGCCTTCTAATGTTATGTAAATTTATCCTGGCTTTGAACTGATCAAACAAACCAACCCTTCCTTATGACAGATGCTTCATCGGAATCACCTTCTCGTGTTGCTTGCCTAGCTTTTAAATCACTGAAATGACTTGAAGCAGCCCTGATAGTGTGGTCATTTATGCATCTATGGTTCGAACTAAAACATCAGTAGTTCAAACCCACCAACATCTTCTTGGGAGAAAGTTCAGGCTTTTCCAGCATCAGAAACCCACAGGGGCAGCGCTACTCTGTCCTGTCGGGTCACTGTGAGTCGGGATTGACCCCATGGAGTGGGAGTGAGGAGGCTCCGAGGGAGCTTGTGCTTGTGCCCGTTCAGACCCACCCACAAAAATTTGAAAACACAGGAAAGGATCTTGTCTAGGGAACTGTCTATGAATGCACCTTCCTCTGCCCCTCTCTCTGCATGCCTTCTCCCTTTTCATCTGAATGCTCTGCTCCAGCATGACCTTGGGTTAACTGCACTGACTACATCTTCCAAGACCCTAGTTCCATAGGCCACCTTAACAGGTACCAGGGGTTAGGATTACAATATGAATTTTATAATTCAGTCCACAACAATGAGGTGTTCGATTGTTCCTTTCAGAAATAATCACTTGAATATCATCTCCCACACCCTGTCCTTCCATTCCTACAGACAACATAGCCCCGTAATTCATTCAGAAAACTGAAGCCATCTATAGACGCAAATACCTGCATCTTGATGCTCCACTTTTGTCCTGGCGGGAATAGAAAAACAGATACAATATCTCTTAAACCTAATCCTCTTCACGACACAAGGCTTTATCTTATCCCTTTGTGGGGACTATACTCCAACTTTCCATGATTTTTTATCATCAGCCGCCCCCTCTCCATTGGATCATTCCAATCACCATCAAAACATACTGTAGGGAAGAATATCTCATTTTGGAAATATCCTGGAAACAACTTCCCACCTTAGCTAATAATCCATTTATTTTCTCATATTTATATGGAACCTTCTCCAATAAGATGTCAGCACATGCCATTGCCACATTCTCACTTTGATTTACTGCTCAGCACACTTCAGTCTGGGGTTTGTTCTTGTGGCAGTTACATAATCTCCTGTCAACTTGAGTGAAGGGGTGGAGTCTAACCTGTCAATCAGGTCATAACCAACGAGGCCTCCGTGTGGGCATGGCCGGTGTGGGATTCTGGGAACTCCAGTCTTCCTCCCTTGAGGCAAGACATGTTATCTGCTTCATCTTCCTGCTGACAAGACACATGGAACCACACAGATGGAGCCAGAGCCCTGGAGCTGGAGGAGCCACATGGAGACCCACACCAGTGCGGAGATGCTTCCACCACCACTGGATCCACAAGACTTTCCACCCACTGCCCTGTGATCTTCCTGAATTCAGCATCATTGCATATGATGTGTGAGTCTGAAGAGGAATTTATAGACTGGTATCAAACGTATGGGCTAATATCAGACTTCTGGATTTGATCTGGATTGGGCTGGGTTGTGTTCTTAATTACTCTGTGATATAAAGCTTTTACTTGTACACATATAACTGTCTCTGGATTTGTTTCTGTAGTCAATCCGGACTAACACAGTGCTCATCACTCTGCGAACACTTCCTTTCCTCCATGTTCTTACTACTGGAGGGCCCACAAACCTTACTTCCTTCCCAAAGCCAACATCTGCACTTCTTTACCTGAGAGCTTTCTCTTGCTGCAGAAGCCCACTCCGCAGACCAGAAATGCCATCAGATTAATGCCCAATCAATGACTGACCGAATTGATGTATGGATCCCTCTAGTGGGGTGACCTCTCTGAGGAGTTCCTCCAGTGGGACTGAATATCACTCACTCACGGGGGTACTGGCTTGATAGCATATCCTTTATTGGCCGCCTTTCCTTTCTCATCGTACGTCCCCACTCCTCTATCTTCACATCCTATATGAACTACTTTCACATGAATCTTGTCACAGAATTTGCTTCTGAAGGTACTCAGACCAAGACAACTTCCATTATCTAACCCTAACACACATTTTCCTGTCACCTCTCTTTCCACTCAGCTGAATATGACTCGGCTGCTCACTCCATCCCGGCAAACCACCTCTTCTTGGCTTTCCCAGTGCCACAGACTCCTGGTTTTCCTCGGCCTTATTGGCTCATCCCTTTAACCTCACTGTAACACTGGAGTGTACTTTGATTCTTCATTTCTCATTCATCCTCACTCTCTGCCCCCTCTTCCTAACTCTTCCTTTATCCTTTATCCTTCACATCAGTTCAGGCCTTCTTTGGAAGGCTAGACACACTTTGAACATTAATAAATGTATGTAGTTTAAGTCTACATTGAATTTATTTTCCTAGAGTTTTGTGGTGAATTAGGCACTGTGCAAGCTCTCTAAATACATTATTTTGGTGAGTCCTGACAACCAAGCTCTGAATAACTTTACCTTTAAAGTCAAGAAAAGTGAGATTCAGTAAGTGTAAGGAATGGCCCTCTGTCTAGTTTATGCAGGGGTCAGAATCAGGTCTTTCTGACTCTGAAGGCCAGCCTACATTTCCAAGTCATTCTGACACCTTTGTGCAATGAGCACAAGGATTTTCCAGAATAATGAATTGACAGATCTGAAAGAGAACTTTGTGATGATCTGATCCAGTTTCCTCATTTTCCAGTTGCCCCCAAAGGGCAAACAAGATCCCTAAGATGTGTTTGAATATCTGTTTATAATTATAATAGGACTTAGTTACATGTCTTTGTGTTTTGAGCTATAAAGGTAACAAGGCCAATGATATAAGCTGTCTACTATAGTTTGTTCATGTCCCTTTTCTCTGAGCCGTACCTCTAGCCTGGGGCACTCTCTGTGCATAAATGTAGATAACACTCAACATCCTAACTCTTAGTTGCTCACAGGTCTCCAGAGAGAGCATGAAGGGATCACCAGGTCAATTCCCTGGAGACTTTCTAAGATGGCAATGATTTTCCAGTTGTACATCCCAATGACTGACATTATAATCACAGGAACCTTGTGAACAGCTCTCTGTTCAATATCTACCCATCTGCATTAAGTCTATTTATTGTGCTGTATCCAGAGCAACTAACTCAAGACTGTAAGTCTGTGCCAAAGACGTGAATAAAAGCTGAAAAAAGATTGCCGTCATCCAGATGTTCTTTGGCAATGACAAACACCCCGACATTTGGAGACATCTGGATGACTGAGTGACTTTTTCAGTTTTCATCTGGAAGATGAAGATTATGCAGACACAGCGTGATTACAAGCTGTATGATAACAAACAAATCTTTGACAATGTCCACAGGATTCCAAACATCTGGGTGAAAAACTGAAGATCCAACTAAGCATCCAAATGTTTGGCATCATTTAAACAAAACACCGGGCAGCGGGAGATGGGCAAAGGACCCAGGAAAGGAGATGGGAGGTTCCCAAAGCAAACCTCACATACTTGCATATTACAGTTAGTTCATCTCCAATATAAAGGAGAAGCAGAATTAGAAGTGGTGAGCTCTGGAAGTGAACCTACATTTTAAGTGTGCCCTCTACACTAGGGTGATCAGACTCCTCAAAATGGCAGCCCCCCTAGAATTACACAGCCAGGATCTGAACTGCTTACCAGTACAGAAACTCGAGAACCAAAGTAGAATGCTCAAGTCTTACATTTGTGTGGGTTTTCAGTCCATCTAAAAAGACAGCCCACTACCCATCGCCAGTTTGTTGTCCTGTGCTGACTTTCATGTTGTGATAATACTGGGAGCGTGGCCACCAGTATCTCAAATGCCCGCATCAGGGTCATCCATGATGGACAGGTCTCCACAGAGCTTCCAGACTAGGAAGAAAAGCCTAGTGATCACCTTCTGAATATTACCCAATGTACACCTGGTCTTTCGTAACAGAATATTGGCTGAGAGAGTGCTGGGCGATGAGCCCTCTAGTTTGGAACACATTCAAAATGCACAAAGCCTGCACCATTGCTGTTGCACACACCAAGTGAAGATGGGACCATGAAATGTTTGCTCTTGTTCTGGGTGATGTCACCATGAGTTGGCACCAACTTAAGAGCATTTAACAATAACAACAAAGAGGCATAACAATAATAACAATAATACATGTGGCTTAAAGGCATGCCAACAAAGAAGAGGAGGTAATATTGACCTCACCACCTGGATTTGGAAAAGCAAGGTGCCTTGGAAAACAAAGAATTATCCTCAACTATCAAAATGCTGGAAGATAAATGTGCTATTTCTGTCCAGCAGGTCCAACTCACTCAAGAGTGAGCTGAGTGAGACAGTGCAACCAAGCATGTACGTCACCCCAACAGTGAATTTAATTACATCCTTTAGTGGATGAAGAAAAGATGCATGCTACACATAGGGGAATAAAAGAATCCTTGATGGTGAGGCTGAAGGAGCTGTTGTTCTTGTGCAGAAATGATGTGTTTGATATAATTTATATTTTAGGAAGACAAGGATTTTAGGACAAGGAAAATCTGAGGCATCTTGATGTTGCTCTTCATCTGGAGTACGTTAAGGCCAATGTAATATAATTTCCACCTTTAAGCTGTTGTGCTTGTAATGTTTGCTTTCTGGCTATTTTCCTTGGCATTATCTGGGAACCAACACTTTGCTGGAAAGTGCAATTTGGAGACCACAAAAGGAGAAAGACATTGGCCTCAGAATAACATTCACAGGAAACAAAGAATGTGGAGAACAATGAGGACAATCAGTAATTGCACAAACAACTCAAAGCTGAGCTTCCCTTACCAAAGAGTTCTTGAATCCCTTGCAAATTTGAAAACCATTGTCCAAAACTCAGATGATTCCCTTACACAATGTCTCTCTCTTGATCGACTACCAAAAAAGAGAGTAAAATCCATCCCAAAGGCCCCGTGGATTGTGTAAGCAACAAAGGTCTGTGTAAATTCATCTGGGCCTTCATTCCATTCTGCGAACTCCATTGTGCTAACAATATTTAAAACCAGAGGCTGGCTGTCCTTGCCGCTTTGCTGGAAGAATTACTGTCAACATGCATTGTTCCTAAGAGAAACTTAGGCCAGGCAGTCTCCAAGTTCTGTAATTAAAATAAGTTACAGAAGAAAGCAAAGAAACAACATTGAAATTCTCCGAGTGAACACTTTTATTACAAAGATGCCCCTGAGGTTACAGAGAAATAAGTTCGAAGTACTTCAAATACACAACAGAAAAACATGTGTTTTCTAACTTGATCCATTCCCTTGCTTTGTGACCTTCGACAAATTACATCAGTATTCTGAGCCTCACAGTTCTCATCTGAAAGTGAAGACTGCCGAATTCCATGGTCCTTAGACTCCACCTGGCTCTGTGGGTCTATACAAAGTATTCTATTTACTGGAAATCCTAAGGACAACTAGTGTTATTTACCCTAAGTACACTATTCAAACTGTGTGTTTGACTCTGAATGGAAAATAAGGTGTAGGAAAGAGTAGGGCTATTGATAACTGGAGTCCCTGTGTGGTGCAAGGGGTTGAAACACTTGCCTGCTCACCGAGAGTTTTGAGTCTATCCAGAAGTTCCTCCGGGGGAAAAAAGACTTGAGATCGACGTATGGAAAAGGCAGCCATTGAAAACCCCATGGAGCACAGCTCTACTCTGACCCAATGGGATTTCTGTGAGTCATAGTCAACTTGATGTCAACTAGTTTTCACAGGTATAGGTGTCATTACTTAAAACATATCCAACCAAGGACCAAGGGGCTAGCCCCACCCCAAGGCACGACACCCCCTCACTGACCCACAGTGCTGAGGGGACAGCACTGGAGACACAGGGCTGGTATTGTGCCCAGTCTGCGCCCATCACAAACCAGAGCCAAAGATGAAGGGAGCGCAAGAGAGCAGCCAGAGGAGCAAAGCAATGAAGTCCCCGAGGAATCCCGAAAACAGACTTCGGAACCAGAGGGCAGGGCATAGCACTTCACCAGAGCTGATTGGAAAATACTCAGAAGGGCCAGCAGACAGACCTGGAACTATTTATAGGCTTTTATTTTTTATTTATTTTCTCCTTTTCCCTTTTTCTCTTATCTATCCATATGAGATAAGCAGGACAAGATAGGCAGGAGAAAACAATGGGGCCGACCTCTCCGGGGCAGTAAGGGGCATGAGAGAGGAGGAGGTAGAGAAAGGGAGCAGAGAGCCAACAAACCCAGGGACAAGCAAACAATAAGAGATCTAAAATAGATGTTGAGCAGGGCATAGCATGCCTGGTGGGGGTTGGTCAAGTGCAATGTAGCCAAGAGAAAATACTGAGAATTGAATGAAAGGCGAACATGATAGAGGGATAGGAGGAAAGTAAAAGGAACTAGAGGAAACAACTAGAAGGCAAAAGACATGTGTAGGGGTACAAATATAGCCATGCACATATGTAAATATATTAATAGGGATACAGGTCTATGTACATACATTTAAATGTTAAGTATTAAAGTAGCAGATGGGCATTGGGTCTCTACTCAAGGTCTCCCTCAATGCAAAAACACTTTGTTCTAATATCCTGGAATTCTGTTATGCTCACCTTCCCACCATAATCACTGAAGTTAAAATGGGTACATAGGCAATGTGGTGAAGAAAGCTGATGATGCCTGCCTATTAATAGATATAGCATTTGGGGTCTTAAAGGCTTGAAGTTAAACATGAGGCTATCTAGCAGAGAAGCACCAAAGCCCACATGGAAGAAGCACACCAGCCAGTGTGATCATGAGGTGTCCATGGGATCAGGTAACAGGCATCAGAGGACCCCAAACAAACAAATATATTGATGCTAATGATGGGGGTCAGAGAGGCAACTCAAAGTCCATCTGGACAATTGGACATTCCCTCACAGAAGGGTGACAAGGAAGGAAGGCATCAGCCAGGGTGTAGCATAGCACTGACGGAACACACACCATTCCTCTGGCTCTTCAATGCTTCCTCCCCCCACTATCACCACCCCAGTTCTACCTTACAAATCTGGCTAGCCCAGACTATGTACAGTGGTACAGACAAGAGCTCTCAACACATGGAATCCAGGACAGAGAAACTGCTCAGGGAAAGTAATGGGAGTAGCGATATCATGAGGGTAGGGGAAAGGGTTGGGGAGGAGGGAGAGAAATGGTGAACCAACTATAAAGATTGACATATAATCCAGCCCCTAGGGGGACGAACAACAGAAACGTGGGCGAAGGGAGACAGTGGATAGCATAAGATATGAAAATAATCATAATTTATAAGTGTCCATGAGGATGAGATAGTCGGGGAGGGAGTGAAAAAAGAGGAGCGAATACCAAGGACTCTAGCGGAAAGAAAATATTTTGAAAATGATGATGGTAACATATAAGTTTGACCATTGATGTATGGATTGTTATAAGAGCTGTAAGAGCCCCCAATAAAATGATTTATTAATTTAAAAATTTTTTAAATCAACCAGTACAAGGGAGTCCCTGGTGAAATAAAGAGTGAAGCCTTTGACTTCCAGAAGAAGGTTGGGGGGAGAACGCTAGCAGACAGACTTGGTGTCGGCTCTATTTTGTACCCATGGGGTTTCCAGGAGTCAGAATTGATGCAACTGGAACTAACAACAACAACAAATAGTAAAAGCCTTCAATTGGAGAACATGTAAGATTATACTATTTATTAACTTAAAGGTGTTCACCAGGAGACCCCTTTAAATAACTTATTTCTTGCAGATTCCAAGCCTAATGTTCAACTCACTAGAATTTAATTGGCATAACTGTTGTGTATAACTAGGTGATTTTTAAGCACAACAAGAGATTCCCTAAAGACGGAGTGCAGTGGCAGGTGGTATGAAATGTGTTTCGTTGATTAGGCAAAGGCATTCAACTGTGTGGATCATAGCACAATACGGGTAACATGAGGTACAAAGAGAATGCCAGAACATAGTTGTGCTCATAGGGAACCGGCACATAGTCCAAGAGGAATCATTTAACAGAACAAGGAGATAATGCAGAGTTTATAATCAGAAAAGGTATGTGTTGGGGTTGTATTTTTTTTACCATACTTATTAAATCAACATGCTGTGCAAATAGTCCGAGAAGGTGGATTATATGAAGAAGAACATGGTTTAAAGGTCCATTAACAACCAATAACATGCAAATAAGACAACTTTCCTGAAAGAAAAGACAATAAATAAGGAAGGCTAAAGAAGAATTAGTGTGTTTACATTATGGTGTTGCCAAAGAATATTAAGTATGTTATGGATTTCCAGAAGAATGAACAAATCTGTCTTGGAAAAAGGCACCACCAGAATGATGCTGAGAATTGAGGATAGCAAGATGTGATAGGTAGGTTTTCTGTACCAACACGACTCCCATAGGAACAGATGGGTGGAGTTTAGCCTGTCAATCAGGCCACAGATTGATTGGATAGCAACTGAGATAAGTGGCTTTTTGAGGCTGGCCTCCATCTCTCATTCTCCCTGGTGATTGGACCATCACTTTGCTGCCTGAGCTAGTCCTTTGCCTCAACCATATGCTGTACTACCTGTGGACCGAGCCAACCCATGGATTGTGTTGCTGTGCCATGTATTGCTAGAACTTGAGGCTCCATGGGGGCCTGCTTCACTACACCGCCGAGCTACTGGTTTCTGTTAAGCCTCAACTTCTCATCTTTCTGCTGTTGCCACCTCACCCTACCACATCTGCTGCCTGCAGACTGATTCTGCTTGTCTTGCCTGAGGGAAGATTCTACTGACTGCTTCCTTGACCTTGGACCGCCTTTGTGAGTTGAAGGCCCTTCAGTAAATTAACTGTCCCATGAAAGTAAGTTGAACTGAGCCCTCTGTACTGCTGTGTGGACTAATAAGCTGTTGTATTCCTTCTCGCTATATATAACCCTACCCATATATATATATATATATATATGCATATATGTTTGTATGTGCATATATGTATATATTCATAAGTTTCCTGGTTTTGTTTCTCTAGAGAATGCTGCCTAACACACTAGACTTTGCCTAATGTACTTTGGACATAGTATTAGGAGGTAAAGTTGAGGGTCAGTGAAAAAGATTAAGACACTCAATGAGATGGATTGAAATGGTGGCTGCAGTCATGAGCGCCGACCCGGGTCTTGTTTTGTTCTATTGGTCATAGGGTTGCTATGAGTTGGAATCAATTGGATGGTACTTAACAACAACAAGGTATTAATTACAAGGGCACATTTTAGAAGCATTTGGTAGTATATGACTATGCAGAGACCCAGCCAGCAATTATTTCTGTTTTTTGAGAATATCACACATACAACAAGGGTTGGCTACGGTGGATACAAACTCTTCTGTTTCCACATTTCCACTGCTGGTATGAAAGATTTGATTGATTCAAAATGAATCGATTAGATTCTCTTACCTGGGAATTTAGAGTTGGGGTTGGGAGGTTGGTTGATCAGTTGATCCTGTTGTTACCCATTTAAACCCACTGAAGGCATATGAGGAGGCTTCAACACATTTTCAGAAAAGTAGAATGAAAATATGCAATATTTTTATAAAAATTTTGAATAATGGAATTTTCCCATAATGATGTTTTGGGAGCCCTGAGAAACCATGGTTGGTGAAAGACACAGCAAGACACAGAAAGGTGGGAAAGAAAGAAAAGCAGAGAGAAAGTGAACTGACAAGCAAGAAACCAGAGCACCTGGGATTGTTCCAAATTTTACTCCCAGACATCCTGAGATATCACCATGTTTCCTGCCCAGGACACCTGGAATTTTTTGTTTCAGCTAGGTTTATGTTAATTGTAACCAAAAGAACACTATCCAAATAGATCTTAGAAGGTCTGTGGTTGGGCTTCAGGATCAAGCAATTTATATTACTTGACAATATTTTAGAAACTCTAAATAATAAAGTATTTATTTACATAACCAATATTTATGGATCACCTATTATATGTCAAAGGAGCCCTGGTAGTATAGTTGGCTACCCGCTGAGCTGTTAACTGACCAGTCAGTAGTTTGAACGTGCCAACCTCGGGGAGATAGTAATCAGGCTTTCTGCTCCTGTACAGTTTTAAAGGTCTTGCAGTATTACTCTGTCCTACAGTTTTTCTGTGATTTGGAATAGACTCAATGCCAGTGTTTGGTTTCCTTCTTTCAAATTAAAAAAAAATCATGTGTCAGGAGTCCCTGGGTGGTACAAATGGTTACGTGCTTGAGATCTTTGGCTAAAAGCTGGCAGTGCAAAGTCTCCAAGAGGCGTCTTAGCAGATAGGTCTGGCAATCTGTTTCCAAAAACGCGTAATCTTGAAACCCCGATAAAACAATTGTAGTCTACACACAGGAGGGCTACATGAGTGGGAATGAACTTGACAGCAACTAATGACAAAAAATTATGTGTCAAGTCATAGATGATCAAAAAATATTTGTTCAACTAGGGCTAAGGTTAGAGGGTTCAGAAATAAATCGGATGCTATTCTGGCCCTTTTCAAGTGTACATTAGTGAGGTCTAACTATGGAGTTCATGAGGTTGAGGAGCCCTGGTGGCACTGTTAGGTAAGTTTTGGATCGCTAATCTCACGATCAAGGTTTTAAACCCACCAGCTAATCCTCAGGAAATATCTGAGGTTGTCAGCTCCTGTAAAGATTTACAGTCTTGCAAACCCTGTATCAAGTCACTTTGACTTGGAGCTGACTTGGTAAGAGTGAGTTTATGAGTGTTACCTTGCCTTGATGGATTCAGTATTACACAAGAGTTGAATTTCAACACACTTTCTCTTCCTAAATGAAGGCAATTAGTGTTTATATTTTTTCACATCACAGAAGTAAGATTTGTTACTTTATTAAGACTAAGACTACCCAAAAAGGAACATATGGATTTTATTAAAGATTTTGTGGAGTGATGAGAGAATCATCGCACCCCAAAACACATTATTTTTTTACACAGAGCATTTATTCCTTTTTTCATAAAATACACCAAAAACGGAAATTTATTCCATTTCACAAAACACAATGTAAGTTTTACTTTATTTTAATCTTATTACAAAACACATTTTAATGAAAACGACCACAATGCTTTTTTCCTTTTTCCAGAAGTCTGGTCAGTTGCCAGCCACCGCTCCTCTGCTTCCCCTCTCTCTACTGTTGGTCCAATTGTTTCTATCTCATTCTTTCTCCTCGTTCTCTCTCCTTCCTTTCTATTTAATTTACTTACTTAATCATTTCCTTTCAGTTAGTTTTGTTGGTGTTGTTGTCCATTCGTTTTCTCCAGCTGGAATAAATCTACTTGAGACATTTGTATGCTACTCTGGACCCTTCAACTACTTCCCTAGGTAATAGAGGGAGTAGAATTGCTCCAGACTGAACTCAAGGCTGTGATTGTTGTTGTTGTGTACAGCCAAGTGGATTCTGATTCATGGCGACCCATGTGACAGAGTAGAACTGTCCCTTTAGGACTTCTTGCTTGTAATGTTTATGAAGTGGGTTTGAAACGTCAACCTTTTGGTTAGTAGCCAAGTGCCTAACCATATGCCACCAGCCCTCACTCATGTCATCCTTTTGAAGCGCTCAACTCTCCCAAATGCACTTTCTTTCAATGAAAGGTACCTTAGTGATTTCAGTTAAGTTTCACTAGAAAATGTACAGGTAGGCAGCTTAATTAATAAGCCTAATTAGATTCATCTTCAAGGCTAAGTTTGAATCATAATTCTTCTATTATATTTCTCAACCAAACTTTCCATCTATCTGCCATTATTATGAAAAGCAAGCCTTTTTAGGTTTGGGTAAAAATTACCATGTCCCATGCTACTTAGAACTGTAATCAAGCAGTTCTTTTCAAGATATTCCCAAAGTGGCTGCTCGTCAGAAGAACAGGGAATGCTTCTGAGAAATACAAATTTCCAGGACTCATTGGATGGCTCTGATTGGGTCTAAGTGGGAGCAGGGAGGGATTGGGACTGTATTTTCAACAACATTGACAGATAAAGAGTGTGAAAACTGGAGTTTAACTAGGTCAGCCCAAAGGAGAGCACTGGTTACCAGACCAGGGTGCTACATTCAAAGGGTTCAGTTGCACATCACCCAAGGGTCCCTGAAGGGGGTGCATAGAGTCTGAAACCCACCGCTGGGTCCCTCATCATCTCTGTACCAACACATATGCATCTGGTCTATAAAGAGAATTCTTTCTCTTTAATGGTTTTACTGCAAGCTAGAATTTCCTAAAATACATTATGAGGAACTTATGTGATACATTATAAAAATACACACAAAAGCTCATGGCCACTTAAACCTAAAACAATGGCATATTCTATTTCCCTCTTGGAGATTAGTAGCACACATTAGCATATTAAAGTCTCTGAAAAGCTATGTGACTTTACTCAGTTTCCCAAATTCCCCCCCAAAAGTACCCAATGTATTTTTATTTATGGTGATAAGAAATGTGGCAATGGTGGTTGCACAACATGATCAATACCAATAGTTTCTCTCTTTGTACTACTAAAATATGTTGAATGGGCACACGTTGTATTATACAAAGGGGGTATCCCCCCCAAATGGATTTTTCCCCCAAAGCTATGTATTTAATTTTTTTTACAAAACAACCTCAACACCTTCAATGTACTCTCCATTACACTTAATATATTGTCAAATCTGTTATTCTATTCTTGGAAACATTTTTCAAACTCATCTGTTTGGATGGCTGACAGCACCTCCCTCGTTTTTTTTCTTCACCTTTTCAAATCGCTGTCCTTTCATGGTCTTCTTCATTTGCGGAAACAAAAAGAAGTCGCATGGAGCGAGGTCTGGTGAGTAAGGTGTGTTGGGAAAGAGAGGCATGTTGTTTTTTGCCCAAAACTGTCACACAGAAATGGCTTTGCGAGCAGGTGCATTGTCGTGATGGCAAAACCAGTTCCTCATCTGCCACAGATCAGGCCTTTTTTGTCGCATACTGTTACGCAATCTTTTAGAACCGCTAAACAGAAAGCTTGATTAACAGTTTGACCTGGTGAAACAAAGTCCAAATGCACTGTCCCCTCACATAAAAGAAACCCCCCCAAAACAAATGAACATCGTCTTAATCTTTGATTTCACTTGACGAGCTTTTTGGGGTGAGGTGATGATCGCATCTGTCATTGGCTTGATGGATGTTTTCATTTGAAGTTGTAAGAATAGCACCATGTCTTCTCACTAGTAATGACTTGGCAAAACGTCTGGGTTTCTTGGGAGCTGTTCTTTCAAAGCACGGCATGTTTCCACTCTCAGCTCTCTTTCCAGGTCAGTCAGAACCTGAGGCACAAATTTTGCAGTAACCCTCTCATTCCCAAATCTTCCCTAAAAATTTGCTGAAATGAGCTCCAAGATAGTCCAGATATCTTTCCCATCTTTTTGATGGTCCGTTGTCGGTCTTCGAGTACAAGTGCACAGATTTTGTTGACATCTTCATCCATTTGGGAAGTTGGCAGACATCCAGAATGAGGTTTGTCACCAATCAACATTTCGCTGTTTTTTGAAACAAGAAAACCACTCATACACTTGAGTTGTTTCCCACAGTGATATCCTTGTAAGCTATGTTCAACATCACAACAGCTTTTCTGCATTTTTCCCAAGCAGGAAACAAAATTTCACAGCTGCACCCTGTTCTCTTAAATTGGCCATCATGGAAAAAGAGGTTCCAGTGGAACTGCTTTCATGAAAAAAATTCACTGTGACCAGAGAGAACCTTCCCAGGTGATGGCACTGAATGCACTAACTCAGAGCGAGTTGCTCAACGTTCACCTAGTGGGAAAAAAATGCATACTATGAAAGCTCCACCCAGCGGAGCTTCTTTCTTTTTGGGGGGAGGTACCCCCTCATATATATATGTTTTATAAATCAGCCTTCTTCCTTCTCAACTTCTGTATGAAGTCCTTGGGTGGTGCAGTGTTCAACTTGTTTGATGGTGAACTACAAGGTTAGAAACTTGAACCCACCCAGAGGTATCATCTCAAGAAAAAGGACAAGCCTGGCAACCTACTTTTAAACAACCAGCTATTGAAAACCCAAGAGCGCACACCCCCACTTGGATGTACATGGCGTTGAGTCCTCTTCTAATCAAGACATGTCCTCATTGAGCCCCTCTTCCATCATGTCTTCCCCCCACCCCACCCCATTTTCTGTGCAAGCCCAGTGTCTGTGGCTTACAACTTAAATGAAATGTCACAGGGGTCCACTTTAGGAACCTTTATCTCCCCAGTGCAGAACACACCAAGCTACATAGACAATCAAGGAATGAATGAAGAGGAATGAATAAAGGGTTAAGTGTGTGTTTGTGTGTTTAATAAGAAGACTGTGTGAAAACATTGACGTCCCCTATTTTTGTTGATTTATAAAATATTTCTCTGGGTTTGTGTGTAGACACAGCTTTTGTGTTTCAGTGACTAGCTGCCTGGTGGTGAGGCTACCTTCTCCCTGACACTGAGCTCTCGTAGCTCCCGTGGTCCTCAACAGCAGAAGAGGCAGAAGCCTCCCCATTCCCTCTCATCTCAGCTTGTGCCCTGTCATGACTTATCAAGCTCTTCCTTGCTCAACTCACCGCAATCATTATTTTAGAACCTGAGATAGGAAGGCTGTGGATTTTATGTGATTAGCTGCTGAGATAAACGTTAATTAGTTTTCAATTTCCATAAAGTACCCCACTGACAGAAAGATTTGTTAAGTCGGTTAATGGCTATAGATGATTGTTCCAAAATTGGAATGGGGGAATAAAGAGCTATGGAGACAAGGGCTGGGGAGGAGTGAACACAAGCCAGGCAGTACTTAACACATGATGAAAATAGATGGGAATGGGACCCAAGGACTCACCCCGTGACCTCCCAGTTGATAATTGTTAGGAAACGTGGAATTGGAAACTGGGAAAAGGAAAGCTGTACTAGGTAGGCAGAAAGCCTTGGAAGGAAATGCTTCAGCAGAAAAAAAATAGTCCCGAATGTACCTCATGGCAGAACCAGTAAAATAGGCCAAGTGAATGCGGTTTTGCTTTTTGTCTCAACCCTAAGCTGTGAGTTTCCTTCACATCTTATAAGAACAGGAGTGATTTTTTTTAATAAGCAGAGAGAAGGGAGAGGAAGATCAGCTCATGTTCTTTGCCCTCAGTCTAATAGAAATGAATACCATGAGCTTGGAACATGAAAAAAATCTGTGTTCCTCCTCCACCCTACAATTCCTGGCCTTGGCAATTCTCATAGCATCCTAAATCTTGATTTCATCTGTTGGAAAAGAAGAATGTGAATTCTCCCTGCCTTATTATGTTGCATTGAAGATTCAAAGAAACCATGTGCATGGTGTGCTTCACATTGTGCCTGCCTATAGTAAGCATTCAACAAGTGCTGACTGACATTGTCGCTGGTTGTGGGGTAGGTCAGTTTACCAAAGATTCAAAGTGCATCTGTGCCATAGGTGATTAAATAAGAGTTTTCTAATTTCCATAGACCTACCAGGTACCAGTTGTCATCCAGTCAAGTCTGCCTCATAGTGACCACATGTGTGTCAGAGTAGAATCGTACCAATAGGGATTTTAATAGCTAGTTTTCTAACAGTTGATTATCAGAGCTTTTGGTTGAAGCCAAGTGCATTAACTGTTTCCAAAATCTATAGACTCTTCCCATAGCCCTGGGTGCTACTATTGGTGCTTCCAAAATACCAAAGGCAGCTGAGAGGCTTCCCAGCTACAAAGTCAAAGTCTGTAAAGCATGGACTCCAAACCTAGCACTACTGACTTCCTGAGATCAGTGGTTCAGAGGGGGCTGTATCTGACATTTCTGGCTTCCTTATTGCTACAAGGCTGAAGTCAAACAGGCCTCCATCCTCAGTCTTTCTTTGCCTATTCTGACACCACCCATTCTTCCCATGACATTCTACTTCTACTCTGGGTTCAATAATGTGTTGCAATGGCAACACAGAACTCACAGATGATACATATAAGTAAGGGGACTCATTCAGGAAGTTAACAGACTACAAAGATCAGAAAACATTAAGGATACAGGTCATTGTTAGACAGCAGCACCTCTCTTCAGCCAGCAGCCAAGTTTCTCACCAGTCTTTAGTGTCTCAGCCATGTGGTCCTTGACCTCTGCCTCCATTGTCCAGGAAGTTAGCCCACTCTCCTGCCTCTCTGTTTCATAGTTTCTGTGCTACTTACTCCTCTGTTCTGTCTTCTTGTCTTAGCATCTGATGCCTCTGGTCTCAGTCTTTGCCACTTCAGACACAGCTCTTGAAGGTATTCCATTTCCAATGGTCCTAGGATCTCCCTCTCTCGCCTCCTGCTTCAAAAAATCCTTACAGTCAAGGAGGTGGTAACTAAAACTGACCAACCACCTCACTAGTATTACACACACCCTATTTTCATAGTTCTACCCAATCATTTGGCAGTAGTTACAGAGACATGGATATGAGGACCATATTTTAAAAATGCACTCCACCCCAATCCTGTTTATACTCGCCTCCCAATCAGAACACTGTGTCTGAAAACAGAGATACTGCCAGGTCTTCAGAACTAGATGGGCACAACCATTTTTTTGACAAAGATTCTATAGAATAATAATGATCAAAAGGGGGGGTTGATGCGGAACAGAAATTAAAATTATAAAAGACTTTCTGGAGCCATGGAGGCTGGGTAGATCCGTTAAATTATTGCCCTGAGATACTCTTTAAACCTTAAACTAAAAATATCGCCTATTCATAAAACCAAATAATAATTTTGCTTAACTAGTAAAACGTGTCTTGAGCATTATCCATAAGAGATAAAATTGACAATTGAAACTGGAAAAATTAGATTGGGGTCTTAGGGCGCAGGACGTCTATGCTAACGGGAGAGGAACAATTCAGTAAAGCACAGTGACTACTTGAATGGCGCAGGCGACGTCACTGGATTACACAGGTAGAAGCTGCTGGGTTGGTGGATATGTAGCTGTGCATAATCTCAACAACAACAAAATAAATATATAAATAGGGGGGAAAATATTTCAAAATGTCAGCTCAGCGTACAAGGAAGAGTTTGAGGAAGAATGTAAAGGGCCCCCCAGGAATAAAGAACAATTGGAAAGAAACTCTTTGCTTCTTTCCTTGCAAAAACAAAATGAAAGGATAAAGAAGAGGGGGAAGAAAGAAGGAAAAACAGGGAAGAAGAAAAGGTGAAAAGGAGAAGGTGGCTGTAAATAATGATTTGCAAAGATAGAAACTCCATATTAATTTTTCTTATAGATCAAATTTAATTTTTCTTGTCCAATTTATAAGTAAGCAAGAACTCATATACAGCTTTGAGTTAGAACACAGTTCATATCTACAAGAACAAGATGGTATCTGGAAATACTCACTTCTTCATTTCTTTTATTTTTAACACAAAGAACAAAAAGCATATGATGCAGTCAGAGGTGGATTGACAGGGACATTTCATTAATGGTTTGAATAAAGCAATTTTTATCTTTCTCACAGTACCCAACACACAACTGCAACAGGAAGGTAGCTTCCCTTATAATTCTGTCACAGGAACATGCGTTACAGATAAATAACCATACGTAATTCTATATATTTAGTTTGGTAGACATTTCTTAGAGAAAAGAAATTTCACAGTATTTTTCAAATTCAACCTTTCCCCCCTTCCTCCATTTCCTGTTCGTTTTTTGAAAGGAAAGGTAATGTGAGTGTGTAATGGTCTATCAAGTCAATCCTCCTGGGGATGTACATCCTAAAATACAAAGTAACCTCTTTCATTAGACTGCCCCAGTACACACATGCAAATTCAAAAGTCCATCTCGAATCCCAGAGGCCTGGTCTGCATGGCACAATTCTATAGGAAGCTCATGCCCCAAACCTTCATTCTACTGAATCATGTTGATACTGGCTGCCCACCTACCCTCTGCCACTGAATAATAGACTGATTCACAGTGAGCTTGGAGGACAGAGTAGAACTACTACAGTCTTTACGCAACAGACGACTACAATGTTCTCCCCAAAACAGCATTGATTTCAAGCCATCAAACTTTCACATAGCAGTGGAGCCTTTAATCACAGAGCCAAAACTACTCCTTGTGTGCTATGTATGCTGGTGTAATTAAATACTTCTTATACCAGTGCTTTAGTTTTATTTTCTTCAAGAAAAACATGAATATTTTAAAATATTTAAATTTGTTATGTATTTACCAAATTTATTTCTACCATCCAAATGATCCCTAATTAAATAGTTAATTGTTACTTACTTCTTAACACTACTTCTGTGACATTGTGCTAGCCTAAGCAGTTCCCTCGTTAGTGGAAGTATCGTTCAATCATTGATTTACTCAACAAATACTTCGAAATGACTATGTGCCAGGTTCTAGGTGCTATAGCTACAGTGATGAACAAGACAAACAAATAGATTTCTACTTATATCCTAAGGAGGAATAGGTAATAAATGGCACAAATGCATAAAGAGAAAACTAACAACAACAGAACAGTTATATGACTACAGGGAAGTGAAATTACTTGGGATGGCTCCGACCCAGGGAACGGGTGGGAACATGGGAATAAAGTGTCGTGGACTCTAACTCAGGGATCAAGAAAGAAGACCCCCCAGCACAGCACATTCAGATCCCTGTATGGAGGGGTGGGGATAGCAGAGGCATCAGAAACTAAACCAACAGAAGGAGCAGCAGGATTCCAGCTCACAGATGAAGTAAAGATGAGAGCCTTCAGTTAGGAGACAGACTTCCAAAGCATCTAACCATCTAAAGGCTTTCTATATTTCTTGCCCAAGTAGGACAGGGTGGCTGATAGGTTAAGGACCGGAAAGAGAAGTGGCTGCTGGCATGGCTGAGGAGAGGTACTGCTGCGGATGAAGACTGTGTTTTTGTTTCCTGACTTCTAGTAATCTCTTAACTTCCTAATAAATACCCATAGTCCTTAGTATCATCGGCGGGGGGTTCTGAGTGGCCATTGCAATGAATTTTCAAACCCAGCAGAGAAGGAGAGTGTCAAGGGTGCAATGCTGGTGTCAGCAAAGAGTAAAGGAAGTTGGAGGGTAAATGCATGTCTAACCTGTGCCTCATAGAAATCATCCTTGGGCACATATGGCTTCTCCTCCTGTGTGCTACCTAAGGAGGTCAGATGGGGCCCCTCATACCATTCATTCAATGGTGAGAAGTGCTAAGCTACAGCCTGAATGACAAGGTTACTAGTGCTTCAAAGATCAAAAGGAAGAACTTTCTAGGCCGCAGGACCAGTTGGTGCAAACTTCCAAAGATGAGCAGAAGCCAGCACATTTAAGAATGTAGAAGATCAGTGTGGGTGTGGTGTCCTGAACTAGAAGGGGCGTAATAGAAGAAAGGGAAATATACAGGAATCAGAGTATGTGCGACTTTGTAACAAGAAAACAATGTTTTCTTCTAAGCACTTTGCAAAGGCATTGAAGGGCATTGAAACAGAAGATAAATATCATCAGCTTTATACATTTAGGGTGGAAAATTAATTGTAGGGTGTCAGGAATCAAAGGAAGGAAACCCACCATTAGACTGGAAGAGATGGTGGTGACTTACACTAGATTATAGCAACAGAGGCAGAGCGAAGTGAACGACAGGGATCGATTTTAGAGGTAGGCAGAGTCATAGAATGAACTCATGGGCTGAAAGATTGCATAGGCAGAGCAAAGAAAAGAGAGGAATCTTGGTCTGGACGTGAGAAAGTTAATGGATGCTATAATTGTGAGGTACGTGCAAGTCTATTTCAACTCATAGTCAAACCCCATGTGACAGGATAAAACTGCCCAGTAGGGTTCATACACCCTGATCACTGGGTCTTCTCCCCAGAGAGCTCTTGGATGTGTGAGAACCACATTTTGGTTAACAGTCAAATGCTGAACTATTATGGCACAAAGGTCCCCCAGGTAGGCTTATTTTGTGAGACAGGTAAGATTAGGGAAGAAATAAGGTTTAGAGAAGGAAATAAAAAGTTAACATCCTTTGGACATCAAATTAGCAGTTGTATCCATGAAACAAGAGCCCTGGTGACCTGGTGGGTTATGGGTTTGTGTGCTAACTGCATGGTCAGCAGTTCAAAACCATCAACTGCTCTGTAGGAGAAAGATGAGACTGTCTGCTCCCATAAAGATTTCCAGCCCCAGAAATCAGCAAGCGCCGTTCCACAAGAGTCCTATATGGTCACACTGAGTCTGAATCAATTACGTGGCAGTGAATGTGAAACATGAATTGGAAAGTTCGAAGGATGTCAGAATCAGATATTCAGATTTTGGAATAATATTATTTTTTGAAAAGCAATAATGGATGAAGTCACTTGTGGCAAGAATATACAGAAAAGAAAGAAAATCCAAGTAGAAGCCCAATCAGTACATGGATTGCATAAGTATCATGAAAGGATATAATTCTAATGAACACCTTTCCTAGTGCTAAACCATGAAATATTTGCTTCTTCTGCTCAAAGGATTCCTCTTATCCTCATACAGATTCCAAAAGCTATCTCTAGTTTATTATGATTCACACACGAATGCATAAGTAAATATCTTTCTGCTATTCTCTACTTTCAACCAAGATCAATCTGACATTAGCAATATCCTGCATGCCATGTCTTCTTATAAATCTAGCTTGAATTTCTGGAAAATCTCCTACCGCAACTATTTTGAAATTATACTCCGCCAAAATTTACTTGCATGTGGTATTAATGATATTGCTTGATCATTTTTGTACTATTCTGGTCATTTTTCTTTGGTATGGACACAAATATCTTCCAATCAGCAGGCCTGGTAGCTGACTTCCAGTGTTCTTGTCTTAGACTAGTGAATGTTTCTAGTGCTTCATTAATTTGTTGAAATATTTCAATTGGTATTCTACCAATTCCAGGAAACTTGTTTTGGGTTAATGCCTTCAGTGAAACTTAGACTTCTTCCTTCAGTATTAACGATCCTTGATTACATGCAACCTCTGAAAATGATTGAATGGTGACTACCATTTTTCAGCGAGTAATGGTGTGTTTCTTCCATCATCTTTTTGCTGCATCATGCGTTGTTCTATATTTTGCCTAGCTTGTCTTTAGGTGTCATTGAATCAGGTACAACTCATTGCAATCCTATGTACATCAGAACAAAGCACCACCTGTTTCTCCGCCATCCTCATATTTGTTCTTATGTTTGAGCCCATTGTTGCAGCCACTGTGTCAACCCATCTTGTTGAGATCCTTCTTATTTTTCCCTGGCCCTTGACTTGGCCAAGCATGATGTCCTTCTCCAGGGACTGGTCTTCCCCATAACATGTCCAAAATACGGGAGACAAAATCTCCTTATCCTTGCTTCGAAGGAGCATTCTGGCTTTCCTCCTCCCAAATAAATTTTGTTGTTGTTGTTATTGCTTGTTTTTAGCAGTCCATGGTACTTTCATTATTCTTTGCCAGCACAATTCAAATGCACTGATTCTTTTTCGTCTTTACTCAATGGCCAACTGCTACAGGCACATGAGGTAATTTAAAATGCCATGGTGTGGGCCAAGCACACCTTAGTCCTAAAAAGTCAAATCCTTGCTTTTCAATACTTTAAGGAGATCTTGTGCAACAGATTTTCCCAATGTATTGTGTCGTTTGATGTCTTGACTGCTGCTTCTCTGAGACTTGATTGTGGATTTAAATAAGATGAAATCCTTGACAACTTCAATCTTGTCTCCATTTACCACGATGTAACCTATTGGTCCAGTTGTGAGGATGTTGGTCTTCTTACATGGAGTTGTAATCCATACTGAAGGCTGCAATCCTTGATCTTCATCAGAAAGAGCTTCAAGTCCTCCTCACATTCAGCAAGCAAGGCTGTGTCACCTATATATTGAAGATTTTTATAAAGCCTTCCTCTCACCCTGATTCAAAATTCTTCTTCATATAATCTAGTTTCTTTGACGATTTGCTCAGTATACAGACTGAATAAATATGAGAAGGTATAACCTTGATATGCACCTTTCCTGATTTTAAACCATGCAGCAGTCCCCTTGTCTGGTCACACAATTCCTCTTGAACCATGTACAATGAAGTTTTCTGGATTTCTTGTTCTTCCCAAGGCCCCAAACCAAACTCACTCCTATTCAGTCAATGCTGACCCATAGGTACCTTATAGGACAGTGCAGGACTGTTTTGTGAGTGTCAGAGACTGTAACTTTATGGGAATAGAAAGCCTCATCTTTCTCCCTCAGAACGGCTGGTGGTTTTGAACTGCTCACTTTGTGGGTCAGTTGCAGGCAAATATGTAAGCATCACACCACCAGGGCTCCATAGGTTCCTTTGATATTTGAACTTCTGACTTGGTTTTTCCTTCAATTCTTTCAGCTCGTCTTATGCTGAGTGTGCTTTTCCTTTTTGACTTGGGAACCCTAGGTCTTTGCACTTTTCACTATAATACTCTGCTTTTCAAACTACTCTCTGGCATTTTCTGTTCAGCTCTTGTATGCCATCATGTCTTCCATGTGCTTGATATTTTAGAAGATAATAAAATTATTATTATCTAGAATGACCCTTAATTTGAGTGTGTCTGACATCTCCTCAAGATTAGATTCGGGATATTTTTGGCAGGAATGTCAGAGGAGTAATCATCTATTCTTCTCCTTGCATCCTCTCGCTTGGTGCACAATTTTGATGTGGTCTATTCATGAGTATTTTCACTGTGATTGCTAGATTAAGGTAGTATCTTCCAGGGTTCTCTATTGTGAAGTTTCCTTTTTATCTCTTAGTAATTGTTAAGGCTTTATTACACAGTACTTTTTAACTTAGCACATTTTCTGTTCTTCATTAAACTCTCAATTACACACACACACACACACACACACACAGCGCATGGTCCGACCTCAAAGAAAATGAACATATACTTGAACTTTTACCTGAGAGTTAATTTCTTTAATGACTTATGTTTGATTTCTAGTGCTGCTTCGCATTAATTTGATAGTATTTTTTGTTTCCTAGAAATAGTATTGTACATTGAAAGAGGTACATATAAACTTCTGAGAAACATGGGTTGGAAAGTGTGGAATACCTTCCAGGGCATTACACAATATGTCATCATATTCAATGGAGCAAAATAAAATCATGTTCTTCTCATGATTTCATGTATACTTAAAAAATTCTTCAGTGCATGTTTTTATTTCTTATCTGCCCAGGCACAGCCAAGGAACAATGAGTCAATATTCTCCAATTTGTATGAGTATGTGAAGTTTGTATAGTTGGCATAATGTTTCACTTTGCTTTTAATTCACTCTAAAGTTTTATTGTGGTTATTGTTGTTAGTTGCTGTCAAAATTTTGGATAAGGGTCTCGGGGAGGAGATGAACCAGTCAGGGTGCGATGTAACAATGATGAGAAATACAACTTTCCTCTAGTTCCTAAATGTTTCCTCCCCGCTCCCACTACCATGACTCGAATTCGATCTTGCAAGTCTGGCTAGACCAGAGGATGTACACTGGTACAGAGAGGAACTGAAAATACAGGGAATCCAGGACGGATGAGCCCTATGGTGTGAGTGGCAAAACAGGGAGGGTAAAGGGAGAATGGGTAGGAAAGAGGGAACCGATTACATGGAACTGTGTGTGACCTCCTCCCTGGGGGACAGACAACCGAAAAGTGGATGAAGGGAGACGTCGGACAGGGCAAGATATGACAAAATACCCATTTATAAACTATCAAGGGCTCATGCGGGAGGGCGGAGCAGGGAGGGAGGGGAAAAATGAGGACCTAATGTCGGGGGTTTAAATGGAGAGAAAATGTTTTTGAGAAACGATGTACAAATGCGCTTTACGCAATTGATGTGTGTATGGATTGGGATAACAGTTGTATGAGCCCCTAATAAAATGTTAAAAAAAATTTTTTTGGATAGTGTTAACCCCATCTGTTAAAGGGTAGCGCTGTACTTCATAGGGTTTTCTTGGCTATTGTATTAACAGAAACAATTTTCCAGCTCATGGTATCACTGGATGAGTTCAAACCACCAGTGTTTACATTAGCATTTCAGAATAAACCCTTTATACCACCTAGGAACTTCATAATTAGGGCATATAAACTCCCTTTGCAGCTATGCAGTTAAGGTTCAACCACGTTGATGGTGCAGCCTATGCAAGATTTAGGAATATGATAAGAACATCACAATTTTGACTGCTATGATCAAGGACATGTTTGCATTGACTGTCTCAAATCTTATTACTAGTCCTTTGTGAGACTCAGGAGTAGATTGTAGGCATTGATGTTTTTCTGGCTCAGATCATTGCAGAAGCAACATAGTCCTAGAGCCAGAATTTGTGAGAGGTACCATTAAATTTTCTGTCTCTTACAAGAGTCTCCATTTCTCCTTCCCTCCTACTTTCTCCCAAAAAGCACCTCTTCACTCCACCTATCAACATCCCTACAGAGAAAATACCCCTTAGCATGTTCCAGTTCTTGACTTTTCGGGTAAAACTTACATATTGGTGAAGACTTGACATTGAGAATCAAAACTGACAAGTTGATGGGTTCCAGAATCATGGCAAGAAAAGGATATCCTCTTGAACTGCCAAGAAGCCCTTATGGCACAGTGGTTAAGTGCTCAGCTGCCATTTGAAAGCTTAACTTGCCCTATCATAATTGGCTTGATAGCCCACAGAACATCCCAATGATAAATTAATAATCTTAAGCTATTTGGAAATGGTAGTCAGGGAATAATATGAAATGCCAGAAGGTAGGAGTGAAATCCTGAAACATTTCAAAGTCCTGCCATAGCAAGAAAGTTCTTCAGAATTTGGTAGTGGTGTCCCTTATGAAGTGAAAGACCTGTCTGTATACTTACACCACTCCATTATGAAGCCAAAGTGCAATACCCACGGCTCTTTCTAGTTGATAGAGACAATATACATCTTAGCATATTAATTGGACCCATATACCAAGTAATCAAGGTTTAAAATCGTTCCAGTCATAGACAATGCTGTAAATTGTGGGTGACCAAATGAGAAAGATTATAGGTCAAAGTCAAAGAGGAAAACTTGGAAGTGTTGTAGTGATCCCTTTTAGGAGCTAGATTTAGGAGACTAGATTTTTGGCAGGATTGTGGAAATCAACACACATTTAAAGTAATGCAGTCAGCTACCATGTTAGAGCAGTACACCACTGTGTCAAGCTTTGTCAGTCAAGATTTTTGGTTGCTATGTAAAATGCACACCTCCCTTGATTTCAGGGATGGCGATTACGCTTCTAGCAAGGCACTGGCCTATACTATTTTCTGTTCCAGCTGTAATTTTGAAATACTCACATTTTAGAATTTTGGGTCAATTTTGTATCAACATTCATGTCTGAACTGGGAAGAACTTGTACAAAGTTCTACAAACCCAAAGACCAAACCCACTGCCATCCAGTTGATTACAACTCGTATGACACCACAGGGCACAGCATTACTGCCCACCCCCTTTCTCCAGACTATAAATCTATACAGGCACAGAGTACCACACCTATCTCCCAACTGGTGGATTCAAAATGCCAACCATTTGGTTATCAGTCAAGCAATTTAACCACTGTGCCATCAAATACCCCCAAAGCCCTACATGTAATCTCTAAGTGTGTCAGCTTTGAGTAAATTCCAGAATAAGAAAGAACTTTGTGTCAGGTGAAAGCCATTCCTCAGCTTAGATCTTTATGATACAATTGTGTCTTAACTGTGTCTTTTGCATCTGTATCCAAGACAATATGGAGCCTCTCAAAAGACCAATCAGAAAATTAGCATAGCCCTTGAATAAGGCTATGCCCTTCTTGGCCATCAACTATTCTGCATTAGACAATCACTTTGTACTTGTTACTAGTAGACTAAATGCCCCCGAGTCATCAAATGACTATGTGACCCAAACTTTCCATAATGTTCTGGGTATTATCTACAGGGCCATGTTTATATTGTATGCCATTAAGTCAATTTGGCTCATAGCGATCCTATAGAACAGTATAGAATTAACCTCATAGCGATTACTACGCTGTAATTAGTATGGGGGAAGATCACAAGTTCTTTTCTCCATAGGAGTCATTGGTGGGTTTGAACCACTAATGTGTTGGTTATCAGCCAAGTACTTGACAATTGCACCACCAGGACTCCTTTATAGAATTATAAATTGATCAAATATACAATCAAAATGCATTGATAATTATTGGTGATTGGAAAGCAATGTTGGAATAGGTGGAAGGAATAGTTGCTGGAAAATATTGTCTTGGTATTAGAAATGAAGCTGAAGATTGCTGATAGAATTTTGCAAAACCAACAACTTGTTCATAACAAATAACTTTATTCAACAAATAGCAACTATGCACATGGACTTCCTCAGATGGAACACACAGGAATCAAATCTTTGGGAAGACACAATGGAGAAGCCCAATATCAGCAACTATGTCCAGACCAGGTGTTGACTGTGGAAAAGACCATCATTAACTGCTCATATGTAAGTTCGGGATAAATCTGAAAACAATGAAAACAAGTCCATGAAAGCTAAAATACAAACTTGAATCTATCCCACTTAAATTTAGAGAACATTTTGAGAACACACTTGCTGCATTGAACACTAATGAAAGAAGGCCCGATGAGCTGTGTGAGGACATCAAGACCATCATTCATGAAGAAAGCAAATGATTATGAAAAAGACAGGAAATAAAGGAAAGATAAAAGTCCATGTCAGAAGACACTCTGAAACTTGCTCTTAATAATAGAGTACCTAAAACGAATGAAAGGATGAAGAAAAAAAGTTGAATAGAAAACTTCAAAGGGCAACTTAAAAAGACAAAACAAAATATTACCATGAAATATGCGAAGACCTAGAATTAGAAAATCAAAAGGGAAGAACACAGCTTATCTGAAACTGAAAGTACTAAAAAAAGAAAAAAAATTAAAGCCTCAGTTGCAATCTTGAAAGATTCTATAGGCAAACTGTTGAATGATGGGGGAAGCAACAAAAGAAGAGAGAAAGAATACACAGCCACTATACCAAAAAGACCTAGTCAGCATTCCAATATTCAATAGGTAGCATATGAGCAAGAACCAATGGTATTGAAAGAAAAAATTCAAGCGGCATTGAAAGCACTAGTCAAAAACAAGGCCCTGGGAATTTATGAAATATCAATTGAAATGTTTCAACAAGCTGATGAAGCACTAGAGGCACATCTATGCAAGGAAATTTGGAAGACAGTTACTGGCCAGGTGACAGGAAGAAATGAATATTTGCACCCATTTCAAAGAAAGATGACCCAACAGAATGCTCAAACTATAGAACAATAACATGGATATATCGTGCAAGATGCAAGTAAGTTTGCATTTGATCATCCAACAATGCTTGCAGTAGTACTTGACATGGAACTGTCAGGAGTTCAGGTTGGAGTCAGAAGAGGATGTGGAGCAAGGGATACCATTGCTGATGTTAGATGGATCTTGGCTGAAAGATGAATACCAGAAAGATGTTTACTTGTGTTTCATTAACTATGCCAAGACTGTGTGGCTCATATTAAACTATGGAAAACATTAAGAATAATGGCAATTCCAGAACACTTCATTGTGCTCGGGCGAACTTGTACACGGCTCAAGAGGCAATTCTGTGAGCAGAACAAGAGATGGCTGCATGGTTAAAATTCAGGAAAGATATGTGTCAATGTTGTATCCTTTCACCATACTTGTTCAATCTGTATGCTGAAAAAATTATCAGAGAAGCTGGTCTATATGAAGAAGAATGTGACATCAGGATTTGAGGAAGGCTTATTAGCAACCAACTATAGGCAGATGACACAATCTTGCTTGCTGAAAGTGAGGAGGGCTGGAAGCCCTTACATGGATTATGACTTAATATAAAGAAGACCAAAATTCTCACAATTGGACCAATAGTTTACATCATGATAAATGGAGAAAAGTTTGAAGTTGTCAACAATTTTTGTCTTGCTTGGATCCACGATAAATTCTTATGGAGTCAGCAGTCAAGTGATCAAAAGATGCATTTCATTAAGGACATCTGCTGTACAAGACCTCTTTAGAGTATTGAAAAGGGTTTTACTTTGAGGACTAAGATGCGCCTGACCCATGCCATGTAGCTTCAATTGCCTAATATGCTTGTGAAAGGTGGAAATCGAAGAAAGAAGACCAAAGAAGAATCAATGCATTGGAATTGAGGTGTTTGGGAAAAAAATTGAAAGTGCCATGGACTGCTCAAAGGACAAACCAGTCTGTCTTGGAAGAAGTACGTGTAGAATGCTCCTTAGAGGCAAGGATGGCAAGACTTTGTCTTACATACTTAGAACATACTGTCAGGAGAGAGCAGTCCCTGGAGAAGGACATCATGTTTGGTAAAGGGGAGGGGCAGCAAAAAGAGGAAGGCCCTCAAGGAGGTGGATGGACACCATGGCTGCAACAATGGGCTCAAGCACAGGAGCAATGGTGAGGATGGTGTGAGACCATGCAGTGTTTAATTCTACTGTGCAAAGGGTCGTGATGGGTCAAACAGAAACAATAACAGCCAAATTGAAAATGTACAGGAGCATCTCATAAGAACAATATGGTGTATATGAGCATGATAAGTAGGTTTATTGTGCCAACCTGGCCAATAAGAACATGTGGGATTAATAAGGTTGCAGTTTGATTGGAGGGCAAAGAGATAAATGGCTCGGCAAGCCTCACCTCTCTCTCTCTTACTCTCTGGTGATCAGAGCAGCATGTAGCTGCCTTAGCTAGTTTTCTGCCTCAACTTGTGAACTACACTGCCTGTGGGACAGCCAACACATGGATCGTATTGCTGGAGCTTGAGGTTCCTTCAAGACCTGCTTCACCACAGTGCTGTTATATACATTGCCTGAGCTTGAGACTGTTGGATTCTGTCATCTAACTGACTGTTGTTGACCATCACTGCCGTTTGCTGCTTGTGGCCAGACTGCCTGCATTGCTCTTTGGAAGACTCAACTGTCTGCTTCCTTGACCTTCGGTCCAGCAGCCCTCGGGAGTTAAAGGACCTCCAGTATGTTAACTGTTCTATGGAAATGAGTTGAACTGAGGCCTCTGTACTGCTGCGTGGAGTAATTAGCTGTTATATTCTTTCATGCTGTATCTATCATCTATCTATCATCTATCTATCTATCAATCAAGTTCTAAGTGTCCTGGTTTTGTTTCTCTAGAGAACCCTGTCTAACAATGAAAGAGCTTCAAAAAGTTTTTAGAAAATTTTCACTATTTTAAATCCCATTTTCCCACCAACTTGTTGACAAGCCCAAAAGCCAACCCCACTGCTATTAAGTCAAGTCCAACTCATAGTGGCCCTGTACAGGCATGAGCAAATAGCTTTTTAGTCTCCTGCTGAGCAACTGGTGGGTATGAAATTCCTCTTTCTGTTAGCAGTCCAACAGTTACCCAACAGTGCCACTAAAGCTTCTTGTTAAAGCCCTTTATATAAGACAGCCCAATAAAGTGTATGCTACCTCTTTCAGCAGTTAACCTGGGCCTTCTTTTTTTTGAAAAAATCATTTTATTGGGGGCTTTTACAGCTCTTATAATATTGCACACATCAATTGTATCAAGCATATTTGTACATATGTTGCCATCATAATTTTCTAAACATTCACTTTCTGTTTGAGCCCTTGGTATCAGCTCCTCTTTTCCCTCCCTCCTCTCCTCCCATCCACATGACCCCCTGATAAATTATATATTATTATTGTTTTCATATCTTAGACCAACTGCTGTCTCCCTTCACCCACATTTATGTTCTTCATCTCCCTGGATGGGATATTATGGATCAATCATTGTGATCTGTTCCCCCTTCCACCTCTCCTCTCCCCACCTTCTCCTCACTTTCCTGATATTGCTATTCCTATTTCTGTTCCTGGGGGATTCATCTGACCTGAATTCTGTGTGTCCTGAGCTCTTACTTATACCAGTGTGCATGCTCCAGTCTAGCCAGACCTGAAAGGCAGGGCTGGGATCATGATGGGAGGTGGGGTGGGGTGGAAAGCCTCAAAGAACCAGAGAAAAATTGTGTGTTTCATTGGTTCTATACTGCGCCCTGGTTGATGCCTCTTTTCCTTGTGACCCTTACATGAAGGGATGTCCTATTGTCTACAGATGGGTTTGGGGGTCTGTACTCTGACCCTCTATGTTCTCAGCAATATGTTTTTTTTCTTTTTTTTTGTTTTGGGTCTTCTGGTACCCATTACCTGATTCCATTGACACCTCATGATCACACAGGCTGGAGTGCTTCTTCCATGTGGACTTGTTAGTCTCTGCTATATGGCTGCTTATTTAACTTCAAGCCTTTAAGACCCCAGGTACTATATCTTTTGATAGCCGGGCACCATCAACTTTCTTGACCACATTTACTTGTGCACCCATTTTGCCTTCAGCGATCATGCCAGGAGGGTGAGCATCACAGAATGCCACCTTCTTGGCATTGTGCCTTCTTGACATTCTTATAAGAAGCATCACTTAATAAGACAATAATGACAGCTCTGACTGGAGAACATTCGAGGACTCAAAAAGTAAATTAGCAGAGAGTTTTTGCTTTGTAAGTATATTGATACCTACTGGTTTACAAAAAAATGCTTTTGTTATAACTACAGGGATATTTTTATTGAAAATAATAAATTTTTGCTGCAACGCTACGCAAAAATGTTATAGGCAGCCATTTAGATGTCACCCCTTCTAACGATGCCACTGAGTGTGATCCTCAACCTTGTTAGCCCCATACCCACCTTTTGATGTTACTAGTTAGGCCAGCATGTATGGGACTATGCATGGGCTCAACATGGCCTTTCTTTCACCAAAGCAAGTCTGGCTACCATCAAGGCTGAGTAAACAAACTTGTCAACATTGGAGACCCATGGTGAGCACCCACTACATGCATCATTCCTAGGGGACCTGTCAAGTTACAATGAGCTCACTGTTATAAAAATGAGCAGTATCTTTTCCTCACAAAGGTAAACACACACACACACACACACACACATATATACACACACACATACATATATACCTTGTCACTTTTTCGGACAAAAATATAAATCTATCTATCTTTAAAATGTCTTACCCATTGCTACAATGTGCCCTACAACAATGCCCTGTAGCAATAGACACACTTAACAGAAGAAGGACATCTTTTACAGCCACAGATTTTACTGGTTTTATCACATTCTCCAACTCCCATTAGCAGATGGCTCATAAAGCAGTGGACTGGTTAGCTATACTCCCAGCTGAGAAACAATGTCCTGCCACATCCCCCACAGTCAGGATACATGGGTTCAGAAATCAAGACACGGAAGTAAGAGAGGTCTGTCTCACTATTTCATCTAATAACCCACTGATGAAATGTTTCCTTCCTGCTTCTATAAACTTGAGCTATGTGTGTTTAGAGATTCCAGTGCCCAGTGGAAGAATGCTTCCACCAGAGAGGCAAATTGTGGCTCAGATGATTTGGAAACTCTGTGGTCATATTGAGTCCCTCACATCTCTAACAAAAAAGGGGTCATGTACCAAGTGGGTAATTAGTTCAAGTTATCAAAGTGAAACTTTGATTGCTACCAGACCAAACAACAAAAACAAACAAACAAAAAAAACCCAAGAAAGATGGTATTTAGAACAAAGGAATTCATCTGGTTGATTTTTAGTGCTATTTTACCAATAACCCTGATCAATGGAAATCTCTAACAATAAAATAATGATCTGACCACCAACAACTTGGATTCTTGAGAAATTATGGTTTAATATCTCTGCAAAATAAAGGACTCTGTCCAGCAGTAAAGCTGGCAAAAAAGGGAGGATAATATGAAAATTGTGATGGGAGAAGACAGCGATAAATGCTAACTTAAGCCCCATGATTGCTACAAAGCCAGAGATTTTTTTTTTTTTTAGTGCTGCTTAATTGTTTCCTTTCCCCTCACAAGGGTAAAGGAAGAATATAATGGTGGCTAAAGTTTTAACTGTCAGGGATGTGACTTATCAGATATCTCCCAATGATGCTGAAGTTGACGATGGAAAGGGGATAGATTCTGCTGCATCTCACCTACGGGAGACAGGTTGATGACAGTCAGAACCTCGTAGCTAAAGGAACCAAGTGGAGATGCTTGCCCACGCTGAGCTGCCTCTACCACCACTGAATCCACAAGACTTTGCACCCAAAGGCTTGTGATCTTCCTTATTCAGTGTCCTTGTGTGTGTTTCATGAGTCTGAAGAGGAATTTATACATTGGTAGCAGACATATGAGCAGATATTAGATTTATGGACTTGATCTGGGCTGGGATGTTTTCTCAATATTCAATTGCTCTTGTATATAAAGCTCTTTCTTATACACAGATGAGTGTCTATGAATTTGTTTTTCTAGTCTACCCGAACTAACACAATTGGAAAGCAAAGGTGGAAACAGAGGAAGAGACATCAGGTGGAAAATATGGCTTGGTGATAGAAACAAAGCTGGAAATGCATGATGGCATCTTGCAAGATGAACAATTTGTTCATTGCAAACACCTTTTTCAACAACACAAACAGTAACTATATTCATGGACTCCTCCAAACGGAATACACAGAAATCAAACTGACTATATCTGTGGGAAGAGAGGAGCCCTGGTGGTGTAGTGGTTAAACATTTTGCTGTGATCCACAAGGTCAGCAAATCAAAACTACCAGTCTTTCAGTGAGAGACAGCCAGACCTTATACTCCCATAAGAAGTTACAGTCTCAGAAACTCACAGGGGCTGTTCTAGCCTGTCCTATAGGGTCACTATGAGTGACTATGAGTCAACATCGACTCAACGACTGTGAGTTTGGTTTTTTTGGCTTGGTGGCAAAAGAGGATGAAGAAACCCAATCCCAGCAGCTAAACTGAGGCCACAAGCAGACTGTGGAGCAGTCTTTTGCTCATTTGCTCCTGTATAAGTTCAGGTTGAAGCTGAAGAATTAAAAACAGCCCACAAGAACCAAAATAGGACCATCAGTACATCTCACCTGAATTGTGAGAAATCTCAAGAACAGATTTGATGCCTTCACCACTAATGACAGAAGACCCGGTGAGCTGTGTGAGAGGACACCTAGAATATTATGTGTGAGAAAGCAAAAAAAAAGGCATTTAAAAAGACGAGAAAGAATGGCAAGATAAGTGTGATATCAGAAGAGAATGCTATTAATTTTAGAGTAGCTAAGGCAAATAAATGGAGGAAATTCTGAAGTCAAGGAGCTGAACAGAAAATCTCAAAGGGCAGCTCAACATGACAAAGTAAAACGTTGTATTGAAATGGGCAAAGACCTAGAGTTAGAAATTTTTTTAAAAAGGACACACTCAGCATATCTTAAACTGAAAGAAATGAAGGAAAAAATCAAATCTCAAGTTGCAATGACAAAAGAGTCTATAGAGAAAATATTGAACTATGCAGGAAGCATTAAAAATGATGGAAAGAATAACCAGAGTCACTATGCCAAAAATCGTCAATATACCACCATTTCAAGAGGTGGTACATGATCAAGAACCAATAGTACTAAAGGAATATGTCCAAACTACACTGAAAGCAATAGCCAAAAATAAGCCTCTGAGAACATATGAATTGAAATATTTTAATATGCTGATGAAGCACTGGAAGTACTTATTCATCTCTGCCAAAATTTTTAGAAGGCATCTACTTGGCCAGCTGACTGAAAGAGATCCATATTTGTACTATTCCTAAGAAAGGTAACCCAACAGAATGCTCAAATTATAAAACAATATCATTAATATGACAAGCAAGTTAAATTTTGCTGAAGATCATCCAACAACATTTTTAAGAGTATACTGACAGTGAGCTGCCAGAAGTTCAGACTGGATTCAGAAGAGAATATGGAACAAGAGATGCCATTGCTGATGTCAGATGGATCTTGGCTGAAAGGAGAATGCCCGGAAGCTGTTGACTTGTGTTTTATTGACTATGCCAATGCATTGTTTCTGTATGGACCATAACTATGTACAGCCTTGGGAGGAAAGGGAATTCTAGAATGCTTCATTGTGCTCATGTAAAACCTATACATGAATCAAGAGGCAGTTATGTGAACAAAACAAGAAAATAGTGTATCAATTCAAATCAAGAAAGGTTATGTGTAAGGACTGGATCTTCTTACCATACTTACTCAATCTGCATACTGAGCACACAGTCAAGGAAGCTGTATTACATGAAGTGGAATGTGGCATTGTTAATAACCTACAATATGTAGATGACACAACGGTGCTTGCTGAAAGTGAGGGGGACTGGAAGCACTTGCTGATGAAAGTCAAGGACTGCAGCCTTCAGTGTGGACGACAACTCAATGCAAAGAAGACCAAAATCCACTCTACTAGACTAATGGGTAACATCATGATAAATGGAGAAAAGGTTGAAGTTGTCAAGAATTTTGTCTTGATTCATAATCAATGTTCATAGAAGCAGCAGTCATGAGTTCAAATGATGTATTAAATTAGGCAAATCTGCTGCACGAAACCTTTTCAATGTGTTGAAACGCAAGGATATTACTTTTAGGAATAAGGTGTGCCTGACCCAAGCCAAGATATTTTCAATCACTTCGTACACAGGTGGAAAGTTGGACATTAAATAATGAAGACCAATGAAAAATCAGTACATTTGAATTTTAGTGCTAGGGAAGAATCTTGAAAGTACCATGGACTGCCAAAGGGAAAAGCAAATTTGTCCTGGAAGTGCAGCCAGAATTCCCTTTCCAGGCAAGCATAAAAAGATGTCATCTCATGGACGTTGGAGAAGTTATTAGGACCGAGCAGTCGCCGGGAATGGAAATCGTGTTTGGTAAAGTAGAAGGGCAGTGTAAAAGACCATTGACAAGCTGGGTTGACATAATGGTTTCAACAATGGGCTCAAACAAACAACAATTTTGAGAATGGCACAGGATAGGGTAGTGTTTCATTCGGTTTTCGTAAATTCTCTGAGTCAGAACTGTCTGGAAGGCACCTACAAAAACCAACAACATGCAGATGACTGTGTTAGTTGGAAGTGACTTGGCAGTACCTAACAGAAGAACAGCCAACAATTGAGAAGATGAAAGAGTCACCAAGGGTATTTATTTTGATAAACTCATAATGACGTGTAGCCTTTAGTATGCATTCACAAACTCTTAAATCTTTCTTCCTTTCATAAGGAGAGTTTAATTATCCCCTTGAGTGTGGGATGGACTCAGAATGTGCTTTTAACAAACAAAATAAAGTGGAATGACAATGCATAACTTCAGTAAGTAGGTCATGAAAGGCACTATGACTTGCTTCTTGTTCTCTTGGGTCATTTGCTCTGGTGAAAGTCAGCTGCCAGGGCATGCAGACACTCAAACAGTCTATGGAGAACACTGGAGTAAGGAATTGGGATATCCTGCCAACAGCCATGTGAGGGAGACATCTAGAAAGTGGACCCTCAAGCCTTAAAACAATGTGAAGATATCTGTAGGCTTAGCTGAGATCCTGGTGGCAACCACATGAAGGACCCCGAACCAGAAACATCCTGCTAAGCTATTCCCAGATTTTTAACTCTTAAAAACAGAAAGACAATAAATGTAAATTGTTTTAGGTCACTAAGTTCGGGGTGATTTGTCATGCAGCAATAGATAACTGATATACATGAATACAACTAAAATGATAAATTAATAATTGTTAATATTTATTGGATATATTATATGCCAGCTACTGGGCTAAATGCTTCATTTAATCTTTACAAGTACGTTATGAAGCAGGTATTATTATTACCCTCATTTTATAAATGAGGAGCCAGAAGCACAGCAAATTAAATATCCTGCCCAAGGGCACATAACTTGCACTATATTTCATGGATTATAGGATGCACAATTTTTCATACTTTTATCATCTCTGAAATCAGAATGTCACTTAGAATCAATGATGTTTCACAATTGCTGGCAACCAGGCAGCAATCTGATACAACAGTAATGGTGTGCACATGTGTGGCCTTGGTCAGAGCTTCTCATATTGCTCTTGCTTTAGTAGAATTTTATGAAGTGAATTTAATTGCTGTTTAAAATATCATCACAGAAGTACATTATGACTTGGCATTAAAATGAAAAGTTATTGGGTATACAGAAAGACAAAACTAGAGTAGCAGATCATAAATTATATATTTGAGAAACAAATATTCATCACTTGAAGAACAGTATTTCCCTATTTTTAGAAAAACAGCAAGGTCTAAGAAAGGATGGTGTTCACAAATAATCGAAGCTGTTGTTTACACAACTGAGATGTGTATAAAAAGGATTCCTTATCACATGCCAAGCAATTCACTGCACAAATGATCCAATTCCTTAAGGAAAAATAAGTTTGAAAGCAAGGAAAGCCTATAGTGACTGAAGTGTGTGCCAGGTAGAATCATACTTAAGGCATTGCTTCATAGATTGACAGCATTTCTCCCCTTTTTAATGTTTAAAATATGAGGTTTCTTGTTTACTTTCAAGCCTTTAATTCCCCAGACGCTATAGGTCTCCATAGCCGGGCACCATCAGCCTTCTTCACCACACTTACTTATGCACACATTCATCTTCAGCGTTTATGCGTGGA
>NW_022111324.1:4191869-4296393 GCF_000313985.2 Echinops telfairi
AATGATGAGGGCAACAAATGTATAGATGTGCTTTACACAATTGATCTATGTATTGTGATGAATTGTATGAGCCCCAATAAATTGATTAATAAAAAAAATATGAGGTTTCAAAAAGTCTGTGGAAGAAATGGAATGGAGAGATTTTGATTTTCATCTGATGAACTTATTGAAGCTCCCTCATAATCATTGTGCCTCTGATGCTGTATGATGCTATCGCAGTGATCAGTTCTGTCAAGTGGTGAGCCTGGAATTTGAAACTGGGCGATGTGATTCCAGACTCCATGCTTTTAGTCACTATGAAGAGGGCCTCCTTCCTGATGTGGGAGTATAGACAATGCTGAATCAACTTGGTTCACTAATTTAAATGAAGGTTGTTCAAAGCATTTTCTACCCCAAGCAGTCAATTAACTTGATGCATCTGGGACCATAATTGGAAGTGGTAGCAGAGAAGGGAGGATGAGTTTACTAACTCTGAATCATAATATCAAAAAAGAATTGAAGACCTCTGGCAAGATAGCAGACAAGCTCCACAGACACTACAACAACGACACAAGAGACCAAATGAAACAGATAGAATGGTGATCCTGGATTCCCAAATTTCTGAGGAAAGATTAGAAAAATGGGTTGAATACCAACTAGGAGAAGCTGAAGAAAAGTGTCGAGGAGACACAGATGGGTAAATTGCTCACTAGTCTGACATTCCAGCCATTGTGAACGTTTGCAAGCAGTCTTTGTTATAGAGACATAGGCTGGCACATTAGTGGCTGGCAATGAGACAGATGGGACACTCTCCCTTGTTTCTCAGACCCTCCTGGTGAATAGGAGCATGGCTAACCCCTGCTCTCACCCACTTACTTAGCTACCGGTGACAGCGCTGTAGGCAGCCCCTCCTCCATCTGACACATGGATCAGGCACTGGTGCATCACCCAGCTGCTGGAGGAGCATGGAACCTTCTCATCAGACTAGCAGAACTCCAAGGTCAGGTACCTGGCCACCACCTGGATGGGCAAGAAGTCCCACCAAATCCAGCCACCCTGCCCCCAGCTACCCTATGTGTCCAAAGCTATTTACTTCCAGACCAGGTGTCCAGGACCCAGACAGATGAAAACTGGTAGGAACTCCATCTAGAACTGGTGTCCCACTCTCTCCCCACTTCCTCTGACCCTGGCAGGCAAAGGGAGCCAACCCACACTGTGTGCTCTACCTTTCCCCCATTGTCCACCCTCACCACACATAGTTTTTTCCTTTTTAAAAACCTTCCATTGTTTCTATCCTTTCTTTTTCTGTTGTCTCTTTTTCTTGATTTTCTCTTTTCTATTTCCTTTCACTTCTAATTATTCTTTTTGCTTAGTTTTTCCCCCTTTACTATTGTCGTTTTATTCTCCTCTTCCCAGTTTTGCTTACTGTATATATTTTCACACATTTGCCTGGTTTTTATTTTTTTTCCTTTCATTTTTTGTTTTAGATATTACATCATTTTTTGTTATTATTGTTGGTATGTCCCCCCCACCAATTTTTCTTCATTATATTATTTTTGATGCAGTTTGGTTTTATTTCTCTCTCTCACTTTCTCTTTTTTGTCTTTCTTGTTTTACCTGACAGGACACGACAGCTGTGCTTACACTGCTCAACAACACCATTCTTGTACCACCTGGTCATCTATAGACAGTAGCCAACACCAGTCAAACCTGCCCTTAACTGGGTTACATGAACAGTGAACAGAGAACATACACTCACATTCTCTAGCACATCTAAGAGACATAAGATGAGTGGCTAAGAAAAACCATCAAAAAACACAAATATAATAACCACAATGTCTAGGAGACAAAAGCCAATTTCAGTTCACACAAAGAAATAAGACATAGAAGCTCAACCAAGTGACCAAAATGCAAAGCAAGAAACTCTTTATGAAGAGTAAGTGATATTGGAACTACCTGAGTGGAATTCAAAAGGATGATATTTAGTTACCTTGAACACATGAGAGAAAAATTGAGAAACCTGCATTAAAAACTCAAGTAAAATATAGGAAAAGAATTTAGAGGAGTTCAGGTAAACACTATAAGAACAAACTGAAAGAATAAATGAAAAATTGGAAACTACACAAAAACAGTAAATCAAAATTCAGAAGATAAATACTAAAATCTCACCAATTGTTGATACACTAAAAGGGCAAAGTGATAGTATTGAATCAATGGAAGACTAAACTAGTGAACTTGACAAATTTCTCAGTGCTAATCTGTGAAAGTAACATCAGAAAAAAGAACAAAAATTTTAAAGAAAGCCTAAGATTTGTCTGACTTTTTCAAGAAGAATAATGTATATGTGATCAAATTTCCAGAATAGGAAGATCTCAAAAAAGAAAGATCCAGGGAAAATTGTTGCAGAACTATTGAAAGAAAATACTCTTATATCATGAAAGATGAGAATACATGTATTCAAGATGTTGATGAAACCCCAAAAATGACGGGCCCCAAGAAAAAACCACCAATATATATAATAATCAACCTTTCCAAAACCAAAGAGGGAAGAATTCTGAAAGCAGTTTGTTCAGTAAAACAAAACAAAACAAAAAAAAATTACCTACAAAGGAGAGCCAATTAGACTAAGATTGGATTTCTTAACAGAAAGCATGCAATCAAGAAGCCAACAGGATGACACATTTACACTCTGAAAGAAAACAATTGCAAATGAGGAATCATATACCCAGTCAAATGACCCTCAAGTATGACAGTGAAATTAGAACGTTTCCAGATAAACAGAATTGAAAGAACTTATAAAAACTAGATCAGGTTTACAAGAAACATTTAAGGGAGATCTTCAGACAGAAACCCAACAAAGAAGACAACAACCTGAAATTAGAATACATGACACCACCACCCAAAGACAAGCTAGATATACAAGTATTCAAAGTAAAATAAACGTATAATGGTGAAAATGGGCAACAAGATATAACCCATTTTAATGAAGACAATTGTAAAGTCAAAGTGGAAATAGCATAGTTACAGAATGTCTCAATGGAGAGGAAGCCAAGTTCATTTTAAAAATGTGGGTGAAAGAGAGGGCAGCATACAATAAAAGAGAGGCTGATAAAGAATGACGGCAGTGGGGTGGACACTAAGGAAAGGGCAAGAGTTAAAAGCAATGGAGGCATATCTTGTAATATACACAATCATGAAATAAGTTATTTATGAGTAGATACACAGACTGAATGGTATGGATGGGCTAGTGGAAGTATACCCACATTATGTACAGGGTTGACAGTTTATCACACATAGATAGATGAGGCAAGTCTATTTGTCTGGGACATTTACCTTTGGTTTAAATTTATCAACAGGCGTGTGGAGCATGCCAAAATTATGAAAACGGTTTAGGCATAACCAGGCATATTGTGGGGGATGAATCAATGGGTCTGGATCCACAGGACATAGTCTCAGGGGATACCAGAGTCAATTGGCATAACACAGTCCTCGAAGTCTGCACCTTACTTTGATGAGTGGTGATGGAATCTTGGGAGCTTGTGGGCAGCCCTATGGGGATGAAGCTGTTGGTCCTTTCCTGTCTGGAGGGAAGAAGAGTGGTGGAGAACATAGACACATAGAAACAGAACTAATGGAGCACCCAAACATCACTTTCTACAATCCCAAGACCAGAAGAACTAGATGGTGCTCAAGTGATCTGAAGGAAATCAATTGGTGGGTTCTGAATGGAATGGGAGAATGATGTAGACCAAAGTTCAGGATCATGAAAGAGACCAGTCTTGCTGGTCAGGTGGAGACTGGTAAAATCACAGAGATTATGATTTTTGGTCACCCTTAGGTCTGCGACTGGACTCACACCCGGGACTCCATTTTCAGCGGATAGTGACAGGCTGGTTAAGGGGAATAGTAGCACTATAGATATGTATACATCTTATAATATTGCCATTTGGAATTTAGGGGTGTGGTAGTTACATAATCTGGTGAAAATTTGAGGATTAAGAGTGTAGGGGTGGAGTCTAGCCCGTCGTTCTGAATATAGCCAAGGAGGCCTCTGTGTGGGCATGGCCTTCACTTGAGGATTCTGGGAACTCCTGTCTTCCTCCCCGGAGGTAAGGGACACTCTATCAGCTCACACCCTGAGCTGACTCTACACTCACAATATACATAGAACTACACTAGTGCCCTGAGCTGGAGCAGCCATGTGGAGACACTTGCCAGCGCCGAGAAGCTTACAAGGCCACTGGATCCACAAGACTTCTCACATACTGGCCTGTGATCTTTCTGAATTTGGTGTCATTGCATGTATTTTGTGAGTCTGAAGAGGATGTTATAGATTGGTATCCGATATATGGGCTAATAGTGGACTTGATCTGGACTTGGCTGAGATGTTTTCTCAATATTCAACTGCACTTGTATATAAAGCTCTTTCCTATACACATATGAGTGTCTATGAATTTATTTCTCTAGTCTACCCAGATTAACACAAGGGGGTAACATTTACTCAGGGACAAAGTTCTAAAGGGTTTAGAGAGAAAGAGTAATGGGGACAGGGAACACAAGGAGGAGGTGGGATGGATAATATTACCTTGAGGAAACTGCAATAAATGAGTTGAAACAAAATGTGTATCAACCATTTAAGGTAAAACTGATGATCTGCTCTGTGAAGCATGACTCAATTCACAATAAGAAGTTAAAAAGAATTTAAGTTTTATATTTAGATTGTGGTGGTGGTTACCTGGCTGTATCTTTGTCAAAAATCATCAAATGATAAAATGAGAAAACAAGTACATACACTGCATATAAATTATACTTCAATAAAGTTGACTTTAAATGAACATTGAAATTTTGGGTAGAGAATCAGACACGGTGGTGGGGTGTTGTGAATAAATAAAATTATTTACTATACATTATCCAAAAGGAAGACATCTTTGGTGGTATAGTGGTTATTCAACTGCCATTTCTGTACCATCTTCCTGTACCTGTACTGATGCAATAATTACAAAAATGGGGGCAAAGCAAAATGCCTACCCTCAGAGGGCTTACCCTCATGATGATGTATACACAAATATTTATCTAAATATATAAACTCTAATAAATATTTTGAAAGCAAAGAGCACAGGAATCAAGCTCACCTCTATTGTAGAGTAAAATGTGAGGTAACATGTGAGACAATCCTCTGGTGGGAAAGTCTAAATAGAAATAATAATAATGAAGACCTCAGGTTCTTCAAAGGAGAGAGCAATGCTGGGGATTGCCTAGCATCAGCATGTCTAGCAACGAATACAGAGATGAAACCCAGAGACAGAGAGGGATGCAGAGAGAGAGCAGTCTTTATCCTAACTCTCTTCTCTCATTCTTTCTCTTTCATGAGGGTCTGTATTGCAGTTGGTTGTGCATTGCTCCAGTCTACACAGCCAACAGTTACCTTTTCTCTCTCCTGCTGTGTTATCCTTTATTACCTTTTTGAGGGAAGGTGACAAGGGAGCAAGAGGCCACACATGATGAATTCCTGTGTCCAGACTGCTAACAGGACAGACAGAGGAAGGCACTTAGGAGAGTTGAGATTTCCAAATCGCACTGTGAGGGTGAACTTCAGTTGTCATTAATGACTTTGACATTATTAGGCTAGACAGAGGGATGTCAGTGTGAATCATTTTCAATGTTCTTTCATATTCATAATGGACTAAATACAGTCAGAGGAAAGGGACTAGCAGGCACAGGCCCCAGGACGATCATAGTAATGATTCCCCTGATGAAATGAAATACCATCCCAGCTCCTGTCTACCCCCTCCCCAACCCAGGGAAAAGAAACACACACACACACACACACACACACACACACACACACACACACACACATTTCTCTAACCCAAAGATGAAACCAAAACATGGTTGCATAGTTGTTAGGTGTTTATATTTTTTCTCCAGGAGCTAAATTCCAATAACATTTTGTGAAGCCAGATACTTTGTTTGATTTATGGAGATTCAGAGTGCACATGTCCTGCCAACGGCAGCCAATTCCAACCCACCTCAGTGCAGTGCCAAAGCCTCACAGTCATAGTTTTCAATAAATGAGAAGACTAATGTTTTCACTTATGTGAAGGGGGCTATGAATTGGGGGGGGGGGCACAGTAAAATAAAAATAGATTTAACTCTTTCATTGTAATGCCATGAGAAATAGAAGTAGAGAAGAGGAAATGGACAGAAAGACCTTGGATCTGGATAAACTCTCACCAATCTCATTGTCGTCAAATCAATTCTGACTCACAGTCACCCTATAGGACAGAAAGTTGTGGATTTCTGAGTCTGTAACTCTTTTCAGGACTAAAAAACTCGTTCTTTTCTCATGAAGCCACTGGTAGTTTCAAACTCCTGACCTTGCTGTTAACAGCCCAAGTGGCAACCATTATTCCACCAAGGCTTCTTTGGAATAGGATGGAAGAGTTTCTAATTAAACTAATTCTAGTTAGTTTAATTAGAATTAAACTAATGTATTATGATGTGAGCATAAGAGCTGAGGTTCTGTATTTAGTGTGTTAGCTCAACGGGTTTAGAGAGTCCCTGGAAGTTTATACAATTGGTTGACTGAAAACTGAATGAGGTTCAAAGGTGTAGAGAGGCCAGAATCCTGGAGGAGTCTGTCATGTAAGGTCTTCTACCTCAATCCCTAGTTATTTCAACTTGAAGTGTCCAGATGACCCTCCTTCCAGGAGTTTCAGAAATTAATTTGTGGGGAGAGCACTAGCATCCTTGAAAAGCTCTTCAGTGAAAATTCTCTGTTGACAGATTGTCAGACAAAAAGTCTGCCATTGGATTTGACTCCCTGAATTCACTGGGAAACATGAGATTTCAGAGTGGTAGGAGCCAAACATTGGCACTTCACCCAACAAGAACAAGAAGCTCCTAGGACTGAGCACTCAGCTGTTAACTGCAAGGTTAGCTGTTCAAACCCACCAGCAGCTCTATGGGAGAAAAGTTCTGATGGTCTGCTCTCTTAAAGATTATAGCACCAGAAACTCTGTGAGGTAGCCTACTCTCCAATAGGGTTATAAACAGTTTGAATCCACTGGATGGCACACAACAACAACTTAACAACAAAATGAGCAAAGGACATAAGTAGAAATTTCACCAAAGAGGAAGTTTTTGTGTCCAACAAGCATATGAAAAGATCTTCGACATCATTAGCTATCAAGGAAATGCAAATCAAAAGCACAATGAGATAGCACCTCACCCCCATTAGAAAGAAAGCAACATGCATTGAGAAGGTTGTGAAGAAACTAGAATCCTCATCCACTGCTGCTCCAGCCACTGTGAAAAATAGTGTGGTGGTTTGTCAAGCAGTTAAATACAAAATTTTTACATGCCCCAGCAAATGCAATCCTCAGGACACAGAGTGTGATAGGTAGGTTTATTGTGCCAACATGGCCAATGAACACATGTGGGATTAATTGAAGGGCAGAGAGATAAATGGCTTGGCGAGCCTCGCCTTTCTTGTCTCTTGCTCTTTGATCATTGGACCAGTGTGTGGCTGCCTTGCTTGTTCTGTGCCTCAATTTGCAAGCTGCACTACCTGTGGGACACCTAACCTGTGGATTGTGTCACTGTAATTTAAGGTTCCTTCAAGACCTGCTTCACCACACTATTGGAACTTACATCTCTTGAGCTGGGGACTGTCATCTAGCTGACTGTTGGTGACCTGCCTTGCTGTTTGCATCCTGTGCCCGGATAGCCTGAATTGCTCTACAGAGAACTACCCAGCAGCTCTCAAGACTTGAAGGACTGCCAGTGTCTCACAACTGTCTCACGGGAGTGAGTTGCACTGAGCCATTTGTACTGCTTTATAGATTAATTAACTGTTTATTTCTTATGTTATCTATCTATCTATATACACATATATAATTATTAGCATTCTGGTTTTGACTCTCGAGAGAACCCTGTCTAACATACAGGATAAGTCAAAAATTATTGTTACTAAGATTCCCATTCATAAATGCATGAGTTTATTTCAAATAACATGTATTTAAACATGTCTCTTCTACTAGTGGATGGCTAAAAAACAAGAATAAATTTCTCAGTAATACACTGGTCTTAGTCTCATTAGGGTACCTTTATTTTTTTAAAAATCATTATATTAGGGGCTCATACAACTCATCATAATCCATACATACATCAATTGTGTAAAGCACATTTGTACATTCATTGCCCTCATCATTCTCCAAACATTTGCTCTCCACTTAAGCCCCTGGCATCAGGTCCTCATTTTTCCCCTCCCTCACTGCTCCCCTTTCCCTCATGGACCCTTGATAATTTATAAATTATTATTTTTGTCATATCTTGCTCTGTCCGACGTCTCCCTTCACCCACTTTTCTTGTCCGTCCCCAAGGGAGGAGGTCACATGTAGATCCTTGTAATTGGTCCCCCCCTTTCTAACCCACTCTCCCTCTATGCTCCCAGTATTGCCACTCACACCACTGATCCTGAAGGGATCATCCGCCCAGGATTCCCTGTGTTTCCAGTTCCTCTATGTACCAATGTACATCGTCTTGTCAGCCAGACTTGCAAGGTAGAATTCGGATCATGATAGTGGGGAGAGGAGAAAGCATTTAGGAACTAGAGGAAAGTTGTATTTTTCATCATTGCTACATCGCACCCTGACTGGCTCCTATCCTCCCTGAGACCCTTCTCCAAGGGGATCTCCAGTGGTCTACAAATGGGCTTTGGGGCTCCACTCTGCACCCCCCCTCCTCATTCACTATGGTAAGATTTTTTGTTCTGATGATGCCTGATACCTGATCCCTTCGACACCTCGTGATCGCACAGGCTGGTATGCTTTTCCATGTGGGCTTTGTTGCTTCTGAGCTAGATGGCCGCTGTGTACCTTCAAGCCTTTAAGACCCCAGATGCTATATCTTTTGATGGCCGGGCACCAACAGCTTTCTTTGCCACATTTGCTTATTCACCTGCTTTGTCTTCAGTGATCGTATCATGGAGGTGAGCACACAATGATATGATCTTTTGTTCTTTGATGCCTGATAACTGATCACTTTGGCGCCTCATGATCACGCAGGCTGGTATGCTTCTTCCATGTGGGCTTTGTTACTTCTGATCTAGATGGCTTCTTGTTTACCTTCAAGCTTTTAAGACCCTAGATGCTATATCTTTTGATAGCCGGGCACCATCAGCTTTTTTCACCTCATTTGCTTATTCACCCACTTTGTCTCAGGTTGTATCAGGAAGGTGAGCATCATAGAATGCCAATTTACTAGAAGAAAGTATTCTTGCATTGAGGGATTACTTGAGTAGAGGCCCAATGTCCTTCTGCTACCTTAATACTAAACATATAAATATGTGCACATAGATCTATTTCTCCATCCTCACACATAAGTATATTTGCATATGTACATGTCTTTATGTAGACCTCTATAAATGCCCTTTGTCTCCCAGCTCTTTCCTCTATTTCCCTTGACTTTCCTCCTGTTAGGGTACCTTTCAAAACAAAACCAAAAAAACTCTAATCAAAACAGTAGCTTCTAGGAATTACTGAGAGGCAAATGAGGGGTAAGCATGATAGTGGGACAGAAGGAAAGAAATAAAGAAAACTACTAAGGAGTAAAAATTATACAGATAGGTATGAATATACATATGTATGTATATAAAGATATAAAAATAAAAAGATAGGTGTATTTATCTAGGTATGTATATATAAGTAAGTATAATAGGGAAGCATATGGACTTTGGGCCTCTACTTAAATCTTGTCTAAGTACAAGAACGGTTTGTTATCATAATGTAGTATTGTACGATACTCACTGTCCTGACATGTTCGCTGAAGACAAAACAGGTGCATGAGCAAATGTGGTGAAGAAAGGTTGATAGTGTCCGGTTATTGAAAGATATAGTGTCTGGGATCTTAAAGGCTTGAAGTCAAACAAGCGGCCATCTAGCAAGGAAGTAATAGAGCCCACATGGAAGAAGCATACCAGCCTGTGTGATCGTGAGGTGTCAGTGGGAAAAGGTATCAGAAGTTCAAAAGCAAGCAATCAAAGAGATGTGAAGGAACATAGGCAAGGTGGAGACCCAAAGCCCATCTATAAGACAACTGGACAGTCCCTCACAGAAGGGCCACATGGAAGGGATGATATATCCAGGGTTCACTATCGCACTGATGGAACACACAACTATCCTCCAGTTCTTTAAAAGTTCCTCCTCCCACTGTTACGGCCCTGGTTTTACCTCACTAATCTTGCTAGTCCTGTGTATGTACATGGGCGCACCCAAGATCTTTCAATACACTAACCTCAGGACAGAGTATCCCCTCAAAAACAGTAAGGGGAGTATTGACTTCTTGAGGGTATGGGAAGACAGTGGGGCAGGGAAGGAAGAAAGGCAACAGATATCTAAGATGACTGCATAACCCCTCTCAAAGGAAACAAAGGGAATTTAAGGAGAATGGATACATGGTGAGTTAATTAGTTTATTGTGCCAGCCTGGCTAATAAACACATGTGGGGTTAATTGAAGGGCAGAGGGGTAAATGGCTTGGTGAGCCTCACCTTTCAAGTTCTCGGGTCTCTTGCTTCGTGATGGTCGCACCAGGGTGCAGCTGCCTTAGCAGTTCCCTGCTTCAACTTTCAAGGCTGACTTCCTGCAAGAAATCCCCAAGGAGAAGCCACATTTGGACCTACCCCTATGCAGCCCTGGGTGCTGGAGCAGCCGTGTGGAGATCCCTGCCAGTGCTGAGATGCTTACACATTCACTCATTTAGTTTTCCTCCTGCAGTCGGCATCGTTGTGTTTGCTTTGTGAGATGGAGGAGGACTTTGTGGACTGGTGTTGGACATATGGGTTAATGGGTTAATGTTGGACTTGTGGCTTTGGGCAGTACTGGGTTGGAATGTTTTCTTGATGCATATTTAACTTTTATATAAAACTCTCTCTTATTCATGAGTTTCTGTGGATTTGTTTCCCCAAAGCACCCAGAGTAACACACATGGGATGGTGTAAGTTAAGGCACAATAATAATAATAATATACTGAAGGTTTAGGGGTTGGTAGGGTGGGTGAGAGAGGATAAAAGGGAACTGATATCAAGGAGTTCAACAGAAAATGTGCTCAAAATGATGAGGGCAGCAATCGCACAATTATGCCTGATGTAATGGAAGTAAGGAATGTAATCATATCTGTAAGTGCTCCTCATAAAATGTTTGGGGAAAAACAAAACAAAATAACAGCTTCTGGGGGGATCAGCTGGGTCTGTTAGATTCGAGGCAGAAAGGTCAGCTCAGAACGTTATGGTACCTGTTTTCTGAAACTCCAAGGGGGGACGTACATTTGATATATTTTCTCTAAGGACATTAGACAACCATGCAGGCTTAGTAGGAAGAAAGTTTAAGAAAACAGAAAACTGCTCTGTTGAGAAAAGTTATGAGAACTAACTTTTTTTGCCACAGTAATGGTACCTGCGCATGCTTTGAGGTCAGCGAGGGAAACTTTGCCCTATCCACCCTACTGCCCTAATCTTGCTCGTCGGGCTTCTTTTTGTTCTTCAAACTCAAACAAAATTTGAGAGGAACATGATTTGAATCCTTAAAGGATGCTAAAACTGTTGTTTTGGATTCAGAGGTCAGAGTTTCCGGGGAACAGTGTCAGTAGTTAGGTACTGCAGCATCGGTTGAGACCTATGGTCAACAGAAGGAAGCACTAGTCAGTTTTGAGCCTCTGTCAAAGTTGTTGCTATGCTTGAGTCTATTGTTGCAGACACTGTGAGATATCTCATTGAGGGCCTTTTCCTGTTTGACGTGTCCTCTGCTCTACCAGACCTGACGTCCTCTCCCAGGGACTGGTCCCTCCTGACACGTGTCCGAAGTACAGGAGACAGTCTCTCCATCCTCACTACTAAACTGCATTCTGACTGCACCTTCTTTCAAAACCTATTTGTTCGTTCTTCTGGCAGCCCATGGTACATCCAGTATTCTTAGCCAGTGCAATGGCTCAAGCACATCAGTTCTTCTTTGGTCTTCCTTATTTGTTGTCCAGTTTTCACGTGCAAATGAGCCATTTGAAAATTCCCACGCTTGGGCCAGGTGTCCCTTATTCCTCAAAGTAACATATTTGCTATTTAAAACTTTAAAAGGGATTTTTGCATTTCCCAATACAATAAGCCATCTTGGTTTCTGGACTGCTCCTTCCATTAGCATTGATTGTGGATCCAAGAACAATGAAACATTTGACAACTTCTGTCTTTTCTCTGTTTACCATGATGCTGTTTGTTGATTCTGTTTTCTTGACAATTAGTGCAATTTAATACTGAATGCCTTGTTTATTTATTTTTTTAAAATCAATTTATTGGGGCTCATACAATTCATCACAATACATAGATCAATTGTGTAAAGCACATCTATACATTTGTTGCTCTCATTATTCCCAAAATTCGCTTTCCTCTTGGGTTCCCGGAATCAGCTCATTTTCCTTTTTCCCCCTCTCCCTCCCTTCTTCCTCCCCCCTCCACCATGCACCCTTGATAATTTATAAATTATTATTATATCTTATATTACACTGCCCGGCATCTCCTTTCACCTACCCCTCTGCGTGATGGGGACCCAATGCCCATCTCTAGACAACTGGACATACCTTGCAGAGGGGTAGTGGGGAGATGAGTCACTTAGGGTTCAGTATAGCAATAATGAAACCCACAACCTTCCTCTAGTTCTTAAACGCTTCCTCCCCCCAACTACCAGGACCCTAATTCTGCCTTGCAGACCTGGTTAGACCAGATGATGTACAGTGGTACAGATGGGAATTGGAAATGCAGGGAATCTAGGACAGATGAACCTCTCAGGACCAGAGGTGACAGTGGCGATACGAGGAGGGAAGGAGGGTGTAGAAAGGGGGAATGGATCATAGGGAGCTACATATAACCTCCTCTCTGGGGGACGGGCAGCCTTATTTATTTTTTTTTTTGTTTGTCAATCTTCATCAGCAAGTTTAGCAAGTCCTGCTCACTTTCAGCAAGCAAAGTTGTGTATTTTGTTAATGAGATTTTCTCCAGTCTATATTTGGCATCCCGTTCTTCTTCATACAGTCAGATTTTCTGATGATTTGCTCAGCATACAGATTGAACAAGTATATGGAGAGAATTCAACGCTAATGTACTCCTTTCCTGACTTTAAACCTTGTACATTATTCCCTCATTCTGTTTGCACAACCTCGCCTTGGTCCATGTACAAGTTCCACAAGACCACAAAGAAGGGCTGCAGAATTCTCATTCTTCTCAAGGTTAGTCATAGTTTGTTATGATCCACACAGCTGAATGCTTTGGCATAGCCAATAAAACACAAGTAAGTACTGTTCTGGTGTTCTCTGATTTGAGCCAAGATCCATTTGACATCCGCAATAATATTCTTTGTGCCAAGTCCTCTTTTGAATTCGACTTAAGCCTCCGGAAGTTCCCTGTAAATGTACTGCTGCAATCATTTTTGGAAAATCTACAGCAAAATTTTACTTGCACATGAAAGCAAGGATATTAGTCTATAATTTGGGCATTCTGTTGGGTTACCTTGCTTTGGAATGGGAGTAAATACATAGCTCTTCCAGTCAGCTGGCCAAGTAGTTGACTTCCAGATTTCTTGGCATTGATGAGTGAGTGCTTCCAGTGCTTGATACAAACAGAAAACGGCCATTATAACAGAATTGCCAATCAATAGATGGCTAAATAAAATATGGTGCATACGTATAATGGAATGCTATATAGCTATACAGAGAGAGCAGCCCTGGTGGTGTAGTGGTTACATGTCAGGCTGCTGACCATTAAGTCAGTAATGCAAAGCCCTCAGTCACTCCTCTGGGAAAGACAGGGCTTTCTACACCCAGAAAGAGTTCCAGTCTCAGACACTCACAGGGCAATGGCCGCCCTGCTAAAGGATTGTTATGAGTTAGCATCGACTCAGTGGCAGTAAATTTGGTTCTTGTTTTTTTTTTATTGCAGAGAAAGGAACTTCAGTTATATGCCACAATGTGGAACCTTGAAAACACAAAGTTGAATGAAACAAATCAGTCACAAAAGCACAAGTACTATGATCTCACTTACATGAAATAAGCAATGCACAGAAATCCGAGATGACTGATGGTGCCTAGGGGCGAGAGGATGAAGGAAGAGTTTTTAAGGGGGCATTGCATTTCTATCGGTGGTGGTAAAATGGCTCGAAGGGAGTCAGAGGTAAGGATGGCACTAGATGCAAATTGTAATCAATAGCACTGAGTGGTAAATGTGGAGCTTGGTGTGTGGGTGAAAGCCACTGCCTATGTGTTTTCACCATAATATGCACACACATAGGTGCACAAGAGGCCATTTGTGGGACAGGACTGCGTGGGAGAAAGGAAAAAAAAAAAGGCACCCCATCTGGGGCCCAGGGTATTCCATTTTTCCTGTTGTTCCAGGCTCGGCAAAGAAAGCTGCTTTAACTCAAATTCACTCAAACCTGTTACTTACTTGCCAATTAAAGGAAGGAAGGAAGAGTTTCCTCAACTACGTCATCCAGGTGTTCGCTAGGATGGGCCTCTCGCAGCATGGACACAAATACCTGTTTTTTCCATTGTCCACGCATGCTAGTGACCCCTTGTGTCAGAGTAGAACTTCCCCAAGGATCCTCAGCACCATAATCTTTATGGGGAGAGATGGGGCTGCTGGGGGAGGGGGTGTTTCATATCACCAACCTTTCTGTTAGCAACAGAGTGTCTAACTATGGGTCACCAGAGCTTCTTAAAGAACACCTATGCTCATTCACTGCAGGTTGCTGCCTCACCCCCACCCACCTAAAAGGACGGAATCAGTAGGCTCAGCATATACAAAAATGAACGAATCTTTTGCTGAAGAGTTGTGACTTGTAGTGACCCTATAGGACAGAGTAGACATGCCCCGTAGGGTTTGCTAGGCTGCCACATCTTTCTCCAGCAGAGTGACTGGTGGGTTCAAACAGCCAATATTTCCATTCGCAGGTGAGTGGTACTATCAAAGAGGAACTGAGTGCTGTTGAAAACACTGCAGGGGTTCTAATGACTCTTCAAATACACTCCATTGTGTCTTTCCACAATGGCAACATTCTTGGAGGGATTAAGACACTAAGTCAATTATAATTTGCAATTGTCACAATAAACCGAGATTTGGCTCCAAATACTGAGTCCCAGGCACAAACAATATTATAAAAGAAAATACAACCTCTCATGACAGGCAAAGGTATGTTAGGAGGATAAGCAAAGTGGGTGTTAACAAATCCAGGGACAAAGAAAAGTAAGTGATCTAAACTCGATGGTGAGGAGAGTCTAGGAAGCCTGGTAGGGCTTGATCAAGGGCAATGTAACTGAGAGGAATTATTGAAACCCAAATGAAGGCTAAACATGATAGTGGGACAAGAGGAAAGTAAAATGAAATAGAGGAAAGAACTAGGAGGCAAAGGGTATTTATAGAGTCCTAAATACAGGCCTGTACACATGTAAATATATTTATATATGACTATGGGGAAATAAATCTATGTACATATATTTATAGGGTTAGTATGAAGGTAGCAGATGGACATTGGGCCTCCACTGAAGTACTCCCTCAACGTAAGAACACTTTGTTCTATTAACCTGACAGTCCATGATGGTCACATTCCAGACACGAGTGCTGAAAACAAAGTGGATACATAAGTAAATGTGGTAAAGAAAGCTGATGGTGCCCGGATATCAAAAGATATAGTATCTGGAGTCTTAAAGGCTTGAAGATAAACAAGTGGCTATCTAACTGGGAAGCAACAAAGCCCACATGGAAGAAACACACGGATCTGTGTGATCACGAGATGTCAATGGGATCAGGTAACAGACATCAAAAACCCAGAACAAAAAAATCATATCATTGTGAATGAGGGGGAGTGTGGAATGGAGACCCAAAGCCCATCGGTAGGCAACTGGACATCCCCTTAGAGAAGGGAAGCTGGGAGAAGAGTCAGCGTGCAGTATATCACCGATGAAACACACAACTTTCCTCTAGTTCTTTAATGCTTCCTTCCCACTCACTATCATGATCCCAATTCTACCTTACAAATCTGGCTAGACCAGAGCATATACACGGGTACAGACTAGAGCTGGAAACACAGGGAATCCAGGAAGATAACCCCTCAGGACCAATGTTGAGAGTAGCCATACTAGGAGGGGAAGGGAAAGGTGGGGGAATATAGTGAGAACCAATCACAACAATCTACCCTATAACCCCCTCCCACTGGGATGGACAATAGAAAAGTGGGTGAAGGGAGACATCGGTCAGTGTAAGACATGGAAAATAATAATAATCTATAAATTATCAAAGGTTCATAAGGGAGGAAGGGCAAGGGAGGGAGGGGAAAAAGAGGACCTGATACCAAGGGCTCAAGTGGAAAGAAAATGTTTTGAAAATGATGATGGCAACAAATGTACAAATGTGCTCAACACAATGTATATATGTACATATTGTGGCAAGAGTTGTATGAGTCCCCATTAAAATCATTTATTAATAATGAATTTTAAAAAATAATAATAATAAATTTTAAAAAGGAGATACAGGTGGAGCCTAGTCTGTCAATCAGGTCACAGCCTGATGGTGCTCCTTATGGGTGTGGCCTTCTCATAAGGAGGATCCTGGGACCTTCCTCTCTCTCTCTCTGCCTTCACCTTCATGCCACCAAGCCACATGGAGACCTGCTGGAGCCCTGTAGATGCATCCACTGCCATTGGATCCACAAGCCTTTGCACCCACTGGCCTGTGATCTTCTTGCAATTTGCATCATTGCTAGTGGCTGCATGGGTTTGAAGAGGCATTTATGGACTAGTATCGGACTTATGGACCAGTATCGGCCTCATGGACTTGATGTGGACTGGACTGGTATGTTTTCTTGATATCCAATTACTCCTTGACATAAATATCAATGTTTCTTACACATATATGAGTGTCCTCAGATTTGTTTTGCTAGTCAACCTAGCCTTACACATATGGAGTGAAAAACATTGGTTTTCACCACATCAATGAATTAGTTTCTAAGTTTGGCTGTCATCTGTCTCTCTCCCAACCCCACCAGTACCTTTCTACGGAGCCAAAGTCTCTTTTCCAGTGTAGAATCCTTAACAGGAACAGAGTGTCCAGTAAGCAAGGTAAGCACAGATTTATTTGTGCTACCTACTCAATTAGTAGGCAGACAGATGAAAAAATGGTGAAACTGCTTACTATTGATTACTAAGTAAGCACAAGTAAGCCTGTGCTTACCTGGATTACAGGGTACTTGTAAAGAACAAGGCTCTCAGCATATATATTTTTAAAGCCTTCACACAAAAAGAGAAAAATGTATAAACACATGGTGATTACAACCTTAGGGAATGACAGGAACTCCCTTTAACTGATGTCTCCAGATGGACAGGGAACCTTACGGCGCCACTGGCCAATAGCATCTGGTGGAACTGATACAAGTGTGATTCAACTATATAAACCAGATTACAGAGCAATCAGTGCTCAGGCCAAGAAGCAAGCAGTGATGAGGACTTGGTGGTGTGCCATATGACTTCGGAGGTCCTGCCACTTACATATATCATTCCAGGTTATAACAACTCTTCAAATACACTCCAGTGTGTCTTTCCACAATGGCAACATCATTGGAGGGATTAACACAGTAAGTCAATTATAATTTGCAATTATCGCAATAAACCGAGATTTTGCTCCAAATATTGAGTACCTGGCACAAACAGTATTATAAAAGAAAATACAACCTCTCATGACAGGCAAAAGGATGCTAGGAGGATCAGCAAAGCCTGATGGCTTGATTGAAAGGCCATGATGATAGGAACGTTCGTCTCAGGTCGGGAGACATAGAGAGGAGGTTACTGTCAGTATTTCTGGACAAGGCTCAATACAAGGCAGAGTCTTGGATGAGCTGCTGATGCTGACTGCTCTTCTGTTCTCGGTGTCTAGTTGGCTCACAGCGATGAGGAAGTAGGCAGAGACTAGAAAGTAAACCGAGGATGAGCTATTGCTGCTGATTCCTCTTCCCATCTCAATGCCCAGCTTGCCTGTTGCGGTAAGTGGCTGGACCTCCGAAGTCATATGGCACACCACCAAGTCCTCATCACTGCTTGCTTCTTGGCCTGAGCACTGATTGCTCTGTAATCTGGTTTATATAGTTGAATCACACTTGTATCAGTTCCACCAGATGCTATTGGCCAGTGGCGCCGTAAGGTTCCCTGTCCATCTGGAGACATCAGTTAAAGGGAGTTCCTGTCATTCTCTCAGGTTGTAATCACCATGTGTTTATACATTTTTCTCTTTTTGTGTGAAGGCTTTAAAAATATATATGCTGAGAGCCTTGTTCTTTACAAGTACCCTGTAATCCAGGTAAGCACAGGCTTACTTGTGCTTACTTAGTAATCAATAGCAAGCAGTTTCACCATTTTTCATCTGTCTGCCTACTAATTGAGTAGGTAACACAAGTAAATCTGTGCTTACCTTGCTTACTGGACACTCTGTTCCTTTAAGGATTCTACACTGGAAAAGAGGCTTTGGCTCCGTAGAAAGGTACTGGTGGGGTTGGGAGAGAGACATGCCAGCCACACTTAGAAGCCAATTCATTGATGTGGTGAAAACCAATGTTTTTCACTCCATATATGTAAGGCTAGGTTGACTAGCAAAACAAATCTGAGGGCACTCATACATGTGTAAGAAACATTGATATTTATGTCAAGGAGTAATTGGATATCAAGAAAACATACCAGTCCAGTCCACATCAAGTCCATGAGGCCGATACTGGTCCATAAGTCCGATACTAGTCCATAAATGCCTCTTCAGACCCATGCAGCCACTAGCAATGATGCAAATTGCACGATCACAGGCCAGTGGGTACAAAGGCTTGTGGATCCAATGGCAGTGAATGCATCTACAGGGCTCCAGCAGGTCTCCATGTGGCTTGGTGGCATGAAGGTGAAAGCAGAGAGACAGAGAGAGAGAGAGGAAGGTCCCAGGATCCTCCTTATGAGAAGGCCACACCCATAAGGAGGCACCATCAGGCTGTGACCTGATTGACAGACTAGGCTCCACCTGTATCTCCTTTTTAAAATTTATTATTAATAAATCATTTTAATGGGGGATCATACAACTCTTATCATAATGTATACATACATACATTGTGTTGAGCACATTTGTACATTTGTTGCCATCATCATTTTCAAAACATTTTCTTTCCACTTGAGCCCTTGGTATCAGGTCCTCTTTTTCCCCTCCCTCCCTTACCCTTATGAACCTTTGATAATTTGTAGATTATTATTATTATTTTCCATGTCTTACACTGACCAAAGTCTCCCTTCACCCACTTTTCTGTTGTCCATCCCACTGGGAGGGGATTATAAGTAGATCATTGTGATCAGTTACCCCTATCTTCCTCACCTTCCCCTTCCCCTCCTAGTATGGCTATTCTCAACATTGGTCCTGAGGTGTTATCTATCCTGGATTCCCTGTGTTTCCAGCTCTAGTCTGTACCCAGGTATATGCTCTGGTCTAGCCAGATTTGTAAGGTAGAATTGGGATCATGATAGTGAGTGGGAAGGGAGCATTAAAGGACTAGAGGAAAGTTGTGTGTTTCATCGGTGATATACTGCACACTGACTCTTCTCTCAGCTTCCCTTCTCTAAGGGTATGTCCAGTTGCCTACCGATGGGCTTTGGGTCTCCATTCCACACTCCCCCTCATTCACAATGATATGATTTTTTTTCTGGGTCTTTGATGCCTGATACCTGATCCCATCAACACCTCGTGATCACACAGGCTCGTTTGTTTCTTCCATGTGGGCTTTGTTGCTTCTCAGTTGGATGGTCACTTGTTTATCTTCAAGCCTTTAAGACCCCAGATGCTATATCTTTTCATATCCAGGCACCATCAGCTTTCTTTACCACATTTGCTTACGCACCCACTTTGTCTTCAGCGATTGTGTCTGGAAGGTGACCATCATGGAATGCCAGGTTAATAGAACAAAGTCTTCTTGTGTTGAGGGAGTGCTTGAGTAATGGCCCAATGTCCATATGCTACCTTCATACTAAACCTATAAATATATGTACATAGATCTATTTCCCATCGTCATATATAAATATATTTACATTTGTGCAGGTTGTATTTAGACCACTGTAAATGCTTTTTGCCTCCTAATTCTTTCTTCTATTTCCTTTTACTTTCCTCTTGTTCCACTATCATGTTCAACCTTCATTTGAGTTTCAATCATTCCTCTCAGCCACATCGCCCTTGTTCAAGCCCTACCAGGCTTCCTACACCCTCCTCACCATCGATTTTAGATCACTTATTGTTCTTTGTCCCTGGGTTTGTTAACACCCACTTCCTTTCCTCCACACACCCCTCTCCCATATCCCCCTCAAACTGCCAGTTCTGTTATTTTCTCCTCTAGATTACTTGTTCTGCTTAACTTATCTAGATAGACCTGCAGAGATAATAATATGCACAAAACAAGACAGAGCAAAACAAAGCAACAAAAGAAAACAAAACAACAGCAACAACAAAACCAACGACAAAAAGATGAAAAGCCTATAAATTATTCAAGGTCTGGATACTTTAAAAACTATATGTCTTGGTGACTTCTTGGGATTCAGTCTAGCTGGTGTTCATCCAGCCTCCTAGATGGTTGCCTGATTTCCATTCATTAAACTAGGGACGTTTTCCTCCAAGAATTCCATCACTGTTTCTGAAGCTAATTTCTTTGATGTGTTATCCTCCAGTATGACTCCAAGCAGCATTCTGAAGATTTTCTGTGGGAGGTCAATTCTGCCTTTTCTATGACTGCCATTGGGTCCAGGTCATCATCTGACATTGGATTTTATTTCTCTTTACTGGTTGAAGCTGTGGAAGCAGCTTGCTGCTTTTTTGTTGATTTATACGAACTAGGTGCCATTTTCCAGGGAGTCACCGAGACCTGGGCTCTCTCTTTGGGAGGTTGGGGTTGGTGCTTCTGCAGGCTGCCTGTAGCCAACTGCCTAGAGGGGCTGTGTTTCACCTTTGTCCCACTGGGGCTTCCCTCTCCCCTTAGCTTTTGCTTTGTGCTACAGCCACTGTCAGGCCTCTGTAGGGGTTGTTTGCAGCTGTTCAGGCTATGGTCTTAAGAACAGTGTTGGCCAAGGTGGGGGCGGGGGGTGTCGTGTAGTTCCAGATGGGGATGGGGTGGGGGTTGGGTGGTCTGTTCCTGGCTAGGGGCACTTTCGTCATGTGGGAAGGAGATCTCTGCTACTTCTGTTAGTGGCAGTTCCACTGTTCAGAGCACAGAGGACAGGGGTGATTACAGAGGGAGTAAGTAGAAGGGAGAATGCAGTGCGAGAGTCCTGCAGGCCTGAGTCCCTAAACCACAGCTGCACAAGCTTCTGCCAGCCTTGTGCTGGTCGTCTGGCAGGTCCGGAGGCTTGGAGTGACCGGGAACCTATGGGGGGGTGGGGGGTGGGCAGGAGAGGGCTGGCTGGCGGGCCTGGTAAAGCAGCAAAATGTCCACCTCTTGGGGTGGACACTGGCTGATGGGTCTGCATAGAGCACCAAGACTGGGCAGAAGTCTCTGCCATAAGCCTGGCTGACCTGTGGCTTCAGTCAAGGTGGGGCGACCACCAGAGTGCTGCAAAAGAGGCAGAAAGTGGGCCTAAGATCTTGGGAGTCCGCAGGGAGTACAGGCGATGGGGTTGAAGTCAGCTTCTGGTTCAGAATAGTGCTGTGGGCTGTCTTGGGGATCAACCGACAGCCTCTACACCCCTACTCGGCCCCCAAACCTCCTCACTCACCCATCTCCGCTGAGCTCCTGATGTGAGCTACCTACCTGGTTGCCATCTTGCCTCTCTGCCCACCCATATCTTCTTAGAGGTGCCATGTTGGCACAAAATATCTATTTTTTTGTTGGCACCATATTATATTTGTTAATAAGCAAAGTAACTTAATGCTCATCTAGCTTTTTGGGTAATTTCCCCCTGCCACTAAGGTTCCTAAGTCTAACCTGAATTCCATTAATTTAACGTCGTAACAATTTCTCAGCTGATGCTAGTACTGCTGGTCCATGGACCACCATTGAGCAGCATTGCTTGGTAATGGCTTCTTATGTCCTACACCCAGATCTACTCTCTCTCCCTCTTTCCCTCCAAATCCTTACCGCTACCTCCACTATCTCTCCCTTTCTTCAACATTCTTTTTCACTCCCCTACGCTCCCTCTTCTCCCTCTCTTTCTTTTTTCTACCTCTCAAATTTATTTAAAGTTTTCATCTGTGATATTCCTTCTCTTCATTGCTAAATGTTATATGCTTGAAAAAAAATTACATGCTCTTATCTTAGTAGCTTCTTAAGGGAAAGAAAAGATAAGTATGTCATCAATTTGGGTTTCTGGAATTTCTATTTAATGTTTTTAAATTTTGGTATTTAAAGGAATAATTTTTATTTAGCTGAAATGTCCTACCTCATCCCTGTGCTGATGACAGATAAATTATCGTGTTAACAGTATTATCATAAAATAATAGTATTGAGTCTAAGACTCAATTTGACTGTTACTTGACCTAATACACATGGATATGACTTTACACTAACAGCTTCATCTGTAAAATGTCAATATCATAATTACACTTGATTCTCATCTAATTTTGAGGTTACATGAGAAATTATTCATAAGACATTTCCAAGACCCACAACACAGTAATTAAGCTGTGGGTCCTGGCTCCAATATTTATGTGGGTCCTGGCTCCAAGTTGCCTCAGACCCCACACAGACATTGTCTAATTCACCTTTTCTCTATCACACTGCAAAGAAGCACAGTGTAATTGAAAGAGAATGAGCTCCCAGAGTCAGATCAACCCCAGTTTAAACCCAGCCTCAGCCACCAGCTATGTGACCTTAGGCTCATTTCCCCAGTGAAAAAATGGCACTAGACAAAGGGCTAGAATCTCTATTTAAAAGTTCATTCCGATTGGTAAGAAAATAATAGAACCCTAAAATGTAATAGCCGAAGGATCACTAATTCACAAGAAGTCAGAATGCTGCTAATAAATTAACACATAAAAATGTTCAACCCTATGATTGAGTTTTAAAGATGGAAAAGCACAATACTTTCATCTATAAATTAGTGTTTCCATAAATGGCAATACTCCTTGATATCTGGTAAAATGATGACATATTTGCTTTTAAGTTGGGATAGTGTATTATGATGCAGCTGTTCTCCAAACACCAAGCTTACTGTCATCAAGTTGATGATGACTCATAGAGACCCTATAGGACAAGTTAGAACTGCCCCTGTGAGTTTCTGAGACTGTAGCTCTTTATGGGAATAGAAAATCCTGTCTGTCTCCATTAGAAAGGTTGGTAATTTCAAACTGTTATCCTTGCAGTTAGCCCAATGTGTAACCACTACGGGCCTTTAACCGCATCTTCATAGTTTTTATTCAGTTTTCTTTGTGTATGTGTTTGTGTGTGTCTGTGCTTTGAAAAAAATATTCTATATGAAAAATACACCTATGTTAAGGTATGCTTTCTCTTTGCATTCTAATAGCTCAGCGGGTGCAGTGATAGATATGTATGGATTGTGATTTATACCCTTTAGGTAAACATATTGCTTCAAGTTCTCTCAACTGGAATATAGGAGTTTCTGTGTGATGCAAATTGTTGACACTCAGCTTCTAACCAAAAGGTTGGAGGTTCAAGTCGGTCCACTTCAGAAAGGCCAGGTGATCTGTTTTTGAAATGTTGCCATTAAAACCCAAGGGAGCAAGATGGCCATACTCCAGGAATCGACCCAAAGGCAAGTGGGGTTTTGCTGTTCTTTGATTTTTTGTTTTTAAGAGGAACATATATTTTATTATCCAAACCAGGACCCATGCCAAAAGGAAGCTGGAAGTATTCATAATTATGCCAATAAAACGAGCATAAGTCCATAGAGTTTCCAGGGAAGGTAGGAAACATAATTTCCTTATCCATAAACCAAGATCCAGGAAATTCCACATGTGGCTACCTCTGCTGGAAGAAATGGACCCTTTGCTCCATCTACCCTGAATCTCTAGAGGTGGAAGCAACGGAGGCCTGGAGTCTGATCCAGACAGGAGCATCCAAGAGCCCAGGATGAGCTGCTCCACTTCCTTCTGCTAATCGTTTTGTGCTGTGAATTCCTGTGTTTTGTTCTGTAGCTCATTGATTCCAGGGTTGGGGGATCCACCGGAGCTGCGGTCAATTAATATGACCCTTCTAGCTAGAATTCCTTATGTGATGTATGTATTATAATTCTACACTCTATGCCTGTGGCTGTGATCCCACTTTGGAAGGCATTCTTGGTTACAGGATGAAGGTAAGGTTAAGTCCTGTTCTTAGTGTCTGTGGTAGTTACTTAATTTTGTAACAACTTGATAAATATTTCTAGGGGTGGAGTCAGTCAGGTCACAGTCTGATGATACCTCCTTGTGGACCTGGCCTTCTTATAAGGATTCTGGGAACTTCCTCTCTTTCTCTCTGGAGGTGGGGCATACTCTCTCTCTCTGTTTCAGCTTCCTGTTGAGGAGGCACACCTAGAGAACTGGAGGAACATCATGCCGGTGCTGAGATGCTTCCACCACCACTGGATCCACAAGACTTTGCACCCACTGGCCTATGATCTTCCTGCATTTGTCATCATTGCATGTGCTGTGTGAGTCTGAAGAGGAGTTTATGGACCAGCTTTGGACATATGGGCTAATATCAGGATTATGGATTTGATCTGGACTGGGCTGGGATGTTTTCTCAATATACAATTGCTCTTTGATATAAAGCTCTCTCTTACATACATATGAGTGTCTCTGGATTTGTTTCTATAGTCAAACCGGACTAACAAAAAACTATTGTTAGATGCCATAGAACCTGTTCTAGCTCATAGAGACCATAGGCACAACAGAACAAAACACTGCCTGGCCCTGCACCACCCTCAAAATCATTCTTATGTTTGAGCCCACTGTTGCAGCCACTACGTCAGTCATCTCTTTGAAGGCCTTTCTTTTTTTCATTGCCCCTCTACTTTACCAAGCATGATGTTCTTCTCCAGGGACTGATCTCTCCTGACAATATGTCCAAAGTATGCAAGATGAAATCTTAATTTCCTCCAAGGAGCACTCTGGCCATACTTCTTTTAAGACAGATTTATTCATCCTCGTGGAAGGCCAGTAGTCAATATTCTTCACCAGCAACCCAGGTCAAACGCATGGATCCTTCTCCGGTCTTCTAAGATTCACATGAAAAATGCCCTGGCTTGGGTCAGGCACACCTTAGTCCTCAAAGTAACATTCTTGCTTTTCAATATGCTGAAGAGGTCTTATGCAGCTAATTTACCTAATGCAACACATCTTTTGATTTCTTGACTGCTGCTTCCATGAACATTTAATTGTAGATCCACGCAGGACAAGATCCCACCAAGTTCAATCTTTCCTCCATTTATCATGATGTTACCTTCTTGTCCAGTTTTGAGGATTTAGGTCTCCTTTACATTGCGTTATAAACCATACCAGGGGCTGCCATTCTTGATCTTCATCAGTAAGTACTTTAGGTTTTTCTCACTTTAGGCAAGCAGATATGTCATCTGCATATCACAGGTTGTTAATAAGCCTTCCTCCAATCCTGATAACCACATTCTTCTTCATATAATACAGCTTGCTTGATGATTTTTCACCGGACAGGTTGAATAGGTATGGTGGGATACAATCCTATAACACACCTTTCTGATTTTAAAACATGTGTGAACCCCTTGTTCTGTTTGCAGAAGTAACTCTGGATCCATGTACAAGTTCTTCATGAGCACCATCAAGTGTTCTGAAATTTCCATTCTTCTTAAGGTTATCCATCGTTTGTTATGACACATGGAGTTGAATGCCTTGGCACAGTCCATGAAATACAAGTAAGTATCTTTCAGTCAAGATCCATCTGACATCAGCAATGATATCCCTTGCTTCATGTCCTCATCTGAACCCAGTCTGAACCTCTGGCAACTCCCTGTCAATGTGCTGCTGCAACTGTGTTGGATGATCTTCAGCAAAATTTTGCTACATTTAATATTGCTCTAGAGTTTGAGCATTCTGTTGAGTCATTTTTATTTGGAATGGGTACAAATATGGATTTCTTCCAGTTGGTTGTTCAAGTAGCTGTCTTCCAAATTTCCTGGCAAAGACATGTAAGTGCTCCCATTGCTTCATCGACTTCTTCAACAAACATTTAAATTGGTATGCCATCAATTCCTGGATCCTTGTTTTTGGGTAAAGCCTTCATTGTAGTTTGAACTTCTTCCTTCCGCACCAATGGTTCTTTCTCATATGCTGCCTCCTGAAATGGTAGAATGTCAATTAGTTCTGTTTGGACAGAGATTCTGTATTTTTTCCATCTTCTTGGTGTGAAAAATTCTTTCTTTCCACAGGGAGCATCTTTAAGACTATTTTAAGACAGAATAGGGATTAAGCCATGGTGTTAGTCTGGGTTGACTAGAGAAACAAATCCATAGACACTCATATGTCTATACGAAAGAGTTTTATATAAAGGGTAATTATATATTAAGAAAACATCCATAAGTCTGATTAAGCCAAATGTCCAATAGCAGTCTATAAATTCCTCTTCAGATTCACACAACACAAGCATTGATGCCAAATGCAGGAAGATCACCGGCCAGTGGGTGGTAATTCTTGTGGATCCAGGAGTGGTGGAAGCATTTCAGGGCTGGCATGGGTCTCCACATGGCTCCTCCAGCTCCAGGGTTCTGGTTCCATCAGCGTAGCTCCATATGTCTTGCCAGCAGAATGTCTCACAGGGAGAGAGTGTATCTAGTCACCAATGAGCTATTTATCTCTGCCATACTTCCAGATGAGGTCTTCAAGGGGTGACCTGATTGACAGCCTAGACTCTCCTGCTTCCTCAAATTGACAGTAGATTATGTAACTGCCACACCTCAACCTTGATTTCCCTTAGGAGCGGGGTCAGGTCAAAGACAAATCACACCTTCATCAAAGTCATTCGTCATGGTGTAGGAGCCATCGGGAGCACAGGGAGAAATCATAGGATCATATGGACGTGCACATCCAAGATCTCTGTCTGAAGTGGCAGAGGCCCCCGAGGCCCACTGTACCAAAGACTGAGAAATGAAGATGGAGAGGAGAAGTGTTGAGACTATGGGTGCTGGAGGCTGGGCTTCCTTTCTCCTTGTCTGGCCTGAGACTTTGAGATAGTGAGACAGTGCGCGAAACTGAGAACCAGGAAGAAAGTGTACGCAGACAAATTCTCTGCATTCATATTTAAGAAGCCTAGGAGGCCAGGATTCTGGTGGAAGGAGGCCTTCACACTCATAAGTTGGAGAGAACTCCTAGTCACATTCTCCTAAGTGAAAGTTATTCCCCACAATGGCCCCCATAGTATGCCAATTTTAAGGTGCTGCTTGCAAGCACATGGCTGCTACAATACCTGCTTGAAGCCGACCTGCCTGAAGGTTGTCTGCCATCAAGAGCAATCAGCCCCTATTGTCTGTCCCACCCTAAGTAGAACCCACACCCTCTGATAAGGTCATAGACTGTTCTGGGGAAGAGCTCAGGGACCCTGAAAGCCAAGCCAGCTCAGAGACGACTGAGATTAGCCTATCATCTTAAATCTAGAACCTGTTTATCTTGTTTTGTATGTACCTTCCTGTCACATGCATGCCTCTAGTACCTCCCCATCCTATTGCATGCATACCCTTAGCTCCTCCGCTTCCCATTACTCATATGCCTCTAATACGCCCCCTTCCTGTTATGTATGTGTGTGATGTGGCTTGAATGTCTGATATTATATAAGCTTGTGAAAGAATACATTCGCCCTCACTCTGGTTCTGGTTGCCATGGAAAAGGTGAGCACTTGCCTGTCTTGTCTGTTGTTCCTTTAATTTACCCTTCAATTGCGCAACCACCCCATAGGATCCATTGGGATGTGGAGACTGGTCCCTCCCCACAAGACAGAGCAAAAGGGGGGATGGGTTCCTACCCAACAGTCAAAGGCCTGCATGGCTGAGCGATTGGAGACCAGAAAAAGAGAAAGAGAGACAGAGCCTTGGTTTCTGGCTGAGGAGAGGTGTTCCTGTGGACCAAAGACTGCATTCTTATTGTTTAATGATCCTGACTTTTAATAACTCCCCTAATTAGTAGCCTCCATAGTTGGAATCTCTGGGTGGCAATGAATGATCCAACCCAGGAGATGTGGAGAGTGGTAGAGGAGGAATGGCTGATGTTAGAGTCGGTAAAGAAGGATGGAGAGTGGACGCATATCTGACCCCTGACTGGTGGCATTGAGCAAGCCAAAGAGGTCAGGCCTGGCCACCCCCAGGCTAGTTATTGTACCACTGCATTCCACATCCAGAAAGTTCAGCATCTGTTAGCAAGTGACGATGCTAACATTCTCAGGAGACACTGCGTTCAAGGGGTAACAATAGCAGCCTCTAGGAAGCATTTGGAATTGACTAGGGAGAATTCTATTGTCATAAGGACTAAGGGTAGCACTGACGTTTTTCAGTGGATGGGGGCAAAAGGCTAAACAGCCTACAATCTGAGCCACGTGGTGCTGACCCACACACCCTGCCCACAGTCCTCATTCCACACCTACTGCATACAGATTCAGAATCTCTAATTATGGGCTTCGAAAAGCCACAAGAGCTGGGAAATGTCAGGGGTAAAGAGACCTTGGGTGGGGATTTGGCCATTGCACTCACTCCACCCGTGTCTAAGAAGCTTCCCCTTTCCTCCCCCAGAAGACAGAGCATCTTATTTTCTTTCTCTTTGGTTTTTGAACTATCTGGAACCATAAGCCAGTCACCACCCTGTTACTAGCAAATACATCTCCACCAGTAGACATGAGAAATCCTGCCCCCCTTGAAGTGCCCCAGCTCTTCCTATCATATTCTACAAGGACAAGAGGCGACCGGAGAAAGGGACAGCCCATCTTAACTTCGATTTCCTCCCCTGACCCTCTTCACACGGTGTCGTTTCTCATCGCAAGTGTGCAGCCACAGAGGACACATTTCAAATCAAGGAGTCTATCGGACTGCCCCCGCTCCCCCCACCAGGCACTTGGCAATGCAACGAAAACCCTCTCAGGTTTTCTTTCCTACCCCCACCCCCACCCCCGTGCCCCCCCTCCCCCTATTACATCCCTTCTTTGCCTCCAGGGAGCAAGGGCTTGGGGAGTCTTCGATTTTATTCCTAATTGCATGTGAAGTGTTGTAAACCCCATGGAGCACATAAAATTCTAATCTATTTCGTCCCCATTAATTTCCCACCTTTTTTTCATTTATAACTTGCTCTCCTTTCTCTGCAATGCCCCCTTTTCCCTGATGGATTTGTAAATTCTCCCTGTATCCCCTTCCACCCCCCAGCAGGCATTAATTCAATCTCCAGCGAGCAGTTTTGCATGTTTTCATTTAAATCTTCCTGGGAGCCCAAGTACTCCTGGGGGGCCAGGGTTCTGGTCCAATGGCGGGTCAAGAGGGAATGTGGGCAGCCTGACCTCCAGCCCCAGCCAGCTCCCGGGCCTTGCCAATGTCTCATTTCAAGATCCTATGGTGTCAACAAGCTGCCTTGTGACTTAATTTTATTGCCAGCAAAATGGGACTCAAGGTACCGGCCCGCTGAGCACTTGACAGGCATGTTGTACAGAGCAGTTAATTAGAGGGTGGCCTAATTCCTCTCTCCTGACTCTCCTGGATTGTGCCCTGTGGCCCCATTCTCTTGTGTAGGGGTTATAAATTTACAACCACTGCACTCAAAGGCAAGACGCACCACATATTTAACTTTTCTAAATCAAATTAGCTATGACCCTGAATCCTGGCTTGTTGGGGTATTGAGAAGGTAAATCAACGCCATGACCAGGCCTTTCCTGTGAAGGACAATGCAGGGGGTTTACTGGTGCAGCACACTGGGACAAAGGCTTTAGTCCACATTATTCCTTGTTTTATGAATCTAGGAGTCCTTTTCACACCATCACTGTCTCCCGACAGTGGGCGCTGCGTTAGTGCCTGAATCCAAAAGGCAGAAAGTAATGGTCGAGAGTCTGAGCTCTAACTCCATCTGAGACCTTGAAATAGTCAGCATCATCTTGAATACTTTACACACCGATGACCACCGAGCTGACAAAGTGACCAGGACAAATGTCAAGGAATCGGACAGAGGTTGTGACCATAATCAATCTCCTTGATACATTTGGGACGAGGAGGAGAGGTAGTTTGCATATGGGAAAGGCAGAAGAGTGGAAGCACGCTGGGTGGACGAGTGAGCTTGGCTGAGGGGTGTCCTCCTCAGAAGAAGGACGCATGTAAAAAGGGCAAGATCACTTTTTGTCCTTCCTCACTCCTGCATGTTGGCTCAACAAAGACCCAGGTGACTGTTATTACTATGAACTCATAACAACCATCTTTGGAAGATCTATTAATTTTATTTGTCATATCTGTGGAATGAATGAAACTGCTGCTCTTTTGGTACATATATCGGTCTTGTATTGTTCTGTTTTGTTTTATTGTCTTCGCTGTTCTAACTTGGTGGTAATTTCCCTCCAGGACAGAAGTCAGGGTCAGTCTCCCCATTCCTTTCCAGTGCTCCACACAGTCAATGTCCTGTAGACCGCTTTCCTCAGCTCTTGAGTTTCAGGGAGCATTGGATGCAAAGTCCCCTCTTCAGTGAGTGCATAATCCCCTAACTGGGAGTTGACTGTTTCACCTTTGCCTCTGTCAGTGCCTCCACCACTCCTCCTTCCTCTACTCCCCACAATATTAGAAACATGGCAGCTATGTTTTTAAGATGGAGAATGAAGTCTCTTTTACAAGTCATTTATTTATTATCATTATTTGTTTATTTAATCTAGCAACAGTAACATTTTGCTCTCTTATCTGAATTAAATTCTGCCCCCTCAACTGCCCTAGTCCCTAAAGCTCAGGCCTGATTTAGGTATGAAAGTTGGTTCTTGGTAAAAACTTTCTAACAATTCTTTATGGATTAAACTGTAAGCCCCTAAAAATAGGCATATATATGCGGACATCCTAGCCCATGCATTGGTGAGGGTGAGTCTATTTTGATATAGGGTCCTCCTTGTAGGATATAATTAAATACATGTATAAGGTCATGCTGGAGAAGAGTGGAGCCTCGTCTTTTCTGAGTGATGTCTGGTAAACTGGAGAACAGACTCTGAGACAGAGACTACAGAAAAGATGCCATGTAAAAATAGATCTACAAGCCAAGAAAAGCTAAGAGACAAAGAAGGCTTTCTCAACAGTCAATAGAGAGCGTGTGGTCCTATCATACCCTGAATGTGGGTCCTAGCCTCAAGAACTGTGAGATGATCCAGTGCACTCCTACTTCTTAAAGACATCTACTTCGTGACTTTTATTTAGTCAGAACAGCCCTAGGCAAGAAAGACCCCTCTTAGGTCCCTACCCTGGGTGAAGGGGGTCTCACTGCGGCTGACTCATAGCCACTCTATCAGCTAGGGTAGAACTGTCCCATGAGTTTCCAAGACTGTAACTCTAGGAATAGAAAGCCCAGACTTTCTCCCAAGGTACAGCTGGTTGTTTCAATCTGCTGACCTTGCAGTTAGCAGCCCAATGTGTAAACCACTATGCCACCTGTGTAGGGACAGAACAAGCACAGAGTCAGAGTTGATGGGGCTGCACTGTACAGCCTGCTGTGCGATGCAAGCCCCAAAGTGGAGAGGCCTCACCAGCTCAGTTCTGGGGTTCTCCCACCCACAGTTTCAGCTTTTTAAACTTCTTTTTATTTCTTTTTATTTTTTTATAAACAGTTTTATTGGGACATAATCCAAATATCATACAATTCAATAGTTCAATCATATTAAGACATGTATGATCACGGCCACAATTAATATTAGAATATTTTGTTTTTTCTTGTACGCCGGGTTATTAGCTCCCCACTTTCTCCCAACCTTCCCAGCTGTCGCCCCAAGGAACCATTTACTGTCCCGAAAGGTTCACCCATCATGGATTTCACATATGAAAAAGCATCGAAAAATACGAAACAAAGAATCAAAAAGACTAACAACCTTAACAAAAGTGCACCAAAGTTTTCCTCTTAATCTGGTCACTCTCAGCTTCCTCCTTAGGCCCTAGATTCTATGATCCATTCTTCTGTTGGGGTCACCTTGACCTTACAAGCCAGCTGTTCTCATCTGTCATGGAAAATCCAACCATCCACCAAAGCTAGCTCCCATCACATACTGCCAACCAGCCTCTCTTCTGGAAATTTTTTTAAAATATAATTTTATTTTTATTTTTTATTTTTTTAAATCAATTTATTGGGGCTCATACAATTCATCACAATACATAGATCAATTGTGTAGAGAACATCTATACATTTGTTTCCCTAGGAAACTCCAAACTCCAGTAAACATATACAGAATTATTCCTAGTCATTCTCTTGAGATTTCACCTTTCTGCTCCCACAACTCTCTAAAGAGACCTTGAACGTAAAGCTTGTTAAATGGTCCTCCGCAATGTAACCTCAGCTTCTTCTGCCAAAGTTGCAGTTTGCCTACCTGTGTCAACTGCTGAGTACCTATTATTGTCAGCTTCAGAGCCTCAAAGACAGCAAAGGTCATGTTCTAATGGCCTGTTCTATGTTTAAAGGAGTTACTGGGTGCTGCAAATAGGTTACAAACTAAGAGAATGGTTGGGGCTCATATCTCAGAAGCACCCCAGAAAGCAAGCTTTGAAAACCTTTGGGACACAAGTCTACTGAGAAACATGTGCAGTCAATTCTTGATGGTTTTATAAATGCATAGTATAATTTTCAGGCTGTTATAATTGTAGTAACAAAAGATGAAACTAACATACATGAAGCAAACATAATAGTAGGTCCTTTGGGAAGAGATGCCATTAGAGGAAACATGTGGAAAGTGGGGGAGTGTCATAGGCAGATACCTGGGGAGGAGTTTCAGGAGGTCAGAGTGGTTGATGCAGAAGGAACAAGATAGGGAAGGAGGTGAAGATGGTAGCCAGCGTCTAGACCAGTGGTTCTCAACCTTCCTAATGCCGCAAACCTTTAATACAGTTCCTCCTGTTGTGGTGACTCCCCAACCATAAAATTATTTTGTTACTACTTCATAACTCTAATTTTGCTACTGTTATGAATCAAAATGTAAATACCTGATATGCAGGATGTGTTTTCATTGTTACAAATTGAACATAATTATAGCATAGTGATTAACCACAAAAATAATATGTAATTATATATTGTGAAATATTTATTTCTAATTAAAAATAAATAAAATTCTGTCTTGAAGCATAGTGTAGCATGGGTAACAGTCTTAATATAACAACAGTAAACTACATTGCTACACTTTCCGATAATATGCATAAAAAGCATAATGAGATAGCGTTTTTCTCATCAGATCAGAAATTCTCGGGGGAGTCTTTGCAAGAGCACAACAACGATCATCTTCCACAACACGTCTACTTCTGTATTTAGACTTGATAAGCAACAGGCTGGAAAATCCCGTTTCACAAAGATATGTTGCTGGAAATGGAAGAAGAAGGCGCAACACAGTCTCAAGCTGAACAAGATATGACTGCAAACACATGATCCAGAATTTTGTAACTGGCATGGTAGAGAAATCAGTTCTCACTGCATCACTGTTAATAAGGTCAATGAACTCCTCTGGTGCTGTCTCAGGAACATCTTCAACTCTGACTGTGAACGGGCTTCTGGCAAGTGCAAATGGGTGTCAGGTAGATTTGGAAAGTACGATGACATTTCACCCACAAGCATGCGCAAGTGTTCTTTCACAGAAATTATCATCGTAATCCTTTTGTCTGGCTCAATGTCATGTTCCTCAAAGAAAGCAGATAAGGTAGGCAACATGTAAATTTTATTTTCATACATTTTTTTTGTGCTAAAACTGAAGTTTCATTTGGAATGATCAGATCATTTCAGACAAATCAAGACATGGTGCATTTGATCCTTGCAGTGATAAATTTAACTCATTTAAGATGGCAAAGATGGCAACCAAGGAAGCTATTTTCTACAGTTCACATTTATTGCTGAAAAGTGCTTCGAACCGTGGTCTTGCTTTCTGATTAAAAAACGTTTAGAGTTCATCATGAAGCTCAAAAACATGTTTTAACACTTTTCCTCTCAACAATCATCTCATTTCAGTGTAAAATAGCAGAGCATCATTCAGCGCATCCAATTCACTACACAGTTGCGAAAACAGTCAACTGTTTAAAGTGCTAGCCTTTACAAAATTGACAGAACTTATGACGCTTTTCACTACTTCTTGTAACTCTTGTGGCAGCATCTTAATTGCTAATATTTGTAGATGAATCATACAGTGAGTTCCAATGACTTTTGGTGACTCATTCAGTACCAATCGTTGAAATCCAGATCAGCATCCTAGCATAGCTGAATACCATCTGTGCAAACACCACAAACTTTTTCCCTAGAGATCTTATGCTCTTTCAGAAATGAACCAACTGTGTTAAATACATCATGTGCAGGAAGTGTCATTTCAACAGGTTTTCAAAAAAGAAACTCATCTTTTAAATCGCCATCATTAACATGCCTCACAAAAGTCAGTAACTGTGAACAGTTTGCAATGTCTGTAGAATCATCAAGCTGGTTGCTAAATATTGGAAGTGGAGCAGATTTAATTTCCTGGATTACCTGATCAAGAATATCAGAAGACAAGTCATCTATTCTTCTACAGACAGTGTTGTTAGATAAGGAAATTGCACTCGGTTTTATAACAAATTCATCTCCGATCATATCTCGAATAATATCTTTGACCGCTGGCAACAGTAAATCCTCAGCAATGGTGTGAGGTGTCATAGCTCTGGCGATTCTGAGTGCCGCCAAATATGAAGCTTTAGCGGCTGCTACCTTTTGTTTGTGGTACTTGCCACCAGTGTCAAGTCAGGCTTCCATGAGTCCATCAGCTTTGTTTCTAAAATAGTTGGTATACTTGCTGGCAAAGCTCAGATGTTTGCTACAAAAATGGCATTTTCATTTGCTCAGCTTCATAGATACGGCTGATAGAACTTCCCAACAAATAACACATTGTGGTTTCTCAATTCCTCCTGTCATTATTGAGGTAAAACCATACTGTAAAAAATCCTCACTACAGTTTCCTTTCTTAACGTTCTTCTCTACACGATCCATTTTCATGGGATGGTTTGCTAAAATCAATGGCAAGGGGGGCATAGGATGCCTGGAAGGGCTTGATCAAGGGCAATGTAACAGTGGGACAAGAGGAAAGTAAAAATAAATAGAGGAAAGACCTAGGAGGCAAGGGGCATTTATTGAGGTCTAAATACAAGCAAGTACATATGGACATATATTTATATATAATAATAGTAAATAGATTGATGTATATGTATTTATATGTTAAATATCAAGGTAGCAGATGGACATTGGGCCTCTAATTAAGTATTCCCTCAATGCAAGAGAACTTTGTTCTAATAACCTGTCATTCTGTGATGCTCACCTTCCCTACACGATCTTTGAAGACAAAATGGGTGCATAGCAAATGTAGGGAAGAAAGATGATGGTGCCCAGCTATCAAAAGATATAACATCTGGGGTCTTAAAGGCTTGAAGACAAGCAGCCATCTAGCTGAGAAGCAACAAAGTCCACATGAAGAAGTACACCAGCCTGTGTGATCATGATGTGTCGATAAGATCAGGTATCAGGCATCAAAGACACAGAACCAAAAATTATATCAATGTGAATGACAGGAAGTACAGAGTGGAGACCCAAAGCCCATCTTTAGACAATTGGACATCCCCTTATAGAAGGGTCACACAGAAGAGACGAGCCAGTCTGGGTGCAGTACAGCACCAATGAAACATACAGCTTTACTCTAGTTCTTTAGTGCTCCCCCCCCCACCAACCCCCACCCCCCGCCCCCACTGCCACCACTATCATGATCCCAATTCTATCTTACAAATCTGGCTAGACCAGAGCATGCACTCGGGTACAGATACGAACTGGAAACACAGGGAACCAGGACAGATAAACCTCTCAGGACCAAAAATGAGAGTAACAATACCAGGAGGGGTAGGGGAAAGTGGGGTGAGAAAGGGCGAACTGATCACAATCATCGACATATAAACCCCTCCCTGGGGGAGGGACAACAGAAAAGTGCGTGAAGGGAGATATCGGTCAGTATAAGACATGAAAAATTAACAACAGTTTATAAATTATCAAGGGTTCATGAAGGTGGGAGGGTGGTAAGAAGTAAGCACATTTAGGATATATTTTTCAAATAGACCACAAAACATGCATCTAAGACATGAGTAAAAGAAGATATGGAGCTTTCCAAGTAGCTCCACTTAGAACTGCTCCTGCCCAAGAGAGACAATGTCCTCAAGGCAAGCAGAGCGCTTTCTCAAGGACTATTAAGGATGGAAGTGTGTTTCCTCCAAAACTACTGAAATCTTAGCTCATGTACTTGCGGAGAGGAACCCTGGTGGTTCAAAAGTCATGCCCTTGGCTGCTAATGGAAAGGTCAATAATTTGAACCCCACAATGGTTCTCCAGGTGGAAAGACTTGAACCCAATGTTCAGCAAAACTAGGCAGTGACTAACCCTGTACCATCCTAACACAAAGATTAAGAGCAACAGTAAAATAAACTCATTGTCATTGAGTCAATTCTGACTCATAGTGACCCTATTAAAAAGAGTAGCATGATTACCAAAGATATAACTCTTTAGGAGAGTAGATAACCTCATCTTTATGACAGATTTAAATCATTGATCTTGTGGTTAGCAACTCAACACATAACCCACTATGCCATCAGGACTTATGGGCTAGGGATCTCTATGGGGCAGTTTTATTCTGTCCTCTAGGGTCACTGTGAGACAGAATGGACACACTGGTACTCAGAGCAATTACATCTGACAGAGACAGGTCCTTGGCTGGTGCACGTGCTTTGACTGCTAACTGAAAGCCTATTCATTTGTTCCCACATCCAGTAGTGCCCCTGGACCTGTTATTATAAAGATTAAAGCCAAGAAAAGCTTATGGAGCAATTCTATGCAATAACACCTGGGGTTACTATGAGTCAGAATAGACTCAAAGACATGTGGGTGTAATCTAATATAATACAATTATCTTACATGCAATGTAAGATACGTTCCATAATGCAGTTTAATGTAACCAATCCTTGAGGTCATACAAATGTAAAGTACTGTACATGCTGCATCACTTAATTCCTGAGTAATAGAAAGAGCACATGGACAAAAGAAGAAGACAGACATTAACTAATGACAAAGGCAGGTGAATCAACAAGACCGAGAGCGTCAAGGATTATCAGCTTCAAAATCCAAATCAAAACCTGTTGACAGAGTAGAACAGCCTCATAAGGTTTCCAAGGCTGTAATCTTTACAGAAACATTTCAAAATCCTGAATGCTGTCAGGGATGTGATAATATCCATACACCCACAAAAGTCCATTTAATATAATTATTTTCAAATTTATATATCAACTGATGCCAAAGATGAGAAAATTGAAGATTTCTACCAATTTCTACAGCCCAAAAATTAATCAAACATGCAATCCAGATGCATTGATAGCTATTGGTGATTGGAATGGGAAAGCTGGAGACAAAGAAAAAGAGTAAGCAGTTGGAAAATGTGGCCTTAGTGTTGGAGAGATGCTATGATTGCATGATAGAATTTTGCAAGATCAATAGAGCCTATTCATTGGAAACATTTTCACAATGATACAAACAGTGATTGTGCATGTGGATGTTAGAAGACACAATGGTGAAAGATTTGATGGGCAAAATATTAAATGAAGTAGAAACTATCAAAACGAGATGGAATTATACTCTATAAATGTATACACTATACCAGTTATATACTATATATTCTATACTATAGATTTATACACTATACCAATTTAGAAGTTTCAAATCAATCACATTTATGTAAAGATAATGGAGAAGTTTAATATTATCAATCAGAACAAAGCCAGGCACCGCTAAAAATGGGCTCATCAGTTACTACATGCAAGTTCAAGTTGAAGCCGATGAAAATGAGAGCAAGTCCATGAGAGCCAAATCACAGCCTTAAGCATGTCACACATCAAGGACATTATCCACGGAGAAAGCAAAAGAATCATTCAAAAGTAAAGGAAAATAGAAGACTGAAATGGATGGCAGAAGAGACCTTGAAGCCTACCCTTGTATATTGACTAGCTAAAGCAAATGGAAGGAAGGATGGTGGGAAAGAATGGAATAGAAAACTTCAAAGATCAGCTTGGGAAATAAAATATTATAATGAAATGTCCAAAGGCTTGACGTTAGAAAAACAAGAGAAAACAACACTCACTATTTCCCAAGCTGAACGAACCGACATAATTTGAGCTTTTGAATTGCAGTAGTGAAGAATTCTATGGGCAAAATATAAAGTGAAGCAGAAAATATCAAAAATAAGATAGGATGTATACCAGAATCACTTCAACAAAATCAATTGGTTGGTGTTTATCCATTTCAGAGAGAGGCATATGATCAAGAACTGACGGTATTGAAACAGGAAGTATCAATATTTCCAAGCTGCACAAAATACATTGCTGAAAAACCAGGCTCCAGGAATTGATGAAATACTAATGACAACATTTCAACAAACAGATGCAGCACTGGAGATGCTCACTCATCCACTTAACAAAAAATTGCAACACAACTACCTGCCTAATGAACTGGAAAAGATGGATATTTTTGTTCACTCCAAATAAAAGTTTTCCTACATAATGAAAATTATCTAACAATATCTTTATATCACACGCAAGTAAAATTTTGCTGAAGATAGTTAAAACAAACAAAACAAAACGAAAACAGTTGAAGTAACCTTCAACAGGAAATTGCCCAAAATTCAAGCTTGATTCGGAAGAGTATGGGGATAGGGATACCATTACTGACTTCAGATGAACCTCGGCTAAGAGCACAGAATACCAGAAAGATGTTTACCTGTGTTTCATTGTCTATGCAAAGGCGTTTTACTCTGTGGGTCATAAAAATTATGGATAACATTGTAAAAAAAGAGATTTCCAAATACTTAACTGTACTCACATGGAACCTGTACATAATTAGTAGGCCTGAACTGCTGAAGTTTAAATCAGCTGATGAGAACTTTACCCATAGTACCTCCAGGGTAATAGAAGCTGAAATCAACAAAGAAGGGCATTTCTCTAAAGCCACACTCTGAATTTGCACTGCTAGAATGCAGAACATGAAAACATTTTAAACCAATCACTCCTTTTTAGTTCTCTAATGCTTCCTCCCCCCACTATCATAATCCCAATTGTACCTACAAATACAGCTACACCAGAGGATGTACACTGGTACAGATCAGAGCTGGAGACACAGGGAATCCAGGACAGATATACCCCGCAGGACCAATACTGAGAGTAGTGATACCAGGAGGGGAAGGGGAAGGTGGGGAGAAAGGGGGAACCAATCACAATGATCTGCATATAACCCCCTTCCTGGGGGCCGGACAGCAGAAAAGTGGGTGAAGGGAGATATTGGACAGTGTAAGACATGAAAAACTAATAATAATTTATAAATTATCAAGGGTTCTGAGGAAGGGAGGGAAAAAAGTGAGGAGCTGATACCTAGGGCTTAAGTAGAAAGCAATTTTTTTTTAGACTGATGATGACAACAAACATACATATGTGCTCGATACAATGAATGTATATATGGTTTGTGATACGAGTTGTACAAGCCCCCAATAAAATATTTTAAAAATAAATAAGTAAAAATAAAACCAATCACTCATGATATTTGTGTTATGACAAGACTAGCTAAAATAAGTACTTCAGCCAGATTTGCAGAGTTCCAGATATATCTGATCATAGAACTTTCCTTCAGGAATTACCTTTTGGTTGCTTTCCTACTGAAGCCCTGTGCAACTTCGAGTTGTTATTTATTATGTGCCACCTGGCCAGTTCCAGTGGACAGAAATCCTACAAAAAAGCAAAGCCACTGCTCTTGAGTCATTCTGACTCACATGGAGCCTAATGGACAGAGTGGAACTCCTCCTTTGGGCTTCCCAGGTTGGTTCCAAGAATCAGACAACATCACTTTTCTCCCTCACAGAAGCTGGTGGCTTTGAACTGCCAACTTTTTGGTTAGCAGCCCAGCATTTAAGTCACCATATGACCAGTGCTGCTAGCAAATGGACTGCCCAAAAGGATCTCTTAGGCTGTCATCTTAGGGAGCACTTTACTCACTAGGTCTTTTCTCCCTGAGAGCTGCTGATGAATTTGAACCTTAGACCTTTTGGTTAACAGTGGAATGCTTATCAAATGGGTCACTTGCATTCTCTAGTACAACAACCATCTCCTTAATTGCTCATATGTAAGGTCAGGTTGAAGCTGAAAAATATTAAAACAAATTTCCAAGAGCCAAAATCCAACCTTGACTACATCCCACCTGAATTTCAAGAACATCACAAGAAGACACTTGCTGCATTAAATCCTAATGACAGAAGATCTGATGACCTGTGGGAGGACATCAAGAATATCATTCATGAAGAAAGCAAAAGGTCTTCAGAAAAAAAAGAAAAACTGAACTGAGTTGCTAAAAGAGGACAAGTAAAACGTAAGTGGACTTTAATAACATACAAGTTCATTTCAAACCTTTAATCACATATAAGTTCATTTCAAACATTATAAAAAAGAAGGGAATTATCAAATTGAATGTCAAAGAGACTCTGAAACTTGCTCTTAATTGTAGAGCAGCGAAGGCTATTGGAAGAAATATTGAAGGCAAAGAGCTGGACAGAAAACTTCAAAGGGCAGCTAAAGAAGACAAAGTCAAATATATGAATGAATTGTGAAAAAACCTAGAGTTAGAAAACCAAAATGGAGGACCATGCTCAGCATCTATTAAACTGAAAGACCTCAAGGAAAAACATGCAAGCCTACGGTTGTAATATTGACAGATTCTATGGATAATATTGAGTGATGAAGGAAGGACCCAAGGAAGATGGAAAGAATATAGAGTCACCGTACCAGAAAAGAACTAGTTGACATTCCACCATTTCAGAACTAGCGTATGATTAAGAATCAATGGTGCTGCAGGAAGAAGTTCAAGCTGCAATGAAAAGACTAGCCAAAAACGAGGCTCCAGGAATTTACGGAACACCAATTGAAATGTTTTAACGATTTATGAAGCACTGGAAACATGTATCTGTGCCAGGGAATTTGGAAGTCAGATACTTGGACAACTAGCGAAGAGATCCATCTTTGTACCCATTCCAAAGAAATGTGACCCACCAGAATTCTCCAATTATAGAACAAATTACACACGCCAGTAATATCTTGCTGAAGATCAACCAACAACAATTTCAACAATCTATTGACAGGGAGTTGCCAGAGGTTCAGACTGTATTCAGAAGAGGACTTGGAACAAGGGATATCCTTGCTGATGTCTGATAGATCTTGGCAGGAAGCTAAGAAAATCAGAAGGATGCTTAGTTGACTATGCCAAGGCATTTGACTGTGTGGATAATAGAAAACCATGGGTGATCCTGAAAAGAATAGGGATTCCAGAACACTTCATTATGCTCAAGGGTAACTTGTACACGGATCAAGAGGCACTTGTGTGGATAGAACAAGGGGATACTATATGGTTTAAAATCAGGAAATGTGTGTGACAAGCTTGTATCCTCTCACCATACTTATTCAAGCTGTTTACTAAGCAAAACATCAGAAAAGCTGTGTTATATGAAGAAGAACGTGGCATCCGCATTGGTGGAAGGCTTATTAACAACCTGCGATATGCAGAAGACACAGTCTTTCCTCTGGAAGTGAGGGGGACTGGAAGCACTTGCTGAGGAAGATCAAGGATGGCAGCCTTCAGTGTGTGTATTAGTCTAGGTAATTTAGAGAAACAAATCCACAGCAACTCATGTATAAGAGAGTTTTATGTAAAGAAAGTGTGCATCACGAAAACATCCCAACCCAATGCTGCCCAAGCCCACAAGTCCAACATTAACCCATTAACCCAACACCAGTCCACAAAGTCCTCCACCTCACAAAACAGAGGCAATGATGCCGACTGCAGGAGGAAAGCTGAGTCAGTGAACGAATAAGCATGTCAGCACTAGCAGGGGTCTCCACACGGCTGCTCCAGCACCCAGGGCTGCATCGGGATAGGTCCATGTGGCTTCTCCTTGGGGATGTCTTGTAGGAGGTCAATCTTGCAAGCTGAAGCAGGGAACTGCTAAGGCAGCTGCACCCTGGTGCGACCATCACAAAGCAAGAGACCCGAGAACTAGAAAGGCGAGGCTCACCACCCATTTATCCCTCCGCCTTTCAATTAGCCCCATATGTGATTATCAGCCAGGTTGGCACAATTAACTAACTCAGTGTGGGTTACAATTCAATGTAAAGAAGACCTAAACCCTCACAAGTAGACCAATAGTTAACATCATGATAAATGGAGAAACTGTTGCACTTAGCAAGAATTTTGTCTTGTGTAGAGCCACAATCAATGCTCATGGAAGCAGCAGTCAAGCGCTCAAAAGGCGTATTGAATTAGACAAATCTGCACAAGACTTCTTTAGTGTATTGAAAAGTAAGGAGGTTACTTTGAGGGTAAAGGTATGCCTGATCCAGACCATGGCATTTTCAAGTGCCTTACACGCATGTGAAAATTGGACATTGAAGGAAGAAGACTGGATGCATTTGAATTGTGGTGCCAGAGAAGAATATTGACAGTACCATGGGCTTCCAAGCGGATAAGCAAATTTGTCTTGGAAGCAGTATGGTTAGAATGTTCTTTAGGGGCAAGGATGGTGAGACTTTGTCTTAGATATTTTTGACCTGTTCCAGGACAGACCAGTCCTTGGAGAAGGACATCATGCTTGGTAAAGTACCAGGGAAGCTAGAGAGGAAGGGCCTCGATGAGATGGATTGCCATAGTGGCTGCAACCAAGGGCTCACGCATAGGAACAATTGTGAGGACGGCACAGGGCTAAGCAGTGTTTCCTTCTGTTGCACATAAGGTTGCAGTGGGTCAGAACAGACTCAATGACCCCTAACAACAACAACAAACAAATGAGGTGGGGTTAGGATAAGATCTATAAATCTAAAAATATCTATAGTCTTTTTTCCCCCAAAAATATTGTCCAAGGGCTACTCTCATAGACAAACAACCAATTGTATAAACACTATTGTCCAAGGGCTACTCTCATAGATAAATAGCCAATTGTATCAACAATTTCATTTCTATTCACTTATATCTGGATCTAAAGCTTTAAAAGATATGTAGTTTTATGGGGATATAATTAGAAAAACACCAAGCAGGAAGATTAAAATAAATATTACGTTCAAGTCAGTCACTGTTACAACTAATGCAATCCAAATTTAATTTCTGATCATTGATTAGTTCTACAATGACCTTTCAAGGGTAGAGGGAAAACATGTTCATCGATCCATTGCGTTGTCCAAAGAGTTGACATCGTGCCTGTATTGCTATGGTGTCGCAGTGCAGTCTTAGCATTTTAGTTGAATAATGTCTCAGAACTTAAAATCTAACCTCAAGAGAGCTTTATGAACTTCCAGCCAATTCTGACTCCCTGTCACCACGTAGAGCAGAGTAGAACAGTCCCTGGAGAAGGGGCTCCGACTTGATAAGGTGTCAGGGCAGCAAAAAAGAGGAAGCCCTTCGACAACATGGATTGACCCAGGGGCCCTCGATGAGCTCAAACGGGCACAATTGTGAGGATGGCACAGGATTGGGCGGTGCTTTATTCTGTTGTACATAGGGTCGCCATGACTCAGAACCAACAGAAAGGCACCCAACAACAACAACAAATCTTTACAGGAGTAGAAAGCCTCTTCTTTCTCCTACAGAATGGCTGGTGGGCTCAAACCACTGACCATTCAGTTAGCAGCTCTCCTCATCATCAACTCCCTCATCAGGGCTCTTGGAGCTTCAAAGCACTTGGTGTATGGAAGGCCATGGTAGTTCATAGTGGGAGCTCTAATTCCATTTAAAATTTTGACATAAATTCAGCTTCCATTTGAATTATTTTGGACCAGTAACCAGTCATGTGACAGTGGCTTTGCCCTCAGGCAGACTGTGCTTGAAAGTAGTTTATAGCTCCCCTGGCCAGGTCTAAATGGGGGCAGCCTTTGCCCTAGAGAACTCATCTGGGCTTGCCCTTAATACATTCCAGTTAGGGTACCAGAGCCATATGATTAGGAGCCATACCCCAGCCATTAAGTAGTTGGGTGGTCGCAGAATCCTACAGCCTTTTCTATTCTGTCATTTTGTACACATCGAATCCTGGTCCGTCCCCAAACCCACCAACCCCCTCCTTTTCCTGAAGCCCTGCTTTTGACAGTGAAAAACTAATCTGCCACCAATCATGATTTTGTGATGCCTTCTGTGGTCCAAAGCCAGCCACGTGGTCGTGAATCCTTCGGACACCATTATGACCTCATGCTGATGGTCTCCCTCTTCCTGCTGATATACGTCATTGTTTTCTTATTGTCCTGTTAAAGCTTAAAAAGGGGCGTCCATAAAATATGGTTGAACTTAGGGTCTCTTATCCCCTACAACAATCAATATCTATTTCTCTGCTGCATATACTTTTTGGAGCTGTATCAGCTTTTATTTGGTATTTTAAACTCTTATATCCCTTGAAATCTATATATTTCAGTGTAAGAACTGCAAAATCGACATGACCTCCAGGGTCAGGTGGGAGCAGCTATACAGTGGGACTAGGTGAGGGACCTTCAGGAGTGATGGGTTCCCTAGAGAACAGCAGGGTCATTCCCAATGAAAGTCATTCCAATTATGAACAAGAAGGAATTAAGCACCATGTTGATAAAACAAAACACAGCGCTTCTAAGACCCTCCCCACTTTCTCTCTCCTGATTATATGAAACAATATTTTCTCTTCGATCCCAAGCCTCTTGAATGCTATAATCTCCTGATCGGTTAAAATATGCCCAAACAAGGGGGGTGGGGTGGGAAGTAGCATTTCTTTGTCTTCCTTAGCAAAGGCACTGCATAGCTCTCCTGTCTCTCATGTGAATATGTCATCTGTACTGAAGTGGAGTCAGCTCTTTATTATGTATCTTGATTTTCCACTAACAGAAAAAAAATCTTAGAAAGGTACATTTCAGATTTTCTTTTTTGTGGTCTTTAGAAACCTAAATAACATTCTCCCCCACACACAAAACCTTCAACATTGTGGTATGTTCACCAGGGAGGCAGACATGGCAATCTTGTCCAGTCAAGACGGATAGCCTTGGAAACTCTACAGGCCTATCAGGCCACGATGAGTCAGTCAACTCCATGGCCGGGGATTTGGTTGGTTTCTTCACTTTTAGATTTGAATTTGAATCGTCCTTGTTCAATGCCGTTGAGCTGGTTTTCACTAACACCCCCTGTGTTAGAGTACAATGACCCCATGCATTTTTCTAGGCTGCAATCCTTATGAGTACGGATCTCTTTAAAATGCTTATGTATACTGTATTAGGTAGGATGTGCTAGGTTATGAGGCAGTGCTAACAACGCCACATCTCAACAGCCCAGCACATTTTGGCTTTGTTGATGTCACTGGTTGTCATGGAGTTGAATCTAATTCATGGAAACTCCATGTCAATGAGAGGATTCAAATAATTTAGCAACCAATTCGCTACCCTAATGACCCTTTTAAGTACAAAAAAAAAAAAGATATACCAAAAGATAGTTTACTATTTCATACAATCAATACTTAACTAAACAATAAAAGAGGTATATAGCACTAGATTATGTTATAAGGAAGGGTTTTTAAATATTAAATAATACTTGACAAAAAACAATAAAACTGTTATTTAAGATATGTCCATATTGCTTCTTAATTGTTTCTCACTTGCAATAGTCTTCACTTTTATCCAAGCATCATCGGCTGTGTGATTTATCCTTAACCGTCTCTTCACTGGAGGAGTAGGATCGCTTTCCTTTGGCAGTAGGCCAGTTAGACAGTAGTCATGATGTTTGATAGATTAGAAGCAGTTAGTCAACTTCTCTTCCCTGAACATATTATGTTCATCTTTGAAAAACTCCTTTCTGCTTTTGCTGAACTTAAGTATTTTTAGCTCTTTGAACACTTTCAGGAATTGCATTATTCACTCATAATATCTCATGGAAATGTGGGGCATAACACAAAGCTGAAATAAATGACTGTGCTTCGCCCTCTGGTTGTTTGGCAACTTTTCTCTTTACATTATATTTATTTTTTGAATTTTATTTATTGAAGTAACAAATACAGAGAAGAAAAATGTAGAATTTTGTCAAAATGAGTTTTATGAAATGAATAAATAAATATTGCAGACATAGTTCCATCTAATGTTTTATACCCATGGGCAGAATGAACATTACCGTGGGAGTTTAGAATATGCTTTGGGGCAGATGAACATTAAAAAGAGTAAGGAATGTCAATTTGTGATTTCCAGTTGCCCACCATAGAGAAAACTCTGATCACAAGTGCCATTTGAACAACCAGTTTGCCAAAACCATTAAAAAATTAGTTTGCAGGTTCTGCTGAACCAGTGTGAACCAGCTGAGTCCCACCACTGCCCATCTACTTCAGAACAAAATCTCCCTGAGGCCAGCTTTTCTTCACAATGGTTGGGAAGCTTAAGTCCATCCGTGGCCAAGGTATATTTTGAGTGCCTTCCATGTTAGGGGATTATAATCTTCCTGGGTTATATCAGACAATATAGTCTGTTGTAGTCCATAGAGTTTTTACTGGCTAATTCTCAATTTTCCTTAATGTTTCCTGTTCAACACGATCCTGCATGAGCCTCTGCTCATTGCTGTTACTTAGGGATACAACCACGGTACCATCTCAATCTGAGCGTCTACAATCACTGCACTGTGGGAAGGACATGGGGCCCGTCAACCACTGGTTCTGACGTGTCCACCTGGACGTGACACACATCCCTTCTGCTTACATTTCATTGGTTAAAGCATTTCACACGACTATAGATAACATCAGAGCAAACAGGGAGTACACCCTTCCCATGTACCGAGAGGGATCCAGAGATATTTGTTGAACTGCAGTAATGCATAGATCACCATAAGAACTTACCGCAAGGAGGGCTGGAAAGACTTTTGTTGTCTTCATTGTAACATCAAAAGAGATTGAGACTTGTTTTCCTAAATCTTCACCTCTCTCCACCACAGCATGCTCTCAATTCTTGACTGCATTAGCTAGACGGGTTTTTTCCAACTAATTTGTTTATCGATGCCAGGATGTTCCCAAAGAATATTTAAGTAAACTTGTGTGATAGTTGTGGCATGACCTTATTTTATTCTGTGTACAAAGAGGTTCTAGCTGTGATTATATTGCAGAAAGCATAGGTTCTTTAATAATCACTTAACTTTTTTCATTTATTTTAATGATCTATTAAAATAATGATATGGTTCATTCAATTAACTAAACTGTTCAAGATGGTTGAAAACAATGATTCTTTTGTAGGGGAAAAAATGTCTATTTGAAGGTCATCTGTGGGGATCATGGTAGAAGATTTCAGGAACAATGTGATACAACTAATACCCCTTGTGCTAGAGCTCCAAGGAGAACAATAGCAGTGAGCATGCCTGTGTACATTTGAGAATTTCAGCAACACCATTCCAAATTCCCAACCACACTGCAATGTTCCTATAGGAAAGACCACCCTGTGGCTGGTAAAATAAGATTACTCACTGGACACTTTCTGAGGACACAGTAAAGTTTTCACCTGGAACAAAAAATGTCACACCATGAGGCCACTGGGATCACGGAGTAGAGCAAACAAGTCAATGTGTTTGGCCGCTGACCAATAGTCCTGCGATTCAAGTCTTCCCAGACGTGCCTCACAAGAACAGCCTTGCAAGCTGCTTCTGAGGAACCAGCCTCCGGTAACTCGTGGAACATAGTTCGTGGGGTCACCCAAGTCCGAATGGACTCAAGGACAACTGGTTTAGTTTAGCTAGGCTTTTGTTGGTTTGTTTATTCTTAGACGGCAATGGGTGGTCTATAATCCCCAAGACGGGGAATGGCATGCCGTTCTAGAAGGAACGTAGACATTGTTCCCTCTCATTTCTCATTGTTATTTTTTTCAGAATTAATAAATCCCTTAGAGAATTGTCACCCCTAGTCTTTATTTAATGGACACATTTGCATAGCAATAATAGGCCCATTCCGTGTGTGTGTGTGTGTGTGTGTGTGTGTGTGTGTGTGTGTCGTGATAGCTTAGCTAGTGGGTATGCATGTGTCTTCGTTTTAAGGGCCCATGGGATGAAATTATGGTAAAAGACTGAGAGGCGGTCTATTTTTTTTTCCAACTTGCCTGAAACTGGTTTCACGCTTCTTCACCTTAATAGGAATCAAATGAAGGATGCTGACTCATTAAGAGGCTGAAATGAAAGGTGTGAATTTCTAGCTGATGGCTATGCATAGCTATAGGTTAGTCATTCAAAAGGTGAGAAAATGATTTTGGCTAATGTTTAAGGAATACCTGCGAGATATGTTTACAAGGGCTTTCAGAATTGAGGAATATTTCAGGTTGTTGTCATAGCATTGCCAAGAACATATTTTATTCAAAGGTATGTGTTGTGTGTTTTTACTTTTTGGTTTTTCATTTTTGCAAGTTGACTAAAACCATGTCAAGAAACCTAACTATAAAATCTGCTCCATGATGGAGTGTGTGCTTTTGATGATGACTTTATCTGCCAGAAAATGCTCAACAGACATTTTTTAGATGTCATAATGAATATTCATTTATTCATATTCTTAAGCTCTTTAGTACAATTTGCAGACTTTATTATTTTACTTTTAAATCTAGCAAATTTAGAAAATCATATTTAAGGGAACTTTTATTAATCTTTGGTCCCATTTATAAACTTGGCTCAACTCCTAACAAAATTTAAATTTAATATATTCAATTTCCTCCATAAGAACTTCAATTATCTTACTTAAAAACTTTCCCTACACTTAAATAACTCTTAGAAACCTAATAAAGACTTCTAAATAGATCACCTTAAATTTTATTAAATATTTTAACACTATGCAAAATTAGCATGGTTTCAATGGAAAATAATAGAATTAAATCAATTGCTCAATTGTACATTTTAACTCAATTTTAGAAAACTAAAGTGTTGTTCTAGTGGGTCATTACAAATACCTACACACTGTTGTTGTGTACTGTTGCATCCATTCTGCCACATATGCTTAAAGAAAAAAAGTTGCCAATAGTCAATTATAACTTACAGTAACCCTATAGGACACAGCACAATAGAACTGCCCCTTATGATTTACAAGGCTGTAAAGCTTTACAGAGTCAGATAGTCATATCTTTGTCAATGGAGAGGCTGGTGGGTTCAAATTCCCTGCCTTTGGGTTAGCAGCTGAACTCTTTAACCACTGCACCAACTGAGCTCCTAAAATTCCAATCATTTTTAAGATTCCTGATCTATTAAGCAGTTAATAATTAATTAATTTTGAAACAATTTTAAATGTTCTGAGTTTTCAAATATGCTTCACGAGGAAAGGAACAATTATGTCACTCATGCAATTTGGGGGGATTCCATCTGAGTCAGTTGAGGTTGCATGACAATCGGAGGTTTCAGCTGGGAGAGGTGACTGGATACTTATCAACAACTGATGAGGCATGCCTATCTCCATTCCCCATGGTAATATCAAAATTCACAGTGGGGACATTTCATATGCTGGCCCACATCCTGCGGTAATGTTGTATGCCACCTGATTATTCCATTTATCCCAGAAAATGGCATTGTCAGGCTCCCTGGATTGCTTTTGCTTTTCTTTATTTCTTAAAATATGTAAATGTATTTACCAGCGAATATTGAAGACCTTTGTGCTTATCTGTCAGAATCTTATGTTCTTTTCTTAGACTTCCTCTCTCTGAGATCAAAATTCTAAGTATCTTTCAAACTGGCTGGGGTTTCAGTCACAACATTTAAGATCATTGCTCTTCACACAGCCTACTTCTTTACCTCATATAAACTTGAATGTCTAGCCATCATAAAACTCAAACTCACTGTCAACAAATCAATTCCAATTCATAACAACCCTATATCTAGCCTGCTACCTTTTCATTAAGAGCCCAAGTGGTACAGTGATCAAGTGCTCGGCTAACTTAAAGGTTGGCAGTTTGAACCCACCCAGCAGCTCCACAGGATAGAAACCTGACAATCTGCTTCCATAAACCTCCTGGTGTAATTCTACTTTGTCACGTGGGATGTCATGAAAAGAAAATTGAGTCAATAGCATCTAACAACCACAGTTTTCAGTTATTTTTGTTAGTTTGGCACTCTTCATTCAATCCGAATGTTATACAGAGTTAGGAACAAATAAAATGTGCAAAAACTTCCGGTTCTATCACTTAAAAGCAACATCACCCTCTAGTATGAGATTGCTTGGGCAACTTCTCTAACTCTTATTTTCTGAATTTAGTCAGAGGCTATGATTACCACATCAGACTCTGGGTCACCATAAAAAGGGTGGAGCCTGGCTCTAAATTAAATAGCCAACAGGCACTAACAGCAGTGAACAGTCATCCTGATGCTCAAGGTCATTACTGGGTCATGTCCCAAAGCCAAGTAAGATCCAATAGTAAAAGGTGACATAAGATGTAAGAATTGTGGGAGATTGTTGATGATAACACGAGGTAAACTCACTGGAAGGTTGGCAATTCAAACCCACCAGCCTCTTGGCAGGAGAAAAGTGAGGCTACCCTACTCCTGTAAAGATTTACAGCATCAGAAACCCTAAATAAGGGTCTCTCTGACTTGAAATCCACTTGAGGATGGTAGGTTTGGCTAGCTGTTATAAGGAACCCTGGTGATGATATGAGACAGGAGATAGGCTGCTAATCACAAGGTTGGTGATTCAAATCTACCAGCAGCCCTGTGGGAGAAAGGTGAGGTTGTCTGGTCTCCTAAAGATTTATAGTCCTGGAAACCTAGTCACTCAAAGTCAGAAGTTTCTCAATGGTAGCAGTTGGTTTTCATTTAACTAGCTTCTCAGCTATTAACTGAAAGGTTGGCAGTTTGAGTTCACCCAGAGGTGCCCTAGAAAAAAAGGTCTGAAAATCTACTTTCATAAAAGCAGCTATTGATTTTTATGGAGCATAGTTCTACTTTACAAGGATTGGCCACTATAAGTCAGAGCCAATGCCAGGGCAAATGCATTTGCTAACCCAAACCCAAACTCACTGTCATTGTGTCGATTTTGACTCATAGGGATCCTATGGAATGGCGTAGAACTTCCCTGGTGGGTTTGTGAGATTGTAATTCTTTATGAGACTAGATGGGTTAAAACGGATGACCCTGTAGTTAGTAGCCCAATTCATAACCCACTTTGTCATGATTTAAAATACAGTGGTTCTCTTATTTCTTGGCATGTCGCTGGACTGCATCCCCTAGAATTCCTTATGAGATGAGCAAGTTCTACTCAGTAGAATGTGAATAGAAGTGATACTACCCCTTACTCTGTGGGCCTCCTCCACAGAGTCTCCTAGTCCCTCTCGTGGGTGATCTTTCCCTCTATAACTGACAGGCAAAGGAGACAAACTCTAAAGCAATATTGGTGGCCACAGTTTAAAGATGACATATCCTCCTTCGTGAAGGTGGCCTCCATTAAAGGCCACCTGACAATGCATCCTCCCACTCAGTATTCTTCCAACCAAAAATCCAAACTTGTACTATCTTTGAGTCATTTTGTAACCTATTTGCTATAACAGCTAGCTAACTTGAAGTAATACAGAAATCTCAAAATTAACTTAACTATAAAGCCTTTTATTCTAACATCCATGAGTAGGTTCTCACCTGTGATTCATTATAGAGGAAGCACCCACTGTTCAGAATGACACATCTTTGAGAACGGTCAAGAGTGGGGCATGGTTGATCAACGTACAATAGACCAAGTTAGCTGATTCCCTTGGATCCACAAGCATAAGTGTTCTAGCACATCGTTAGACTGGAAAGATGTGGCAAAGGGCTGCAGTTACTCCATTACTTGTTCTTCGAGGTTTTTCTTGGTGGTGGCAGGTGATTCTAAAGGTCCCAGAGCAGAATAACTATGCACAGTATAACCAACTCTTCACAACACAGATGTGATTTCTCCCATCCCACTAATGGCATGGTGATTCAGTAAGTAGACAGACTCTGTTTCCATCATGAAAGTAGTCTGTGCCGGACAATAGAGTGGCCTAGAAATGAAGAGTTATAATGAGAACCAATGACCTATCGGTCTCACGGAGTAGAACTATCAGAGCAGTCTGACTGTCATGGAAATCATGGTAGAAAGAGTCACCAGAATGCTTCCTAGAATTGTATAAACCTGGGCACCGGTACTGTCCATTCACAGAGCCTTTGTCTATGCGGCCTCCTTCTGTAAGGTGCCATCCCTACCCCTGCCTGACTAACTGATTTCATCCTCGAGCAGCCATGTAACTCTGAGAGGCCGCAGAAGGGGTTGCCTTCTCCCTTCTGTGCTTTTCCATAGCACTCTGGGCATATTTTTATGTATTATCAGTTTCGCATGCATTTCCTCTGCTTTCGCTCCTGTCATATCAGAATATGAGTCAGGAGCAGTGGCCACGCCTTTCCCCTTAATCACCACCTGACTCTCATCATCATGTGTGTCGTTCTGTTAATTAACAAGTGAACAATTACTTGGTATCATATAAACGGAATAGCAGCTTAATTAGCTGGGATTTCAATCTTAGACTCTTTGTCACCACACAGACCCTGTATTCAACCAGTCGCCAGTTCCCTGAGTGCTTGCTGTATTTTTCTCAGCAGCCAGAGATGGCTGCTCCACTAACTCGCTGCTTTATTTGCCAGGATAAAGACAGAGCATGGGAAACCTTAAAGAGTTAAATGTGTAGTAATCTGTGAGACATGAAAGGGAAAGATACGAAGAAACTTTAATAAAAATACAATCCTACCAGGATGCGGACTCATTGCCTCTGCAATATAAGGAAGACACCAGGCAATGTGAATTTACAGGTGTTAATTAGCCAACAGAGGGCTTCTCAATTGTTCCCAGAATCCCACAGAAACATAAAGAAATAGAAAATTTCAATCAAAGAGCACTCCCTGGCTCACAGGAAGGACTGCGTGTGTGTACGATGTCATGCAAATCAGGTTTAATTTACTGCGTGTTTTTCTGCTTCCACCAAATATGTTGAAGAAAATGGATCTTTCTCTGCTGAAAGCTATAAATCCCTGCATCATCAGTGCATCCTCAGATCAAGGTGGTGTTCCCCAATTGATGCTTGAATAATAACAGAACGAATTCTCTGTGCAAAAATACTACAGAGCTATTCTCACAGGCATTGTTAACTTGGAAATATCTCCATTTCTCTGTACAGCTTATTTGGGTAATAGGATCATGGATATTTTGAACCCTGGTAGTTGATATGATAGGAGTTCCTGCTCCCTTGCAGAGAATTAAAAATTATCCATTATAATGGCTTTCATGAAGGCGATTTGAAATATATCCCTGCAGCCATAATTAATTAAACCATATTCACAATTAAATGTAAGTAACACTTTGGGGAATATACCTGCACAGCATCAAACAACTGCTCTAATGCTTTCCCGCTGCACTGATCTACTTTCTTGGTGAATTGTGAACACACGGACAGGTAAATTATGATAACCTAGCTGCATCCATTTTCTCATTTAGTGGTCACTTATGGACCCCATGACATCTTCTTTGATAGTGTCCTATCAGGACTTTCATGTATTTGGGAGATGCAGACTAATTACAGCCAGCACTTAATCTATAACTTATGTAGTGCTTACCATTTGTGAAGCACTGTGAAATCACGCTCTGAATATTCATACTCATTCAGTAGTCCTCATATCACCCCCATGAGGTAGACATTATCGTCAGGCAACCAATAAGGAAACTGAGGTAAAGAGAGATTCAGTGTTTTCCTTTGAATCCCAGGGCCAGTTAGTGGCAGAAGTGAGATTCAAATTCACCATGTGATTTTGAGGTTTGGACTCTACACCATGACTGCCTGCTGCCTCAGCTGCCAACAAATCTTTGTGGAATGCATTTGGTTCAGAGAATCAGATGGAAAGGGATGATATGGCTGAATGAGATAAATACAGATGTAATTACCAAACAAAACCAAAACCACTGCCCAGTCAATTCCGACTCACAGCAGCCATGCAAGACAGAGTAAACTGGTCCCATAGGGTTTCTGAGTCTGGAAATCGTCACAGAAACCGACATCCACATCTTTCTCCTGAGGAATGGCTGGTAGGTTCTAACCACCAACTTGTAACCACTGCACCAAAGGGTTCCTAGAGATGTGATTACTGACTGTCAATGAACAGCGATCAACATGGGACATGCAAGCTATTTGAAGTTAATTAAAGTGGTCTCTCCTCCTCTTGCTTGTATTAATATTTTGCAAAGTTCAGACTTTGCTTCCTGGTGCCTTATCCAAAGGGGTGGATGTCTTCTCATGCATCATTTATTTCTGAAGAATGTCGGGATTGTTTTCTTGCGTTGATAAGTCAGATGGATTAGCTGCTCTTCAATAGCTCTCGGCACCGCAAAAATGATGCAAAGGTCTGAGAATCTTACTGGTCCCTGATCTAGGTGATGTCATCCAGAGGTTGGGAAATGTTCTGAAGGGAGGGAACTGCTGGAATATACCTAAGAACAAGTAAACAAACAAACAAACTCATTGTCATGGAATTATTTCTGGCTCATAGTGACTCCATAAGGCAAAGTACAACTGCCTATCTGGGTTTCTGAGATTTTAACTCATTAGGGAAGTACACAGCCTCATTGTTCTCCAATCAATGGAAAGCCGCTGCTGGGTTGGAGCTTACTGTCTTTGCAGCTACCAGCTAAGTGACCTTGCCCATTATGCACCAGTTATAGGAGTATTCCTAGGGCAGGGCACAGAACAGTAGCAGCAGGCTGAGAATGAGGGTCACATCTGGCCCTTAGAAACAGGGTCTTACTGATTCTATTGCAAAGCATTACACTTACACTCTAACAATCAGCTAAGAACCTGCTCAAGTGGAGGGGGAAAAATGAGCTTTGCTTTACTAATGAGTCTGTTTTGTCTAGTCACTCTGATATATTTCACAAATGCATCAAATTAACCATGTATTAGGTTTTGCCACATGAAATTGCTTGATATTATTTTTTGACTCACAAAAATGGCATTTTATTATAAATCCATCTAGTTGTTATGGATACAGTTTTTACCAATCCTCATGCACCTGCCACCCCACTCTCCCCCAAAAGTTAATGTTCTAACCTCCTGTATCTATGAACATAAATCGTTCTGTTTGGTAACAGGATCTTTGGCTATATTTTAAATTCAATTATCATGAGGTCATACTGGAGTGGATTGGAAGCTCATCCAATCTGAGTGATATCTTTCTGAAAGAGGAGACATGGAAAAATAAGCATGTACATCAAAAAGCATTGCTACAAAAATCCTAGAGACTTTTGTTAAAGAAAGTATCAAAATGTGCAGTTACTGTGTCTCAGTCTAGTCTCCATCTAGTCTTTCTGAAGATAGTGTTTTCATTTCTGTCACTCTTCGTGGAAGAATCCTGCCCTCTTCAACTGACACCGCATCAAAATGGTAGCACTGACCTGCTTGAGGGACTCAAGTCATGCTTATTTTAAGTGGCTTTTGAGTTTGGGGAACAAAAAACAGCCAGAGAGGGGAAGATCAGGGCTGTAGGATGCATGGGGTAAGTTCTTCTGACAAAATCCTGTTATAACAGGTACATTGTTGTGATGGGAAAAAATTATTTGATGTAACTTTCTTGGCCTTTTTCTCACCAATGCAAATTTTTAAGAACTCCTCCCTGATAAGCGTCCATGATCATCCTTGACCTTGGAGCAGACCGATCAAAATTAAACTTTTGGAATCTCAAAAAAACAGTTCCCATGACCTTCTGAGCTGACTCCTCCACCTTGACTATACCTGGCCTAGTAGATCCCCATGGAACCACTGTTTGGATTGGATTTTTTTAAATGCCACCCTTACAAGACTAAGTCAAATGTAGGATGGAAGTCCTAGACAACTAGCGCACTAATAATAGCAGCTCTTACATAGTACCCATTGTAGTTCACCTATAAATGTGAAGTAGGCAGTCCTAGCAACATCATGCAGTATTTACAGATTGGCTAGTGTATGAAAGACAGCATTAAGCACTGAGGATGCAAAGGCTACACTGCCACAGAAAGCAACCAAAGGAGGAGAAACACAGCATAAAATTCAGGATGTGTGGCGTGTGATTGTGGTATGTTTGAAAACAGCACATACAAAAACTTTAGAATGTATAGGTCTAAAACCTACTGCCATCAAGTTGATACTAACTCCAAGTGACTCTGTGGGGGGGTTTCTGAGACTGTGAATCCTTATGGAAACAGATACCCGCATCTTCCTTCTTTGTCTTAGCAGCCCGACAGTCCTTGACAGCTAGACGTTATCATAAAAACAGTGACCAAAAATGTAATCATTGCACAGCTGAAGTAATACTCAGTGTTCAGAGACTGAAAATATTCCCTGTAAGCACTGAGCACTGATCTTTCACATTGTACCAGTGGTCGTTCTAGCCAGAGCAATTAGACAAGTAAAAGGAAAATAAAAGTATACAACTTGGAAAGGAAGAAGTAAAACTATTTCTATTCAACATTACATCATCTCGCATATACAGATTCCCCTTTGCAAGCTATAAGAGCGATAGACACAACGGAGTTTTGTTTGTTACACTGGCTGACATCGTTATCTACTACAGCTATAACAGAAATACCATAAGCGAGTGGCTTTTTCAAAAACATAAACTTATTTTCTTACAGTTTACCAAACAGAACCCACTGTTTTCAGGTAAATTCTAATTCGTGGTGATTCTGTAAAGGGTTCTGGGACTGTAAATCTTCGGGGGCACTGATAGCCTCATATTTCTCCTGAGCAGTGTCGGGTTGGTTTAAATCACTGACCTTGAAGTTAGCAGTCTAAAACTGAATAGTATCAAAAAGGAAAAACAAAGCTGGAGGACTCATATTTCCCAATTTCAAAACGGGCTACCCTCAACAGTGTGGCATTGGCATAAGCCTAGACAAATCCACCAGCGGGGGCAGGGGGCAGGGGAGGAATGTTAGAATGCAGAAATAAATTTATACATTTCGTATGGACAATCAACTTGCATCATGATCGTCAAGACTATTCAATGCGAAAGAATTGTTTCATTAACAAATGGTGCTGGGGCAAAGACACTCATAAACAAAAAAATTAAAGGAGAATCTCAAGCTCATCTCTATGTAAAAGTTAACTTATGAATCAATGACCTAAATATAAGAACTAAAGCTAAAATATCCTTAGAGGAAAAACTGAGGTAAATCTTTATGACCTTGGATTTAGCTACAACACAAAAAATACAGAAACAAAAGAAAATGTAGATTCAACAGAGTTAAACATTTTTGTGCATCAAATACTTATTCACAAAAAGCGAAAAGAGAACTTACAACTAAACTCAAACAATCTTACAACCTGACCAAAAAATAATAAACAACCGATTTAAAAAGTGAATAAAATTTCAAAAAGATATTTGTCCAAAGATGGTGCGCAAATGGCCAATAAATCTACAAAAATATGGTCAACGTCATTATTCACTAGGAAAACACAACTCTAATCCCCAGTGAAGTACTACTTCACACCCATTGGCCCCCAGACCCCCAAACAAAAGATGAAAATCAAGCAACAAAAGGAAAAAACCCCACAACACTGCCATTGAGTCCATTCTAACTCATAGTGACGCTGTAGGACAGTTTCTGAGGCTAAATCAGACAGCTACATCTTTCTCCCTCAGAGCACCTGTTGTGTTTAAATAACTGACCTTGTGTTAGCAGCCAAATACTTAACCCACGGTGCCACCAGGGCTCCTATCACACCCACTAGGATGGCTACTTACAGAAAAAATTGTAAGTAGCAAGGGTTGGTAAGGAGAAATTCTTGAAACCTTGTATATTGCTGGAGAGCATGTAAGATATTTTAGCTACTGTGGAAAACAGTTTGGCAGTTCCTTAAAAAATTAAACATAGAATTAGCATAGGGCCCAGCAATACCGCTTCTACATAAATACTTGTAAATAATTGTAAAGAGGGATTCCAACAATACGCGGACACAAGCGACTATTGCAGCCAAAAGGTATACACAACTAAATGTCCATCAGTTGATGAATGGAAAGGCAAATTATAGTTGATTCATGTTGTTGTTGTTGTTAGGTACAGTCGAAGTAACTTTCAACTCATAGCGACCTCATATGACTGTGTAGAACTTCCCCCACAGAACTTTCTAGGCTGTTTTCCACTACTTTCTATTATGAAGTGACTGGGGAACGTCAAACCCATACATTTTCTCATTAGTAATGGAATATTAGTTATAAAACAAAAGGAAGTACTGAGACATGTAGATACAATGTAGATGAACCTTGAAAACCTGCTGAGTGAAAGACGTCAGAAATGGAATCTCACACATTGCATGACTCGATTGAGGTAGAATATTCAGAATAGGTTCATCCATGGGGCCCAAAGCTGCTTAGTGGTTGCCAGGGACTAGGGGAGAATCCTAGGGAAGACTGTTTAATGGGAAGGGTTAGCCCTTTGGGATGATGACAATATTATGGAACCAGATAGAGCTGCGTTACATTGAGATTGTTCTAAGTGCCACTGATTGTTCACTTCAAGATGGTAAATTTGATCTCAAGAGAGCAATACAAGAATGTCCACTCCCCCACCCCCCAAATACAATTAGATATCAATGAAAACTTATCAATCCACAGTCATGTGCATCCCCCTAATTGCGAGAGGAGATGCATGGCAGAAAAAGCAAAGAAGCTATACTCAAAGGCATTTGACTCATTCCACAAATATTTTATTCACGGATTATGCCGCTATGAGTCAGAGGCAACTCGATGTCAGGGATGCTCCAGGAACTGGTCTGGAAGGCTGAGGGACACATCTTTGTTCAAAACAGAGCAAAGCTCCTGTCCTCCTGGAACAGGCAGTCTAGCAGAAGGAAGACAATAAACAAGAACCATAATAAAAAGTTGTAAGTTAAAATCAAACAGATGAAATGAAAAGAGCTAGGAATGGAATCAGGACTGTAGTGGAGATTGCCATTTTTAAAAGGGTGATTAGCAGGTGTGTTGGAGTAGGGGCCATTGAGAAGGTGAAGGCTGAATGCGGTCTTGGAGTGGCTCAGGAGATTACCCCTGCTGACATCTGGGGAGAGTGTTTCAGGTAGAGTGACCTCCCAGTGCAAAGGTCCTAAGCATACAGGAAAGCTCAAGAAACAGGAAGGAGGACCAAGAAGTGGAACTTAGAGGGAATAGTTCAGTCCCTGTTAGTTATCACAGATTAAGAAAATACTCAGATGTGTTTAAAAAGGGGAAGGGACATTAAAAACTGTAACCTTATGATGGTGGAACCCGTTAACGCGTTGGCAAAATGGCAGCCTATCCCTGTGATTGTTGTGAGGTGTCGTCACGTCGATTCTGACCTAGCCACCCTACGCACAACAGAACAGAACGCTGCCTAGTCCCTCAGCATTGTCCCCATGTTCCTATGCCTGAGCCAATCATTACAGCACTATGTCAATCTATATCTTTGAAGACCTTCCCCCCCCTCCACTGGCCCTTCACTTTACCATGCATGATGTCGTCCTCCAAGGACTGATCTCTCCTGACAACATGTCCAAAGCACATCAGATGAAATCTCCCCATTCTTGTCTCTAAGGAGCACTCTGGCTATACTTCTTCCAACACAGATCTGTTTGTTCTTTTATCCGTCCATTGGACTTTCCATGTTCTTCACCAGCACCACAATTCAAATGCATCGGTTCTTCTTTGGTCGTCCTGAGTCCGTTTCACATGTTCAACTTTTACATGTTTTATGAAACAATTGAGAATACCATGGCTTGGGTCAGATACAACTTAGTCCTCAAAGTAACACCTTTGCTTTTGAATACTCTAAAGAAGCCTTAGGCAGTAGATTTACCCAATGCAGTGCATCTTTGGCTCTCTTGACTGCTGCTTCCATGAGCATTGATTGTGGAGCCAAGCAAGACAAAATCCTTCAGGACAGCAAGATTTTCTCCATTTACCATGGCCAATTGTGAGGATTTTGGTCTTCTTTGCAATCCACAGTGAAAGCTGAAACCCTTGATGTCCATTAGCAAGTGCTTCAAGTCATCTTAACTTTCAGCAAGCAAGCTTGTGTCACCTTCCTGTCACAGACTGTGAGTACGTCTTCCTCCAGTCCTAACGCCACATTCTTCCTCAGAGAAGCCAGGTTCTCTGTTGATGTGCTCAGCGTACTTTGAATGAGTATGGTAAGAGGATGAAACCCTGATGCACACCTTTCCTGATTTTAAAATATGTAGTATTCCCATGTTCTGTTCACACGACTGCCTCTTGGTCTTTAAACAGGTTCCTCAGGAGCAAATGAAATGTTCTGGAATTCCCGTTCTTTTCAAGGTTACCCATAGTTTGTTATGATCCACATAGTCCAGTCAATAAAACGCAAGTAGACATCTTTCTGGTATTCTCTGCTTTGAGCCAAGATCCATCTGACATCAGCAATGATACCCCTTGTTCCAAGTTCTCTTCTCAATCCAACCTGAATCTCTGGAAGCTCCCAGATGATGTACTAATTGTAACCATTGTTGTTTTCTTAGGAGCAAAGCCAAAAAAGAACAAACACAAACCCACTGTCAGCGTGGTGATTGTAACTCACTGTGAGCATATATAGGGTTTCTAAGACTGTACCTCTATAAGATCAGACAGTCTCATCTTTCTCCCACAGAGACCATTTGGACCATCGACTTTTTGGTTAGCAGTTCAATGCTTACTCGACAGCACCACCAGGGCTCCTTGCTCCTAGGGTCTCCCGATTGCCATTGAGTCAATTCTGATTCGTAGCAACCTTATAGGAGAGGGTCGAACGGCCCCTGTGGATTTCTGAAACTTTAACTCTTAACGGAAGTAGAAAGCCTTGTTTGCAGGATGGGGTAAAACTGTTCCATGAAGTTTCAGAGGCTAAATATTTACAGGAACAAACAACCTCATCTTTCTTCTCTGGGGATGCTAGTGCATTTGAACCGCTGACCTTGTAGTGCATAGCCCAAGGTCAAATCCACGTTGTGGCCAGGGCTCCTTGATGAGAAGCTCAGAGTGGGGGGCAGTAAACCTAAGTTAATGGTAGCGAAGTCCTTTGGAAGCAGTTATCAAGAATGATGACACATCATAAAGACTATCACAAATGTCACTAAATTGCACATTTAGAAATTGTTGGATGGATGGAGGGTGTGCTGTGAATATTTCCATCCAAAGAGAAAAGAAACACTTTTAGAGACCTACTGCAGTTGGCTTGAGGATTAGAGCCATTGGAAGAAGACGGGGTTCTATTGTTTTCAAGAGTAAGTTAACTTGAGCTGAGGAGCTGCTGCCTATCAGCCAGAAAACAGAGGACTGGCCAGGTGCCCAGAAGAAGGGCAAGCATGATTATGCGTCCCCTCCTTCTTTCAGATTTATAGTTCCTCTGGAATTGGAATATCTACAAAAATAAACTAGTTGCTCAGGCATCAGAGTAAAACTGTACGCCATTGGTTTTTAATGGCTGCCTTTTAAGAACTATATCTCCAGACCTTTCTTCACATGTACCCCTGGTTGGGCTCCAACCTTCAACCTTACGGTTAACAGAGGGTCACTTTAAACATTTGTACCACCTAGGGACTCAAGCTTAGGTAGAGACTCACTGAACATCACCAATTCCTTGCAATCCTTTGCCCTTGGGAAGGACCATGACCCTAGGCTGCTGTGTGTCTGATGGGATCTTCCTCAAAGATAAATAGTTCTGAGACTCTATCCACTGAATCCTCCCAAGCCTAAGATTGAATTGACTCTGTACCTTGTAGGAGGTATAAACTAGGATTGGAAGAGCAGACACCCCTAAACACACACACACACATACAGACATTCCTCACCCCCCCACCCCCGCCCCCCATCTTACCCTCAGAAATGGTTCAGGAGGAGAATGACTTTGGCATACACAGTTAATCATGCTTCACAGCTGGTCATTTCAAGGATCCCAGTGCAGTTGTATGGTTCCGAGTAGCCACTGCTTAGGGCTACCACTCTGCAAGCCATCCGTTTGATTCTTCTAGATCAGTGGTTCTCAACCTGTGGGCCACAACCCCTTTGGAGGTTGAATGACCCTTTCACAGGGGTTGCCCGATTGATAACAGTAGCAAAATTACAGTTATGAAGTAGCAACAAAAATAATGTTATGGTTGGGGTCACCACACCATGAGGAACTGTATTAAAGGGTCGCAGCATTAGGAAGGTCGGGAACCACTGCTCTAGATACACCTTGGTAACCAGAGGAGAGACTGTGGGCTACAGATGAAAAAGGGAGCCCAAAGCGCTGTTCTGAAAACCAATGTGTAGTCCTGACTCCATTGTGGGAGAGGTAGGATGGCAGCGGCAGTTGGGAAAATGGCTCAAGCAGAGAGAGCAATATTCTTCAAAGGGTGTCTCTGAATTACGAGAAGTGTTTGATGCAATTCAGATTCCTCAGTCCTGTCCAGGATTCCCGAACCAAATTTCTTGGGTGAGGGCTCAAGAACTTAAATTTTGATAAGCTCCGCTAATGCTTCTAACGCACGCATCATTTGAAAATGTGTTCAACATTTTAGTTTCGAGAAGATAATGTTGCCTTGTGTGTTTGTATGTGTGTATCTATTTACTATTTGATTTGATAGCCACCCTCCATGAAACTGAAAGAAGGAAGAATCAGATGGGTAACTCACAGTGTGGGTAATCAAAATGGGCAGGACTAATCTGGCTATACCAGTACTGGGCTATTCTGTCGAACATAGACTGCCAACCACTGAGTGTAAGCAAGGTGCCAAGTTTGGTTGTCTGAGTAATAGAACAATGCCTAAGAGATGGTGTTGCTCTTTGTGATGGTTAAGTTTATATGTACACATGGCTGAGTACAGAGCCATCCCTTGTGGTCTGATATGCGATAATAACTTCCGTGAGATGACCGCTGTGAGCTGTCAATTGGGTGAAAGGGGATTTCCTCAGAGGTGTCGCCTATCTGCAATCTCTGTGGGTATTCTGGCTTTGTACTCTGGCTTTTTGCTGGCTCTGAAGTCTGCATGGGGTTCATCATGGTCTGATCACAAGTTCTTGAGGCTTGAGCCAGCAGTGTGCTGTATTACTTACTAATCCTGGGATGGTACAGCGCTGTAGTTGTATGGGAACACTGGTGGTACGGTGGTTACACATTGAGCTGCTCTCTGAAAGGTCAGCAATGTGAAGCTACTAACCCCTCCTCAGGAGAATGACAGGACTGTCTACTCCTGTAAAGAGCTACAGTCTTGGAAATTCACGGGGGCAGCCTACCCTGTCCTATGTCTGAGTCAGCATGGACGGCAGCAGCGAGATTTTGTTTTGTATTGTGTTTTTCTTCTTAGTATTTATGTGACTCAGGAAAGGCCTCTATCCTGACACTTGACCCATGGACTTTGAATTTCTTCCCGAGATAATCCTAGGGGACAATTCCAGGCCATTGAATGGAGTTACTGTGAGTCAAAAATCAATGTAACAATGCCTAATAACAATATTGTTCATCTTAAACTTTGAAAATGCTTACCACCTGAATTCCTTGAAAAGTTGAATTCTCAATTTAGATTTAAAGACCAAACTTTGAGCAGCCCCAATACCTCCAGCATACATATTATTTCCCAATGGACAAACCAGAGAAATCAAACTCACTGCCATTGAGTCTATGCTGATTCATAATGGCCTGAGTAGGGCAGGGTAGAACTGCCCTGTGAGTGTCTAAGTTTACCAGAGTAAAAAGCCTAGTCTTCCTCTCACAGACGGCCTGGTGCTTTTGAATTGCTGACTTTATGATTAGCAGCCTAACACATAAGCACTGCCCCGCCCCAGGACTCCTTCCCAACTGATACCCACTCAAAAGCTCACTGCCATCGGGTAGATTTCAACTCATAGCGACCCTCTAGGACAGAGTAGATTTGACTGTGTGGATTTCCTAAGCTGTGAATCTTGGTAAGAGTGGAACATGATCTTTCTCCAGTGGAGTGGCTGGTGCTTTCGAACTACTAATATTGCAATTAGAACTGCTAACTTTACAACTGGCAGCTCAACTCATAATCCACCACACCTCCAAGACCGCTTCCCAACTGATAAACCAGAGGGGGAAGCATGCAACCTTGCAATTGCTATTTGCAGGACTAGGAGATGTGGTCTGGCGTAAGGAAAGGAGGAAATGAATTGTAGCATGAACTTGAATGACGGCATTCTAACTGATAAAATCAAACTCTGCCGGGAAAGCTCTAGTTTGGAGAGATGGATTGAGGCTTGCAAATATGCAGCTTTGGGGAGTTTATTTATTGCCAGTTTCTGATTTTTATTTTTTGAGAACTGTGGAATTTCATGTTGCCTTTCTATCGCTGCAAAAGGCCTCTGTGGGACTGGTCATTGGATGGCCCAAAGCTAGCAGGCTTTTCGAGATTTGTTTATTTGAAGTTAAGCTGCACTCATCAGCAAATTTCTGATCATGACTAAGGCAGACTCAGAAAAGAGTGAAGGCCTGTTATTCTCAGGCACCTGCTACACCCACCATAAGCCAAATTCACCACCATTGAGTCAGTTCTAACTCACAGCAGCCCTATAGGACAGGCTAGAACTGCCCCTGTGGCTTTCCGAGACTGTAACTACTACAGGAAGAGAAAGACTCATTGTTCTGCTGAGCAGCTGGTGGATTTGAACTGCTGACCTTCGATTAGAAGCCCAATGTTAACCCACTAGGCCACCAAGGCTCCACTTGCTACGCAGTGGGTCACAAGAGATGTTATTGAAGAAATGAGTGAGTAATGTAATGATAGATCGTGACAGACTTTTATAAATGGAAGGTCCTCACTGCCACCCAAGCTATGAAAACAGCATCAAAAATATTCTATAACCATGTTTTCTGGGAGAGTTACTGGAAGGGCTAGAGAGACATGGACCTATGGAGGGTGTGGTTCCAGTGCTCAGAGGCCAAGACAAAGCCAATGTAAGTTGATGCTCTCTGAGCTGTGCACGTGGGAGAGAGATGAGGCAGTCTTAGTCCATAAAGATCCAGCCTTGGAAAACCCATGGGGTCGTTCTATAGACCCTATGAGTCAGAAGTGATTCAAGGGCAAGGGGTTTCCGTTTTTGGGCTATGTAAATGGAAATGCTTTATGCTACTTAACTTAGGAGACCAGTTAAGAGAATTTTGTTCTGTTCAGTTTTTTTAAAGCTCTCATCCTATATTAATTAGCTGTTAGAGCCCTTATGGTGTGATGTGTGTTTAGGGCCATTGTAAAATGCACATTGTCACAGAAATCTGCTTTGTGGGACTTGTTAGCACAGATATTATTTAGCTAAAGAGCTCTTAATGACCCCTTCATAGCTTACTGCATCTGTTGGGTGATTCATTTTATAGTTGGGGACTTTAAATTTTCTATTTTTTGACTTAGTCAACTCTAGCGACCTATATCTAGACCAGTGAGGTTAATGGAATATAACTGTGTTCACAGGAGATTTAAAATAACACTTGACTTATCCTGGAGAAAAGAAAAGCCACCGAGTGCAGTATTATTTTATTCTGTGTTGAAGCACCATTAATTTTTTTCCCAAACAAATTGCTTCAAGGGAAAAGACAAAATTTGAATTACATCATATACCTGGCTACTTTGAAAATAACCTGTTGAATTCCAACAACTGTGAGTTTCTGTGAATTTATTTTCACAAATTAGTTTGTGCAGCTGGAAACAAGTAGGCTCAAATTCCGAAAGTCCCATCTACTAAGTCTATTCAGGGCTTTGCGCTGGTTTACATCAATTCAACCATGACTAAGAACAGACCCAATTTGTAAAAAGTAGCCAAATTTGAGAAATTGAGATGATGTGGAATCATAGCCAGAACAGGAAAAATTTTGGTTTGAAGCCCTGGAATAGGACCCTACGAAGAGGCCTTGAGAGTTTTTTCAGGAGCCTGATGTGGGACAAAGGATTGTTGTCAGGACTGTGGAAAGTGGCTTGCATTTAAAGTCGTGCAGCAGGCTGCCATCTTTGAGCCAGACACCATTGTTTCCTACTCTACTAGTTAAGAGAGGTTTAATTGCTTTGGAACACACATGCTGCCCTTGTTTTCCATGAGAGAGAGTACTTTTCTGGCAAGGCATTGACCCATCATTTCCCATTCTAGTTATTATTCTGGTCCACCCACTTTTATAAATTTGGGCGAGTTCCTCTTTTGCTTTGTTGGCCGTGACTGAACCAGGAAGAACTGGTTTGAAGTCCTAGTTCTATTGCAATCAAATAGGCTTGACTGAAAGATCAAGGGTTTCCTTTTGCTGCAGGCAATGCAATAATATGTCATTTAAGAACTCCCAGTATCTCAGGGCTGGGCCAGCAGTCTCAGCAGCTCTGTAATGTCAGCAGCAGCAGTCTCGCCAGGCAATTCATTTTGCTTGTGAAATGCAAATGTTCAAATGATGGCAGATGGGGCTGAGAAGGAGTGTGTCTTTAATAATTCTGTAACTCCACCAGGTGTTCTGGATGAAGGTTAAGGAGTGACTTGAATATGCCACCTATTGGAACCCCATGGTGCTCGAGGGAGTGCATTTTCAGTTCTTTATCTCATGTACATCAAGACGAACTTAAATTTTGTCAGTAAATGAATCCCAGGAAGTACATCTGACCTAAAATCCATCAACACTCTTCGATAGGCTTCAGAATGCCCATTTCAAAAAGGGAGCTTCAAAAAGCTCATGGAAAATGAAACAAAAAGATATTTAAATGTTCCCCTGAGTTTTTGAATCTCCTTTGTATAAGGTCTGCTCAGTTTTCTGAGAAGCAATGAGCTCCAAGCATTTGGGAGACCGTTTGCCATGGGAATGACCACCGTTGGCACACTGCAGGGATCTAGATAGACATACAACTTGCAAGCTCAGCAGCCACTGTTCTGTTTGTCACTGATTTTAATAGAAAACTGTACAAGAATTCCACTCCAATCGAGTCTCGTGGTTAGTATGCCAGGAAAGAGGAAGGTATTGGATAAAACTCCCATTTCTGCCCCCGACAAGTTCTCTGAATTTGGTGAAGTTATTTCACTTCTCTTAGGAGACCTGGTAGTATAATAGTTAAGCATTGGACTGTCATCTGCAAGGTCAGCAGTTCAAAACCTCCAGCCACTCCATGGAAGAAATACGGGGCTTTTCAACTCCCATAAACAGTGACAGCCTCAGAAACTCACAGGGGCAGTGCTACCTACCCTGCCCCACAGGATCCCTATGGGTTTGCATGGACTAATGGGGAGTTTTTTAAGTTTAAGGAGTTCTGTGGGAGCCATGCTGTGCAGTGGTCAAAGCACTCAATTGCTCAGCATGGGGTCACTGATTTGCACTCACCAGCTGCCCTATGGAGGAAGGCTGTGGCAATCTGCTTCTGTAAAGATTTACAGCCATGGAGCAGTTCTGATTTGTCACTGGGACCACTGTGAATTGTAAAGTTTTACAATTGGGTAAAGTTTTAAGGAGCCCTGGAGGTACCGGTGGTTAAAGCACTCATCCAGCTGCTAATGGAATGGTCAGCACTTCAACCTACCACCTGCCCAAAACAAAAAGAAATGGCAGTTTGTTGATACACAGATTCCAACCTTGGAAAATCTCAGAGCTGTTCCACTAGGCCCGGTTCTGACTAAGAGTCAGAATGGACTCAGTAGGAATGGGTAAGGAGCCCTGGTGGAGCAATGTTTAAAGTACTGGGTAGGGATTGGCTATTACCAAAAGATCTGCAGTTTAAATCCACCAGCAGCCTCGAGTTCTGCCTAGGAAACCCAATGATTCAGTTTATATAAGGTCTCTGTGAGTCAGAATAAACTCAACAACATACAACAGTCTATATTTACAATGCCCCCAGGTGGCACAAAGCGTTTGTACGCAACAGCTAAACGAAAGATTAGTGGTTCAAACCAACACAACAGTATTATGGAATAAAAGGCTTGGAAATAGGTTTCTGTTAGATAAAAGCCAAGAAAGCTCCATGGGGAAGTTCAACTTGAGAAACTGGGTGGGTTTCCATGAGCCTGAGATACATTGCGGGCAACTAATAACAATTTAAATGTACTCATTTGCAAAATGAGGATGATAATGTTTAATTCCCAAGACAAGATTGTGATGAGCACCCTCCCACAATTCTTCCAAGACTGATCAGTTTGTCCTTTTAGCAGTTGATGGTATTTTCAATATTCTTGCCAGCACCACAATGCAAATGCAGCAATTCTTCTTTGATCTTACTTATTCAGTATTCAACTTTCTCGTACACATGAGGCCATTGGAAATACCACTGCTATGTTAGGCACATATTAGTCCTCAAGGTAGCACCCTTGTTTTTCCATACCTTAAAGAGGTTTTGTGCAGTAGATTGCCTAATACAGCATGTCTTTTGATCTCTCTCTTTTTTAATATGAGATTTTTATCATGTTATTGGGGGCTCATACAACTTATCACAATCCATACATACATCAATTGTATAAAGCACACTTGTACATTCATTACCCTCATCATTCTCAAAACATTTGCTCTCCACATAAGCCCCTGGTATCAGCTCCTCATTTTCCCACCTCCCTCATGAACCCTTGATAATTTATAAATTATTATTTTGTCATATCTACATTGTCTGATGTCTCCCTTCACCCACTTTTCTGTTGTCTGTCCCCCAGGGAGGAGGTTATATGTAGAGCCTTATAATCAGTTCCCCCTTTCCACCCCCACCCTCTCTCCACCCTCCCGGTATTGCCACTCTCACCACTGGTCCTGAAGGGATCATCCATCCTGGATTCCCTGTGTTTCCAGTTCCTATCTGTGCAAGTGTACATCCTCTGGTCTAGCCAAATTTGTAAGGTAGAATGGGGATCATGATAGGTGGGGGGTGGAGGAAGTATTTAAGAACTAGAGGAAAGTTGTATGTTTCATCATTGCTACACTGTGCCCTGACTGGCTCGTCTCCTCCCTGCGACCCTTCCATAAGGGGATATCTAGTTGCCTACAGATGGGTTTTGGGTCCCCACCCCCCAGTCCTCTTCATTGACAATGATATGATTTTTTGTTTTTGTTGCCTGGATACCTCATCCCTTTCCCTGAGCTTCAGTGCTGTCCTCTTAAATAAATTCTTCTGTGGGGAGTGACAGCTGTCCACGTAGTTGGGATTGGGGCCGGGCCCTCAGCCCTCTCCACTGTTCCCTACTCCATGTCGGCTTGTTGCATTCACATCTTGCAGCACCAGGGTGAAGTCTGGTCCCTCTTGACCTCTGCTTCCAGAAGCATTGATAGTGGATCCAAGCAGGGCTTTTCTCCATTTATTATGCTGTTACCTATTGGTGCAGTGGGGAGGATTTTATTCTTCTTTACATTTACAATACAACTGCAATCCATTCTGAAGGTGGCAATATTTCATCTTCAACAGCAAGAATTTCTAGTCCTTCTTACTTTCATCAAGCAAGGTTGTGTCATCTACATGTCACGAGTTGTTAATAAGCCTTCTTCCAGTCCTGATCCCACATTCTTCTTCATATAAGCCAGCTTCTCTGATGATTTCTTCAGCATACTGTTTAAATAAGTAGAGTGAGAAGCTAAAACCGTGCTGTACACCTTTTCTGACTTCAAACCAGGCAGCATGCCCATGTTCTTTCATGATTTTAAACCATGCAATATTATCTTGTTCCATTCGCACTATTGCCTCTTGATCCAAGTACAAGTTCCCCATGAGTATAATCAAGTGTTCTAGAATTCCCATTCTTCTTAAGGTTTTCTATAGTTTCTTATGACCCACACAATCAATGGCTGGCCTTGGCATAGTCAATAAAACACAAAAAAAACCCATCTTGCTGGTATCCTCTGCTTTGAGTCAAGATCCATCTGACATCAACAATGATATCTCTTATTCCACATCCTCTTCTAAATCCAACCTGAACCTCTGGCAGCTACCTATCAATGTACTGCTATAACCATTGTGGGATGATCTTCAGCAAAATTTTACTTGTACGTGGTATCAGTGATTATTGTTCTATTGTTTCAGATTTCTGTTGGGTTGCTGTTCTTTGGATTGGGTACAAATATGAATCTCTTCCAATCAGTTGGTCTATTAGCTGTCTTCCAAATTTCCTGGCATAGATGAGTGAGTGCTTCCAGTGTTTCATCAGTTTGCTGAAACTTTTCAAGTCATATTCCATCAATTCTTGCTTGTTGTATTTTTTGGCTAATTCCTGGTTGTTGTTGTATTTTTTCAACCCCTACTTTATATAGGGGCTGGCAAACACAGTTGGTAAAGGTCCAGAGAGTAAATCTTTTAGGCTTAAAGTCATATGGTTCCTGTCATAACTATTTAACTTTGTCCTTGTAGCATGAAAGTAGCGATAGGCAATACATAAACAGATTGTGGCTATGTGCAAATTAAACTTTATATACAAAATCAGACAGCTGGTAGGATTTAGTCCACAGGTAATAGGTTGGCACTATTGTTGGGTTTGAATCTTGGTCTGGAAATAGACATTTTTTTGACATAGTACAAAGATTAATAATTCAAAGAAACACTAACAAAGATTGCATTCCATTATCCTCTCCATCCCTTTATCTACTCTTTAGTACGTGCAATATAATATTTGGTTGATTTTAATAACATACATAATTTGTAAGCTAAATTTCCAATTGTATGACTGATAATAAATATGGTATGGGAAATAAATGATAAAATTTGGTAGGCTAGATATATAGATGGGACAAAATGGAAGTGAAAACTTCCTTGAAAATACATTTTGCGCTGGAAAACTAGATGGTGTACTTCCTAGAGAATTTGCAAAATAAGCTAATGAGTCTACTGACTCTCCAGCGAGAGTATTTTCTACAAGTCCTAGAAACCTTAGAAGGCAGAGTGAGAAATGAAAATTTCAATAACATTAACAAAACAAAACAAGCAAAAACCCCAACATGCATAAACATTCAACTAATCTTCAAAAGAAATCTGACTTTAGAAACCACTGTAATATAAATTCCAGCTGAGTCTACATACACAAACCTATTTTGCTAAAAGGAAAATGATCAGATTTTAATTCAGTCACTTTAATGACTATGATGGGAGTGGAGTGGTGAACACAATGATTTAATTAGATTTTTAAAAAATTAGTAAATGCAGCTAGTTGCTTTCAAAATTATGGTTCTTTTAATTGGATTCAACTTTTTTTTCCATTTTAATGTTCTGAAAACCTATGATGTTGAAATGAACATCTGATCAAGTCTCCCTCCCCACACCCTCAATAACTTAATTCTCGTGCTCTTGGAAGAAAGAGCAACAGCATAACATGGCCCATATGGCTTTGTTTCTTGGGCTTCCCATCCCAACTTCACCCTCCACCACCTTGTTCCAGGCTCCTATGACTCAACAATAATGGCTTTTTAAATGCTTCTGCTCATGTCCCAATCTCACTCCCACCATTACCACTACCCCTCCACTTGTCCCATGGCCACCCCACCCAGTCTTGGTCTAGGTAACTTCTACTCATCATCCCTTGGGATTTTGTTCAAAACTGACTCCCTTGAGTGTATCTCCTGAAATCTGGCCAACATTTAAAGAGCCTGTCTCTATCCTTCAAGTTTTTGTAGCTGTTTTCATTATACATTTATTAGAAAAAACTCACTGCCATTGAGTGAACTCTTATCTGTACCTGTGTACATGTTCGGATCTAGCTCACAGTGAAAGGCAGGACTGGGGGTCATGATAGTGGGAGGTGAGGAAGCCTCAAGGAACCAGAGGAATATTGTTTCATCGGTGCTATACTGCGTCCTGGTTGACTCATCCCTTTCTTGTGACCCTTCTGTGATGGGATGTCCCATTGTCTACAGATGGGTTTGGGGTTTGTGCTCAAACCCTCTTCATACTCAACAATATGTTTTGTTTGTTTATTGGTTTTGGGGTCTTCTGATGCCTATTACTTGATCCCATTGACACCTCATGACCACACAGGCTGGTGTACTTCTTCCATGTGGACATGTTGCTTCTCTGGTAGAAAGCTGTTTATTTAACAAGTTTTTAGACCACAGACTCTATATCTTTTGATAGCCAGGCATCATCTACTTTCTTCACCACATTTACTTGTGCACCCATTTTGTCTTCTAGCAATCATTCCAGCAGGGTGAGCATCACAGAATGCCAGGTTGTTAGAACAAAGTGTTCTTGTTTTGAGGCAGGACTTGAGCAGAGGCCCAAAGTCCATCCTCTACCTCAATATATTGCCATATGAATATATGTACCTACGCCAATACCTCTATTTTTATGAATTAATGTATTTACATATGCTCACACTTAGGTTTATACCTCTATCCATAGCTTAGCTTCCTAGATCTTTCTTCAGTTTCCTTTTACCTTCCTTCTGCACTACCATCATGCTCGCCCTCTTTTGCTTCTTAGTAATTCCTCTCAGCTATATTGCTGTTTCTCCAACACCCCCAGGATCTCTACATCCTCCTCATTGTTGATTTTAATTCCCTAGTTGTTCTCCTGTCTATGTTGTTGTTTCCTCAGTGTTCCTTCCCCTGCCTCCTCCTCCCCCTAAGTCCCTCCAGAACTGTCTGTCCAGTTGCTTTCTCCTTGTGCTTGCTTTCCATGCCTATATTATATAGGTAAGAGAACCAACAATAACAGAGACAAAAACAAAAGATTGAATAAAAAGAGAAAAATATAACTATCAAAAAGAAGCATACATAATTCCAGGTCTGTCCACTGACCTTTATAACTATCTCCCCACTGGTCCTAGGGAATTCCAAGACCTACCCTCCTAAAAGAGACCCCTTCAAAATAGACTCTTGAAGTCTAATTTGGGGGCCCCTCGGGGACTTTGATGGCTCCTGTTGCTAATTGGTTATATTTCCTTCTTGGTTCGCCCCTCTGTGGGGTGTTCTTTTGGGAGTTTTTTGGTTAAATATATCCCTAGATATTTCAATTTGTTCTTAGCTCTTATAAGAGTACTATTCTCTGATGTACATAGCAAACCAACAGACTTCTGTTTGTTGACCTTGTATCATTCACTCTTCCATATGCCTCTATTGCTGTCAGTCCCTCTCTTGTGGAGCTTTTGGAATTTTCAATATATAGAATCATGTTGTCTGCAAATAGCAGGAGTTTCACATCCTCCTCTCCCAGGCAGATGCCTTCCACTGCCTTATGTTGTTAGCTTGTACCTCCAGTACAATGTTGAATAAAAGTAGGGACAAGGGGCATTCTTGTCAACTCCCCTTTTTCAGTGGGATTGTTTTAGTCTTTTCTCCATTGACTATGATATTGGCTATTGGCTCTTCATAGATAGCTTGTATTAATTTGAGGAATTTTCCCTTCCATTCCTATCTTCTTCAATGTCTTCTTGAAGAAGAAGACATTGTGTTGGATATTGTCAAATGCTTTATGCATCTATAGATATTATCATGTGAATCTTATCCTTTTTCTTATCAATGTGGTGAATAATGCTGATGGACGTTCAGATTTTGAACCATCCCTACATCCCTGGAATGAATCCCACCTGATCATGATGCATGATGAGTTTTATATACTTTTGAATTCTATTTGCCAATATTTTGGTAAGGATTTTTGCATCTATGCTCATTAGAGATCATTGGTCTATAGTTCTCTATTCCTGTGGGATCCTTGCCCTGTTTGGGTATCGAAGTTATACTGGCTATGTATAATGAGTTTTAGAGTTTTCCATCTTGCTCTGGAGTAATTTGTGAAGGATTGGTATCAACCCTTCCCTGAATGTTTGGTAAAATTCTTCTGTGAAGCTGTCTGGTCTGGGAGGGGTTTTTTGTTGGTAGTTTCTCTATAACCATAGTTATTTCTTCCATTGCTATGGGGTTTTGAGGTTGTTTTATCTCTAGCTGGCATAGTTTATGGAGGCATTGTTTTTCCAAGTATTTGTCCATGTCTTTCACAGTGTTGAATTCATTAGAGTACAGACTTTCAGAGAACTTTGAGATTATCCTTTTAATCTCATTAGGATCCTTTGTGATTTCCCGTTTCATCCCTCATCCTGGCTATTGATGCTTGCTCCTTCATTTCCTTGGTTAGGCTTGCCAGTGGTCTGCCTAGTCTGTTGATACTTTCAAAGAACCAGCTTTTTTGCTGCATTGATTTTTTTTGCATTTTTAAAATTGTGCCCTGATTTTTATTATTTCTTTTCTTTTGCTATTGGAGGAATTATTCTATTGACTCGGTTCTAGTTGCTGGAGGTTTTGTGATAGGGCGTCAGTCATAAGTCTCTCTTCTTATTTCATATATACATTTATTCCTCTGGTAACTACTTTTGTGGTCTCCCATAGGTTTTGGTACATTGTGTTCTCATTCTCATTAGTTTGTCGAAACTTCTTAATTTCCTCTCTAATCTGTGCCAGTACCCATTTGTGTCGCAGAAGATCGTTATTCATCCTCTAGTTGTTTGCCTTTGTTTTTCTGATCAACCTTTTGTTGGTCTCCAGCTTTATGGTGTGATGGTCTGAGAGGGATGTCTGAGTAATCTGTATGTGCTTGAATATACTCAAGCTCAACTTGGGTCCCAGCATGTGGTCTATTTTGGAAAATCAGCCATATCCACTTGAAAAGAATGTGAAATTTTTTTACATTTGGATGTAAAGCTGTATAAATGTCTATCAGGTTCAGTTGCCTAATTGTAGTGTTTAGCTCTGTAGCCACATTGCTGAGCTTCTTTCCCAGTGATCTAGCTTTGTCTGATAGCGGTATATTAAAGTAACCTACTATGATTGTTGAATCTGTGATTTCTTCATCTTTTGAAGTTTGACTAATTTCATTGGTCTTTCATTAGGCATGTACATATTTATTATGCTTACTGGTTCTGGTCTATCTTTTGAGCATTAAATAGTGCTCACCCTTGTCTCTTGTTATGGTTTGCATCTTGAAGTCCATTTTGTTGGAGATTATGATTGCAATCCCTGATTTTTTAAAGTTGTCGTTTGCCTGGTATATTTCTGCAAGCTTTTTATTCTTACTCTGTTTGTCTGTGAGCATAAGATGAATCTCTTGGGAGAACTTAAGATGTGTTTCTTGCGAGCAACAGACTGATGGGTTATGTTTTCTGAACAAGTCTGCTAATGGGCAACATTCAGATTTGTTATCACCATCTGTGGATTCATTGCTGTCATCTCATACCTTTTCTGTTGAGTGTTTTCCTATCTCCCTTCATATCAGTGTGCTGTGTTTGTGTGTGGGGCTTCAGTCTTTCCTTCTTTTCCTTCTGAGGCAATGTTATATTGGTAATTGTTTTCGCCGCATTGACTTCCGGGTGGAGTTGCGTTATATGGCGGTCTCCTGCTTGTGGTTGGTGGGCATTGGTCTTCTGACCATAGTAAGTCAGCAAGGATTTTCCACAGGGTTGGGTGTCTTATGGCATATTCTTTGAGTTTTTCCTTGTCCTGGAAGACTCTTACCTCACCATCTATCTTAATAGATAGTTTGGCAGGGTAGAGGAGTCTCAGGTTGGCATTTTTTTCTTTCAGCGTTTGGAAGATGGTACTCCACTCTCTCCTCCTCTTCATGGCATCTGATGATAGGTCTGAGCATATTCTTACCTGAGCACCATTGTAAGAGACTGCCCTATTTTCTCTTTCTGCTCTTAAAATGTTCTCTTTTTTGCTCAAAGTTGGATAATTTAACTATTATGTGCCTTAGTGAATTCTTACTGGGGTGTAGTCTAGTTAGTGATCTCTCTGCTTCCCATGTGAGTGCCTGATTCTCATTAATTAATGGGGAGATGTTTGCTTCCAGAAATTTCCTTGCTAATTTAGCTGCCGACTTCTTCATTGTGTCTTATTCTTGTAGACTAATTATTTGAATATTGGTCGCCTTCATAGCATCTGTCATTGTTCTAGGGTTTTCTCCTACCTCTTTGATTATCTTGTTTGACTGTCTTTCCCGTCTATTGAAGTCTGCCTGATTTTCTTTGAAATTGCTGGTACGATTCTCTGCCTCTTCTAGTTTGTTGGTGAGGTCCATGATCTTGTGTTTTGCTTCTGTTACTTCATCCATTAGTTCTTGTATTTCCCGTTGGTGTGCGGACTTCATTCCTTCCATCGTGGACTTCATCCCCTCTATCGTGGACTTTATCTCCTCTATCATTTCATCCTTATTCTGTGTTGCTTTCCTCATGTCCTATAGTTCTCCAAGCAGCATTCTGAAGATTTTTGTGGCAGATCAACGTCTGATTCTTCTATGAGCATCATTAGGCTTATGACTTCCTCCACTGTTATGGTGTTTTTTTTCTTGCTTTATTTTTGAGGGTGTTGAGATATCTTTCTGTTTGCATGTTGTTTAGGAAGAAATGGGTGCCATGTTTCTAGGATACCAAGGGGCTCTTAGCTCTTTCTCTGTGTGACTTGTTCGAGAGTTTTTGAGGACTTCCTGTGGCCTACAGTGGTGGTTGGTGCTTTGTAGGCAGGGTGCCATGAAGACTCAGTAGCCTGTGGCAGAGGGAGGCTTTGGAGTATGGGCTGAGGCAGACAACTGTAGGGATACCACTGGCTGGTTGGGGCAGAACTACAGCACGGGCACAGGCCTGGTCTTGATTATCTGGCTACAATTTTCAGCCTTTAAAAGACTCTCTGTGGCGCCCAAAACTGTTAGACCCAGTGTTTGGGTTGGGTGGTTGCGTTCAGAACCTGATGGATTTTCCTATTTTTATTTTGGTTTTGTTTTTATGTTAAAATCCTAGACTGTGCTATGGCGATTAGAGTTTTGGCTATCTTGTTATGTTAATGCTAAGCTAATGGACAGAGTTCTGGCAACTTACATTCAATGTTACACAAAGACCCACAACCTAGAATTGAAAGTGTTTAAATTTTTAAAATTTTCCTTTTATAATGGGCTTGTGGGTGTCCTGGTATCAGAGCTGTGCCGCACTGTCCCTCAGGAAATGGGGAAAAGATTAGTGAGTGGGTTTTGAGCCTATTGGATCTGAATTCTCCCCAGCTGCACTCCTGTGTCATTCCTCGCTCTATCCTGCCAGCACTGCCGGTTGTGCTCTAGGGAACTGTGTTCTTTCATTACTCATGCTGGCATGTGTGGAGCTGGGGAGAGATGGAAAGGGGATGGCTGATATAGTCACTCTGTTCCTGGATGGGGAGGGGAGTTGCAAAGCCCTAGACTGCAGGTACTGGGCAGATAGCAGAGAGGGGAACTCTGGTGTGAACTTTGAGGCAGCAGCTTGGAGAAATTACTGCCCACTGCAGGTCTCATATTTTGGGCACAAGAATGGGTGGTGGATACCATCCTGCTGGGCCTGGTGAGGGGTTAGTGGAGCCCACAGGCAGATGCAATGAACTTAAAGCATTTCCATGAGTTCTCAAATCGCTTCATAGGTGAGAATCACAGGGTGAGGTCTGAACCTGGTACACGGAATCTATTTTGAGCACCCACCCTCCCAGTATTGGCCTCCTTATCTCTATTTTCTCATCTAACAGTATGAGTGCCAGGCAGGTGATTCTACTTGGACTCTGTTTTGACTCCTCTAGCTCTGTGGGGTTTCTAAGTCCATAAATCTCAATATCAACAGAGTGCCCCATCTTTCTCCTCTGGAGTCACTTGTTGGGTTTGAATCACCAACCACTTGAGTATCGGCTGAGTACTTGTGCATTGCACCACCAAGGATCTCGAAAATGTAGCCATAAAGGGTCAAGATTGGAATTCATTTCTAAGAGCATTGGACAGTTGATGGCAATGCATTGCCTTAAAAAATTACAGGATTTCTTATTCATTTCTTTTTCTTATCTGATGATAAAGATGCAGCTACAAATCAGCTAACGTTTTACTGTCAAGGGGTAAATAGTAAATATCTTAAACTTTGAAGACAATATGGTTTCTTTTTCTTCTCATATAAATTTTTACTCTAGTTTTGGGTCAAAGTTTACAAAGCACCTTAGTTTTCTATTCAACAATTTGCACACATTTTGTTTCATGACATGGGTTGCAACCCCCTTTCTAGTACACTCTGCTTCCTATTTCCACTTTTCCTTCTTCCTACCCCTTTCTGCCTTCTAAGCTTTCTTTCTGGGCAAATGCTGTCCTTTTAGTGCATTCATTTATCCCTGATATTATTAGTCAATTTTCTTTCACGTTGACTGCAAGTTGATCCTTGGGGGGGGGTTAAGTTCAAGACTTGAAGGCTAACTAAGGTTCCACCAATGTGTCAGACCAGTAAGCCTGGCCATTTGTTAATAATTTTGAATTTGTTTCACTTTTTGATTATTTGTTTTCTCTTCCTGTGTCTAGGATCTTCCATTGTGATTTTGATCAGAGTATTCAGTAATGGTACCAGTTACAAACTACTTCTGATTTTGGAGTTGTGCAGTATGTGGTTCACATTCTCCACTAGTTCTTTGGACCCATTGTTTTCTTCAGTCATTGATGAGTTTCCCTCTTTTTTGCTATGATCTGAGAGAGACAAATAGTTGCACCTTAGATGGCGTCTCGAAAACTTTTAGAGCCTACTACTCTCCTTATAGGAGGTAGAACATTGTCTTTTTGGACTGATATACAAATTCCTTAGATGTCTCATGAGACTGTGGTCCTGTTTCCAAAATCAATGACTCATTCCTTCAAGGTGTTTGGTTAAGGCTAGGACAATTTCAGAACTTGAATGGAGACATGATTTCTGACACATTGTTCAACTGTGCTGTTGTAGCATGAAAGCAGCCAGAGACTGAACAGAAACAAATGCGTGTGGCTAGGTGTTCCTGTGAAACCAGGCATCTTCAATCTTCATGCTGTGGACGTGTAAGCCATTGATTCATTGCTGTGGGGAGGCTGCTATGTGCGCTGCAGAATGTTTAGCAGCATCCATTGATTCTTCCCACTAAATATTAGAACTGCCCTGCCTTCAAGTTGTGACCACCAAAAATGTCCCCAGAAATTGCTCTGGGGTACAAAATTGTGCTTGTTGAAACTACTGCAATAAAGCCTTTTTTTTAAAACTAGGAGGTGAGCAGGTCTGGCCCCTGAGCCCCAATGTTCCAAATGCAGATCTGCTGTTGTGATTAGGTGTCACAGAGTTAGTTCTGACTCATAGCCACAAAACAAATACAAGACGAAACAGGGCCCGGTTTTGAGCCATCCTCACAACTGTTGTTATGTTTGAGCCCACTGTTGCAGGCATTGTGTCACTCCATCTCACTGCAGGTCTCCCCTCTTTCACTGACCCTCTGCTTTACCAAGGATTATGTCCTTATCCAGGGACTTGCACTTCATGATAACATGGCACAAATAAATAGGAAAAAATATCACCATCCTCTCTCCCAAAGAGCATTTTGAGTGTAGTTCCTCCAGGACAGACTTGCTTGTTCTTCAAGTTCATCGTAGATTTAATATTCTTCATAAGTCAAATGCATTGAGTCTTACCTGGAATATCATATGCATATGAAGCAATTAAAATACCATGGCTGTGTCAAGTGAACCCTGCTCTTCAAAGTGACAAGTTTTCAAGTTCACATTTTAAAGAGGTCTCTGGAAGCGGATTTGTCCTAAGCACTAAGTCATTTGATTTCTTTCTTTCTTTTTAGTTCTATATGATTTCATTCAAAAATTTGCAGAGCAGAAGGAGGGACCTAATCCTTTGTTAGATGCTATTTTGACACATTATATATATTTTAACCATTTTAGCTTTGTTTTGAGCAAGAGGATGGGTCTGTTGGAGATCCTCACTACAGCATACTCAACCAGGTGCTCGGGATCTTGGGATGAGTAACACAATCCTTGGACTGAGTTCATAGTCAGTAAACCCTCTCAGCCAAACAGTGTTGGTTCTTCCCCAGGTAAACACAAGTGATCTTCTCCTCACAGCTATACATAAGCCCTTAACAAACCCCTGATCTGAAAGTTGAGAAGAATGGGGGAGGATCCTTTAATTTAGTGCCCACAACAAATCCAACCACCTATGAACTGCACGTTAAAAAATGCTTGACATTTAAAAGATGTTCCAGATTCAATGAACCAATTCAACTGTTTCCAAAATTTGTCACATAACATGCTTTAATGCTTAAAAATGTTACTGAATATAGCTTAACGAGACAATATATACAGCACTCTCTTATACTTGATGTTATTGATCCTCTGATGGTTATTATTTGGTAGTCTAACAAATAACAGATGAGAAACTACTCACAGCAGTAGAGTAATGCCCAGAGGGAATGTCATATTTAAAATTTGCTATTGAAATTAAACTAAGAAGAACAAAACAAAACAAAAAAAGGTCTACAAAACCAACACCCATGTTATTTTTAATGAGGTAGATTTTTTTTCCTATGCAGTAAGGTAAAGATAACAAAACAGATGCATACAATATTAAAATCTTTAAAACAAACAAACAAACAAACAAAAACTCTGGTAATAGTCACTTTCACAAACAAATAAACAAACTATCAGATGGAGTGATCAAACTCAGACAAGGGCCCAAAGTGATGTGCTGTTACTTGATGTGGTTAGAATCCATCATTAGTTTTGGATCAATCAGTTCTCTCCAGAAAACTGCAGTCCTCTTCTGAATCAGAACATATTCCACCACCTCCATTCCATATTCACTGTGATAAGCCAAATCCAGCTTTCCAGGTTCTTTCGAGGCAGTTACAGATGAAAGGATTTATATATCAACTTATTGGGCTCTGGATTGTGACGTAATGGTTCCCTTCCTTATAATCCAGACACATCAGGGTAGTAATCAGATGTTAGTTCCAAAAGTTTAAATGCAATCTTTTCTCCAACCTGGGGGCAGCTGCTAACAGTGATAACACACTATAATCCTTCTGGCTTATCTCTACAGGATTTTGGATAATAGTGGATGAGTTTGTTATCATTTCAGTTAACTGAAATGCTGCTTTTGATAATCATTGTTTTTACTTAAAACACAGGGAATGGTTTGCCCTGGACCTCATCCTCTTTCTGCAAGCTCTGACCCCTGGATTCTTTCCAAGAAAGGTCATCTCCTCTACCTTAAACTCATCCCAGATTGGCCGGGAGAGACAAGTTGAGAGGAGGGCCAGGAGCCTGTCTACCACCATTGGAATCAGAATGGTTCCATCCAATAGCACTTGGCATCTGTGATGATGACCCTGGCCCTGGACGACCTCTTCCTTCTAAGAGACCCACCATCTTTAAGAAGCTTGCAGCACACTCCAGGGTTCTCTGTGATGCTGTGCTCTGGTCATCTGACTTAGAACTGGAATCTGAGCTGGGAGATTATAGTTTGGCTGTCTTGCCTTTGATGAGGGAAAGCTTCACACGTGGTTTGTAACCCATTTGTGTGTAGGTGTGTTTCTCACAGCAGCCCCTGCCTCTGATCATACCTGTTGATATTGTCTCTGAGGACTACCTGACTTCCAAAGCAACATTGGTGAGACCATTGCTGGCCAGTTCATGAGAAGACTTGGATGTTGATGGGCATCTGGGCGTCTCCTTTGCACAAAGGCCCACCTTACCTCCTTTAATAAAGCTGTTTCTGGTAGAAGAACCCTTCAGAGGGCTGCAGTTCTGGATGGCCCACTCTTTCAATACCTGGTCTCCAGAAGACTTGAGGTTCTTGGCCTGCCATTTACATTCCTCTTTCTCATTTTTCTTGGGCCATTTTATTCTGGTCTCTTCACTGTCATCACTCCACAGGGGCTTTGATTTTTCTCTTGCTTCTTTCTCTCATATCCGCATGCCCGTATGACAGCCTTGGGTTCCAGATCTAGGGTCTTCTCATTGTTATCCTTCTCTTGCATCTTTCAATGTGTCCTTGAATATTTGTAACCTAGTGCATTGTCTTCATCATCTTCCAACTTTGCCTTTCTAGGTAATACATTAATACTGTACCTATTGCTGCCTGCTACTGAGTTCTCAGCAGCTCTGCCCTCTTCTAACTGAACTCTGAGGCAGTCGTTGTCTCAGGAGTGCCCCTGCTAGGTAGAGGCCTACGTCTGCCTCAGAACTGGAGCCAACTCAACATCTGCTCCAGTCGGCAAGAAGCCAGAAGACAATGCAGTTCAGCATCACTGGTGGTGGACAGTCAAATGGAAACCATCGTCTAACTATCACGCTGGCTGTCCTCTTATTCCTCATCTGATTTCTTGACTGCTGCTTCCATGAGCATTGATTGTGGATCCAAGTAAAAGGAAATCCTAGCCAACTTCAGTCTTTTCTCCATTTATCATTATATCATCTCTTGGTCCAGTTATGAGAATTTTTGTTTTCTTTACATTGAGTTACAATCATTACCAGATGCTGTATTCTTTGACTTTCATCAGCAAGTGCTTCCAGGACTCTTTGCTTTCAGCAAGCAATGGTGTTTGGTGCATATCGCAGGTTGTTAGTGAGCTCTCCTCCAGTCTGACGTTGTATTCTTCTTCATTTAGTGCGGCCTCTTCAAATATTTGATTGCCACAGAGATTGAACAGGAGCAGTGAAAGGCTAGAACCCTGACACACACACTTTCTGATTTTAAAGCTTGCACTGTCCCCTCCTTTTCTTTAACTGACTTCCTCTTGGTCTGTCCAGGTTCTGCCTCAGCACAATGAAGTGTTTTGGAATTTTCATTCTTCTGAATGTTATCTACAGTTTCTTCTTCTACAGAATTGAATGCCTGTACATAGTCAATAGTGCACAGGTAAACTTCTCTCTCATATCCTCTGATTTTAACCAGGAGCCATCTGACACTGGCAACATCCCTCGATCCACACTCTCTTCTGAATCCAGCTTGACTTTCTGGTGGCTCCCTACTGATGCACTGTGGTAACTGTTTTGGACTATCTTCAGCCAAATTTTACTTGCATGTCATATTAATCATATTGTTTAATAATTTCTGCATTCTTTTAGGTCACCTTTCTTTAAAATGGGCACCAACATGTATCTCTTGTAGTTGGTTGGGCAGGTAGCTGTCTTCCAAATTCTTGACATAGATGAGCGAGTGCTTCCGGTGCTTCATCAGTTTCTTGAAACATTTCTATTGATAGTCCATCAATTACTAAAGCCTTGTTTTGTGCTAATGCCCCAATGTCATTTGAGTGTCTCAATACCATTGCCTTTTAATCACATGCCACCTCTTGAAAAGCTTAGATTTTGACCGATTTTTCTTGGTACCTCAACTCTGCATTTCCTTCCTTTTTCTTTAGATGTGTTCTTCCTCCTTGAACATCTTGCCCACTGAATCCTTCTCAGGTTTGGACTTTTCCTTCAGCTTTTTCAGCTGGAGCAATGGTGAGTTTTACTTTCATTTGGGTTTTCTAAGGCTTTACTTTGTCTTCTTGAACTGCTCTTTGACTCCATCATTTCTGCCATTGGCTTTAACTCCTCTTCATTCAAAAGCAAGTTTCAGACTCTGTTTTGCCATCCACGTTGGTCCCTTCTCTTTTTTTCTGTCTTTTTAATTACCTTTTCTTTATGCATGCATGATGCTTTCGATAGCATCCCCATACCGGCCAGGTCTTCCTCATTGGTGTCTTATGTATAAAATCTGTTTTTGAGAAGGTCTCTACATTGTGGGGGTGTATACTTAAAGGATACATTTGGCTCTTGTGGACCTGTTTCAATTTTCTTCAGCATTTGCATATGCTCAATTGATGATCCACATTCAGGCCCTGGTTTATTTTGGCTGATGATATTGGACTTTTCCATCATCTCTTTCCACAGATGTAGGTGATTCCTGTATTGTATCAGGTGAGGTCCATGTAGATAGTCTCTATTTCTGTTGTTGATTAAAGGTATTTGCAATGAAGATGTCATTTTTCTGGAAAATTATATCATGTGATCTCTAGCTTCGTTTCTATCACCAAGGCCATATTTTCCAACCACTAATTCTTTCTCCTTATTTCCAACTCTCATTCCAGTCTCCAGTAATTATCAATGCATCTTGATTGCATGTTTGATTAATTTCAGATAATGGTTGGTACATAAATGTGATAGAAGTTGGTAGAATTCTTTATTTTTCTTTTGCAGTTGGTACATAAATTTAAATAATAGTTGTATTAACTGGACTTATCTGTAGGTGTATAGATATTACCCTATCCCAGACAGCTTTGTACTTCAAGACAGATCTTGAAATGCTCTTTTTGATGATGAATTTAATGTCATTCCTCCTCAATTTGTGATCCCAGCAGAGTAAACATAGTAAAATATGATCATCTGATTCCTGTGGCCAACACCAGTCCATTGAATTTCACTGATGCGTAGGGATATCAATTATTATGTGTTCCATTTCATTTTTGAAGGCTTCCAATTTTTCTAGATTCATCCTTCCTCCATTCCACATTCTGATTATTAGTGGATGTCTATACCTGTTTCTTGAGCTTTGGTGGTGGAGCAATTTGAAACCACCAGCCGCTTCTCAGGATAAAGATGAGGCTTTCTATTGCTTTAAAGAGTTACAGTCTCAGAAATCCACTAAGACAGTTCTATTCTATCCAATAATGTTATGCATTGGAATCAACTCACTAGCGAGTTATTGTTTGGGTGGGTGTTTCTTCTTAATTTGAATCATGCACAATTGCAAATAAGAGTCCTCAAAGCTTTGCTCCATTCACGACCTGAAAGTCACCTCTATTTTGAGGAGGCAGCTTCCCCAGTCATGATCTGAGAGCCTTTCAACAGGAAAGGCTCGTCATCCGGCACTACGTCAAACAATACTGTGCTGCTATTCATGAGGTCTCCTGGCCTAGTCCATCGGGGGTGGCAGGCCCCCTTCTCTTTCCTACCTGTCTTATTCTGGAAGCTCCTCCGAAACCTGTTCCCCATGGGTGGCCCTGCTGATACCTGACACACCAGTGGAATCTCTTCCAGCACTGCAACACATAAGCCACCACAATGTGGAGCCCTGGACTAGAAGAAAGAAAGAAAAAATGAGAAACTAAAAAATATCGTCATGGAACTCAATTTCTAGAGGGGAAATTAACTTACTCTGTTCTTCAAGTTCTTAAGCTCTCACCAAGCAGTCTTTGCAAACTTTCTTAAGTTAGGTAGAGGTTTTGGAGAGTGTTAAGTCAGCTTCAAATCACGGTGATCCTATGTGACACTGAGGGACAGCATCACTGGGGTTTGTAAGCTTCTCACTGAAAGGCTTGAATTCACCAGGGACTCTATGGGGAAATGGGCCTGGTGATCTTATCTCATACAGATTTAAGACAAGGAAACTCTATCGGGCAGTTCTACTCGGTCATATAGCATAAACGATGGGTCAGCATCAACTCGCCGGCACACCACGGCCATCTTTATGGGAGCAAATCATGAAGTCTTTCTCGTGTGGAGCTTAGAATTGCCATCTTTCCATGAGTGTCTGAACTGGAGGGCTCCTGGGCTACTCCTCAGACTGGCCAGTAGGGGCTTAGAGAGAGGCAGCGGAACAATGGATTTTAGAGTTCAGTGTTTACCTGCTCAAGTAAAGGATGCTGATTGTGTGTCTCAAAATCCCTTCTCAGTGAGAGTCCCACAATCCCTCTGTACCTTTTGTTAGATTGGTGGCAGTGTGTTGTTTTTAAAGCTAGCTCTCAGTAACGTGGCCATGGAACGGGAAAGCAAGAGCTGAATGCACTGTCAAAAGCAAGGGGTGAGTAGATCCGGAGGCCGAGCTCTGAGTCTGGGCTTGGCCTGTGACAGCAGGAAGTGGGGTCAGGGATTCCACATTTCATGGCTCCTCCAGTTTTTCCTGACTGGAGCTATGGTAACCAGGCTTGGGGGCATTTTACTTGTGGTTCAGGAAACTCTTTTGTCATGGGTCTGTGCACAGCCCACTTTTGCCTTTGTTGGTTGGTTTTTATAATTGTGGATGTTTACACAAACAAATATAAGAATACAGTCACTGTAATGCCCCTCCCCGCCCTGTCCCTCTGCCTCCCCTCACCAAAGGAAACCAGCCCTTTGGCAAATCTTCGTCTTCACAGTTTAGTCCCTTCGTCTTGATGTCCTCCTCTACCAGGTTGGAGAGTTCAAGTGAATGGGACGAAGGGACTGACTTCTCCCTTAGAAAACTCTATGTTTGCAACGTAGCCTTCATTCTCCCTGATGGTCCAGAGGCAAGTGGAAATGTAGGCAAATCAGCTTTGTGGGACACAAACACTATATATAATATAATGATATATGTGTATCTATACAATTTTATATCTATCTATCTATCTATCTATCTATCTATCTATCTATCTATCTATCTATGATTTTAACTCTGTTGAAGGTAGTTCCTTACGGCCAGGGCCTTTACGCTAAAGCCAGAAAAATGTGTTGCGTCAAAAAATATTTTTCTTCTGACCACCAAATAGATTTAAAAAATAGATTGTGGCCTTTTCCTTTCCTCGGCCACTTCTCTATTTTAACGTTACAGGAATTGTATCATGTGTATAGATAGCTCTGTTGCACGGAACTCCGTCTATTTGCCCCTGGGGCGGCAGTACTGCCATGGTAAACTTCAACACAGCGTGTAATGTATGGTCTAATTTTAAAGTCTTCAAAATGCCAATTTATCTGATTTTTACCAGACCAGGGAGATAAAGCAGTCATGCCCCTGTGCAGCGCAACATTTCTATGCGCTCAGAATTGAACCTCAGGGAAGACGGACAGACACATGGGCTGGCGCACCGCATGGGCTGTGACTGAGGAGGCTGGTGCGTTCGTGCGTGCGAGAGCGAAGATAGCAAAGAGAAGAGGCACTTGGGGACGGCGTGGGAGGCGGCGGCGACAGCGCAGTCCCTTGTGGCGGCATGAGTACCTTTAATAGCCATTTGCATCGCTCCTGATTTAATGTGGGAGAAATTGGAATCTTGGTGTTATTTGTCCCTGATCCTTTTGGGTGAGATGCTAGCGACCTCCAGTGGAGTGTTTGTGGAATTGCTCTCACTGTCCTTGGACGCCAAGTACTTCACTAAGCCCCTAACCAAGCCATCAACTCTTTCAAGAACAAACAATTTGTATTCCCAGCCCTTACTTTGAAATGAATATACCTTACGTACTTACGCACATAATTTCCAAGTAATAAAACCTCCTTTTTGTATATATAAGTTAATATACAAAATAATTGTAATATATAAAATGAAATCGTCTGTATCAATATTTAGTGAGATGTGTTTGGCTGCTCACTCTGAGGTTAGAAGTTATAAAGAAGGTCAGAAACATAAAGCTATCTCCCCCTGTAAAACTTAACGTCTTGGAAACCAAAAAGGGCAGACCTACCCAAGTCCTATAGGGCCATTATGCATTGGATTCTACTAGAAGGCAGTGAGATATTTCTAAATACGTGCATGCTCCGATCTGAGTAGAATAGAAGCCTTAAGTAGATCTGAGTAGAATAGAAGCCTTAAGTAGTCAAAGGCTGACACCGAGTCACAGAACCACTGGAAATGTGAGCATAAGCGCAGGAAGTTGAAGGACATTGTATTGGGATCCGAAAGGCCAGCAGCCAACATTGCTGTGAGGTGCACTTTCCCAAATAGGTTAGCAGCCTAACATATAACCCACAAATTACCACGTGGCCCTGAAGCAATGGCCCTGGTATGGTAAGCCAGAAGAGACAGCCCCTATGGAAAGCCACCTCCCTATGCCTTCCCTGACCTCAGAGGACATTTCTTGTCCCATAGGAATCTTGTCTAGGAATAGTTCTTGTGGCTGTTAGTGGCAGTGTAGCAGGCCCTTGGCTCATCGCAGCTCCTTGAATAATGGGATCAGACTGTTACTGGTTGGTATTTGGAGGGAGGTAGATAACGTGGGCTTTCCTCCAAGTTCATGTTAGCCTGGAAGCTCCCTGGAAAACTGTTCAAGCTCAGAGGCGCACGTGTTGCACAACAGCGGTTGCACATGAAGCTCCCTGGCTGAAAAACAGGCCTCCGTCTCCCACACGGGAGGTGTGACTTCTCCCAGTGGATCCACTGCTATTTCATGGATCTGGAAAGGTGGGGTCTTGATACTTTTTCCTTCTCGGAGGGACTCGAGATGCTGGGTCTGGGATTACAGAAGCAGTGGGGAAGGGAGAAGGAAGGGAATATTCAGAGCGAGTGAATGGCCAAACCCCAACCAACTTACCCTCATCAGGTCAGTTCTGACTCACAGGGCAGACTAGAACGGCCCCTGGAGGGCTCCAGGACTGTAAGTCTTCACGGGTGCAGAAAGCCTCATCTTGCTCCTTTGGAGAGGCTGGTGTTTTCAAACTGCCTACCTTGTGGTTAGCAGCCCAATGCATTATCACTATGCCACCGGGGATCTAGTGCATGGCAAAGCAGGTTCAAGGCCAGGACTGTATGGTTCTCACCTCTGCGCAGCAGGTGAGGTGAAAGCCAAGTTCTGACAGCAGATCTGATTATCCTCAGACGCATAGCCTTAGCGTTGCACTAGCGGCTCCCACTGGGTGTGTTTGTCCTAACTTCAAAAGCGCCCCTCGCTGGTAGAAAGGTTAATGTTATCTGTCAACTAGGCCAGACCATGATTCTCAGTGGTTTGGCAGACAAACCTCATCTGTCCTCATTTTCTGATCTGATGGGAATAGTTGACCAGTTGGAATGGGAGTTCCTTTGGGGGCGTGGCCTGCACCCAATATACAAAAAGCTAAGTTCACTGGCATTGATGGGATGTCGACTCATAGCCACCTTGTAAGTTAAGGTAGAAATGCCCCTGTGAATTTCCGAGACTGTAACTCTCTACAAGACTAGAAAACCCGGTCATTCTCTCCCAATATACAAAAGGGCTTCAAAATATTCGTGAATAATTCCATTGTCTTGTCACTTCATTTTCCATCAATTTTTGGAAGCCCCCACATGCACGAATGTTTTGATAAACCTTACGCTCTCTCTATGTCCTGCATTCGTCTCATCATTCTCTGACCCTCTGTTCTTGCTGCATGAGAAGCCTGCAGCCTGAAGCCTGCAGTGTGACCTGCAGATGTTGGCTCTGATAGGCCTAGCAACCATGCGAGTCAGGAGAAGCCTCCAGTGAGATACTTTGGGTCTTGCCAGTCTCCATAATTCACATGAGCCATTTCTTTGAAGTAAATATCTCTCTATATTTACACACATGTCTGTGTTACTATGGGTTGACTAGAGAAACAAATTCATAGACACTCAAATGTGTATAAGAAAGAGCTTTATATCAAGAGCAATTGTATATGAAGAACACGTCCCAGCCCAGTCCAGATCAAGTCCATAAGTCCAATATTAGTCCATATGTTTGATATCAGACTGTAAATTCCTCCTCAGACTCACACACGCATGCAATGATGCTAAATGCAGGAAGATCACAAGCCAATGGGCGGAAAGTCTTGTGGATCCAGTGGTGGTGGAAACATCTCAGTGTTGGCATGGGTCTCCAAGTGGCCCCTCCAGATCCAGGGCTCTGGCTTTATCAGTGTAGTTCCATGTGGCTTGTCAACAGGAATGTCTGACAAGGAAAATGTGTGTCCCATCCCCAGGGAGGAAGACAGGAGTTCCCAGAACCCTCAGGAGAAGGCCATGCCCACACAAAGGCTTCTTTAGCTATGACCTGATTGATAGGCTAGACCCCACCCCTTGGCAAGTTGACAGGAGATTATGTAACTGCCACAATGTGTCACTGGATTTGCTTTTTCAGAGAAACTAACCGAAGTTAGATCTGGCCTCACCAGATCTCTTTTCTGTGATTGTTAGGTGCCTTCAGATTAGTTCCAACACAGGGTGACCCCGTGTACAACAGAATGAAGCACTGCCCGGGCCTGTGCCATCCTCATGAATGTTCTTACTTGTGCGTCCACTGTTGTGGTGACTTGTGCCAGTCCATCTTGTCCAGGGCATTCCTCTTTGTCACAGCCCCTCTCCTTTACCAAGTGTGAGGCGCATCTCCTGACAACATGTCCACAGTCTCCTCAGCCTTGTCTCTAAGGATCATTCAGGCTGTACTTTCTCCAAGATAGATTTATTTGTTCTTTTAGCAGTCCCTGGTACGTTCAACATTCTTTGCTAGCATCAGAATTCAAATGCTTTGGTTATTCTTTGGCCTTCCTTATTCAGTGTCTAGCCTTCACGTGCATAGGAGGCGATTGAAAATACCCATGTCTTGAGCCAGGTGCACCTTCTGCCTCAAAGTCACAGCCTTGCTTGTTAACACTTTAAAGAGGCCTTGTGCAGCAGATTTACCCAGTGCACTGTATCTTTTGATCTCTTGACTGCTGCTTCCATGAGCATGGATTGTGGATCTAAGCAAGACAGAAATCCTTGAAAACTTTGATCTTGTCTCCATTTATCATGCTGCTACCTATTGACCCCATTGTGAGGATTTTGGTCCTCTGTACATTATTCAGTTGTCATCCACACTGAAGGCTGCAATCCTTGATCTTCATCAGCAAGTGCTTCAATTCCTCCTCACTTACAACAACCAAGGTTGTACCATTTGCAGATTTCAGGTCGTTAATAAACCTTCTGTTAATCCCGATGCCGCATTCTTCTTCACATAATCCAGTTTCTCCAATTATTTTCTCATCTTACATATTGAATAATTATGGTGAGAAGATACAACCCTGACACACTCCTTTCCTGTTTTTAAAAAAAGCATGTACTATTCCTTTTTCTGTTGGCACAGCTGCCCCTTGATCTACATACCAATTCAACAGAAGCCCAGTGGAGTGTTCTGATGTTCCCGTTCTCTCAGAGCAAACCAGCCTCTGACAACCGCAGGGTGCATAGGTACAACAGTAAGGTTATAACACACAAAGATCATGGTAAAGTCATAGAGCATAAGAGAGATAGGAGAGAGAATAAAGGAATCAGACACATTTCATGGTAGCATGCTTACCTTCGGGACACCAGGATCTCAGCCACCTGATCCACGCAGAGAGAGGAGGAAAGAATATATTTCTAACCAAGGCTTATATATACTAATTATATCATACTTCCATCATAATTGGAAGGGGTTGTAGAATCGGCACACATCAATTGGAGGGGGACAAGCTAGGGGTGTACATGCAATCAGAAGGGGGGTGACACTAAGGATACACATGTGACAAGATGGACGAACCCTAGATTCAAGATGGCAGGCTAACATTGGTCCTCCTTGAGTTGACTTGACCTTGTCTCTGGGCTCTCCTTCAGGGAAAAAATGCACTGTCCTTATCAGCAGGGAGTGGGCCCCACCTCGGGTGTGATAGACTATAGGGGCTGACTGATCTAGATGGCTGATAACCCTCAGGGAGATAACCTCTAAGCAGCTTGCATTGACCTCCAAGTGGACAGTCATTTACCATGTGATGCATGCAGTGTCTTAGGTTTGGCATATATTTGGGGGACAACCTGGGGAAAAACCCTTCAGCATCCCACACCATTCTTCTCAAAGCTATCCATAGATTTTTATAATCCACACCGCTGAATACCTTTGTATAGATAATGTAGTAGTTAATCATTTGTCAATTTGAGGATTAAGAGTGTAGGGGTGGAGTCTAGGCTGTCAATCAGGTTATAGCCAATAAGGCCTCTGTGTGGGCATGGCCTTCCCCTAAGGATTCTAGGAGTTCCTATTTTTCCTCCTTGGAAGGGAGACATCTCTCTCTCTTTCTGCTGACTCCCTTTAGACATCCCTGAGGAGAAGGCACATGGACCTACCCTGATGCAACCCTGGAAGCTGGAAAAGCCACATGGAGACCCCTGCCAGCTCTGAGATGCTTACAACGCCACTGGATCCAAAGAATTTCTAACCACTGGCCTGTGATCATCCTGCATTCAGTGTCATTGCATGTGTTTCATGAGTCTGAAGAGGACTTTACAGATTGGTATCAGACATATAGGTTAATATTGGACTTATGAGTTTGGACTGGACTGGGTTGGGATGATTTCTTAATGTACGATTACCCTTTATATAAAGCTCTGTCTTATATACATATGAGTCTCTCTGGATTTGTTTCTCTAGTCTACCCAGTTAATAAAACACAAAGTAAACATCTTTCTAGTAGTCTCAGCTTTGAGCCAAGATGCATCTGACATCAGCAACGATATCCCTTGTTCCATGTCCTCTTCTGAAGCCAACCTGAACTTCTAGTAGCTCCCTGACGATGTACTGTTGCAACCATTATTGGTTGATCTTCAGTAAACTTTTACTTGATATCAATGATGTTGTTCGATAATTTCGGAACTACATTTAGTCACCTTTCTTTGGAATGGCACAAATATGGATCTCGTTCAATCAATTCTACTGGTCCTTGTATAGACGAGGGCTTCCAGTGCTTCCTCAGCTTGCTGAATCATTTCAGTTTTTATTCCACCAATTCCTGAAGTCTTGTTTTCGATGGATGCTTTCAGTGAAGCTTGGACTCCTTCAGTACCAGCAGTCCTTGCTCATGTGCTGCTTCCTGACGTGGTGGTACGCGGACTCTTCTTTCTACTTTCTTCTTTATCACAGTGCCTCTGCGTATTCTGTCTTCCAAGAGACATGTCCGACATGCTTCCACTTCATTCAATACGTTGCCAATAGAATCTTTTTTATTTTAAATTTTTATTAAATACTTTTATTGGGGGCTCTTACAGCTCTTATCACAATCCATCCACTCATCCATTGTGTCAAGCACAGTTGTACATATGTTGCCATCATTATTTTCAAAACATTTTCTTTCCCCTTGAACCCTTGGTATCAGCTTATTTTCCCCCTCTCCCACCCTCCCTCCCTCCTGAACCCTTGATAATTTATAAATTATTATTTTCATATCTTACATCGCTCAGCCTCTCCTTGGGATCTCCCTAAATGATCTAGATTTCTATTACCTCCTTTCACCCACTTTTCTGTTGTCCGTACCCCTCCCGCCCATCCATGGGAGGGGGTTATATGTCGATCCTTGTGACCAATTCTTCCTTTCTCCCCCACCTTCCCCTTAGCCTCCTGGTATGTTGCAACTCAAGGCTTGACTTTTTCCCCTTTAGTTCTTTCGGTTTAAAACACGCTGCGTGAGTCCTTCCTTTTGGGGTTTTCTAACTCTGATCTCGTAGACCTGCTCTTCCTCAATCTTAGCTCTGGGTAAGCTCCCCTGACAAAGCAGCAAAGCATCCGGCAGAGAGAACTTGCTATGGACAACAAACGGGAAGACTGCAGGAGGAGCTTGACTTGCTGGTTTCTGATGGGCAGAAGCAGCACAAATGGCCTATCGCAGTGGTCCTCAACCGTCCTAATACCTCAAACCTCTAACAGAGTTCCTCAGGTCATGGTGACTCCCAACCATGCAATTATTTCCATTGCTACTTCATAACTGTAATTTTGCTACTGTTATGATTTGTAATGTAAATATCTGATATGCAGGATGTATTTTCATGGTTACAAATTGAATATAATTAAACATAATTAAAGCACAGTGATTAATCACAAAATGATATATAATTATATATTGTGAAATATTTACGTGTTTTCTGATGGTCTTAGGCGACCCCTGTGAAAGGGTTGTTCAACCCCCCAAGGGGTCACGACCCACAGGTTGAGAACCGCTGGCCTATATTTTAAGACAGTATACCTTCAAGTGTAATACAAGACACACTCATTTTAGTTTTGTTTTTTTTAAATGTATTCCTCACCAAATAATATTAGCAATGCTGACTTAACTTGTCACACACATAAATCTCACAAACTCTGATGGGCAAAGTTTTAACTTTGCTTCCTCCAACAGAACCTTCCCTCTCGGCATACCCTGTCTACAGACCCTCCCAATGCGGTGTCTCAGGAAGCAGTGCTGCCAGCACTGGCCGTGCCAGGAGGGCTTGTCACAGCAGTGGCTCCTCCTCAGCTCACAGCTCAGGACCACCACCCCCGCTCTCCTTCCTCTTGTGAGTGATGTGGGAAGTGGTGCAAGGGCTCCCGGCTCTGGCTTCGGTGACTTCCATTGCTTAAGGGACATGTATTTCAGATTTCTCAGCTCCAACTTTCCACCACACACTTCCTGCCTCTGGGGACCCTCTCTGTGTCTCCCGGACCTCTCTCAACTGCTCCCAAGTTCTCAGCAGCCCAGGTACTGTGCTGCGGGGTATTACTAAGCTCCCAGCAAGAAGACCCTGGCTCAGCCTCTCCTTGGGATCTCCCTAAATGATCTAGATTTCTATTACCTCATCCTCCGGGCTCCTTCAGTAGGTCTTGGCCTAAATGTCTCTCCTGAATAAAACCCTCAGACTCTGAGACATCATCTCCCTTGTCCACCCAAAAGGATTTTCATCTTCTCAGCATGTGGGCCTAAAATTGGCACAAAGCAAGCCCACTGAGTGCAGCAGTGGTTCTTAGCCAGGAATGGTTCTGTGCCCCCTGGGAGACTTGTGGCAATGTCTGGAGACATTTATTGTTGTTTTTCACAAGTTCATGTTTATATGGCTTTTTTTCACCATGGTCTATACCTCCCACCAAATGATTGTAGATAATCACTGTAGGGGTTGGTCAGAGGCAGGAAGTGAGAGTCCTCACTACCACAGAGCAGGTAAAGGACTAGCGCGTGTGCTTTGGACCCCTGTGATTTCCCTGAGTGCCATGCAGGCATTGGAGTTAGAGAGAGAGTGGTGGCACCTAAGACTGCAGAAGATGGCACACAGTAGGGCCAGGAGACCTGCAGGAGAGGGCACGGTGGATTTCCTGGCTCACAGAGAAAGGCATTGTGTTAATCTGGGTACTTTAGAGAAACAAATCCTTAAAAACTCATATGTATAGGAGAAAGTTTTATATAAAAGGTAAGTGCACATCAAGAAAACATCCCAACCCAGTGCTGTCCAAGCCCACAAGTCCAACATTAGCGCATATGTCCAACACCAATCCACAAAGTCCTCCTCCATCTCACAAAGCACACGATGATGCTGACTGCAGGAGGAAAGCCGAGTTAGTGCATGTGTAAGCATCTCAGTGTTGACAGGGGTCTCCACATGTCTGCTCCAGTACCCAGGGTGGCATCAGGGTAGGTCCATGAGGCTTCTCCTTGGGGATGTCTTGCAGGAAGTGAGCCTTGCCAGCTGAAGCAGGGAATTGGCTAAGGCAGCTGTACCCTGGTCCGACCATCAGAAAGCAAGAGACCGAAGAATTAGAAAGCTGAGGCTCACCCAGCCATTTATCTGTCCAACCTTCAATTAACCCCACATGTGGTTATCAGCCAGGTTGGCACAATAAACTTTAACTATCTCAGTCATTGACAGTGGACAGACTGGCCCAGGAGTGAAACAGCGGAGCGCTTTCGGATCAAGGCTACCGAGAGAATGTGGTGGCCCAAGCACTTATTGACTGAGACAAGGAGCCTGAGCAGTGCCTGCAGAAGCTGAGCTGAAGGATCCAGTGAAGTGACTCAGGAGCTGAGCGGCCACAGGCTAGAGAGAGTCTTGCCTGCAGGTTCAGCTGAGAAGAGATGATCCTTCCTGAGTCTTTCCTGATCATGAATTGTAACCTGTTACTTCTCTGATAAACCTCGTGGTTCTAAGTATGGTCTGTAAGTTCTGTGGCCATTGAAACACATGATCAAACCTAGCAGAGGACCAGAGAGAGCTATGTAGGGGTGGCTAGTGTCAGAATTTGCATTACAAAAAGTTGGAGAGAGGAAATAGGTCAGACTTCCAATCCAAAGATCAGTCTGGGGCTGATGTGGACGATGGTTCTCTGCTCCCTTCACAACATCATCTTCACAGAAGCTGCTATTGGGGTCAGTGGGCAGAGACCACAGGCATCAGATAGTGCAGCGGACAGCTCCCTAAACAAAGAGTCATCCTGCCCAGAATCTCAATAGTGTCGAGGGGCAGAAACCCTGGTGTAGGGACAACCTTCAGCTTCTTCCAAGTCCGTCAGTTCTTGAACTTTTAGGGTGTGAGATAGTTCATGTTCATTGTGCCAACATGGCCAATGAACACATGTGGGATTAATTGAAGGGCGGAGAGATAAATGGCTCCGCGAGCCTCGCCTCTCTTGTCTCTTGCTCTTTGATTATCGGACCAGTGTGCAGCTGCCTTGCTTGTTCGGTGCCTCTGTTTTCAAGCTACACTACCTGTGGGACACCTAACCTGTGGGGTGTGCCACTGTAATTTGAGGTTCCTTCAAGACCTGCTTTGCCACACAATTGGAATTTACATCTCTTGAGCTGGGGACTGTAAGACCCTGTCATCTGGCTGACTGTTGGTGACCTGCCTTGCTATTGTTTGCTGCCTGTTCCCGGATAGCCTGACTGTTGTTTGCTGTTGTTTGCTGACTGTTGTTTGCTGCCTGTGCCCGGATAGCCTGAATTGCTCCATGGTGACCCTCAGGACTTGAAGGACTGCCAGTGTCTCAGCTGTCTCATGGGAGTGAGTGCACTGAGCCATTTGTACTGCTTTATAATTTAATTAACTCTTTATTTTTTATGTTATCTATATCTATCTATCTATCTATCATCTATCTATCTATCTATCATCTATCTATCTATCTATCTATCTACATAATTATTAGAATTCTGGTTTGTTTCCTTAGAGAACCCTGTCTAACATAGGATGCAATCCCTTCCCTGCTCTTCCGCCATGCCCACTGTTTCTCTCCTAAAGCTTGGCTCTTTAATGGGAAGTTCTGGGTTTTCAGAAGTTCATCTTTGCATTGGATCTCAAAGCCTGTTTTAGAAATTAAAAACAAAGACTTGGAATCATAGTGTTCTCCCCTTCATCCCTCCCTCTGAAAAGAAATACGTGTCGGCTGGCCATTCTGGCTTTACCTTGGCAGGGCCAAGTTCTACAAAAGGCTGACTGCCTCCGAATATGTCACTACAAAAATCACACTGATTTTTGAAAAATCTTAATTCAGTGCAGGATTTTTTTTAGTTGAGTTCTTTGTTTAGCCTTTATATTTGTGAATGATCTCCACCTAACTTTTATCCTAAACTAGACAAAAGTCTACTCACTGTTAAGGGGAAATAGAACCCAGGAGGGAAAAGTTGCCATCAAGCCCAGCTGGCTTAGCTTGGCCCCATATGGGTCAGAGAAGGACTGTCTCCCAAAGGGTTTTCAACAGCGGACTCAAGCTTTCTTCCAAGGTGCCTGTTGATACATTCTAACCTGAAACTTTTCCAGTGACAGTCAAGTAAGAAAGCTGTTCACACTGTCCAGGTCCTCCATCAGATAATAAGGTGGCTTTATTCTTACATATGGAGAAAATGAATAGACAAGGGTAAATCAAAGTGCCTTCATGCTTAATAATAACAGCCTTTAATAAACAAAAATATCAGCAAGTGAAGCTTTATTGCTGCTCACGTTCTTCTTGTGGTCTCTAAGCTTACTTCTGACGGTGCTATTTTCCCCTCTTTCCCCCGTTCATGAAGAATCCGTGCCGTTCACTTTGACGGTAAACACTTCATAATGACAGCTTGGGCCTCCTGGAGGGACTTTGGGACTAAGGGGAAGGGGCAAGACCAGGGCAGTAGGGGTGTTGGGGTTTCCCAAGGAAATTCTTGTGGGGCAGCCCTGTTACCCCAAAGGACAAGGGAGTGCTTTGTCTTGATGAGAAAATGTCCCCGTGCAACTTACCTGGCCTTTTCTCACCAATGCAGTTTTCAATGTTCCTAAAACTTTTTCCTCATAAGCCCGTGTGAGTGTCTGTGTCTTTGAGGAAACCTATCAACATTATACACCTTTGGATCCCCCAAACACTCACCATAGCCTCTGGGCTGACTTATCTACCTCGAAATTAACTGGTCTTTCTGATTCTCCCGGAATCCACTGTTTTGACTGGATCTTACTTTTGAAGCTACCCTTAAGAGACTAAGACAAGTATATTCATGAGACATCTCGTCTCCATTCACCAAGAACAGAGACATGCGTAAACTCAGTTTGTTTGGAGATCAACCCAGACACACACGAGCTGAGGCCCTAGTAGCAACACTTTTTGGCATACTGTGTGCTTGAAAATACAGTGTGACTGTATTCTCCTTCAACCCCCCAGTGAAGGGCAGCCTGCTGCAGTTCTCACACTTACCTTTTTTAAGGAGGCCACAAACAGGTTTGCCCATGATAGTGCTCTCTCCACAGCTGGTTCTGAACAGGAATAGATGGTGAAGAAAGCAAAGACGAGCTTTGAATTCAACTGTTATATGTGAAACATCCGAAGCTCGGGAGGTGGAATGAAGTGCTCCATTTTGTCTGTGTTCACGGGCAATGAGTCAGACTCCAGGTGAGTCCATGAATGCAGAGTAGAATGATTCCCTAGGGTTTCCAAGGCTGTGGTTTTTCAGAAGGCGCCACCAGGTGTGCCCCCCATAGTATCTCTGTGTGGGTTTGAACCACCAACCTTTCGGTTAGTAGTCCAGTGCTTAGCCATCTGTGCTGTCCAGGGCCAGCAACCCTCAGTCTTATAAGAAGGCTTCCAACTCAGTAACCAGAGAGAGAGAGAAGAAGAAGAAAATATTATATATATATACATACTCAGTGACACACAGTGGGTTCAACTTTGGGTTGCTAACTACAAGTCAGGGGTTCAGGCCCACAACCCACTCCTCAGGAGGAAGATGAGGCTGTCAGCTCACATAAAGATTTACAGTTTCAGAAACTCTATGTAACAAGTCTATTTTTCCCATATGTTTGCCATGAGTCTGAATCAGTCTGAGTCAATCAATGAGAGTGAGCAACAAGAGAACCAACCAGATTTCCACAACCACAACCACAACCACATCACCTTGCCGTACACTGTGCAAGCCCTGGCATCCGTAGCAGGGGGCACCAGAAAGCTGAAGTGTAGTGTCTCGAAGAGGAGGGCCTTTGGGTCTCCTGTTGAATTAAGCTTTCCAACACCCTCTGAAGGAGCCCTGGTGACACAGGGGCCTCTGCACTGAGCTGCTAGATGCAAGGTCAGCAGTTCAAACCCACCAGCCATTTCTGTGAAAAAAGATGAAGCCCATAAAGATTTTAAAGTCCCCAAAACCCCAAAAGGCACTTCTACACTATCTTATAGGGTCACTATAAATAAAAATGGCCTACTCAATGGCCACGACTTTTGGAGTTTAATGGCCTTTTAGTGCCTCATAAATCCTGAGATTGCCAGATCAAAGAGTGAGTTCACCAAACCGACTTCATATTTTAAAACATCTTAAATTTAGACCAGACACCAGCAAACCGAAGACTGTGCTATATGTTCTAAGAACTTAAATCAGGGTGGTGGTGGTGGAGGTGGCGGTGGTGGGGGTGGAACACCTCAATAAAGTCATGGATCAAGATCATTACGATGACCGTGGCCTCTTCTCAGGAGGACTTTGAAGCTAAGCCCAGACAAGCCTCCAGCATCCACCAGCCTCCAGTCCTGATCAGGCCCGTTTGGGCCCAAATTTACCCTAAGAAGAAGATTGGGGGTGGGGGAAATTGATTTTAAGCTTCTTCCTCAGTACCTTTTAGAAACATTTGAGTTGCACTGTGGGCTTTAAACACACACACACACAAAGAAACTTTGATCCTACTTAGAGAAAGTTCCTCTCATACGTTTTGTGAGAAAATAACTATGTTGTGAGTGTTAAGAAACAAATCTGTCTTGGAAGAAGTACAAGCAGAAAGCACCTTAGAAGTAAGGATTCTCATGTACGTTAGGCATATCATCAGGAGAGGCCAGTCCCTGAAGAAGGACAGCATGCTGGGTAAAACAGAGCATCAGTGAAAACGAGGAAGATGTTTAACAAGAGAGACTGACACAGAGGCTGCAACCATGGGCTCACATATGACAACAGTTGTGGGAATGACCCAGGCCTGGGCGTGTTTCATTCTGTGGTGCACAGGGTCGCCACGAGTTGGAACTGACTCAGGGACCTGAGTGGACATCACTAACAACAACAACAACTATAAACCTGGAAAATATAACTATCCTTTTTCTCTTTTTTAAAGGGGTAACTCTAAGAGACAGGTACCCAGAGACTTTGCCTGAGCCAATCTTCCCCACCTTACTCCTCAGGGATCTCGGGACCTGCCCCTAACTGCCAATTCAGGTGGGTAGTGTGTGGTTCAGGGTCTGTGCCCCACACTTTTAAGTCTGACCCTCTCTCCCAGATTCTCAAGCTCTGATATCTATTATGGGCAGGTGATAATGAACTAAACCAGGGCTCATAATGGGCATGACCTTGTCTCCCAATATCTGGGAACATCTTCAGTTGTCACAATGGGGAATATGTTCTACTAGAACCTAGTCAGTAGAGGCAAGGACCATTGTTAAATGTCCTACTTTACACAGGAACACCCCCCCCCCCTCCCCGAATTACCTGGCCCTACATGTCAGTGGCACCAAGTTTGCAAAGCTCTGACTTGGAACAAAACACTTGCTCTTGTTCTTTTGTCTTTCTATCAAAGAGATAAAAGGAATCCATTCATCTCCTTCCATTTCTGGCCTAATTTTGGGTTCCAGTCAGTGGCGGCACATCTGACTGTCACTAGTATTTAGCGATCATATTCAGAATTTTACCGGGCCTTGGGAAACTGCCCACACAAGCAGTTTGAGCAAAAATGGTTGGACTTTTCTAATCTTCTAGGTAATTTCCACTTGGGTGCTGGTACATTTCATCCACCCCTCTGCTGTCTTTGGGTGTTCTCTCTGGAGGATAGTCGAGGCTGGAAGGGGCAGGTCGTCTTTCTTGAACCTGCAATATTTCTCTGAAAACTTCACACCCAAGGCAAGGGAACCATCGGCAGTCTTCAACCCCACCTAACTAAACCAGAATAGGCGAAAGAACCCACATGGTGTAGTGAGTTAAGCAGGGAGCTGCTAACAGCAGGGTTGGCAGTTCCAACCCACCAGCTGCTCTGCAGGAGAAATATGAGACCGTCTCTTCCCGGAAAGATTTACTGCTTCAGAAACCATAGGGAGTTGTTGGATCCCTTCTATCTTCCAGGGGGCTCTGAGTTGGAATCAACTCCACAGCAGTCGGTTAAGGCTATGTTCCAGGTCTTACAGCCCCCCTCACCCCCCACCCCGCCACAACCCCCACTCTGGTTGCCTGAATCCAGAGAAGTACTCTTTATGGTATGATGGATTGAGAGTATCCAGCTGGGTTATGAAGAACCTTGGGGTTCTCCGAAGTGTTTGGGGGCCTTGCTCTTCATATGGAGCAGGTCCGATGTCTAACTCTTGTATGGGGTAGACGTTCAGCACCAAGGAAGTGTAAGGAAATGGTCGAGAGAGTTCAGAGAAGATGGGGCAGACCCCTGGGAGACAGTGGAGAGGATGTCGTGGTCCCAAAGGCCCCGTGCCAGTGATCCTGCTACCTTTCCACAGAGCAGAAGCGTGGCCTTGGGAATGTCCTCACAAGCTCCACAGGATGAGTTTGAGGGAGTCTGGCTATGGTAAGAGATTCAGATGGGAAGGTGGGGTGGGCAGCGGGGCTTGATAGCTGGGGAGGATATAGTCACACCCACTACCAAGTCTGCCCTGGCCACCCTCTTGCTCATGGTCAGTGAGAAGAGTCCCCTACCCCATGGATGATTGCTTCTTCCCTCCTCTCTCCAGCTCTGCTTGTCTTCCTCGCTGGCAGGGCCTGCAGTGTGGAGGGGAAGAGCTGGCCTCCTGTCCTTGGGCAGCCTCCTGCCAGCACCTGCTGCCTCTGCCAAGGGCGGGGGCATTGAGCCATGTGGCAGCCATGGTTTCTACTGCTCAGGACACACCTGTATCACCAGGAATATCTGTCCTGGCCATAGTCCATTGACGCTGGTTGTTTGGTTTACCCAAACCCAAGCAATCAGTCAAACTGAGACCTTGCTGGAAAGGCTGACACGGTGGGAGGGGACAGAAAGGGCTGCCCTCAAGTAGACTGGGAACTAGGTACAGCCCAAACTGGTCATCGGAGACATTTGCTATCTTAAGCCAAACTTTAGTTAGTCTATAATACTTTAAGACACTTCCTGTTATATTGGTTGGTAGTAAAACAAAACAAGAAACAAGAACAGACAAGAAATATCAGCAAGCCTCCTTCTTAAATATGATAGTTCCGGATGGATGCAGAACATGCATTGAATGAGCGATCACAAAGGAAAAAGAAATAACCAATAATGTTTCAGCAGCAGCCCCTGCATGAAGCCTCGTGCATTCACTGCCGTCCAGTCCACGCTCACTCAGAGCCACCCTGTGGGGCAGGGTAGAACTGCTCCTGCCTCTCTGAGTTTCTGAGACTGTCACTGCTTACAGGAGCACTGAGTGGCCGGTCGTTTCGAACTGCTGACCTTTCAGATCGCAGACCGATGTGTAACCACCAGGTAACAGATCTCTGTAAGAAAGCCTACCCCACCTTAACTATCAGTCTTGTACGAACACAAGCACTTGGGTCTTCTTGATTTTTGTCATCATCATTCTTGGGCTTGGGCTGACTGGTGTTTCTTGACTAGTTGGCAGTGAATGTTTTCACATTTTCTCCCCGCTACATCAAAGGTTCCGGCAGCCGCCTCTCTCCCAACAACAGGGCACCATCCTGCAGAGTTTCTGCTCTAGCAGCCCTGCCGGGGATGGGGTAGTGGGCAAGCACAGGGAAGCCCACGCTGACCTTGCTGACCAGATGCCCGTCCCTGCACGTGCAGGGGTTTTCAACCAGCCTGCATAAAACAGTCTGAGGGAGCTTGGGAGATAAGCAAACAAACAAAAACAAGGGCCCGCCCCCAGACCCGGGACTGAAAATCCCAGAGAAAAGGAATGGCCAGGGCGGAGCAGTGAGGGCGTGCGCTCGCTGGGAAGAGGACAGGGCGGGTCACTGAGAGACGGGTGTATAAGCGATTGAAGGGGAACACAAATCGCTGCGAAGAACTTCACCAAAAGCACCAGAGAGTGCTATTAAAAAAATAAAACAAAATAAGAGAGAGCACGACACTTTCATGGAGTGCAACTCAGAAATGGGAAGTTGCTCTCCTCCAGGAAATGCGATGTGCCCTCTAGGTTCAGACCCGCAGTGGCTCTGCCAGTCCCTGTACACAGGCCCTCTGACTGCCCGTTAGCAACGTGATGGTCCAAGGAGGAAAAGAGTCCTTCCTTCCTCCCTTCGTTTATCCTCGCCAGGGCCAAGCATCTCACACCTGGCTGGACTTTAGAGCCACCTGGGGAAATTTGGGAACTAGCCATGCCCCACTGCACCCCAATCCCAGCGGGACTGGGTATTGGTGCTTTGAGTAGGAGCCCCCTGGATGGCTCTAATGCATGGCCTGGATTTCCACCAGGGCGCAGGGGCAGGAGCTCTCCACCATGGCTGCACATTGAAACCAGTGAGGAGTTTCAGAAAACACGGACCCCTGGATCCGTGAGATTTGGATTTCATTGGTCTAGCGTGCAAGCCACACCTCCGAAATTGCTGAGGAAGGCCTTGTGCCATCCAGGGTGCCAAGTTCTGGAACTTCAGGAGGTGGAAAAGCATCTTCTTTCAAGGAGTTACAGAGAGGAAAGTGTCTGGTGTGAAAGGACCAGAAGATGCCAAGAAGGGTCTGGAGTCCTCATTTCTGGCCCTAATAAGCATGTCTGGCTTCCTGGCAGCCAGGAATGATGAATGTGATCTAGCTCCATTTTAAGTCTGGCTCAAACCCCAGTTAGTGACACATGCGATGCTTGTGGGTTGAACCTCGTTCCCAGTCTCCTGGAAGATAAGGGATACCAGAGACGTGGTTATTTCAATAGGACAATCTCAGCATCATCCCACGATGGCAGACAATGTTTCTGCTTACCTTGCCTGTGCTCCGTGCCCCTGAATCACAGGGTCCAAGCTGCCACCTTACAGTCCCCACCTTCCTAAAAACCCGTTTCCCATTGTTCCTTCAAGATGACCATGTGACAGCTCTGTCAATTCCAGAATGTATGGAAAGTGTTGAGTGGTTTAGGGTTCTCCAGAGAACCAGAGCTAATAAGGCATGTGTAGCTATAGCTACATCTGTATACTTAGACTCACACCTATCTCGAACCCCCACACTACCAGTACTTACTTACTTACCTAGAAAGGGAGTGATTTATATGATTGTGGCCCAGGCCCAGGGATGGGGTGGGGGGTGGGGGTGGCGGCTAATTCAGAACATGTAGGTCAGGCCTCAGGCCAGAGATTCCAGGGTCTTATATTCCAAGATCTACAGGCTGAGCAACTGAAAAAGCAAACAACTCTGGAAAGATGTTTATTTACAATCCGGAGGCCAACTACTCCCTAGGACAAAACTCCCTTATTGTCCTGAAGGTCCTCTGGACAACTGGCGGAGGCCCACCCACATTAGGGAGGAGACTGGGCTTTACCAAACGATCCCATCCCATTTAACGACTGCATCACAGCGTTCACATTCCTGTTTGACCACACACCTGGGTCCTCAGGGCCAGCCATGTGGACATAGAAAGTAACCGCCCCACTGGGAAACTCCTGTTTCCTTGTTGGAAACCCTGGCCCTTTGGGCTCCCCTCCTGACACAAGGTTGAAGCAACAAATCAAAAGGATCCCCACGCCCACAGCCCCC
>NW_022111324.1:4296493-4342078 GCF_000313985.2 Echinops telfairi
CCGCCCCGTGCAGATGTTGCCTGCGGTGCCCCTCTCCGACAGAGTAGAACCATTCCACACTGTTTCCCAGGCTTTCCAGAAGCACACTGCTGCATCTCTCTCCCACAGAGCCCCGTGGGCTGCAAAGTTTCTGTTAGCAGCCTAATGCTTAACCCATTGCACCACCAGAGGTCTTCCTGGAAAGATGCCACAGCTTAAAAATGGCAGAGCAGAAACGATGATGGGGTCTGGGACCCCGGCCCACCGCTAGACCAGTTGCTGGCAGAGGAACGTAGAGGGGCACGATAGGCTGAGACGAACTGTGCGCCTTCCTGGAGCTAGCAGAAGACCCCAACCATGAGCTCACCACTGCCCCCAACCCCAACCCGGTCAGGGTACGGTTCGCAAAGAAGCAGAGGGGGACATGACTGGGAGGCAACTTACAGAGTCTGCCACAGGCGCGTACCTGGCAGCAGAGGGGAGGCAGGGGTTAGAAGCAGGTGAACAGCATGCACCAAGACAAGGAGGAAGGAAACAGGATGCTTGAAGCGTAACTTATTCAGTATTACCAGGACGTCGTGGCTAGAAATTCAGGCCAGATTCGGAAGAGGACTCGGAACAAGGTATATTATTGCTGAAATCAGACGGATCTTGACTGAAAGCAGAGAATGCCAGCCAGCTGTTTACTTGTGTGCCATCAACTATGCAAGGACAGTCAAATGTGTGGCACATTCCAGAACACTTCATTGTGCTCATGCACAACCTGTGGTTGGGCCAAGAGGCAGTTGTGCAAACAGAGTACTGTGTGGTTTCAAATCGGGAAAGGTGTGTGTTGGCGTTGTAGCTCCTCGCTGGGGCTCAGGACAGGGGCAGCCACAGCACCAAAGCTGAAGCTTCACGCTGGAAAGCAGTGTCCAACAAAATGCATCCCGTGAGCTCATTGGCTCCTGTTTGACCCACAACTTAGGGCCCTGGTTCTTCCAACTGCATTCAGAATCCTGTCTGTTTGTCTGTCCCTATTCTACTGAAATCTTTTCTCAACTTTTCACTGAATACACACACACACACACACACACACACACACACACACACCATTAGCCAAAACTGCAATTGAATTGCTTCTGGCCACTTACTCTAAATAAATATCCAAATTTTAAAAAATGCATTTTTCAAAATGTTGCAATCTTTTTCTGAGAATTTAACACTGTAACGATACCCAGTATGTGCTAAATACATGATAATGGTTAACTGAGCGGCATACAACTATAGAGTGGAGGGATAACATAATATTAACCACAGAAACCCAATTAGTAACATTTAACCAAGCACCACCTCTGAGGTGGTCTTAACCACAACAAGAATGCCATCCCCAGCCCAGATCAACCGTCCAGACTGCTCTGCTCTTAGGCAGAACAGGAGCCAGAGTAATACATTCGACATCACCATGGGAGTCAGCATGGATAAACCTGCAGGACAAATAACATGGGCAAATTCCTCACAAATGAATTGCAAGAATAAAAGGGAGGTACCTTAAATTTAGAACTGACGCTCCGCCCAGTGGTCACCTTGCAGTCAAATCATAGGTCGGTTCATAAAACCAACACTGTCACCCGTGAATACTGTGCTCCTTTAAATGATCATCTCCCTGAGACCAAATAGCATTCACCCGTAATCACAGGTCAGGGGCATCAGAGAAGCTAGATTAGTGGAAACAGAACCACCAGAATGGGGTTATTGAGGAAAACATAGGGCAAAAAGCAAAACCAATGTCACTGAACAACATGTATAAAATTGTTACTTGTAATTTGGTGTATAAATTTTCACCAAACCTTTTTTCTCCTCCAAAGGAGGTGGGGGTGGGAGGGGACTCTATTGAAAAGGATTTAAGAGCCCTACCAGTCAATCACAATGCACTGCAATTCAAAATAAGACAATTGCAGAAATGCTAACACTAATTGAATGAGGATATTAAAAATTTTTTATTTTGTAGGTGTGAAAATGGTATTTTATTATAGTTATGGTTTTTTGTTAACAAAACCTCTATTTCGAGAGATATATGAAAGTACTGATATAAAATGATATCATTTGTTTCAAACAAATTGAGAGGAGGAGGTGGGACAGGAAGTAGGCCAGGGTACACAGTGAAGTATGGTTGACTGGGAATTATGTACATTATCATTTTAAAGTTCCATTGTTGGCTTGTTTTAATGTGCTCCTTTTCATGAGCCTCGCATTAACGTGAGTACCTTGCATACCTTAGTAACAACTTCTATAATCCCGACTCCTTTCCCTGATTACTATTGGTCATTGACTTCTCTTCCCAATCAGATTTCTGCCACTTTGAACTCCCAGTGTCCGGCCCTCGCTACCTCCCTTTGACAGCCGCTGAAACAATGGGATCGAGCACAGGGCCCACTGTGAGGATGGCCCGAGACTGGGCAGTGTTTTGTTATTTTGTACATAGGGCTGCTCCGGTTTGGAGCTGACTTCATGGCACCCAACAACAACACCTCTCTTGTATCACCAGGACCTATTACTAAGTTTGTTGAGAATTTTTAGGAGTTCCCTAAAGCTCCAGCAAAGAGTTGATAGGCACTACTGAACAGGAAGCCACCAACCTCATCATCTCACATGCCACTATGTCCAACCTTCTCACTCACAATTGGAGCTAAATGCGAATTGCCCGTATCTGGACATGCATAACAAAGTGATTTCCACAACTTCCCTACTTTGATCAGCCCCTACTTCCCCCAGAAGGGAAGCTCAACCCAGACCCGAAATCTAGTACATTAAGATAAGTCAGACAAGCTGAGAAGCTCCAGCATCCTTGTGAAATACCTGTGTTCACACACACACACACACACACATACACACACACTGGCAGGGGTATAGGGGTTCAGGCGAGTGCAAGCTCCTTAAACTCAAATGTGTTAGTTTGACTAGAGAAACTATATATATATATATGCTTTATATCAAAGGATAAGAGTAATTATATATTGAGAAAACATCCCAACCCAGTCCAGGTCAAGTCCATAAGTCCAATATTAGCCCATATGTTCAAAACTAGTCCATGGACTAACATAGCACATGCAATGATGCTGATACAGGAAGATCACAGGTTGGTGGGTGAAAAGTCTTGTGGATCCAATGGTGGCGGAAATAGCTCAGCACTGGCATGGGTCTCCAGGTAGCTCCTCCAGCTCCCTAAGTAAATCTTCTCAACAGGAAGATTAAGCAGAGAAAGAGTGTGGCCGCCTCTCTGGAGAAAGAGGGGAAGTTCCCAGAATCCTCATGAGAAGGCCACACCCACAGGGAAGCATCATCAGACTGTGACTGTGATTGACAGACTAGACTTCACCTCTTCACTCTATTTATCAAGTTGGCATGAAATCATGTAACTACCAGATAACCACAACTCTCATAGACTTGACCGCTAATCACTTATTTCTCTTACCTTTCTTTCCTTTGTTGCTGTTTTAGTGTTTCCTAAATATTATTTTTTGTTCTCATTTCAGTGAGAGGGCTTATTAATTTTCTTTGAGGTTGCCTTGTCATTTGTTTTCTTCCCAAGTTTCAAACAGTCTTTTCTATCTTGAAATTGACTTCGCTTCCTCTCCTTTTGGAAGCTTGTAAAGACCTTTTTGACTTCCTCCTCTGACTTTGTAAGTCTTCCCTTACAAGGGGCTGTTTCTGGTTCCAGAGACTCAGTCTTGTAGGTGTGTTGTGCTTTTGAAGCCTCTGTATCTGAGTTGGCTCTGGGTAGGGTTGCCCTGGATTTTAATCGTAGGCTGTTGTCAGCCTTTGCTGGTTCTCTGTCAAAAGAATTTCTTTCAGTATTTCTTATAAAGTTGGTCTGGTTGGTATAAATTTCTGTTTATATGGAAATGTCCTCATTTGAATATCATACTTGAAGGGCAAGTTTGCTGACTATACAAGGAGGTTTCAAAAAGTTTTGGAAATACAGAATTGAAAAATAATGAAATTGTTCCATGAGTTTTTAAAAAGCCTTCCTTGTATAATTTTTGGTTTGGAACTTTTTGTTTTATTTTAGAATTTAAAGCCAGCGCATTACCTTCTTGTCTGCCCGATCTCTGCCGAGAAATCAAAGTTTCATCCTCCCGGGTCTCCTTTGTAGGTAACGTTCCGATTTTCCTGAGTTGCTTTTAGGATTCGCTTTTGGGCTTTGGTGTTGAAAATTAGACTATGACGAGCCTTGTTCATCTTCATTTGGGTCCATTGAGCTCCTTGGATGCTCGTCTGCTCGACTTTCATGATATTAGAGACATTTTCTTCCAACAAATATTTTTCAATTTTTGCCGTAAATTTTTGTCTTATTTTCTGAAATTTTAATCACACAAGTTATTTATCTTGATGATGTCCTATACAATTCTTAGACTTTTTTTTTCATCGATTCGTATTTAATTGTTTGCTATGTGCGAGACAGTTGGGGATACACAACAGGGGCACACGCACAAAAAGTCTCTGTAGTCTGGGGTGGGGGGAGGGGCTGGGTGGATGGGGAGGCAGACAATACCCCAAGTACATACTTGTTGGACGGTGGGAAGAGAGAATGTAGGGAGACTGGCAGAGTTGGGTGGCTTGAATGGGAGTCACGAGTAAAGACCCGAAGAGGGAAGGATGAGAGCCCCGGTGCATCTTGGAGAGGAGCGGGTTGCGACAAGTTGGTGCAGGGGTCAGCAACTTCGAACCCCCTGGGGCACAGAATTTAGCTTCTGGCCTGTGTGCAAATGACACTGTGTTGGAACACAGCCACCCGTATTAACCTATTGCTGACGGCTGCTCTGACACAGAGACGTTGGGTTTGAGTCGTTGCCTTGGAAACCGTGTGGCCTGCAGAGTCAAAACCTACTGATTATGTGACTCTTTCCAGACCAAGTGTGCCCATGCTTGAGTTGGAGGATTGGCAGGAAAAGCAGCGTGGCAGGACGGAGAGGCAGGAGGGCGGGGAGGGTGTACAGCTCATGGGCCGTTGAAGGTTGATGCAGCCTGATTTGATTTTCACAAGACCACTTGCTTTTGTTTTTAAATTCATTTTTCCCTTGATTTTTCCTTTTCCTTTTGAAAGTTGTCTTTAATCTTGCTAATTCTATCTTTCATTGATTCAAACTTCTTTGCTTTAAAAAAAATTCTTTGCCTTTTCATTCCATTATCTATTTCTAAAACCTAAGTATGAATCATCTGTGCTCCTGCTTATATCACCATTCTCCTACGCTCCCTGGTCTCTGGTGCACAGCTGGCCTGATGTGTATGAAGAACCAGGGGCCAATTACACAGCCAAGGACCAGGGCTGGGGAGTGCTTGCAGGAGGTGCTGCTCAGTCATCTAAATGCACCTGTATCACTAAAAAGTTGACAAGAGAGGGGGAATAAATGCAACTGCTGCACTTCCCCCACCTCACCCACCCCTCCCCTCACCCTCACCCCCACCCCGAGTACACTGGTGCACTCTGTTGGAAAAACAAAACAAAAACAGTCCGTGGCAGTTGAGTCCCATCTGATTCAGAGTGATTCTGTATCAGGTCTCCAAGGCTGTAAATTTTTGCAGATAGCTTATGGAGAGAGTAGATAGCTTCGTCTTCCACTCTCTTTCTGTAACTGCATTATTTTAGAAAGTTGCTTTTTGAAATACGCAATTAATAATGCAGGCTCACTTTGAAAATATCGAGTTTTAAAAATGCAGAAAAAATGCACACACAAAAAGTCCCCATTCCACACCCTCTCATGATCATCACCTGTAAGTTTCAGTACTACTGCTGATAGCTCTTGGGGAGTCAGCCCCAACCTATGTCAGCCCCATGCATGACAGAATACAATGCTGCCCAGTCCTGCAACCCCTCATGATTGGTTGTGGATCACCTCTTTGTAGTGCTCGTTTCATGCTTGCTTAATTTCACATGTCTGTGAAACTGCTCACTACAGATCAGTCCGTGCTGACCTTGCTACCTGTGTACCCCAGCCCTGTCAGGGGCCGCCCATTTGAGAAGAGACTTTGATTCTGTATGGAGGTGCTGTGTGGGTGGGAAAGAGACAGATACCAGGTCTACCTAGGAGCAGAAGCTCTGATGGAGTAAAAAAAATGTCATCAATTGTTCACTTCAGAGGAGTAGGTAAGCACAAATCAACCTGTGCTAACCTTGCTTAATTACCTTGGCTAATCCAACACTGGCTTTAATTGAAGTACAGAGAAGTAACCTTTTTATCACTGCTAGAAAATGAGAGCCAGGATTTGAAGCCAGGTCAGCTGGGCTCCATGTTCTTGCTCCAACCTCTTCACTCCACTTCCGCCCATCTGCACTCGTTCAACTGTTTATGTAGAAGCACACACACACACAACTTTTAAAAGACAATTTGATGAGCATTATGTTGGATGCTTTTGTTGTCACATGACAATGTCTTATGAACATCTGTCCATGCTTTTATATTTTCTTAAAACACACACACATGCACACATAGAGAAAGACATACTGGTTGAGAGCCCCACTCCAGAGGCAGACAAATTGCTCTTAGACTTGCAGCTTAACCAGAGGCTAACCAGGACTCCTGAAGTTTCAGTTTTATTTTGTCATTTGTAAGATAAAGAGCATAGCAGGACCTATTCACCAGATTGTTAGGGAGATCGTACTGTCATTATCAGGGAAATCTTTATGGAAAAAAGATGGACAATATTCATTAAGCAGCTTCCAGGTGCTGGGCAAAGCACTGCAATCTATTGTGCTTTGATGATTTGATTACGATTTCACCCATTAAGCCATGTAAATGATGACTGTATTCTACTTTACAGAGATACCTTTAATTCTAGTGGACATTCTCTCACACTGACGTATGAGACAAAGCCAAAGGGCCCCATATGTGTTGCTAGGCCACACAGTTCTGGCTCCTCCAGACTAGGGAAGCTGGCTGTAAGTCCGCTTAAAACCAGACACAACTGCAAAATGTCCACAGGTCAGCAGGTTCTCGAAAGGCCGAGGAGTCACAGCTCCTTATTTAGCGTGGCGTCTAGCTTGGCTTGTGCCCACATCCAGCCAGGGATCAAATCCAAAGCTACATCCATATCGGCACAGAGGCCACTCTGTGAACAACCTCTCTTCAAGTCAGACTTCATCCTCCCTGCTTCCCTTTGAGGCAAAACTCAGCTGTTCCCCTTTGGATAACCTGAAGCCCTGAAATCTGACATCTGACAGCCTCTGGCTCAGGACAGCCTGTTCATTTCTCTAGTTCCCCAAGATTTGCGATCTGGTTCTATTAGAAGGAAAGCGCAGCAGATAGAGTATGGATATTTAGCCAGCTGGGTGGTTGGGATGGTTGGGGAGAGAGCAGACAGGCAAGAAGCCTTTGAAAGGACAGGAAAGGCAGAGGCTGCCAGAAGAGGAGGTCTTGGGAAGTCCACAATTGTTTTTCCTCATAGATTCTGTTTTGAGATTGCTCCCGAGAAGCTGCAGTTTTGTGTTTGACCACAAGATGGAGACTTCGCCTTTTAGGCAGGAAACCTTTGTCCCTATTTCTGGAAGAGCACAGAAAGGCTGGGGATTGAAGTCTTCCTAGGATTTCCAGATCCTTGTGGGCTTCCTGGCAGAGCCTGAGCTGCAGGTCCTTCCAGGTCTGAGCAGCTAACTTCAGCGATTTGGGGGGTGCGGAGGAGGGGGAGCTCAGGTTAAATGCCGTCATCTAAGGCTCAGCTTCTCAGCGGTTTTCTGATCCCTGTTGGCATCTGTTTTATGGGACATTTTTCCTTTTATTCCGACCACTTCCTCCCTTATGTCTTTCCTATTTAATTTGACTCTTGTTTAAAAGCTATTTGGGAAGGAAAGTGTATGCCCCAAAAGAGTCATTTGGAGATTCACTGAGGAACAAGTTGACTGACTTCCCTCTCACTCTGCACCCTCACACATGCACTCACTTCCACACATGCACACACCTACACAGACGCACATGTGTGCATATTAATGTACCCATCCATACACCCCACACATCACATACTTACCCTATTCAGACTCTCTTCCTGACCACAGAAACTAACACACATGTACATAGACACATGTGCATGATCACAAGTAAGCAAATATTCATTCACATGTACACATGCATATTTACCTGCACACACACACACACACACACACACACACACACACACACACATGTACTCTCTCTCTCTCACCTGCACACCCATTCATACCACAGGACTTCAAACAGGTCATGAAAACATTTTATCACTTTTTATTTCCACGTTTAGGAACCTTTCTATCACTAGGAATAGGACAAGACTTCATGGCAGTGCTGCTGGATAAGTGCTGGACTGCTAACAACAAGGTCAGGAGTTCAAACCCGGCTACCGCTCCGTGGGGAAAAGATGAGGGTTTCTGCTCTCATAAAGCTATAGGACACCCAGGTAGGGCCACTCTGAATCTAAATGGACACGAGACAGTGGGTTTGGTCTGGAGCCTTTTGAATACTCACTCTGACATTTATAGTATGTGTATATATATATGTATATATATAAATGTTCAGAATACAAAATAGGGCGTTTCAAACATTGTTCTGGTACCTAGTAGTACCAGCTGCATCAGACATCAGGCAAAAACAAGCAGGAATTTCAGATGACTCTTATAAACAAAGCATTGGACATCGAAAAATACAACTCCCCCCAGCAAATTCCTTTCCAGGTAAATTATGAGAGCAAGCTCGTGTATTGTTCACTAATATGTTGCCATAAATGTCAAAGAAGGAAATGTGTGGTCTGACAGAGGAAAAACAAGGCTCAAGCACATTTAAAAAATTTACACAAGAGTGGCAGCTACTCTAAGTAAATTGTCCAAATGAGATATGCCCCAAACTTAGAAATTAGCATTTTACAAAGGACAACATTAACACCTGGAGAAGTTCAATGATGCATTTTACTGAACGTAAAGCTTTCTAGCATGGACCATGTTTACCACATCCTACTTTTTATCCACGCATACCAGCAGAGTGCCGAATCCTGCCTTCTCACTCAGGATCTAACGGTGAGAATGCAATGCACAGGGGATGAGCATGTGCATGTGAGTGAGGATGTGCCAGTGTATGTGCTGTTGGTCAAATGAAAGAATGTGCTTCAAAGTCATGGGAGTTAAGTGGGGCACACTTGAATTCACCCCCAGCCTGCCTTTGAAGTACAGATCCTCCCAACGACAGGTGGCTGTTAGAGAGCTCACAAAGCAGAAAGACACAAAGCAGAGAGGGCCCAAGGTCAAATACCTCTGGGATGTGATCCAGGAACACTCAGCTCTCCCCACCAACATCGGTTCACTGATGTTGCACGTAATGAGTGTGTAGGCATGGTCATATCTCATTGAAGTCCATTTGCATAGTGTTCACTTATTTTTCTTAATTTAGATACTTTCCCCTACACATCCCACCTTTTGACATTTGGTGAGTATCATTTATTAAACGTTTTAAACCAGTTTTATTTCTTTGTAACTTTCCCTTAGCATTTTCTCAGGAAGCACATCTGTCAAAGTCTCATTTGGGGGCAGGGAGTATCCTGCAGGCGGAAGATTTGCTTACAATTTTTGTTTAGTAAAAATGTTGTCATTTCTGACTATGCCAGATCTATTTGGGGCTTGCAAAATGCGATGAAATGACTGCATAAAAGCAGCTGATATTTTAATTGGCATTAAAAGATGTTCCCTCCCTAACTTGTTTATCTGTAGAATTGTCAATCCATTCAAACAATCAATACCTCGAAAAGAAATGTGCTAGAATCTTCCAACACTTTCCTCAGCTCCCTGTGTAAGGCCAGGTTGTCTAGGGACACAAATCTGGTGTCACCTGTATGTGTATAAGAAAGAGCTTTATATCAAGAAGTAAGAGTATATCAAGAAGGCACCCCAGGCCAGTCCAACTCAAGTCCATAAGTCTGATACTAGTCCACAAGTCCCTCTTCAGACTCACAGAGCTACATGCAATGATGCGGAATGCAGGGAGATCACAGCCCCATGGGTTCAGAGTCATGTGGATCCAAGGTCGGTGGCAACAAAGCAGGGCACCGGCAGCTCTCAGGGTCAGTGGCATAGTCCCAGCAAGGAGGAAGGCCAAGGGCAGAGCGATCATCTCCAGTGTCTTACTCTTTTACAGCAAAAGGTTGATGGCATCAAGGAGGTATCACCAGGCTGCCACTTGATTGGCAGGCTTGACACCAGCCCTAGGCAGGAGTTTCTAGCTGACGTAATCCCAACTCTACGGCAGCACTACCTAAGACAGCTTCTCACGGGATGGAAGGAATCGGTCCTCACTGAGTGATTTTCAAGACTGACCTCTCCAGCTCCTAAAGTGTTCTCCTAGCAAGGAAGTCTCCCGAGAGGCAGTCTGTGGGCGTCAAAGATGAGTGTGCATCTGGCAAATGCACCCATGGAAGGGATTCTCATGCAGAGACACCTGTCTTCTGTTTGGGGCAAGGGGGGAAGACATGATGCTTGAACAGTTGCCAAAGTCAGACGCCAAAACACTTGCCTCCCCTCCATACGTAGGAATAAGGAGTTGGGGCTTCAACGGTTAGGTAACCACGGAGAGTTAATCTTACATCTAGAACAGCAAGCTTTTGATAGCCTCGAGCCACATGCCCGGACATGGTTTCACATGATCTTAGGCAGCCTTGCCCATTTTGGTTTGGTGAGTGAGTGGCTAGAGGAAGCTTTACCTAGAAGAAAGGAAAGAGATTTTGCCCATGAATGAATGATATGGTGCGTGACCCGGGTGCTTGGGACATTTGGTTGATCTACAGGGATCCTTGCCGGTTCAGTCATAGAATCCTTACCCTCCTTGTGGGAGGCCCAACCAAAGCAGCCCCTAGCTGTCCGTCAGCGGTGCTGCATCGGGTGCTCCAATGCTGACTTCGTTGAATGATGCTGAGCCTCATTATCATGCCGGACTAGGAAGATAAGTTTAGCTGAAAGTCAGCCAGTGGAAATTCTTTGGATAACAATGATTTAGTCCATGATGGATCGTGGGGATGGCACAGGACAGGGCAGTTTTTTAATGCCATTGCTCATGAGGTCACCGTGAGTCCAGGGCTGACTCAATAGCAGCCAATAATGGCAACAAAGCTGACTCATGTTTTTCCCGAACGCAGTTGCCCACCACAAAGGGACAAGAGAATCCACGTATGTTTTGTGGTTGAAGCTGCCACCGCCCTGCCTCCTCTGCGTCCCCCTCATGCCCGCTCTGTGATCGCCCAGGCTTTGACAGGTGGTGGCACAATGACCTGGCTCCATGTCTGCTCCCCCGCAGGCCACGAGCTCCTTGAGAGTAAGGATTAAGGATGATGTCTTATTCGCAAGTCCTTCTTGAAATATTGATAAGCGTAAATTTCACGCCAGATGCCAAGGACTGGAGTAACAACGATGCACGACCCTAACACGGTCCTTGCTCTTGGGCAACAGGCGATCACAGCTCTGCTTTGAGTGTCATGGCTGGGAAGGCGCAGGGTGCTGGGGGCTCATTGTGGACTTGAGGTGTCGAGACTGTTTCCGGGACACCGGGACATTTAAGTCAATCGGGAACGACGTGGAGATGGCAGCTTGGAGCTTGGAGCTAACCCACCGGCATCTGATGCGAGGGGAACAGGACGGAGGGGTGCTCAGGGAAACCAGGGGATGGAGGGACAAGTCAGATGGATGGAGGCCTCCTTCCCAGCTAATCCCAGAGCACGCGCAATGCTACCGGACCACGGGCAGCCTCCACTGGGCTCCCATCCAGCTCCCCGCTGCGCTCAGCTTTGGTGCCACCAAGCCGCACCATTTGTGAGTAACCTGAACCAGGTGGAAGGCTTTCGATTTTTAAAAAGTTTCCTCCCTGCCTTTTAACCCCAACTGCTTCAGGGGAACTCTGCCAGAAATGTGTTTGCTAGACCAGCTGAGAGAGGGCCCGGCTGTGAGAGTGCTCGCCACGTGCACCCTGGGCGCGCGGCCTAAGGCGCTGTCAGGACTCGGTGGCTGAGGTGATTAATTAACCGTGTGGCCAGGCGGGGGACGCGTGCCGGCCTCCACATCTGCCCTGCGACAGCGGGGGTCAATATACGGTGTCACTCCTTTCCCTCTCCTTCCTTCCAAAGCCTAATTGCCTGTGACATGTGGGCCAGCTGTTCCGAGAGGCAGACCATGGCGGGCGTTGGCGGGATGGAGGCTGCGGGCAGGCTGGGGATGGTGTGTGCCACTTTCCCGCCACCACGGCTTTGTTTCTGGAAGAGGGCAGGCGGGCAGCAGCCTGTGCCCTTCCCTCTCCCTGGCCACAGCCCCGAGGTAAGCCTTGAGCAAGGGGGAGATTTCAGAGTTCCGTAAAGGGGCATCCAGAAGCAACTTTTGTCCCCACCCCCCTGCCCCAAACACCAGAAACATCTCTCCCACTGGCTGACATCATTCTGCCACATTTACTACTCATGAGAAATATGTTGTGTGTGTGTGTGTGTGTGTGTGTGTGTGTTGGGGGCGTCGGGGGGGGCGTGGGGGGGTGGTTGAGTTCTGCTAGGAGAAAGGAGACCGCATAGGTTGGGTTTGGGCAGGAAGAGAGATTGAGATCACCAGCCTGTGTTTACCATCAGCGCTGGGTCGACTTGAACCACCAACCTAGCCCTTAGCAGCAGAAGGCAAATTTGGAAGCGTGGGGAGCTGTGAAGGGGGCATTGCCAGGGCTGGGGGGCATGTGGACACCCATCAACTGATTTGAGCACAGGAGGAAACGATGTGCTGGGATGAGGGAGACAGACGTGCTGTTCTTAAAGATGCCAAGGGCTCTGCCCAGCATGTGATCCCAATGGGACCGCAGGAGGAAACCATTGCGAGAGCTGTCTCTGCCAGGCAGTGGTCGGTCTTCTTCCCACTGGGCGGCGGCAGCAGTGGCCTGAGAACCTCCGTTTTAACACCATCATTGCTGAAGGGGAGGAGAAGGGCAGTGGTATTTGTGGAGCCCCACTAGTGCACCCAGGAGCCCTGGGGACACTACAGGTTATGCGTTGGGTCCCTAATCACAAAGTTGGAGTCCAAACCCACCCGTCAGTCCATGGGAGCAAGATGGGGCTGTCTGCTCCCGCACAGACTGACAGCCTCGAAACCGGACGTGGGGATGGTCGTGCAGGTGGTGGATAGCGCGCACCAAGAACAGGATGAACGCAGTCTTTGGAGAGGTGGGGAACACCCAGTCTTTGGCCTCTCAGATCCCACTTCTGAGAGTTGAGGGACGGTTCCAATGACTGGTTCAGGTGATCCATCCATGTTCACAGAATCCAGACTGTGCCAGGCACTGTGGCAGACACGAGGACCTGGAGGAGCCCACAGGTGAGGCTGGAAACACGCTAATAACACAGGGCGAGTAGTGGTGGGAGAAAGGTGGGCACAGGAGGCTGGGAGGCAGAGCAGAGGGTGGGAGGCTGGCAGACTGGGGCGCTTCCTGGGGAAGAAACTCCAGAGCAGAGAGTTGAAAGCAGAGCGGCATTGGGGAAGAGTCACTGGCCAGGTTTGAGCTGAGCTTGAGGCCGACCGGGCGTGTTAGGGCCCAACAAGCACCCAGTCCCGTACTAAGGTCTGCCCGAGCCCAGGGAAGGTCAAGAGCAGAAAGGCGAGGTGGACAGATGTCGACATCTCTCAGCTTTCATTGTATGTGCTAAACTTTAAGGCAAACCTTTGAGAGAGTGAGAGGGCTGGCTAGGCAGACCATCGGGAAGCCAGAGGGGTGTGCAGTGGGCCTGGAGGTCCCCTCAGCCTGTGGGGCAGTAATAACCTCATTAGAAAGGAGGGATGGCAGGCGGCACAGGTAGCAGCAGCTGGCCACCAGTGGCCACAGCTGACCGCAGGCTGTCAGCAGTTTGAGCTGCCTTAATTGCTGCTGAAGCGCCTGCCTCGCACCTTGCTTCTCATTAGCCCCCCGCCAGGCTGCCAAACAGGCAGATGAGAAAGCGCTGCTGCTTCCTGGGCTCAGCCCACCTCCTGGACCACCATCCTACCGCTCAAGCTCTCTCCCTTTACTCTCTTCTAATCCTTTTACCCAGGAACATGTGAGCGAGAGGCAGAGGAGGAGGAAACCAGTCAACCTGGGCTCCCGTGGATGCTGATGCGGCTTGTGCTAAATGTGAAGGTATTGCTCCTCTTCTTGCCCTCAGCTACCAGAGGACATGTGCCATGTCGCTGTTATTTCACCCTTGGTTAAGTGCAGTTACTGCTCACAGCTCCCATCAGCCTGGGTTTGGACCCCACCAGATGGGCAAGGCACTTTGACAGAGGACAAAGTTGCTCCTTCCCAGTTTGCTGGGTCACCCAGCGGATGGATACCACACTCGGAAGGGAACCATCGCTGCCACACTGCAGAAGAAGCCTTGAAGGTGAATGAGTGGTTCTGTTGGATGCCATCAAGTTGGTTCCTACTCATGGCGACTTCATGTGTATAACAGAACAAAGTACCACCCAGTGCTGTGCCACCCACTCAATCCTTGTGTTTGAGCTCATTGTTGCAGCCACGGTGTCAGTCCATTTTGGCAAGGGTTTACATCCTTTTCACTGACCCTCTCCTCCACCAAGCATGACGTCCTTTCTAGGAAGTGGGATCTCCTGCTAACATGTCCAAAGTGCGTGAGACAAAGTCTCCTCATCCTGATTTCTAAGGAGCATTCTGGCTGCACTTCTTTCATGTTTGTTCTTTGAGCAGTCCATGGTACTTTCAATATTCCTCAACAGCACACAATTCAAACACATCAATTCTCTTCAGCATCCAACTTTCATAAGAATATGAGGCAATTGAAAATACCAAAGCTTGAGTTAAGCACACCTTAGACTTCAAAGTAACATCCTTGCTTTTCAACACTTTAAGTAGATCTTATGTGGCAGATTTGCACAATGTAAAGCATTATTTAATCTCTTGACTGCTGCTTCCCAGGAGCATTGATTGTGGATCTACACAAGACAAAATCCTTGACAACTTCTGTCTTTTTACTGTCTATCGTATTATCTATTGGTCCAGTTGTGAGGATTTTGGCTTTGTTTACATTGAGTTGTAATCTATATTGAAGGCTGCAATCTTTGAACATCAACAGTAAGTACTTTAAGTCCTTCTTACTTTCAGCAATCACAGTTGTGTTATCTGCATATCAAAGGTTTTTTAATAAGCCTTCCTGTAATCCTGATGTCGAATTCTTCTTCAGATAGCTCAGCTTCAAAAATTATTTGCTCCATATACAGTTTGAATGGTGAGAGGATACAATCCTAAGGCACACACTTCCTGATTTGAAACCATGTCTCTTGTTCTGTTCGCACACCTTCCTGTTAATCCAGGTAGAGGTTCCGCATGAGCACAATGGGATGTTCTCAAATCCCCATTCTTCTCAAGCTTACCCATTGTTTATTATGGTCCACAAAGTTGAATGACTTTGCATAATCAATAAAATATATGTCGACTTTTTTTTTCTGGTATTCCCTGCTTTGAGCCAAGGTCCATCTGATATATCTTGTTCCACCTTGTTCCACATCCTCTTCTGAATCTGGTTGAATTTCTGGCAGCTCCCTGTCAATGTATTGCTATAGCTGTTGTTGAAAGATCTTCTGAAAAATTCTAATTGCATGTGACAGTAATGATATTGTTTGATATTTTCCGCATCTTATGGGGTCACCTTTCCTTGGAATGGGTACAAATATGGACCTCTTCCAGTTGGTTGGCCAGGTAGCGATCTTCCTAAATTTCTTGGCATAGACTACAGAGTGCTTCTAGTGTTTCATCAGCTTGTTGAAACATTTCAATTGATAGTCCACCAATTCCTGGAGACTTGTCATTGGCTAATGCTTTCAGTGCAGCTTGGACTTTTTCCCATGTTGTCATTAGTTCCTGATTATATGCTATCTCTTGAAATGGTCAAATGGCAACTAGTTCTTTTTTGAAATAGTGATTGTGTATTCCTTTCTTCTTCTTTTTTATCAGTTTGATTGGCACTTCATCCACATATCATACAATTCAATAGTTCAATCGTATCAAGATTAGTTGGACAATTTTGCCACAGTAAATATTAGAACATCTTTTTCTTCCACACTCATTAATGTAATTTTATTCAATTTTGGCAAAAATATACACAACAAAACATTCTCCAATTCATCAACCTCTCCCTATATAATTCCGTGTCATTGATTATAACCTTTATGTTGTACAACCATTATTGATACCCCTCTCCAAATTGTTCCACCACCATTAAAATAAACTCAATTTCCCTGAGCAAAAACTTTTCCTTCTTCATCCGTGGTAACCAGAGGTCAAGTTTCGCTTCTTCCTTTCTTTTTTTTTTTTAGTAGTAGTTTACTTGATATAATATTCACATATCATACGCTTCCATAGTTAAATCATTTTTTTAAAAAGTTGTATGCACCTCATTTCAATCACTTAAAAGAGTTGTATATACAGCATCACAATCACTTCTAATGCTCCCCCCTCCTGCCTTCATTGTTTGTGCCCCAGCCGGTTACTGTCTGTATGCGTACTGTGGTTCATAAACTGGGAAACCTAACAGAAAGAATAAAAAACAAAAACAAAGCAGAAAGAAGAAAGCAGTAAGAATAATAAAAAGATAAAAATAGAGTAAGAAAGAAAATACCAACAACAATATTTTAAAAGCCAGAGAAGAAATTACTGTTGTTGAATAAGAGAAAAATATTTGAGTCGAGAGCAAATTCAAGTTGGGTCCAGAGCGAGGTCAATTGACCAAGTATCATATTACACCATGGCTTGGTCCTCCATCAACAAGTTGACAGTGGTCTCGTCTGAAAGTAAAGCAGTTCGAGCCCCTCTGCCAGAGGCTTCATCGGACGAGATCCCTGCAGATGGATTTTGGGTTCCCACCATTCTCCATGGCCTTCTACAAATTGGGTGTTCACAATGTTAGCTCTGATACTTGCCCCTTCAGCATATTTGGATCTTGTTATCATTAACACTGGATCCCACAGGCTGGTGTGCTTCTTCCCCATCTTCTTTAATGCATCCTGTATCGTTTATATTTTGACAATAGAATCTTTTAATATTGTAAGCTTCATTTTCTTCATCAAGGCCATATTTTTGAATTACTCATTCTTCCTCTTTAATTCCTACTTTGCACTCATTTGCCCATAATTATCAATGCTTCTTGACTATATATTTGATCAATTTCAGACTGAAGACATTGGTAGACTTCTTCAATTTCTTCATCACTACGTTTAGTGGTTGCAATAACAGTTGGGTTGGTTGGATTTCCTTGTATGCACATGGATATTGTCCTTCAATAAAGATCTTGAAAAGTCCATTTTGACTTTAAATTTGTGCTTTCTAGAACAGTAAACCATGACTGTCTGACTCAAAATGGCCAAATATAATTCTATTCTGCCTCGCCAATGCCTAAGATATTGATCTTAAAAGCATTCCATTTCATTGTTGACAACTTCAGTGTTGCTAATTCAAACTTCGTACATCCCAAGTTCCAATTATTAATAGATGCTTGCAGCTGTTTCTCTTCATTTTGAGTTGGGCTCCATTAGCAGATGCAGGTCCCGAAAGTGTTACTCCATCTACATCATTGTGGTCAACTCTACTTTAAGAAGGCAAGTCTTCCTTGGTCATATTTTTAACGCCTTCCAACCTGAGGGACACTATATCTGACAGTGTTCCTTTGCTAGCCATGAGGTTTTCAGTATCTGACAATGTTCCTTTGCTATCCATGAGGTTTTCAGTATCTGACAGTGTTCCTCTGCTATTTAGGTTTTTGAGACGGTTTATTGTGCCAGCCTGGCTGATAAACGCAGGTGGGATTGACTGAGGGGTGAAGAGATGGATGGCTTGGTGAGCCTTGCCTTTCTTGTCTCTCACTCTGTGATCATCGGACCAGTGTGCGGCTGCCTTGCTTGTTCTGTGCTTTAATTTAAAGGCTACAGAGCCTGTGGGACGCCTAGCCTGTGGACTGTGTTGCTGTAAGTTGAGGTCCCTTTAAGACTTCTCTGGAGCTGGGAACTGGCAATTGGTGACCTGCCTTGTGATTGGCTGCTGTGCTGACATAACCTAGCTCTCTCTACAAATAGAGGAAGATCTGGCATCAGATAGAGACTGGAAGGACTGCTAGTCTCTCAACTTTCTCTCACGGACGTGAGTTGCACTAAGCCGTTTATAGTGCTTCTAATTTAACTGTTTATTTCTTGTGTATTTATCTGTATATGATTGTATATTTATCTGTATATGATTTAAGATTGTATATTTATCTGTATATGATTTAACATTTCATTTCTTGTTATATATCTAATTATCTTTATGATTTAACATTTCATTTCTTGTTATATATTAATTACCTTTATAAATAAATATATTATATTATCAAGAATTTGGTTTTATCTCTCTAGAGAACCCTGTCTAACACAGTTTTCAATGGCTAATTCCTCAAAAGTGGACAGCCTAATCCTGCTTCATAGCCTGTTCTTACTCTGGAAGCTCTGCTAAAACCAATGCACCTTGCTATTATTCAGCAACACAGCAAGCTACCACAGTACAACACACCAACCCACAACTGGTGGCTGAATGAGCAGAGCTGGCATTAACTGGAGTGTATCAAAGGAAAGCAAAATCAAGTGACTGACACCTGATAAGACCTAACTGTGGATATTTAAAAACACAGCAAAGCAGACCTATAGCAAACAAAACTACTGCCTTCTGGTGAATTCTGACTCGTGGTGCCCCTGTCTGTGTCAGAATAGACCCGTACCCCTAAAGGGTTGCCAGTGACTGATTTCTTGGAATCAGATTGCCACGCTTTCTTCCTACGTGCCTCTGGATGGACTTGAATCTCTGACCTTTGGGTTAGCTAGAGAGTGCTTAAACATTTGCGCTACCCAGAGTTCCCCTGAAGAACATGAAGGTTTAACAAATATTCACCGAACCTACTGAGCACTATTAGAGCTACCAAGATGCATCTGGAAGTTGTGTTCTCTCACTCGGAGGAGGTGTGTCCAGCTGGGGAGATGGCCACACGGAGGAGATGATGCCTGTGACATCCCAGGCACAGGGGGAGCAAAGCCTCTGGGCATCTGACTTCTCCAGGGCTGTCCGAACCGAAAGCCCACAAGTGGGTGGTGTTGAAAAATGGACACTAATTCTCTTCCAGTTCAGGGAGGTAGAGGTCCAAATCAGGGTCTCTGTCCCATGGATTCTTTTTGTGTGAGCCTTTCTCCTGGTTTCTGGCATGTACCAGGGTCCCTTGGCATTCCTTAGTTTTCAGTGGTGACAGTTATTGTTCCCCTGTGTGTTTCTGTGTTCACTTGACCCTTTCAATAACTCAGAAATGATTACAGATACATGGCCTCTTTACACAACACAAGAAAACCCTATTTCCAAATAGTGTCCTATAGATAGGTAGAGGGATGAGAATTTCAACACAGTTTGGGGACTTGACACAATTCAACTCCTAACACAGGGATGAAGGATGATAGAGGGAGAGAGTGCCGAGGAGTGGAGGGGTGATATGGGAATGGAACAGAGTGGGGTGTGCTGGTGGCTGGGCAGGTCTGTTCAGACTGCAGAGGGCAAAGGAGTCTCAGTCACCTTCAGTGCTGCAGGGTGCTAAGCACTGGCTCCTCTCATTATGTCTGCTTCCTGTCTTATGCAGCAATGTCATATTCATCAGATTCCACTCTAGTGCTGTGCAGGGTGGACTCAGATGCCTCAGAATGGGGGCAGACATCACTGCTATATGTCACCTTCCTCTCTTTCTCCAGGGGTCCCCCCTGATGGCTTTCATCCATTTCCTACACCACACCACACTCAATCAAGCAAAAAGTTTACATTAACTGCATGCTGACTCTCTCTCTCTCTCTGTCTTTCAAGTTTGTAGTCAACCTGTGTGCTCCACAGACTTGCCATCTATAAAGGGCCAAGAAACATTTGAGTGATTTTCTGTACATAAAATCCAGGATAGGTAGATCTAGAGAGACAGTGAATTGGATTAAAAATTGCCGAAGTGCATGGCTGGGGAGAATGGGGGGAAATGGGGAGCTAACAACATGAGTTCAAGAAGAAAATGTTCTGAAATTGACTGTGGTGATGAATGCACAAATCTTAATATGAGAAAATGGTTAAATTTTACAATATGTGTGGTATGTGCCCATAAAATGATTTAAAAAAATTAATACATGGGCTGTATGATGTCCAATCCCCCACCTCGGGGAGCCCATCAGCTTTGTGATTGATTGAGCTAAGCAGTTGTGTGGGCATCTGATGAGCACAGCCCTTTATATCCCCGCGTCTGGGTCCTCCGCTTCCCTCTGTTCTGCCATGCGCAGCCCAGCTTTCAGTCCCGGTGAAATAACCCCGCTTTCTGTGAACCCTCAAGGTCACCCAGTGGGAGCGTGAGGATGGCCAGTCAAAGCCTAATCAAGTGCGATTTTGTGAAAGAAAGGTGCTAACTGAGGCTCAGGCAGAACTGAGCTCTCCCACCACCTGTCCAGTGCCCCCACCTGCCGTGCAGAGCTTTGCTGAGCTGCGGGAGGCAGCAGTCTGTCTGTTGCATGTTTTCTTCACTCCGTCCAGCTCGCTGCTCTGAGGTTGGTATTTGGCTAGCTTCTGTAGCCCTCTAAGTATGATTCTCCCTGTAGGCTTTCAGAGGCAACCTCGAAATAATAGGGGTGTGGTTCTAGTTCTTTGGCCATATACCTTTTGGAAATGTGGCCTACGTACAGCAGTGCATCTTGGAGATTCGCTATTCACACGAACCCAGTCAAGGTGCTGAGAAGTCCTGCAGCTAGGAAAATCTGTTCCATTTCATCTGTTCCTCACTGTCCACATTCATCTGGACACACGAGTCTCCCGCCACCTTTGTATGATGGGGAATCTGTCAGTAACAAGGCACTTGCCGTTGCAACATCTTCACGTGGACATTTTGATGACATTAATTATGTTTATCATGTGGTTTAAACATCGCCATTACCCATGTCCAATTATTCCCATTACTGTTAAGAGAACCCCAGTGCCCCCTTGCCCCCTTCCGTTCCTTCCTATTCCTGGTAATTGCTAGTAGACTTTGCGTTCTATACATGCACCTACTTTAGAACTCTCATTTGCTTGAAACCATACAACATTTATAGTGCTGTGACTGACTTATTTCACTGAGCATCTGTTTCATCTGCACTCTAGGAGCCCCCTTTCCTACAGCACCTATTCACAACTGACAGATGCAGCCAGCCAATGCCCAGGGCTCTGCTGACTGGGAGGTAACTACATAGAGGCTATGAGCACGGGTTCTAAGATAGACAGATAGTTCTCCCTCAAAGGGTTATTTTGAAAAACAAAAAAGTCCACATGCACACAGCAATGATGAAAAATACAACTTTCCTCTAGTTCCTAAATGTTTCCTCCCCGCTCCCACTGTCATGACACAAATTCTACCTTGCAAGTCTGGCTAGACCAGAGGACTTACACGGGTACAGATAGGAACTGGAAATACAGGGAATCCAGGGCAGATGATCCCTTCAGGACCAGTGGTGTGAGTGGGGATACCAGGAGGGTGGAGTTAGGGTGGGATGGAAAAGGGGAACCGATTACAAGGATCTATATGTGACCTCCTCCCTGAGGGATGGACAACCGAAAAGTGGGTGAAGGGAGACATTGGACAGGGCAAGATATGACAAAATAACAATTTATAAATTATCAAGGGCTCATGAGGGAGGTGGGAGCGGGGAGGGAGAGGAAAAATGAGGACCTAATGCTGGGGGTTTAAGTGGAGAGGAAATGTTTTGAGAATGATGAGGGCAATGAATGTACAAATGCACTTTACACAATTGATGTATGTATGAATTTTGATAAGAGTTGTATGAGCCCCTAATAAAATGATTTTTTTAAAAAGAGAGAGGATCCAAATGGGACGAATGAGCCACCATCCACTTTGTTGAAACTAGGTCTCCTGCACTTAGCTCCTAGCCAGTGCAAGTCCTGCGCACAGCGCAGAAACCACTTGCTGCAGTGCTGTGAACCCCGAAATGCTTCAGTATTTCAGAGTCAACTGTGCTCCATAGTTCGCAATTCCTCTACTTTTTCAGGTCTTTTTTCTTTTCCTGAAGTACTTCCGGTTGGATTCAAACTTCCAACCATTCAGTTTTAGCTGAATGTTTTTGAGCCATTTTTTGCCACCTAGGGATATGGAGCCCTGGTTGTGTACTGGTTACCCATTGGGCTTCAATCCACATGGTCAGCAGTTCAAAATTATCATCAGCTCTGAGGGAGACCGACTGGTTTTTGTGTTAGACAGGGTTCTCTAGAGAAACAAAACCAGGACACTTAAGATTATAGATAGGTAGATAGACAGAGAGAGATTTATATAGCGAATGGCGATACTGGGAGCGTAGAAGGAGAGTGGGTTGGAAAGGGGGAACCGATTATAAGGATCTACATGTGACCACCTCCCTGGGGGACGGACAACAGAAAAGTGGGTGAAGGAAGACGTTGGACAGGGCAAGATATGACAAAATAATAATTTATAAATTATCAAGGGTTCATGAGGGAGGGGGAAGCGGGGAGGGAGGGGAAAATGAGGACCTGATGCCAGGGGCTTAAGTGGAGAGCAAATGTTTTGAGAATGATGAGGGCAATCAATGTACAAAAGTGCTTTACACAATTGATGTGTGTATGGAGTGTGGTAAGAGTTGTATGAGCCCCTAATAAAAACGATTAAAAAAACAGGAATATAATGACTAATTACTCCACAGATCAGTACAGAGGGCCCAGTTCAACTCAATTTCATGGAACAGTTAATATACTGAAGGTCATTCAACTCAAGGGGACTCCAGGTTCAAGGTCAAGGAAGCAGACAGCAGGGTGCAGCAGCAACAGTCATTAACGCCTGGAGCTTAGTGAAGCAGGCCCCCACGGGATCTCGAACTCAAGCGCTGTAAGCACTGCTACAGGATCCACCAGTCTGGAGTTCAGCATCACGGCAGGCCTCAATGGAGCCTCAAGCTCTAAGGACGTGCTTGGCAGCAGCATGTTGGTCCAATCACCAAGAAAGTTGTCAGCCTTCAAAAGTATTTTTCTTGGTCGTCCTTCAACTGAATTAAACTCTGCACATATGGAGGCCTAGTTGGCACCATAAACCTATCACAGCTTTCTACTCCCATCAGTAGTATGGTCTCAGAAACCACATGGGGTCACTAGGAGTCATCAGTGACCCAAGGACAGTGAGCATGGTTGGTTTGGGAGGAACCCTGTAGGAGTCACTGTGTAAAGACCTGCTCCATAGGGTTTCTGAGACTGTCAATCTCTATGAGCGCCAACGGTCTCTTCTTTTTCCCTCGAGTGCCTGGTGGGTTGAGCCACTGACCTTGTGGTAGCCATCCAATACTTAGCTCACTGCACTACAGGACTCCAGGGGCAGTACAAGGAGATTGTATGTAGTTTTCAAATAAACAGTGTGCATCATTTACTTTTTCAAATCATATCTTAGAAACAGAGTAAGAATGATATTAAATTGCATCAAGAGATACCAGGTGATTTGTTTCATCCATTCCACAAGTATTTGTTGGGTATCCACTATAGGTAATGGTGTCCTGGTGCCAGAGTGGCTTGCTAACCACCATCCAGCTCCTTGGGAGAATGACAAGCCTTTCCACTCCCATAAAGGGTTACAGTCTCTGAAGCCTACAGGGACAGTTATACCCTCTCTTTATAGGGTTGCTCTGGGTCCACATGGACTCGACGACAGTGATCCACGTATCACCAAACTACATATGAATATATATATATATATATATATATATATATATATATATATATATATATATATATATATATATAGACTGTGTATAAAAGGAGACCTAGTGACAAAGTTGTCAAGTTCAAAGTAGCTAATAAAATGTATGGTGGTTCAAACCCACCAGCCACAACACTGTAGAAAGATGTGACAGCTTGCTTTCATAAGGATTCAGCCTTGAAACTCCTATGAGGCAGTTCTACTCTGTCCTTCAGAATCCTGTGAATTTGGATCAATTTGATGGCAACAGGATTCACAGATATAGAAGATATTCGTGCACCAAGAAGAAAAAGAGAATGTATTGGTGGGTCAGCTATCAGTTGTGCCCTAAAAGAGTTAGTATGTTTTTAGAATTAAGATAAAGATCCTGGAACTACAATCATAAACTTGATGTGCCCCAGTATAAGTCCATCAAGTTAACACAAGAGGAAATTGAAATTATAGCAGATCCAGGGATGCCGCTAAGATTACACACGTTGGGGGAACACAGTTAAGGCTAATACACTGGTCTTGGATTCCCATCATGCCTCGCCTCCTCATGTTCCACTCAGAGCGTGCACAGGGCTGGCCAGAAAGTGTGACAGATGCTCAGAGGAAAGAGATGCTTTTCTTGTTTGGGGAAACATGGGATCTTTTGTTTGGGGAAAGAGTTCAGGGAAAGGCCCTAAAATGCAGTAGTCCTTAGGCTAGCTCTTGAAAAATGCGTAGACTTCGGATAGATTGGAGAGCATGCTGAGCATGGAAGGACTTTCCAGAAGGATGAATGGCCCTGATGAAGGGTTAGATATGGCAAAGCACAGAGTGGTTTTGGGCAATAGGCAAACAGCCTAATTTCTAAAAAAACTAGTCAAACAAAACAGTTGTCAAGTAAACCCCAACTCTTGGTAACCCTAACTCATGGCAACCCTATCCCATGGTAACCCTAACTCATGGCAACCCTATCCCATGAAAACCTTAACTCAAGGCAACCCTATCCCATGGTAACCCTAACTCATGGCAACCCTATCCCATGGTAACCCTAACTCATGGTGACTTTTGGAGGGTTTTCAGTGGCTGGTGTTTCCAAAGTAGAACTCTTCGCCCTTCTTCTGAACACCTGTGGGGGAATGGGAACCTCCAACTTTTCTGTCAGCAGATGGTGTGAAGAGTGGCACCATGGAGGAACGCCAACATTCATGGCGGGGAAGGAAGAGCTTCAAGGAAACTGACTTGAAAGGTGCAAGAGCCAAGACACTGGATGGCCCCAGGGTCAGACCAAAGACTAGGTCTGAGTTGCCCTCAGAACTGATGAGGTCATAGCAGTAGGCAGGCCAGAGCAAGACCCGCTCAAGTAGGATGAGAGCAGCATAGCAGGAGACAGAGGGCTGGGATGATGCTAACGGTATAGAAGCTGGGGGTAAGGGAGAATTGCTAGAGTCCAGGAGGAAGGATGTCTGCATGGTGAAGGACAGTCATTGGTGGCACTCTTGCGGCAGAGTCTGTTCTGAATCACAAAGGTCATACATGTCAGGATAGAACTGCCCCATAGGCTTTCCTAGGCTATAATCTTTATGAGAGCAGACCCCCAGATCTGTCTCTGCACCCATGAGTTTGCATTGACACCTGTCAGTTAGCAGCTGAGAGCCTAGCTGTTGTGCCCCGAGGGCTCCTCAGGATAAGAACCAGAGGTGATGGGGTCTCCTTCCACCACCGTGGTTGGTGAGCAGGTTGTCATTACTGTCTGTTTCCATTGAGTTGATTCAGACTCAGGATAACCTATGTGCTACAGTGGAGTGGAACCACTCCGCAGGGTGTTCTTGGCTGTCTTTGGAATGAAGCTGCCTGCTGCGCTTTTGTTTTAGGGAACATTAGGTGGGATCAAACATCCAACCTTTAGATTAACAGTTAAGTGTAAACTATTTGAGCCCCTTAGGGACTTTAGTAACAGGTTACAGTGTGCAAGTTACCCTTTCAAAGTGGCTCTCCTTTGGCGCTTGGGGAAAACTGAAATAGAGGGGAGCGTGACAAGCCCTCCGTGCTCACTCACCCTTGGCCGTGAAGAGGAGAGCTTGCCGCCCACGGGTATAGAATGACCAGAGCTTGTATAGAAGCGCAGAGCATGATTTTCCCTCTGGCTGTGCTGCCGGTAGGAACACCTCATGGCAATGAGTTCAGCACCTTTCTGTTTAATTCAAATAGGTGCATATATAGCTGCTGGGCTGCTGGGAAATGCTTTATAGTGCGACACCTTGGTGCTCAAACTGTCTAATCAATATTGATGTTTCTTAAAACTCTCCTTGGCATATTTGACAACATTGTTTGGTCTAGACTCTAGAGGCAGGGAGCTGGACAAATGGATGTTTCAAACACTTTCCCAAACAGATAAGGTGGACCACCTTGTATTTGAACAGAAACTAATAACCTGAGTCCAAGAGCCGGATGCTTTCAAGCACTTATCCCTGTCGAACTAAGATGGCCCTAGACAGTTTTCCTGGTGAATGATACAAATCCATGGTGGTGGGATGGCGCAGACTCAGAACTTGTCCGCAGTTTAATTCTTCAGATGAAGAAAGATGAATTTAGGTGATCCCGTCAAATTCATCCCTTCACATGATTCCTGCCCTTCTTGCACATTCCAATTCCAGATGCTATCCCCCCCACCTCTGTTTCTCCGCCTCCCCCCCTCTTTTCCTCCCTGAGCACAGTCTTCACCTGAACGCCAGCCAGGCTGTGAAAACACCCCCAATCCCTGTGACCACAGGGCTATGGCCATATCTGCCACCAGAAGAGCCGAAGGCCCCACACTGCGTTCAAAGCCCTCAGGCAGCAAACCCTCCCTCGCAGAATAAAAAGAAATCAGAGGAGTGGGAAACGAGGGGTGAGGGGAAAGACACAGAAGATTCCAGGAGACAAGAAGGAGACGGATCCAAGTTCACCTCACTCTGAGCTGAGAGTCGCTTTGCAGAGTGACAGAGAAACCCAGACAAGCCCCGGCTGTTTTTGTGTGTGGAGAAATCACGTGTGCACATCACAGTAGTAATTAAAATCTCCCAGTCAGATGCTATAGAGAGATTAGTTGTCACATTGTGTTAAAGGAATCCTCACCGTATTCCCTAGAAGGGGACAGGCTGCCTGCCGCCCTGTCATCTGTTCCGGCAGTTGAGTGACCCTCGGCCACAATGCCTGCCTTTCTGGTGGATTCTGTGCACACAAGTCCTGCACTATTGAGGAGTACGCTGTGAACTAAGAGTAAAATCAGACGGTGTACACAAGCACAGCGCATCCGACCCTGGCCCCTCACAGCCACCCATGTTTGTATAGGCACTTTCTGCTCTCTTTCCCAGAGGGGGAGGCAGGAATTTCAAGAATCAACCCAGAGGGTTGGTAGTCACAGAGTGGTGGAGCGGACAGAAACTTGGCCTGGTGTTTAGGAGGAAATGCATCTGGTCCTCCACTCTACCAGGCATTATGAAACCTTGGATAAATCCCTTAACTTCCTCATTAAAAATGGAAGGGATCTCCTGATTCCAAACCATCTGTAGTTATATTATTCTAATTCTAGTATAAACTGTAGAGTGAAGTTGAGTGAAGGGCAGGGTCTTGGACATTTTTTCATTAGCACATAATGACCTGTCAACCCAATGGCAATGAAAACCCAGCCAAACTACCTTGTGTACAGAACTGACTGCTGTTTTGAGTGGAGGGTCCAAAGAGTTGGTTACGAGCTTAAAGGATTCACACAAGACACCAGAGTCCTTGGACACTGGTTCTCCAAATCACTCAGACTCTACCAGGGGTCGTTTGTAGTTTGAGCTCATTGTAAGTAATTTTTTTTCTCATAGGGCACTTATGATATTACCTTTATTCACAAGTGATTGCTAGGATGGCAAACTTGTTTCTCTCACCATCCATAAGCAGAAAATACCACCCACTAAAAAGGAAGAGATATTTGAAAAATCTTACCTGTGACAGTAGACAGAATACATAAAGAACTCTTTCAACTCAATGATTAAAAAAATAATATCCATTTTTGATAACCAAATATTTTCATTTTTTTCTCAAAAAAAGATGTATAAATGGCCAGTAATCACATGTAAAGATGCTCAAGGGCATTAATCCTTAGGGATTGCAAATCCGTAGGGAAAAGCAAACCAAAACCACTTTACGCCCATGAGTATGTCTGTGATAAAGAAGACAAATAATCACAATTGTTGGTTAGAGGTGCAGAACTTGGGACCCTCGTATATTGCAAGTAGAAATGTAAAATGCAAAACAGGTCTTGCATTGGAAAACAGTTTGAGCATTCCTCCCAAATTTAGTGCAGCATACGACATAGCCATTTTACTCCCAGCTGCACACCTCAGAGAATGGGAGACAGGCCCCCACAAAAACCTGCACATAAATGTTCATAGCATCGTTATTCATAATAGACAAAGAGTGGAAGCAATCTATATGTCTATTGACTGAACAGCTAAACAAAATACAGCTATCGATGAGATAAAATGTCATTTGACATAAATAGATAAATAAACCCATGAAGCTTGAAACATGCTGTAAGATGGATAAAACTTAAAACGCTGCGCTAAATTAAAGAATCCATCAAAAAGACAATCCAGGATGTGGTTGCATCTCTATGGCATATCCGGAACAGGCAGACCTAGAGAGACAAAATATACTGTGCCAATGAACACTTTTCATCTACTCAATAGAGTGGCATCGATTGCAGGTTTCATGTGGTGCAACCACCACCAATCACTCTAGCCGAAGATCTAGCGCAATTGCCAGACACTCAGTGTGAGCCCATCATGCTCAACAGGTGAACTACGCGGCATGGGAACTTATCCTGATCCCAAATAGAGAGCATTGCCTACTGATCACCTCCTGGTAGCTGTTTACTGTCCTCCAAAAGTGTTCAGTAATGCTGCTGCTGATAACTGCTATGTTCAAAATACTTCTCATTTTAAATTTCAACTTTTCTCCCAGAGACATCTGGATAGAGCTACCCCCCTAGAAGAAGTGAACAGTTCAATCCAGTCCTTGGGCAGTTAGGTCTGCCTGACACCATATGTTTCAGTCCATGGGTAAGGTCCCACGCAAATAGGGACTGGAAGCTTACGAAGGTGACCTTACTTGTGCATCTACTTCATACTGGGGATGCTGTCTTGGCGCCACTCAATCGTCATGACTAATGCTTTTATGTTCCGCTGTGGTCCCATTCCTAACTCACCTTGTGCAACAACTTTTTTTCCCCCTCCACAGTCCAAGATCTGATTCTAAGACTCATATGCTTGGAAATTAGATTCATGAGATGATATCGATTGTATTAAACTCATAGCAAAAATGATTGCTGGTTGTAGAAGGTGCTGGTTGTCCCAAGTCAGTTCTTCTTGCCCCCCACCCCCACCAGGAAGATGACTCCCTAGCAGGGAGGTATAGCCAGCAGCTACATTGTGGCCAAAGGAACATGAGCAGTAGTGCTCTTTTCCACTGCAGGATACCCTTAAATGGAATGGGCATATGCTCCCTTGGCTTTTCCTTTATTCTTCTCACAGTCCTGTGAGGGCAAGTCCTGGAACGGCCATCGTGGCCCCACAGAAGGGTGACATTTCATAGGATTACAGAGCTATCCTGAGCCATCCAATTACCACTGGACTGTTACATGAGGGAGAAAAAATTTTTTTGTATTTCCTTGAAACCATTGGAGTTGGAGCCTCTGTGTTATAGGAATGTGGGCTGTAGTACAATTAATACGGTTAGGTGGCTAAATGTGCATAAGACTGTAGATTAAACCAGATGTCATCTTGCCGTTCCCACTGTGTATGGATTTTCCTAAAACCAAACAATAACTAGCTGCTGTGGAATCAACTCCAGCTCATGATGACCCAGGCGTGTCAGTGTAGGACTGGGATTCACAGGAATTCAGTGGCCTGATTTTTCAGAAGTAAATGGAGACACTCTGTGTTCTGAGGTGGCTCCGGTGGCCTTGGGCCAGAGACTTTTTCCCAAAGCAGAAATGTTTAGTAAATCCCCCAGACCATCGCCAGTCCCAAAGACCATGGGGCACTGAATGAGGAGACTTGTTGCTTGATGTCACCAGGTTTGGTAGTTGGTTGGTGAATCTACATGGGTTGGTTAAAATGCAAGATCATTAAAATGGATGAGTAGATATATCAAACCTTTTATTTTAATTTGTGGATGGTGCTTCCCAGAAGTCCCCAGGAGGGCTCTGTGCCTTCCTGCTGCTGGACTTCTGGAGTTCTGGGAGCCATGCTCAGCCTTGAGGACAATGGTCACCTTCCAAAAGGCCACCTTCCAGAACAATAAAATAGAAACCCGAGGAGAGACAGACTGGATCCTTGGGCAATAAGCCAATCCCATGATCCAGCTCCTGGATATAGACCTGCCATATGGACCCTGATCTTCCAGCCTCCTACTCCTGGAGGTGAGTGTTGGTTAATTCCACCTATTGATAAGGGTGAATAAATGAAAAGTATTGGCATAGTAAGCAAATTCTGAGATGTGCACAGGCTCCAAGCAATGTGAATTCGATAGCTTTGCGAGATTTTTCATTCAGATCACAGAACGGTGTAATGAATGTGTCTGCCCCACTCCAAAGCACATCTCTCTCTCTCTCTCTCTCTCTCTTTTTTAAAGTCATTTTATTAGGGGCTCATACAACTCATCACAATCCATACATACATCAATTGTGTAAAGCAATTTGTACATTCATTGCCCTCATCATTCTCAAAACATTTGCTCTCCACTTAAGCCCCTGGCATCGGGTCCTCATTTTCCCCCCTCCCTCCTCCCTCATGATCCCTTGATAATTTATAAATTATTATTTTGTCATATCTTTCCCTGTCCGATGTCTTCCTTCACCCACTTTTCTGTTGTCCATCCCCCAGGGAGGAGGTTACATGTAGAATCCTTATAATCGTTTCCTCCTTTCCAACCCACCCTCCCTCTACCCTCCCAGTATCGTGACTCATACCACTGGTCCTGAAGGGATCATCGTTCCAGGATTCCCTGTGTTTCCAGTTCCTATCTGTACCAGTGTACATTCTCTGGTCTAGCCAGACTTGCAAGGTAGTATTGGGACCATGATAGTGGTAGGGCGGGGGGGGAGCATTTAGTAACTAGAGGAAAGTTGTATTTTTCATCGTTGCTACCTTGCACCCTGACTGGCTCATCTCCTTCCAGAGACCCTTCCATAAAGGGGATCTCCAGTGGCCTACAAATGGGCTTTGGGTCTCTGTTCGGCACTCTCCCCCTCATTTACTATTACAAGATTTTTTGTTCTGATGATGCCTGATACCTGATCCCTTTGATACCTCTGATCGCACAGGTTGGTGTGCTACTTCCATGTGAGCTTTGGTGCTTCTGAGCTAGATGGTCACCTGTTTACTTTCAAGCTTTTAAGACCCCAGATGTTATATCTTTTGATAGCCACACACCATCAGCTTTCTTCACCACATTTGCTTATTCACCCGCTTTGTCCTCAGGAGTTGTGTAGGGACGGGGAGCATCATATAATGCCAATTTAATAGAAGAAAGTATTCTTGCATTGAGGGAGTGCTTGAGTGGAGGCCCAATGTCCCTCTGCTACCTTAATACCAAACCTATAAATATATGCATAGATCTATTTCTCCATCCTCATGTATAAATGTATTTGCATATGTACATGTCTTTATTTAGACCTCTATAAATGCCCTTTGCCTCCCAGCTCTTTCCTCTATTTCCTTTGACTTTCCTCCTGTTCCACTATCATGCTCAGTCCCCACCAGGGTTTCAGCAATTCCTCTTGGTTACATTACCCTTGATCATGCCCTGCCAGGCCTCCCACACCCTCCTCGCCACCGATTTGGATCACTTGTTTTTTCCTTGTTCCTGGGTTTGTTAACACCACTACCTTTCCCCCCACCTCCCCCTCTCCCAACACCCCCTCCAACTGTCAGTCCCATTGTTTTCTCCTCCAAATTGTTCATCCAGCCTATCTTATTTAGACAGTCCTGAAGAGATATTAACATGCACAAAAACAAGACAGAGCAAAACCAAGCAACAATATACAACAAAACAACAACAACAAACCAATGACAAAAAACAAAGCACAACAAGAAAGAAAAGCTTGTAGTTAGTTCAAGGATTGCTTGTTGGCCTTTAGGAGTGTTTTCCAGTCCAGTCTGTTGGGGAACCACATCCTGGCCCCAAAGTCCACCTTCAGAATTCCCTGGGGACCTTGCCGCTCCATTCCCTTGCTGTTCTGTTGCACCCCCTTAGTGTTTTGCCTCAGTGTGGTGGGATCAGATTGGTTGCCTCTGGTATTGTCCCCTGTAGGGCTATGGGTCAGTGAGGGGCATCATGTCTCATAGTGGGGCCTGCCATCTGGTCCTCTCTGTAGACTGGCTGCTCTAACGGAACATCGTCCTCATGGCCTGGTGGGCCAGGAAGCACGTCTCTCTTGTGACCAGAATTCCTAGAATCATTAGATGGCCTATTCCATATTTGCTTTGATGGGATTGGATATGGCTGAAAAAATTTAATTTCCAGTTGTTATTTTAAAATCACCAAGAGTGAAATGCACAATGTGAATCAAGTCATAGTAGAATTTAATTAAGGAACCCTTGTGGTGTAGTGGGTAAGCCCTCGGCAGCTAACCAAAAGGTCAGCAGTTTGAACCCACCGGCTGCTCCCTGGGAGAAGGATGTGCAGTTTACCTCCCTGAGCGATCACAGGGAAGTTCTCCTGTGTCTTGTAAGGCCACCGTGCATCAGGATTGAATTGGCATCAATGGATTTTTATAGCAGTTTAAGTAATTCTATCCACAAATCGTCTGGAGGCAGTTCATATATGCTAGCTACAATTATTGCCTTGGCTTCGTTAGCTTGGTCCCCAAATTAGCTGAGCTAGACAAGTTCTAGCTGAGCTATCCTGAGACATGGTATAGAATCATTTTGGAATACCTGCCAGGAAAGACAGGACAATGATTACTGAGCTAAGTGAATGCTTGCTCTGTGCTGTTCTTTGTGGTGATTTAAAAGAAATGCTACTGTAGGCATGCAAGGTGGGGGGGTGGGGGGATGAGGCTTTCTTCTCCCGTAAAGGGTTACCTGAAACTCACAGGGGCAGTTCTACCCTGTCCTAGAGGGTGGCCATGAGTGTGAGTTTGGTTATCCGCATGACACTCACGACAGACGTAGAAAATGAGGAAGTCTGCCCCGCTCACCCATTTCGAAGACCTCCGGTAGCACATAGGGTCCGGCCCTCCGCTGCTGTGTGGAACCCACCCAGAGTTGCCTTGGAAGGAAGGTGCACTGCTCTGCTTCTCAAAGGCCGCAGCCCTGGGAACCGTGTGGAGCTCCGTCCTCCTCCCCACACACTGGCCTCTGAAAGGCACTGCTGGCCTGGTGCAGGGTGTCTGTTTATTCATTCATATTTCTCTTTATAAACTCAAATGCTGATTTCCTATTGGGAGCTTTGGGAGCAGCGTCACAAGCACTGGGCTGCTAACCCAGGTTTGAACCTGCTAGGAACTCTGCTGAAGAAAGATGAGGCTTCCTTCAAGATGTCCAGTCTCTGAAACCCACAAGGGCACTTCCCCCGAGTTCTTTATGTCCGTGGCGGTGGGGCTGGCTTCCTTTGGAGTTCCTATCCAAACTGGCAGAAAGAAACAAAAACTCCAAACCAAACCAACTACGGTCCAGTCGATTCCTACTCCCAGTAACACTGCATGCAGGTTCTGAGACTGTAGATCTTCACCGAGCCACAATGCCTCCTCTTTCTCCTACAAGACAGCTGGTGCATTTGGACTGCCAGCCGACCAATGCCTACCCCCCGGTGTTAGCAGCCCAATGCCCAACCCACGGTGTGAGGGTGTGGCAGCAAAAGCTAAAGGACACCAGGGATTTGAGTTCTCTTTCTGTGATATAGAGTGGGTCGTGGGTGCCAAGCCAGAAGGACATTCTCAGCCCTGCTGTATCCAGGTGACCAGTCTGGTACACGCACTGTGAGTCGAAGGAATGTGTGTTGCTTCCAGGTCAGGATTGGTAGTGGCCAGTCCTCTTGCCGGGTGCTCTCTTTCTTTCCGCCATGACTTGGGAAACTCTGTTGAAGGTGAGAGAATCACAAGAGAGAAGCAGCCCATGCCCTGAGTCACCCCTTTCTGGAGAGCCTCCCGCAAGAGCAGGGATAAACTCTGAATGCGGGAAGGGGCGGGAACGCAGGAGGGGATGGATGGAAACTTGAAACTAGAGCAAGAAGTGGGAACGTGCTATCGCCTTGTGGGGACTGCAAGCAATATCATGGAACAAAGGGTGTGGAAACTGTTGACTGAAAGCTAAGCTGTCACGTTCACATTCACGCAGCCATCAAGGAAAAGGGTAACAAATAAAAGACCCAAACAGCCAAGAACACCAGATTAAAATTTGTGTGAACAAGAAAAAAACAATCTTTTTTGTTATGTCCCTGAGTTTTAGGGGGTGGTTTTGCTCTACCAGGAAACCTATGCTGACTTACTGGCTGCATAGGATTGGGATTATACAGTTCTAGAGAATTAGCTGCTGTCTTGCTGTCTGTTGTTGTCTTAATTCATTCTGTGTAACTTTACTAGAAGCTGTTGACCCCAATTCTGTCTTACAAATGTGGCTACGCTAGAACATGTATACCGGCACATATAAGAGCTCGCAACACAGGAAATCCAGAACAGATAAACCCCCCAGGACCAATCAGGGGAGCAATACTAGGAAAGGAAGGGAAGTGGGTAGAGAAAGGGGGGATGGATCACAATAATTGACATCTGACCCCCATCCCAGGGGGATGGACTGCAGAAAACTGGGTGAAAAAAAGACATGGAAAAAATTGATAAATTATCAAGGGGATATGGGGGAGGGAGGAAAAAATAAAAATCGAGGAGCTGACACCAAGGGCTCAAGTAGAAATAAAATTTTCTGAAAAAGATTATGACAAAATATGTACAGATGTGTTTTGACACAATGGATATATGAATGGAGTGGGGTAAGAGCTGTAGATGATAGATAGATAGATAGATAGATAGATAGATAGATAGATAGATAGATAGATAGATAGATAGATAGATAGATAGATAGAAACTATTGGGGGTTGGTGGGAGCCTCTGTCCGGGGATTCTAACCTTCTTTGCACAGCAAATTGTCCACCGAGTATGATACTAATTGTCTTTGAAGAACATTTTATGGGTATATTTGCAAATGAAATTCTCTCATAGACAATTGCCCAGTTTCCTGAATGAGATGTTGGAAAAGATTGTCAAAAGACCATTGCGAAAGGAATCTTGAACTTCTATTCTTGGCAAATTCTAGAAAATTTAGCACCAATCATTTGACTAGTCCAATCGATCCTACCCACTCATATCCTGCAGGTCTGTATATAAAAATCTACATTGCCAGGGTAAATGAGACAGGGCATTCCGAATCTGAAGCAAGGGGAGTTTCTAATCAAAGATTTCAGGTTCAAGGCCAGGCCCTCAGAATGCAGAGGCATTGGCTGACTACCTGTCTCTGCGGTTTCTGGCTAGCAATCTCACCAAGATCTAAAAATGAGGTAGATACACATAAATAACTGAAAAGTAAGTTTCACAAAGGAAACAAACAGTTCTCACTACTTTACGCAGCTCAGTTGGATGTGTCCTATTGTGTTTCCTTTTATAAAATGGGAGTGGAAAGTCTACAAACTGTTTCCACAGCCAACTTATGAGACAGAATTGAAAACACTGTCCAATCTAGACTGTTTAATCGCTTCCCTTAAAAGCGTCACTTCCTTGCTGCCCCCGCCCTGAATAAAACCAAGGAGCCCGGTGGCACTGTGGGTTAGATGCTGGACTGCTCACCACAAGGGTGGTGGTTCAAACCCACCAGCTGCTCCAAGGACAAGGGTAAGCCTGTCTGTTCGCCTCCAGATGTATAGTCCCAGAAGCCCTGTGGAGGTGGGCGATGAGGGGGAAAGACGTGATGGCAGTATGTTGTTTGGGGTTGTTTTGGGGTCATTAAAGCCAGGCCCCAAGGATGAAGAGGATCTCAATCATTTCCTTTATATAGAGAATTTGAGTCAAATTATTACTTTACAACAATATTTGAATTGTTAGCTTTAGGACCAGAAGAAGTCTCAGATTTCTCTCTTGCTAACAGACGGGTTAAGAGATCAGCTTAAGTTTTTAATACAACTGGTTTCAGGCTTGGGACTAGTTTTCAGATATGGGGATCATGACCAATTTTTACTCCCTCTCTTCTCTAATGAAGAGCTGGGTCCTCTCCTAATCAATTTCAAGAGTGAGGTGGATGTGAAGAAAGTGTGTGTGTGTGTGTGTGTGTGTGTGTGTACACCTATTGGGTACCTGGAAGGCCCTCAAATTGTATTTGTAGGTAGCTTTTCACACCTAGGTCAGCCAGCATGTAGACACGGAGTGGGCAGGTGGATGCCTGGCCGATTCCATGGGGAGGCTCACAAGCCCTCCTGTTTCACATGTCACTGCTTAGCTCGGCAGGTGGCGCTGTCTGACATCAGTTGCCAAGGAAGCAGCTGTTATCCAAATTCAAAGGAGCCACGGTGGAAGGAAGGTAGGCTTGTAGGACCAGCAGGGGAAGACAAACGCCCATCAGTGGCCTGCGGCTCTGTGGAGGGCAGAGGCGGGCGCTATGACTGACAACAATAAAAACGGAGCAGCTGGTGTCCCATTAATCATCCCAGGCTCCAGAGAATCCAAATCCCCCATCCCAGATGAGAGTAAACAGTGCAGGCTGTTGTCAGGGTGTGCTGCAAACACCCTTCAGGCACCCTGGAGGCCCGGCTTCGTGCCCCTCACCTTTTAAACTTGCTTCTCTGGGTACCTGTGACCTTTATTTCCTGACCTTCGGGTGACAGCTCATAAAGGCCAAATTAGCCCAACCCAGGACCGCGTAAGCCATCAGGATTAACCAGCGAAACTATGACTGTAACTGACAGCCACAGTCCAGGAGGGAGCTGGGGGAAGCAGCTCTCAGCTCACTGTTGCATGGGTCACAAGTGAAATCAATGTCTTTTTGCACATGTATTTCCTTGTGCTAACGGTAGATCCGTTTTGTATGGACAACACAAGCAATTTGCTAAAGTTACTCTCCACGCCAGCGAGAGCACCCACCATTGCAAGCGTCCCCAGTGACACTTGTAGACAGGCACATTCAAGCGCAGGTGGAGTGGCCAGGTGGCTGTTTCCACCCAAGAAGCCAATAGGAACGCAGAAGAAACTAGCAAGGTGGCGCTCCCCAGTTTGAATTTGACCCCATGAAGGAAGTCCGAAAGGGGTCATAGAAACGACAATCCCACTCCTTAGGAGGGTTGGGGGTCAGTCATTGGCAAATAATGTGCATTGGCCTCGGGTTTAGAGTGAAACTGTGGCTCAAATTCGGGCTTCTCTTTCCGGTAGTCATGTCCAGTCCCTGAAATAAGACCTCTGAATCAAATATGTGTAGATAGATTGTACATAAATATACGTGTACGTACCTATGTGTATATATGTATATGTATATATACACACACACACACACATAGGTATATATATATACACACCCATTGTCTCACTCACTCATAATGACTCCATAGGACAGGTAGAACTACCCCTTTGCATTTCTGAGACGGTGACTCTTTATGGGAAGTAGAAAGACCTGTGTTTCTCCTGAGGAGCAGTTGGTGGTTTTGAAGTTCAGACCTTGAGGATCGCAGCCCAATGTATAACTACCACACCACCAGGGCTCCTCAAATCCAAAATATATAGTAGGTCCCTCCTTTGGCCTTTTCCCCCAGGACGGTGAAGATGAAATGAAATCGTGTGAAAATAAGTGCCCTAAACACACACACGGGAAAGGCAAATGATGGATATGCAGACAAAGATTTGTGGGACACCTCTACATGCTCACACACAAGTTTAAATAAAATTATTGGGGGCTTGTACAACTCTTGTCACAATCCACACATCCATCCATTGCACAAATGTCCATTTGTTGCCATCAGTCATTATTAGTACTGTCTTTCAGAATGCTCGATCTGTGCTTATGGGACTCTCTGTGCTTCTGCTTTCAGGATGTTCTACACAATGCTTGGGGGGGGGGGGATACAGAACCCTGGCCACATTTGAAATAAAGGCCAGTCCTGAAACCCCTAAGTCCAATAGTCCACAGTCCCTCTGCAGACTCACACAGCCACATGCAATGATGCAGAATGCAGGAAAATCACAGGCTGGTGGGTGCAAAATCTTGTGGATTCAAGGTCGGTGGAAATATAACAGGGCACTGGCAGCTCTCCGCATGGCCAGCAAGCAGGAAGGTCAAGACAAAGAGAGAGGGGGAGTCCCCTGGGTAGTCCTTTATGAGAAGGCCATGCCCACGAGGAGGCACTATCAGGCTGTGATCTGACTGACAGGCTAAATGCCACCCCCACACTTTCATATATCTTCAAGTTGACAAAAAGTTATGTAACTACCACAGGTTGTCCTGAGACATGGCATGGAAGCTCTGAGTTCCCAGAGTGCCCCAGGGACCTGGACTCACCTTTGAGGAATTAGAATGCAAGGTGCTATGTTCTTGCTTAGGATGCCGCTTCTACATGCCTGGAAGGTAGCTGCAGCAATCACACACCTTTCTCCTCACTGTTGCTCTTTCCACCAGCCATTTAGGGAAGTCTGTCTTTGCCTGGAAGCCTCTGCTAAAACCTGTTCATCACGGGTGACTTTCCTCCTGTAGTTGAAGCCAGGGGCATAGCTTCCAACATCATAGCAACATACAAACTACGACAGTGCAACAAATTGGAGGATGCATTTTCTTCATAGGCACCTGCAGGTCGATAGGGATTCAACATGTGTCAGCAGAATACCTGTAAAAGAGAAAAACGCAACTAAGTTCAGCTCCTTCTAACCGGAAGGTTGAAGATGATGTAAGTGCAGAGCTTGTGAGCAAATTACATGAACCTGTGCACACAGTCATCTGTACACATGTCTTGTCTTTGCATGTATCTATCTGGGTATTTGCCCATCGATATTCCAAAGCCTGCCTTTACTCCTTTTAATATCCACCACCATGCATTCACTATTTCTTGTATGTCTCTTCCACTCCCAATCCCACTCCCACTCCCACTCCCACTCCACATTAAAGGAGCCCTGTTACTGCTCAGGCCCTCATCCAAAAACAAAGGCTCAAACCCACCCCAAGGCCCCACGGAGAAAGATCTGGTGATCTCCTCCTATAAAGACTGTTGTTGGGAGCAGTCTGGTTGATTCTGGCTTGTAGTAACACTATAGGATTTCCCACAGAGTGGCCTAGGCTGTAATCTCTACTGGAGCAGATTACCAGATCATTCTGGTGATGGGAAGCACCTGGGTGGCTTAGAACTGCAGACCTTTTGGTTAGAAGCCGGGCCCCACCATTGTGCCACTAGGGTGTTATTGTTGTAGTTCTTAGTGCCATTGAGACAGTTCCAGGTCATGGCAGCCCTCTCTCTGTACAAGTAAAAACACAGCCTAGTCCTGGGCTATCTCTCAATTGTTCTTATGTTAGAGCCCATTGTTGCAGCCACGGTGTCAACCTCAAAAATCCTTGAAAAATCTGCCACATGACATCTCTATGAATCAAAACAGAACTTGTTGGCACCCAAACAGCAGAAGGATATCATTACATTCCTAGAGCCAGCAAACTGGTTGCTTACTAGATATTAGTAAACATGAGCGAATGATTAATATGGAGGCCCTAAATTTCTCTTAGAAAATAATTTTCTAAATCACTATGAACGCTGCTATTTATTTTCCTAAGACAATTGGCTAAATAGAAGAGTCTGTTTGCACAATTACTTTTTATGAGGCTTTTAATAGTAGGATGAGAGGGCCACAGATTTAAAACATCAGAGTCAGTAATGAGGTTTATAAAAGACTGATTCCTGGGCTTAGGAACTGTAGGCTTCTGATGTGGTATTTCTGGAGTGTAGTTATGGGATCTATAGCTTTCAAAAGCCTCATAGGTGACTGATTCTAATGCAGGTGTGTTAGACAGGGTTCTCTAGGAAACAAAACCAGGACATTTATTATTATAGATAGAAATGTAGATGGATAGATAGATACAGCGCAAAGGAATGTAACAGCTAATTGGTCCACACAGCAGTACAGAGGGCTCAGTTAACTTACCTCTGTGGAACAATTAATATACTGGAAGTCCTTCAACTCACAAGGGCTTCTCGGTCCAAGGTCAAGGAAGCAGACAGCTGAGTCTTCCATAGAGCAATGCAGGCAGTCCGGCCACAGGCAGCAAACAGCAGGGCAGGTTACCAGCAGCCAGCCAGATGACAGGATCTGACAGTTCCAAGCTCAAGCGATGCACACGCCAGCAGCGTGGCAAAGCAGGTCTCCAAGGAACCTCAAGCTATAGTGACACAATCCACGGGTTGGGTGTCCCATAGGTAGTGTAGCTCACAAGTTGAGGAAGAGAACTAGCTAAGGCAGCCACACCTTGGTCCCATCACCAGAGAGCAAAGGAAAGACAGGCAGGGTTTGCTGAGCCATTTATCCTTGTCCTCCAATCAAACTGTGACCTTATTAATCTCACATGTTCCTATTAGTCAGGTTGGCACAATAAACCTACCTATGACAGCAGCTGCTCTTCAAGAACACTTAATACAGAGATACTTCTTTCCCTGTCTAATGGAAGTCAGAAAAGCCTTCCTGATTAGAACACAAGACGCAAATAAGATGTTGAGAAATTGGATGAATTTTCTGGGTTTGAAGGTTTGGGATTGTAAAGTGTGTTTAAGCCTTTGAAGAAGTCATAAGCTCAGTCTTTCTCTGAGGCTCTTAGATGTCGAGGTTAATTCAGGGTCCACAGGCATGCCGGAACAGGAGAAAAGGAGACTGTATTATAACAGGAGGTAAAACTCTATGAATGAGAAATAGATGACATAGAGAAATTTCAGAGAGACAACTAGCAGAGTTTTCTTTCAGCTATTTGTAGAGACTAGCTGGGATACTTTGTCTGGCATTTAAATTGTTCTGTATCTTAAAATTAGCCATTGTACCTATTCAGAAAGTAGGGTTAGTCAAATAGTAACAAAAGAAGAAATTCAGGATGGTGCAAAGTGACCCTATATTCTCAGCAAACCAGAAAATGGATGCCTCCTATTTGAAAAAAGTAATTGTTAAACACTCATACAATCAAACTACTGCTGTAGAGTTGGTTCTGACTCAAATCAACTCCACAGGACAGAGAAGAATTGCTCCTTGGGTATTTTAGACTACAGATCATAATGAGAGCAGGTTGCCTAATCTTTGTCCAATGTAGTGGCTGTTGAGTGTGAAACATCAACCTGTGGTTAGCAGTCCAATGGTTACACAACAGTGCCACCCAGGCTCCTGAAAATAATAATTAAAAAACATTAAAAGAAATTCATTGCCAGTGAGTCAATGCCAACTCATAGTGACCATATAGGACTGGATAGTTGGTTTTTGAGTAGAAAATGCCCTCTTTCTCCCTCAGAGCACCTACTGGTTTTGAGCTGTCATCCTTGTGGATCACAACCCAACACAAAACCACTATGCCACAAGGGTTCCCTAATCTAATCTGAGTAATGTCCTATAAAAGATAACTCAGAGAGAAAGACAGATAGAAACAAGCCAGGCAACAAGAGAGTTATGCTGGAGCTGCAAGCCAAGAAATGTTTGAGGCTACCAATAGGTATCTAATCCACACCGTCGGATGCTTTGGCATAGTCAATAAAACACAAGTAAACATATTTCTTGTATTTGCTGGATCATAACAAACTATGGATGACCTCAAGAAGAATAGTAATTCCCAAACACTTCATTGTGCTCATGCAGAATTTGTTCATGGATCAAGAGGGAGTTGTGTGAATGGAACAAGGAAACACTGCATGGTTTAAAACCAGGAAAGGTATGTGTCAGGATTGTATCCTGTCACCATACTTATTTAATCTGTATGCTGAGCAAATCATCAGAGAAGCTGGTTTATATGAAAAATGTGGCATCAGGATTAAAGGAAGGCTTATTAACAATATGTGATATGCAGACGACACAACGTTGCTTGCTGAAAGTGAGGAGGACTTGAGGCTGATGAACATCAAGGATTGCAGACTTCAGTATGGATTACAACACAATGTGAAGAAGACCGAAATCCTCACCACTAGACCAATAGGTAACATCAGGATAAATGGAGAAAAGATCAATGTCACCAAGAATTTTTTCCTGCTTTGATTCATAATTAATGCTCATGGAATCAGCAGTCCAGAGAGCAAAAGACAAGTTGCATTAGGTAAATAGGCTACACAAGAGTATTGAGAATCAAGAACGGTACTTTGAAGACTGAGGTGCACCAGACCCATTGCCTCAGATGCACCTGAATGTTGGACAATGGATAAAGAAGACTGAAGAACTGCTATATTTGAATTGTGGTGTTTGTGAAGAATATTGAAAGTACCAAGAATTGATAAAAGGGCAAACTGGTCTGTCTTGGAAAAAAGTACGGCCAGAGTGTTCCTTAGAGGCAAGAATAGCAAGACTTGGTCTCATACTTCGAACATGTTGCAGGAGAGACCCATCTTTGGAGAAGAGCATCATGCTTGGTAAAGGAAGGCCCTCAAAGATGTGAACTGACATCGTGACAGCAACAAGGAACTCAAGCATAGGCACAATGGTGAGGAGGATTAGAACCAGGCAGTGTTTCGTTCTGTTGTGTAGAAGGTTGCTCTGGGTCAGAACTCAATGGCACCGAACACCACCACCACCAATAGGTGTGATAGAACATGACTTCCCTCAGAGACTTTCAAGTGAACATGGCCCTGTAGATACCCTGACTGTGGAACACTAGCTTCTAGAACTATAAAACAATACATTTCTGTTCTTACCCCTCACCCAGTTTCTGGTATGTGGTTACAGCAGCTCTGTCACTGTTAGGTGCCTTCAAATCAATTCTGAGTCATAACGACCTTACATAAAACAAAAGAAAGACTGTCCAGTGCTGTGCCATCTCACCGTTGTTACCATGGTTGACTTTCTTGCCGCCACCTGGTCAACTAGGTTCCTTTTTTTCATTTACCTTCTGCTTTAGCAAGCATGATTTACCTTCTGCTTTAGCCAGCATGATGTCCTTTCCCAGGGACTTGTTTCTCTTGACAACATGGACAATGTGTATGAGACAGAGCCCCACTGTTGGTCCCCTCCAAGGAGCATTCTGGCTTTAGTTCTTCCAAGACCAATGTGTCTGTCTGTCTGGCTGTCCATGGTCTTTCCAATATCCGTTCCCGGCCCCACAACTCAAAAGCGTCAGCTATTCAGTCTTCCTTCTTCGATGCTTACTTTCTCAAGCACATGAAGCCTTTGAAAATACCGTGACTTAGGCCACGTGTACCTTAGTCCTCAATGTGACATCCTTGCTCTCTAACAATTTCTATGACTCATTACGCTATTCCAGGCACCTCACACAGTGCCTGATACACACGAAGAGCCCAATAAACGCGCATAGCATAAGATGAATAGACTTTATTGACGAGATCCTTGAATGGTGCTGCTGTTATTGTTAGGGACCACCGAGTCTGTCCTATTGCATAGGGACCTGTGTACAACGGAACAAAACAATGTGTTCCTGCACCATCCTCACAGTGGTTGCATTTGAGCCTATTGCTGAGGCCACTGGACCAATCCATCTTATCCAAGTTCTCTCTCTCCTTCACTGTCCTTCTACTTTACGGAAGATGACGTCCTTTTACAGAGTCTGGTCTCTCCCGATAATATGTCCAAAGCGTGTGAAATGAACTCTTGTCATCCTCCCTTCTAAGGAGCTTTTTGGCTGCACTTCCCCCAAGGCAGATCTTATGTTCTTCTTCAATCTTCCTTAGTCATTGTTCCTCTTTCACGCGCATCTGAGGTGATGGAGCGATGCCATGACCTGGGTCAGGTGAACGTCAGTCCTCAAAGTGACATCTTTGGTCTTTAACACTTTCAATAGACCTTCTACAGCAGATTTGTCTAATGATACATCATTTGATTTCTTGACTGCTACTTCCCTGATTGTTGATTTTAGATCCAAGTAGAGTAAAACCCACTCTCATTAAGCCAATTCCAACTCATAGAGATTCTATAGGACAGAGTCGAAAGTGCCCCTATGAGTTTCTGAGATTTTACATTTCTACATAACTAGACAACCCCCTCATTCTTCAGTGGAGCAACGAGTAGATGTGAACTGCTGACCTATTGGTTACAGCCCAATGCATAACCATCTAAGTTAAAGACAGTTTGTAACTAAATCCTTGCTACAACTCTATAGCATAGGTAATATTATATTTCCTAACTCGTAACAAGAGAACCTAGTCTTAGAGAGTTAAGTAATCAGCTTAAGGTTTAACCATCAGACTCTAAAATCTATCCTTTCAGCTAGTATGAGAGATGAACGTGGGGAGAGCATCCAGGGAACAATATTTCTTTTTGTGAAAGTGTAGATGAGAAAGCTCAAGCCTGCTGGTGACCAATGTCTGCTGCTTGTCATCTCTGCGGTCTGCTGTCAAGTCTGCTGCTTGTCACGTCTCTAACTCAGTAATGTTGCCCGGCACGCTCACCTAGCAGAATCGAAGACAGTCACTAACGACTCAGTTGCATTCTTTCCACAGTATCCCTATTGAAGAATGGTCCACTCTCTGCGGGATTAAGCCCAGGAGCTCTCATTGTTGTATGGTTGTGTTAGAAATCCACCCTTACATTGAGTGTTTGCTCAGTAAAGTAATGATCTCCCACATAGGAAGGTAAGTAAAAACGCATTACTAAAAATTCGGGAATCTTTATTTAACAAAGTCTCAGAGTGTGAAGCTGTCCTTCCTCAGTGTATCCCCCATCTAGAAGGAAAAACTTGTGAAGGCAGTGCTTCCTTGAAGAATTCTGCACTCCTTGATTTACACCATGCCAAAATGACAGTCTGGCCATCTTCGAAGGGCACAAATCACCATCCTTTTTGAAGTATTTAAGTGTTAGGAACAACAAGGAGGCTGGAGTAAAGTTTCCCAATGAAATTCTGATAGGACCGCCCTTGCCACCCTCTGAGAATGAGCAGGGAGCTACCACAATGGAATACTATTCCCCAGAGCAACGACTACGGTCTTTTTCTCACAACACAGTTTCTAATTTTCTTCAAACTGCTTCCTAAGAACCCTGTGTTAGTTCTGTGTCCTCTGAAAAATTATATCAAGATGAACTCTTTTAGAATCCAGAAGAACAGTCGCTATACAACCGTGTGAGTTGACCTCTCTTCCTTGAATTGAGCTGGCCCAGCACATACATCCTCTCAAAACTCACTGTGTTGATTGGAACTTCTTCTTCTTTTTTTTTTTTCAAACATGGACTGATTGCAGACTTGTTTAAATACGTTTTGTTTGGAATTAACCTATATATGGATGAACCGGGACCTTAATAGCAATACTTTTTAACTCACTCTTGTACACATCCATGTCCTAATCCTGAAGCCTGTAATGTGTTACCCTACATAGGAAACTTGAAGGGACTTTGAAGATGTGATTAAGGATATCGAGAATGGGATGATCATTCTGCATCATTTGGGGGAACCCACACTAAACACCGCTCCTCTAGAAAAACACAAAAACTACATCCACTGCCATCGACTTGACTCTGACTCATATCTCCTCTATGGGACAGTGCAGAGTTGCTCCTTAGGATATGTGAGACTAAATCTTTTTTCTTTTTTTTTTTTTACCTTTGAGCAAATTTTTTTTTCTTCTTTTTTAACATTTTATTAGGGACTCATACAACTGTTATCCCAATCCATACACACATCAATTGTGTAAAGCGCATTTGTACAT
>NW_022111324.1:4343086-4357696 GCF_000313985.2 Echinops telfairi
CATCATAGAATGCCAATTTACTAGAAGAAAGTATTCTTGTGTTGAGGGAGTACTTGAGTGGAGGCCCAATGAGACTAAATCTTTATGATAGCAGGCAACCACATCTTCCTCCTGCAGAGAAGCTGGGGGTCAGGGGTGGGTGGGGTTTGAACCGCCAATGTTACAGCTAGTAGCTCAATGCCTGACCTACAACAGCACCGGAGCTCTTTCATCTGACTTTACTGGTAGGGTCAGAGGGAGATAAGACCACTGAAAGGGGCCAAAGAGATGTAACTTCGCTGGCTTTGAAGATGGAAGAGGGGAGCCACCGGCCAAGGAATGTGGGTGACCCCTAGAAGCTGGAAAAGACAGGGAAACAGATTCATCCAGACTCACCAGAAAGAAATTAAATCCTACCAGCATACCTTGCTTTTAGCTGCACAAAAATCGTGTCAGACATCTATCCTACAGAAAGCCAAGATAACACATTGCAGTTGTTTTAGGCACTGCGTGTGTGTTCATGTGTTACAGCCACAAGAGGAAACTAATACACAGTAGAAAATCACGTTCGTGTAACTTTTCCCCTGGGCTCTAAATGGACCTCTGGGGTCAGCAAAGCATATCTACTTCCCAACTACTTGAAGACATTTAAAACCCCACCCCTCCCCACAAAGCTTCATTTTTGCTGGTTAAATATCTGCAGTGTTTCCCCACAGAGTAGTATCGGACACCTCATCGTTTTAACTGCATTGTATTTTTGTCCTCACACAAAAAAGCGTGCATCTCTGAGCTGCACACTATACCCTGGAAAGGACTGGAAGTGCTGGAGAGTCCTACCGCATCCCTGGTGTTCCGACCCAACACCAGCTGGGGTGTAAACAGAGCCCCCCCTCCCAGCCCCGTCCCCCTTGGAAGTGATGATTCCTTCTCTAGATCCTCCATTGTGGGAGACCGGGAAGACAAGGGCTTGGGAATCACACTGACCTGAGTTTGAACTCTGACATTTTCACATCCTGGCTACATGATCTTCAGAAAATCTTAGCCTTTCTGTGTCTTGGCCTAGGAGCTCATGTGTGGCGGACACAGTTATCAGGTTGTGAAAAAAAAACCTAAACAAGACAATATGAGGAGGCTTCAAAAGCTTCATGGAAAATGGAATGAAAAGATACTGGAATTTCCCCATCATCTTTTTGAAGGCTTTGTACATTTCTTGAAGAAATAAAGGCGTTAAGATATGGTCTTTTCCCGTGTCCCTTCTTCTGAACACTATTTCCATTCACATAGATCAGGCGTGTCAAACTGGTGGCCCGCAGACTGCATGCAGCCCCCAAGGTTATGTTTCGTGGCCCACCATCCTCTGAAATAAAACGTAACGAGGGAATGGTGTGTCCGGTATTGTCTAGATCTCCCCTAAGCACTATTTTCTTCATAACAATTTTTTCTATTTTCATTTTATTTCAGAGCATTGTGGGCCACAAAAAAATTACATTGGGGTCTACATGCGGCCCGCGGGCCACCAGTTTGACACCCCTGACATAGATGGAGTTAAAATCCACTTTGAGGGCCACAATATCACATCCCTCATTTCAGCCATGGCCAATGAAATGATATATCAGAATAGACAGTATGTTTAAAGTCGGGGGGCAATGGGAAGTCAGAATGCATAGAATTAAAAGTAGAAGGCCTAGAATGGGATCCTTGGGAAATGTGCAGGCCGCTCTTCAGGAGTCTTACCCAGGGAGACCGGGCTTTGGAGAGAGATACCACTTTGGAGAGAGATACCACTGGCTGCCATCTTTGAGCAGGGCAGCACTGTTTCTGATTTGTCTAGTCAAGAGAGTGTCCTTCTCTGTGATCCACAAGGTCTATTGTTCGAAACCACCAGCTGTTCTGTGGGAGAAAGGTGGGGCTTTCTAATCCCCTAAAGAGTGACAGGCTCAGAAACTCACAGAGGCCGTTCCACCCAGTCCTACCGGGTCACTGTGAGTCGGCATTGACTCGGTGGCAGTGAGTTTCCTAAATGGGGGATTAAGTTTCTAGCAGGATTTTTTGTTGCTGCTGTTTTTCCTGTTATCATTCCGGCTGACCAAGCTTTACAAATTTGGGTTCTTGCTGGTGTCTTCTTGTTAGTTTTGAGTGAAATGGGAAGACCTGATGGGAAGCCCAGTCTGCACCAAGCTTACAAGCACCTCAGGGGCTCAGGTTGCTTTAAAGATGTGCCTGGGGAGCCCTCTTTCTCTTACTCGGCATTGCAGGAGTCCGTGATTTTGCATTTTTTTCATATTTTTCATCTTTGGTTGATTGTCCCCGTCCACCAACATCTTTTGGAAAACCCAATCTACAGTCCAGCATATTAGTTAGCACATCTAACCTCAAGTAAGATGAGTTTGTAAAATGTTGAACAAAGTTGATTTGAATCATCATGATAGCCCAACCCTCAGTGAGAAGGTAAGTCAAAACCAAAATGTCACCAGCCAGGTGCCATTGGGCTCCACAGGGCCTTCAAGACCGGGACATTCAGAGACAGATCGCCAGGCCTTTCCACCTAGGTGCCTCTGGTGGGTCTGAGCCATAAACACTTGGTTAGTGTTTGGGTGCTTACCCATTTGCACCTGCCACCCAGGGACCCCATTTTGGTGTCATTTGACCCCAAGGGGTTCTGTGTCTCATTCTGATGTTCAATGATGCATTTATCTCAGGCTTTTAAATTTTTTCTGAGGCTCTTCCAAGTTCATATGAAAGCATCCCCACTCTCAAATCAGGTTTGTGTGAACTTAGAAACCCTGGTGATGCAGTGGGTTAAGCATTAGATGGCTAATCACAAGATCAGCAGTTCAAAACCCCCAAGACAGATGAGGCTGCCTACTGCCACAATAATTTTCAGTCTCAAAAGCCCTCGGGAACAGTTCTGTTTGGCCCATAGAGCCACTGTGATTTGGAATCAACTCCATGGCGGTGGGTTTGGTTTGAGCTTTGGTAGTTTCTCTCTTACAGCTTTTCCTTGTCTCGTGGCCTTAAAGTGCCTCCCTTCAGTGTTAGTATTGACGCAACCGAAGCATAGGAATTTGGGAAATTCCATTTCCTTTGGGTTTGTTATCATTTTGAGAATGATTTCCAGGAGACAATCTGTCCTTTCCCCCCGCCCTTTTGGAAAATCTACTTAACACATTGTGTTTTATCATCTGATGCCTTTGACTTTCTTTGAAATTGTCCCCAGAAGGCAGTGTGTGGTGTTCTATTCACCTAGGCTTGCATGTCTCTCGCTCTGCATGCCACTTCTGTTTATGAACCGGTGTGTCTGCTCCCTGGGGGCCATCTGAGCCTTTCTTAAGATCTCTTGTTCATTGCTTCTGTCTCTGGACTTTTGTTGTTCTTGAAAACATTTGTAGAAAAGAGTTCTCTGAATCTTCACCTGTGAGATTTAGCCTCCCTTCCCTCTGAACTCCTTTATTCTTGAACTTCTTGAAATTTGATTCCTAAAGTACACGGCCCATGTCTAAATCTGCCGTATACCCATGGGTGCCACAAACCATCAAGTGTCCAAAGCACGGAGTCTGTAGGATTGAGTTTGATCCTGGTTCCTCAGAGATGAAAGCTGGACCAGCTCAGAGAGACCAGCAGTGGGACCTCCTTATAGCCCCCAAGGAAGGTGGAGGGCTCTCCTTAGCTGCAGACCCTGGTCTGCCCCTCCTCCATCTCTCATTTCCAGGAGTTCCTTCCTGGCACAGGGGCAAGGAACATGTCTCTGGTCAAAAACCACAGTCTTCTCTCTTCCCTCTGCTTCCTGTACTGCAGAGTGGCCTGCAGCGGGCCCTGCGGAGCAGCAGAACACTGGCTTTGCAGGAAGGCAGACGGAGCTTAAATCTCAGGATCCATGAGGCTTGGTTTTTTCACCTGTCAAAGGTGGTTGATGATAGAACTCGCCATAGAGGGATATTATGAAACTAATGCCATCAAGTCGGTTCCAACTCAGAGCAACCTTAGAGGGCCGAGTAGAACTGCCTTAGCGGGGTTGAGGACTGAAATCTACTTGGGAGCAGACTCTCTGGTCTTTTTTTCTGAGGAGCGGATGTGTGTCCTGGGGATTGCTGACCCGTCAGTTAGCAGTCGAGCACTTAACCATGGCGGCACACCGGAGGTCTTACCCAGTGCCTTACAAGGCATACATGTGAACAAACGGTCGTCCTCTTTAGCGCCTGGAAATGTAGGTCTCCCGTGCCAAGAGTCCAGCATGTGTCTCCTAATTCAGCCGATTACCAGGTCAGAGCAGGCTTCCATATGATGCAGGCAACCCACGTGGGTGACTAGCAGAGGGGAACGAAAGGAGCAACCGCAAACTGTTAGATTCGGGGATCGTGCTATAGATATGGCTTCAAAGTAAATCCAAGTCGATAAAACACGTGGGCCTGAACTCACCCTGCCTTTCCTCCTGTCAACCCATCAGAAAGATGGAAGGAGTCTGTTATTCGACTCAACTGCCCAGTTATTCCTGGGTAATATATTGAAGATCTGGTGGAAAAATACATCCCTTGACTCAGTTTGCACAGAAAGCTGGGAAGAGTGAAGGTGAATTTTTGTTTAATCTCAGTCTCAGGATGGGTTTGAAAGAAGAATACAGTGGAGGAGGCTCGAAAACACAGCTTCCCTTTGTCCACCCGTCAGAACTGGCACCGGGTCTCTGGCAACCTTTCGGGAGCCTCTGGGTTGGGTTCAGTTGGCCCTGTCCGTTTAAGAATGTTTGATTTGATTGCACAGCAAAATGCTTTTGAAAAGCTAGGCTATTATCCCTGAAATAGAAAAATTTAAAAAAATGTGAAAAGCACCTTTGAAGTCAGCTACCCGAATGAAACCGGTGACATCAGAGAGATGGCAGATAAGCGGGGGGACAGAACAAGGGGGCCATTGACCACCAGACCCGCTAGGCTGATGCCACACTTTACACCCTACCAATATAAGTCAAAGATGAAAGATGCTCCAGGCAGCCCGCCTGACCCCTGTGCCTCTGTTATCTCCCATTGATTGCACACTGTTTGGCTCTGAACAATCCCTCACTGTCTACCTGGCCCAGGTGACTCTCAGCCCAACAGGGGCTTGGGTGGTTTGGCCAGGTTACAGGAATGCCATGCATAGCACAGGGGGCCAGCGGAGGGCTTGATCGCATGAAGCGCCGTCTTTATTACTCTTATTATCCCTTGGATGCTGGGGACAGGGCAGCTCAGTGCAAAGCAAGGGCAGCAAAGAGAGCCCAGGGTGTGTGTGGTGACAGACAGGCAGCTTGCTCTCCCTTCAAGAGCGAATAACCGACTGCAAAGGAGTCCAGCTGCCCCCTGCCTGCCCCCTGTATGTTTACATACAATTGCCCAGGAGCAAGGTGGAACCTAACAGATTTGAACAAACCTGGAGGAATCTCTTGTATCCCTTCATATATCAAACATCATGGCTGGAAAATTGACCTGCTAAAGATGGCCTATTTGAAGTTCTCTAACTGGAACACTTAATAAAATGCAAACGGGTCCTCACACCTCAATGTTTGAGACTCAGAGCGTGTCCATTTCTAGCACTATCCCAAGTGAGAGTGATGCTGATATTGTTGGCCCGGAGAACCGCTGCCTTGTCGGGGAGGCAGCAGCCTCACAGTCAACACCACCCGGGGAAGTGAGATTCACTTGTGTTTCATGTAGCGCCATAGGACTCGGGAGTTATATTAAGCATGGATGGAGCCGAGATGGATAACCCACCTCAGATGAGAAGCTGAATGCGATCGAAGAGCTCTCTCCAATGAAATGGGGCCGGAGAGAACCCACTGTCATCAAACAAAGCCCTGAATGAGTCTGCTTCCCCACCGAGCACATGGGGATAGCAGAACGGGCTCGCAGTTTTAACAAAAAGAAGTTAGGATCTCTCTGAGGTGTCATCGAGAAGGAGTGTGATAGGCAGCAAAAGAAGAAAATCTGACAGAAAAATGGTTGACTCTGCTTAAAGAAATGCTAACCTTTTCAGAACGGGAGGCATAATGGCTCAGTGTGCCCAGATGATATATGACGGTGCGGAAATCTCGGCACTGGGGATGAGGGAGGACGATGAAAAGACTAGGGAAAGAAATGTATTCATTGCCAACTACACAAACAGACAGGGAGCGGGCAGAGTGATTCTGACTCCATGTCCTTTGGGCCCAAGCCCTGGCGGCTTAGTGGGTTGCGTGCTGGGTTTTGGGTCACCAGTTCAAATCCACCAGCCACTCCTCAGGAGAAAGAGGAGACTTTCTACTCCTATAAAGAATCACGGAAACCTACAGGGGCCACCCTACTCTGTTCTGTAGGGTCACTATAGGGTTTTATAGGGTCAGAATCCACATGATGGCAGTGAGGGAGCGAGAGGGGAGTTTCTGGAAGTTCCTTGGCCATCCCCTTTAGCACCCTTTCTCCTTTCTGCACTTTTCCTAAGGTAATCTACACATCTCTGTCTGTTCCCTTCCGATGTACAGGGTGGTTGAGGTAGAAGAGGAAGATCCACTTTCAAACTGCCAGTGACTTGGCTGCATGCAGTCTTCATTAGCTGAGTGGCACCCACTCATTCATTCATGAAATTATATTATGCTCGGTGTTCCCCATAACACACAAGCTTGAAGCAGGTGGCTTCTAAATTCAAAAGCGTATGACATTATCTCCATCTTTCGGGAACTTCTAAGAGAAAAGAAAGACACTCTTGAGACTTTATATAGGACACATTGTTGACAAATTCACTGTTAACATTGACTCCCAAGAGTAAAACCACTTAATGCTCCCATAATGCATGGCTATCAAGTCAATCCCAACTCCTAGTAGCCTTATAGGAAAGAGTCGAGGACTTCCCCATAGGGTTTCCTAGATTGTGATCTCTGTGAAAGCAGACTGCCGAATCTTTCATTTATGGGGCAGGAGAACAGCTGCTGGGTTTGAACCACTGATCTATTGGTTAACAGCCATGTGCTTAACCACTGTGCCACCACCAATCCCTTTAGAGTTGCTATAAGTATAAATTAATGAGTACCTTCCAAGTGAGTGATGCAGGATAGGGATGAATAAGTAACATGGCTGCAGAGGAATGGATTCAACAAAGCAGCAAGATGAAAACTCAGAGGTGAAAAATGAGTAAGGCATCCTGGAGATGTGTTGACTAGTTGTTGGAGTACTTGCTGCAAGGTCAACGGTTCAAACCCACCAGGACCTCCAGGGGAGAAAGATGAGTCTTCCCTCATAAAGATTTACAAAATCTTACTCAAATTCACTGTTATTGTCGATGCAGACTCATGGAAACTATAGGACAGGGTGACCCTATAGGGCGTGGTAGAAGTGCCTTCGTGAATTTCCAAAACTATAACTCTTTACAGGGTTAGAAAGCCCATCTTTCATCGGTGCAGAAACTGGTGGTTTCAAACTGCTGACCTTGAAGTGAGGAGCCCAACTTATAACCACTATGCCACTAGGACTCCTATCTTACATAGGCTAAGAAACCTATAATAAACAAAGCAAAACTCTAAACTTCCTGCCATTGAATCAGTTCCAACTTATCTCACCCTATATTGGGCTGCAAAGCCTAGGAAATCCAATATAGGGATGCAGTGAATTGGAATCAACTCAATGGCAATAAGTTTGAGGTTTGTATTGTTTTGTTTATTATATGGTTAAAGAGAAGATAGAGGCATTGAGCAGGGAGAGAAAACAGTGGAGATATATAGGACACATTAAGGGCATAATGTCCTGACTAAATCACAGGGTACAAACCACATAGGACAGGTTTAGAAAAGAGCAAGAATTTGAAGGCTGTCCTAAAGAATGCTGCCATTTCTCTCCAGATCATAGGAAATCAATCACACAGGTCATTGGTTCGCTCATTTAATCCACACTGTGGGATACCTAGGGAACCCAAGTGGTGTAGACGGTCCATGTTGGGCTGCTAACCATAAAGCCAACAGTGTGATATCACCATAAACTCCTCGGGAGAAAGATGGGGCTTTCTACTCCTGTGAGGAGTTACAATCTCAGATACGCACAGATCTAACCTGTCCTATAAGGTTGCCCTGCGTCAGTATTCACTCAATGGCAGAGAGCTTGTTTTGGGGGTTATTTTGTTCATTAGGTGGGATACCTGCTGTGGCCCAAGAACTGTGCTGGGTGCGGGCTCAGTGGTCAGTACAACCAGTCCTTGTTCTCAAGCAGTCACTGTCTAGTAGGGAGACTCCCACAGAAGCAGGAAATGCATGATGGAAGTTTGGACAAGAGCAACCGGCTCCCATCAGAGACTTGGGAAAAACTTCATAACCCCGAATTCCTTGATGTGGAACCTGACATGTGGAACCGACCTGAGCCAATGACTGCAGGCAAGCTGTCAGTCATGTGTCCTAAGTGAATGGTAGAAAAACTGAAGGCAAGAAGGGAGGGAGGGTAGAAAAGAAGAAGGATAACATAAGTCTCAAGAAGGGAGGACATTTAGAAGGGATGACCAAGAGGTCTTCAGTCCATCGAGGTATGAGAATGATATTTCTAGAATGAGCAAGTGTGGGGTGCCCTACACCACAAAGACCGGGGCATACCAGAAACATATTCTTCCAAAGGAGCATACGTTTTTATATTCTAGAAAGCCTGCCTAGTTCCAGCGCAGAGTGTGGGAAAGCCTTCCCTCTTGCTCTCTGCTCCAGAACAAACACTTTCAAACCAGGAAAGAGAGTAGGCAATCCATTCATGTTCTAGCTTGATGGGCGCCCCAATTCCCTGCATCCATGCTGCCCTGAATCTCTGAGTGCAGACTCTCTCAGGCCCAACATCACAACCCCACACCTGTGCCTTTGAGAACCAGCATGACCCAGTTCCTCAAGGTCCCCGTGGATATATCAGCTCAGAAACTGTTGTCTTCACTCCATAGTATAATAGCTACCTTCTATAGCTAAAACGGAAGGAGTTTTCAAAGGTGAGCCCCATGAGAAAACCTATTCTACTCTGAATGGTAGCCGGGAACCACCTGGCTAGTGAGTAACGGGGAGCTATTTTTTTTTCCAACTCTACAAAGTTCTAATGTCTAATAAGAAATCTCCAAGAATAGATCATTTCTGTGAAAACTTCCAACTGCTAGAAGTTCCAGCAAAGGGAGGTTTCCCATTCAGAAGTAGATTTCAACAATTTTTCTGCCATTGGAGTAGTAATCATTGTCCTTCCACACCTTACTCTCTTCTCCCTCTCCCCAAGCATCCTTTCGCCTAGGAGAGGACTTGACTTCTGTGGTGGCCTGAGACACTGAGTTAAGGTGGCATGAGGGGTATGTGGCCTGCAAGCCCTCCACAGCAATTTTCCCTGTCAGTCAGTTTCTTCTTATTAGAAAGAAGGACCCCCCAGCTCAGCTTCTCCCGTGGGTGGATTCCAGGTGACTGCTGTGCCCTGTGTAATTGAGGAATCTCTTTGATTGTGCAGGTGAATAGCTCTACTTGTTTCCCCAGCAGATGTTTGGTCGAAGTCCCTTCCCTGTGATTATGACTTTCTTTGGTCAAAAGCAGAGTAACTTGAGAAAGCTGGTCTCGGGATGAGGATCAGGGAGGCAGCCCCAAGATGAATTTTTGAACTCTCCAGACTGCATTTTTGACTATCCAAGCCTTTAACCAACCTTATTATTAAGCATAATTACCAACCCCAGGTACAAGCCATGGGACCTCCACTGAGGACCGGAGCTTGTTACTGTAGTTAACAGCAAGCTAACCTATATTCTGTCATGCATGCCAATCTTAGTGGTTGAGAGGTTATGAACACCTAAGTTATCATTGGGTCAAGGTTTCTCCAAATGCCAAAGGACATTGGTAGAATTGTAAAGAATACGAAACCTCCCTCACTAGGACCTTGAAAGCTAAATATATCCAAGCCCCACTAAAAACCCACCGAAGATATATTCAATGTAACATAGATTCCTCCCCACCCCCACTGATATAAATTAGTGATATAAAAAAATAAAGCTGCTTCCTCTAAAGACCCCCATCAGCTTCAGACTGGTTTAGCTGAAGGTCATCTTGGGAGACAGGAAGAAGTGTTCACTTAAAGATGAATAGGACACTCAGCTCTGGTGGTGTGGTGGGATCCGCATGGGGCTGCTAACTGAAAAGATGGCAGTTTGAAATGACCAGCCATTCCAAAGGACAAAGATGAGACTTTTTATTCCCATAAAGATTTATAGTTTCAGAAACCCAAAGGGGGGACGGTGAGTGGGGCACAGAGAGCAATTCTACCATATCCTATGTTGCCTCCTATGAGTCTGAGTCAGCTCTATGGCAAAGAGTTTAATAAGGACACTCTCTGGTGGTCTAGTGGTTAGGATTTGGTCTTCTGCTCACTGTGATCCAGGTTCAATTCCTGGTCAGGGAAGCCTGTCTTCATAAGGAGCCCTGGAGGAGCAGTATTGAAATCCTATGCAGATTCACTCTGAGTCAGAATTGACTAGGTGGCAACGAGTTGGGTTTAGGCCCCATTTGACATACATCACATGGTTCCGATGAATTTTTAGCAATAGGCTTGCTCTTCTATAATTGTGAAAGGCATGTAAGTGTCTAAAGCAGCACATATATTTCAATAATGCATCTGAGGTTAATTCCCCAAAGAGCAAGAACTTGTCCATCTGAGGGACAAGAAAAATGCAAAGAGCCTGGGAATGTACATTGAACCCCCCTCCACAAGCCAAGCATTTCCTTGAAGATTAATAGTTTATCTTAAACATTTATAAGGCTATTACAGCCTACTTCATCATCTATCTGTGCTCAACTGCAACTAATTTTTATTACTTAAATTGCTTAAATTTATAACTTAAATTACTTAGCCCTAACATGGAGGTGCCAGGGAGAGTTACTGTCTTTATCCTTGTGTACCCCGAGGACTGAGACTCCAATTTAAGAAACAGAGTCACATAAAATAGAAGGGCTTAGCAAAGAGGCAAGCCAACATCCCATTCTCCTGTGGGAGAGACCAGCGCAGTGAAACTTGGACCTATGGAGACCGTGGTTCCTTAGTGGACATCTTAGCTAATCCTTGGCCTTTGGAGTCTCAGTCACTGTCTACCTGGGCCACTTTGCAGCCCCGTTCCAATGCTCTAGACTTCTCCATGTAAGAAAGTGAAGTGGTTTTGTTTCATCAATGGAAATGACTCTGAAGGGTCCTGGGAGGTGTGTGTTTTCAGGACAGGCTATTGGAGAGATGAGCTCAGTACCACCACTCAAAGACACAGTCCTGCTGACCGAATAAATAAGTAAGAATCAGGGGCACTACCCTATCAGAAACACAGCAATGAAAGTACCTCATCAAGGGATGAGGACCATAGGTCATGAATGCAGATGCTGTGCGGTGTTTCCAGGAAGGCAGAACTATTAAGACAATATCGATAATAGCATTGGGTGGGGAGGGAAATAAAAAATAAAAAGATTGCCTTTAGATAGCATCTTTTAACCTTTCTACATTTCTATCCATCACCTATTTATCTGTCAGGGATCTTTCTTATGGGAAAATTAGAGTGGAAGTATTATTAAGCCCATTGACAGAGGTTCCTCCCAACCTCCCCACTACCATGGAGTGGATGCTGACTCATAGTGCCCCTATGAGTTCCTGTCAATCTTTATCATTATTGATTTTACCAAGTGTCCAGTGGATTCAACCCATCAAGCATGCAGTTAACAGCCGAGCACCTAGCACACAGAAGAAATGATTAACCTGAGAGGACTTGTCCCACTAAGTAGCAAAGCTGGGCTTCAGAGGCTCAGCCCAAGCTAAACCTTTGCTTTTTTTAAAAAGTTGGCAGTCATTTGGGGAAGAAAAGGAATGAAAATAATAATTTAAACAGAGCCATGAAAGGGGCTGTTCTCCACTGCCATGTGGGATCGCCCCGTGCACTTGATGGCACCCAATAGCACCTAGAAGTAGAGATAGCCACTGGGAACCTGGTGTGAGGAAATGGGATCAATTAGCATTGGCTTTCTGATTTGTAAAGCTGAGGCAGGTCCCTCCACCTCCAGCATCCTACATATGGAATCAGCCTCAACAACACATTAATCTGCCAAGTGGGGGGAATCAGTAGCGCCCAGAGAGCCCGCATGACTCTCATCCTGGAGCAGAGAGGTGTGGGTGACTGGGGAGGACTTTCTGGAGCTGGGCAGGAGGGATGGGGGAGAAAGGGCGGGTGAACTTGTATTTGCAAAGAGCATTCACCAAATGCAAGTGAGGAGGACAGAGCTCCACAGAAGAGGTCAAGACAAGTTGCATTTACTGCGAGCTCAGCCCTGGGCTATGCAGATAGGGAACCATGTAGAGAGCCAACAATCCTGTGAAGTAGAGAATATCTTTTTTTTTTCCCTAGCTGAGGGAACTGAAAGGTAAGAGAAATTAGCTCACGTACTAAGATAGTTTCCTCCTTTCCTTTTCCCACCTTTCTTTCCACCACTTTTCTCCTTTCCTTCCTTCACTCCTTGACGCTCTGTGTCTCAGGCACTCCTCCAGGCAGGCACAACAGGAAACCACAAAGTCTCAGCTCAGACTATTGTGGAGGGAGGGAGGATAAAGTAGTTCTATACATAATAAGTCCCAAAACCAAGTTCACTGCCATCGAGTCAATGTCGACTCATAGTGACCCTATAAGTCAGGGTAGAACTGCCCCTGTGAGTTTCCAAGACCGCAACCCTGTTCAGAAGAAGAAAGCCTCATCTTTCTCCCAACAAGTATCTGGTGGCTTCAAGCTGCGGACCTTGTAGATCACAGCCCAATGCTTAAACACTACGCCGTGTAAAACATAATGTCATGTGACGAAGAACAATGGAGAAGGATAAACAGATAAGGGAGAGAGAGTGATGGTAGTATGGACAGGGCTTCTATTTACTATTGAACAGACAGGGAAGCCCTCTCTGAGAAGGGGACACTAGAGCAGAGGCTTGAATGATGGAGAGGCAGGAACGGTTCCGTTACTGAAGGAGCATGGCAGACAGAAAGAAAAGCACTTGCAAAGTGTGCTTGGAAAGCCCCAGGTCTGAGGAAGACCAGGCAGACCGCTGCTGTTGGCAGAGAACAGAGAGAGACTGATAGAACTGAGTGGGGAGAAGTACCCAGAGGACATAAGTACAGGGGTCTGTGATCCACAGAAAGGACCTCTGCTTTTAAGTGCGGTGAGAAATGATGAGGTTGCAGGGCAAGCGCAGACTGCAAATGGGGCCAATTGGTAGGGATGAGCGTGGTTCACAAAGAAGCCACAAGGGTAGTGACGTAGGTGGCAAAAACCAGCTGGATTTGGGTTATATCTTAGGGTAGAACCAATGAGATTTCACTTCAAGACCTAATGAAGTGCAAGTTTAAATCTGGGCAGATTATATAAGGCTTTCTACTCCCTTAATGACTTGAAGTCTGAGGCACCCGCAGGGGGAGTTCTGCTCTGTCCTGTAAGGCCACTGTGAATGGGGGTCGACTTGATGCCAGTGAGCTGTTTGTGGAGGCAAGTTAGCAGCAACCCCATCTCTCCCCTACTGCCTTCGGGGCAACTGGCCAAACAGTAGGCTTGGTATCCTCCCAGCAGCACCCTCCTCTTCCCTTTTCTCTTGCTGTCAGTTGTGAGTTGGGCTACTAACCTCAAGGTCAGCAGTTTGAAACTGCCAGCCGCTTCATGAGAGAAAAATGAGACTGTCTACTCCCATAAAGATTTGTAGTCTCAGAAACCCACAGGGGCAGTTTTAGGCCGTTGTATGGGGTGGTTATGAGCCAGAATTGACTTGCGGGCTGTTTGGTTTGGGGTTCCAGTTTCGTTTACTCTGTGCTCTCTGCTGCCACCACGTGTTCATATGCTGCCTCAGCCTCTCCTCACCTCTTGCCTTAGAGGTGTGCCCATCACACGTTTACAAAGAAAATCTCACTTCCCCACCCCTCAGTCTTTTCATCAATAAAATGTCAAGGCTGGAACAGTTGTCCTCTAGAATCTGTTTCAAGTTTGAATTTCAATGATCTGTGATTCGCCTTTAATATATATTTTTTTAAAAGGTAAAATTTGGATATCTTTTTTTTCACTTTTGCAGTGTTTTGTTTTGTTTTGTTTTTAAACTGCCTTGGTTGTTCTCGAGCACTTGGTACTGTTCTACAGAAAGAATCTAAATGTTATAGAGGCTTCAACTCTGGTGGCAAAGTTGCGATTAAATTAATCAAATTAAAGAAAAGATAAAATTCAGTTCCTAAGAAAGTCTGGCCGCTCCCCACTGCCCAAAGTTATAGAATTAACATGTAGCACAGCATGTCCAGCTATATATATATTATCTAAAAGGATGAAACACAGGTACTCAAATTCTTGTACATAAGTTGTCGTGGCAGTGCGATTCACAAACGCTAAAAAAAAAAAAAGGAGAAATCCAAATAGTCCATCAACAAATGAGTAGACAAACAAAATGTGATATATGTAATTAAATATTATTCAGCCATAGAAGGAAATATAGGACCGATACATGCTATAACATGAATACATGAATGATCACTGAAAACATTATGACAGGGAAAGGCGATAGACACAAGGTTAAAGTCACATATTGTGTGATTTCCTCTGTGCAGAATATCCAGAATAGGTAATCTAAAGTGATGGAACGCAGCTTGTAGCTGGGGGGGG
>NW_022111324.1:4358388-4368007 GCF_000313985.2 Echinops telfairi
TTGCAAGGTAGAATTCGGATCATGATAGAGGGGGGGAGGGGAGCATTTGGGAACTACAGAAAAGTTGTATTTTTTCATTGTTGCTACACTGCACCCTGACTGGCCCGTGGCTGCATATTGGCTGACAGAGCAGAGCTTTCCACCATTATAAAAAGTTCTCCTGTATAGCACGTGTTTAGATGGTGCAGGGTTTGTGACACAAAGGGAGAGTGGGGGAGTGTAAGAAGTATGAGGAGAATGGACTCATCATAGGCTTTGGTCCATGCACGCCTGTTCTCCCTTGCTGAACAAGGGGTATTCGCCATGCTGCATTTCCAGTCAAAGACCACCAGATGGCACTCTTACACCCCCAGAAAAACCCCAGAAAGCTAGTGGGCACTGAAGGTCGTGGAACATCCTGCCAGCTCTCAGAGCTGAAAGAGTAGACAAAGAAGTGCATGGAATGAGAACACTAATGTGACAGGTTCCTTGGGAACACTCCCATTCTCTCTTGCAAAGATTGTTCATAATTTGGATTTTTCCCCCCTTCTTGGCCATATTGGGTCTGAGCCCAAAGTGAATGTGATAAGTATATAGAAAGTTTGAAGAAAAGTAGTGCAATGTGTTTCGAGTTATACCAGTGAGAAGAAAAAAGGTTGTATAGCACACATGTATGTGCAGTTTCACACACACATACATACACGCACACACACGCACAAACAGCAGAGTGATGTATAAAAATGTGTATTAAAAAAAGAAAAAAGTTGTTGCTGAGCCTGTTCTGTGTTTCTGAGTAGAACTGTGCTCCGCGGGCTTTCTAAAGACTAATTTTATGAAATAGATTGCCAGGCCTTTCTTTCTCTTCTCCCAGAGGTCAAGCATGTGTGCAGACTCCCGTCTGTGGCATAGCACTAGGCCAGCCCTGCGTTTCAGCTTTCCTCAAGCTAGTGCTCATGGCTCGATGACTGATGGCCTCTCCCCGTCACCAGTGGGCGCAAAGCCTGCTCTGCTCCAGGACTCCAGAGCGGCAACTCTCTAATCAAGACATCAGGCTTTGATTAAGCAATTTGTCTCTTTCCAGGATAGAAAGTGAATTAAGAGCATAATGAAAACATTTGAGTCATCATCCCTTCTGGGACATTAGCCAGTGTGATTATTTATACTGCATTGTTTAAATTCTCGTGTGTATCAGTTGACAACACTGCTGCAATCAGAAAGTGTGCTAGAAGCGTAGTTGGGCTCTGGCACGGCTGTCATTTTGCAAATCTGAATGTGGAAAACCAATCTGTCAATTTTACACTTGTGGAATGAGATTGCGCAGGCCGCAACGATTGCTTCTGCCACTTGGTATTAGGGGAGCTAGTTCCACTCCTTTCTGAAACTTGGAAATGTATGGGGTTAAAATATACACCGACAGGCCTCTAGAACCTTAGCAGTCCCCCCAGGCCCTTGTGGCGTGGGGTACAATTATAACCTGCCCGTGTAGCGCTTGATTGGTTTCTCTCCTGAACATAAATGTGGGGTTAACCCTCCAGACTAAGGTGCTTAGTTATCCTTCAAGCTTGGAACTGAGCTCAGCCTATTGGCTCAACTTTCAGCCAAATGATGGGCCGAATTCTACGGTAAACAAGAATGCCAAGGAGGTGAGCATTCCTTGCAACAATCAGCCGCGTAAAATCCAAAGGGCAGCCTGTGCCTAGGGACAAAGTTTGGGAGGAAGGACAGGGTGGAAAAGAGGGGAAAGCGGGAATGGTAAACATAGGGAAGAAGTGGAAAGAACGACAATATAAAAAGTATACCTTGAGTTCTCAGCATAAGCGCTATCAAGGTCAAGATGATTTTGGTGCCATAGTAGTTGTGCTATGGGTTAACCACAAGGTCTGCAGTTCGAAACCACCAGCAGCTCTGGAGGACAAAGACAGGGCTTTCTTCTCCTGTAAACAGTTAGCAACTCAGAAACCCACAAGGGATCGCTATGAGTCAGCATTGACTCAAGGCGGGGAATTTGTTTGGTTTGGTTTTGAGTTCGACTCCCATAAAGAGTTCCAGTCTCAGAAACTCGCCAGGGCGTTTCTAGCCTGCGCTAGAGGGTCGCTGTGAGTTGGCGTCTACTTGATAGTAGTGAATTGGTTTATTTGTTTTGGAAGGAACTGAGGTTCTTGGGAATTTAACTGTCAAATGTCATCTTATTTACATTACTAACTGAAGAAAAATGGTGTCCTTTAAAGATTTTTTTTAAGATTAGAAAACAAAAAGAAATAATAAGGAATCTAATGACTGGATCCTGGAGGTTTCCCCAAAGAAACTCGAGCAGAATTGCTGTTTAATGGGAGGAATGAGCCGGAGCATTGTCTGGTAGAGCAGGGCTCTGGGGAAGTTTTCCCAGGCATCTTTCTGCAGACCCTGGCTAACTTTCTCAAAACACTCTAATAATAATAAGGTATCAGTCCTTGGCGCTTCAGAAAATCAACAAGCAGCATGCCCCAAGCACCCCCAGAAAACTGTAGCAGTGAAATTTGCTCCAATTCAGTCCACTTTTGCTTTGACTGGACCGCTTCTCCCTCTTGATAGCTGTTCTTTGTGCTTCGTCTTCAGAATTATGCTGGAAAATCCATGTTTCATCTCCTGTTACAATTCTTCCAAGAAATTCTTCCACTGACTTAAAATTTCCATGGGAAGCTTTGCTCTTGTCTGCAGTGAGCTAAGTGCAAGAATCAGGCACCCATTGAGCAAAAATTTGCTTAACTTTATTTTTTCAGTCAGAAAATGGTGTGAGCAGAGCCAGTTGAGATGTCTATGGTGATGACTATTATTTTGCTGCTATCCATCGTACAGTTTCAACTAGGGCACAAACAACATTAATTCTTGCTGCAAAAATTGAGGTTTGATGGTCTGTCCTTGTGGGCTTCACTTTCAACATCATCTTATTCCTTGCTAGAATTATCCACTTGTAAACAGCTGGTTTCTGTGGCGTGGTTTCCCTATAAACTTTTTTTAAAGTATCAATTATTTCACCATTATTCTACCCACACACCAGCATCAATTCAAGGTTGGTTTTGTTTTGGCCGAGTTCCTGTTGTTCTGGTACCCACTCTTTTCAACCTGATGGCTTTTCTTCTTAATTCCTCAAACCAGAGCCTGTTCAGACATGTCCTAACAAGTTAGGACACGTTTACTTTGGTGCAAAACATGTTTGAAATTTAAGTTCAGTTACTTTTTCATCATAGGTATTTTCCATAAACTTTTTGAAGACTCCCTTTTGTTTTTTGGTACATGTGTCCTGTAGGTCTTCAAAACCCTAAATCAGAATGTCATTTGAACTCCAAAGAGCCATCACCTCCTTCCCTTCCCCAATAGACACTAAATGTCTTCTACTTCCAAAAGTATTGTGTGAAGTCAGTCACAGGTAAGAAAATCAGTCGAATGTCCTGAAAATCCTTGAATTATTAGCCAACCCATGTCATAAACACAATCTTAACTTGGCGTCATCTTGATCACATATGGGAAACGTCCGTCCCGCTCCCTTATCAACATGGCTAGGTTACAGAGACCAGCTGCTGCTGCTGCTGTTAGGTGCCCTCGAATCCATTCTGATTCATCACGACACTTTACACCACAGAACTAAACACTGCGCAGTCTTGCGCTCGTCCTAAAATGTTTTTTCTCCGCCAAATTATTCTGTGCCATCCTCACCAATGCCCGAGCCCATCGTTGCCGCCATTGCGTCCGTCCAGCTGGTCAAAGAGCTTTCTCTTCTTCACTGCCCCCCTATTTTACCCACCAGGATGTCCTGCTCCCGGGACTAGTCTCTCCTGTACCAGATCCAAAGTACGTGACATCAAGGCTCGCCGTCCTTGCCTCTAAGGAACATTCTGGTTGGACTTCATCCCAGACAGACTGTTTTGTTCTTTTGGCAGATCAGAGTACTTTCAGCATGCTTCCCCAGAATCATAGTTCAAATACAGGGATTGTTCTTCAGTCTTCCTTATTCAATGTTCAACTTGCTACCACGTTTGAAGCCACTGAAAATACCATGTCGTGGGTCAGGTGTGCCTACTTCAGCCCTCAAAGTAGCATCCTTGCTTTTCAGCACATTAACGAGGTCTGAGCAGCAGTTTCACCCCCATGCAGTGTGTCCTTTGACTGGCAAGCATTGATGGGGAATTCCAGTAAGATGAAATCCATGACAATGCCACCATTTGCTCCATTTATCAAGATGTAACCTACTGTGAGGACTTTGCTCTGATGTATATTGAGTTGTGATCCATGCTGAAGGCCGAAATCCTCGCTGTTCACCAACAAATGCTTCCAGTCCCTCTCACTTTCAGCAGCCAGGTGGCGTCATCTGCAGATCACAGGTTGTTAATAAGCCTTCCTCCAATCCTGAGACGGAATTCTTCTTCACATAATCCAGCTTCTGTCTTGATTGGTTCAGCATGTAGACTGATTAACTGTGGTGAGAGAATCCAGCCCTGACGCACACCTTTTCTGATTTTAAACCATGCAACATTTCCTTATTCTGTTAACACAACTGCCTCTTGATCCAGGTGCAGGTTCCACATGAGCCCACTGTAGCGTTCCGGAAGTCCCATTCCTCTCAAGCCTCTCCATAGTCTGGTGTGGTCCACACAGTCGATGCCTTCACACAGTCATTAGAACACAAGTAAACCTTTTTCTGACATTCTCCGCTTTTAGGCAAGATCCGTCTGGCCTCAGCAATGATATCCCTTGTTCGACAGCCTCTTCTGAACCCAGCCTGAGTCTCGGCAGCAGCTCTCTGTCAATGTACTGCTGCAACCATGGTTCGATGGTGCTCACCAACATTTTACTTTCACATGATACCAATGATACTGCTCTGTAATTTGCCTGTCCTCTTTCTTTGCAATGGGTAAACGCATGAATCTCTTCCAGTCAATTAGCCAAGTAGCTGTCTTCTAATTTTTTTGGCAAAGATGAGTGACTGCTTCCAGTACTTCATCGGTTTCTTGAAACATATCAATTAATTCTCTGTCAATTCCTGGAGCCTTGGTTTTGACTAAGTCTTCAGTGCACCTTGAACTTCTTCCTTCAGTACCACCGGCGCTTGCTCATATGACACCTCGGGAAGTTGTTGAGTGTTGACTACTTCTTTTTGAAACAATGACTGTGTATTCTTTCTTTCTTCCTTTCATGCTTACGGCATTGTTCTATATTTTGCCTATAAAACCTTTTAATCTTGCAACTTGAGGCTTGAAATTTTTCTTTAGTTTTCTTTCCCCACACTTAAAATGTGCTGACTGTGTTCTTCTTTTCTGGTTTTCTAACTCTAGGCCTTGGCACGTTTCATTATGATATTTGAGTGTCTTCCCAAGCTTCTCTTTGACATTTTCTACTCAGCTCTTTGATGACCTCATTTCTTCCATTTGCATCACCTATTGTACAGCGAAGAGCTCTTTCAGAGCCTCTGCCGACATCCACTTTGGTCTTTCCTCTCTGTCGTTAGTCCTCAATATGCACAAACCTGTGTTTGCCATGTTCTTGAAAGTCAGTTGAGATATACTCGGGTTGTATTTTGGCTCTCTTGGATTTATTGTAACTTGGAATGTATGAAGGACAAATCTAGGAAAATTGGACATTGTCAAAAATTAAATGGAACATATTATGATCAATCTTCTAGGTGTTAGTAAGTTGAAATAGATTGGCATTGGGGTTTGGGTCAGAAAATGATAAGGTTTACTATGGCAATGACAGATTCCAGAGGAATGGTGTTGTATTCATTGTCAAAAAAGACATTTCAAGATCTATCTTGAAGTACAATGCTGTCTGTGACAGGATTATATCTATTTAGATACAAGGAAATCTAGCTAACATAATTATTATTCAAATGTATGCACCAACCACGAAAGCTATTGATGCATAGTTGAAGAATTCTACCAACATCTTCAGTCTGAAATTGATTAAGCATTCATTTAAGATGCATTGATCATTATTGGTGATTGGAATATGGAAGTTGGGGGGGAAAGGAAGGGACAATATTTGGAAAATATTATTCATTAATAGAAATGAAACTGGAAATCCCATGATAGAAATTTGCAAAACTAACTACTGCTTCATCACTAGTACCTTTTTCCAACAACGCAAAAGGTGACTATGTATGTGGACCCCTCCATGTGGAATACGCAGAAGTCCCATGGACCGCCTCTGTGGGAAGAGACGATGGAGAAACGCCGTCTCAGCAACTACATGCAGGCCAGGGGCTGACAGCGGAACAACTCCTCGGTTTCTCATTTGTGTCCGTTCAGAGTAAACCGGAAGAAAATGAAAATAAGCCCAAGAGAGCCAAAGTACAACCTTGAGTCTGTCCCACCTGAATTTTGATAACATCTCAAGACAAGATTTGGCAAAGGTCAGGTAGTTCTGTGAAAATGAAGGCTGACCACACAATGGAGAATAACGTCATTACATAACTGCTAACCCACTGATCCTGGGGGCCAGTCAAGTTGACACAACCTTAACTATCACCGTTGGCATTACTCTCACGTCGGACCTCAACATCCCTTACATTGGTAATGTGCAAAATAGTAGAAAACCAACTAATGGTAGACTTTTTTTCCTGCTGTCGTAAATGTGAAATGTGAGCATCGGTAATTGAGAAGGTAAATTTGTGTCTGTAATCAGAGGTGGCCAGAATCACAGTTTGACTTTACCGTTGCTGTCACTTTGCAAATCTTAATGCCGAAAGATACTCCATCAGCGTTAGCCTTGTACAATCATATTGTGTTGGTCTGAACTACAGCTCTACGCTTTGACACGTTGAGACATAAAAGTCACAAGAGAAAGTGAAATGTGAAAAGTATGTTCCCAAGTTTGTTTTGCAGAAAACCAATCTGAAAAGCCCTAAAGGGGGAAAGTAGGTTTGGCAGTCACGTGTGTGTACGATGCACTAAACATTGGGCTTCTATTTTCTCTTGGTGATTCAAAATTCATGGCTTCGATGAGCAGCACGTACTAGAAGTTATAAATACATAATTCAGATGCCCCTTGTCAGTTTGTTTGGTGTTTTGTTTTGTTTTGTTTTGTCTTTATGTTCATTATCCAGTGTCTGAGTCCCTCACAAATTCTTCAGAGAACTGGTGCCCCACGAGCCTGGAGGGGCGGAGTGCCAACACCCCTCTGGAAGACACATCCCTCATTCTCATCCGCTGCCATGGAGCTGGTTCGGACTCCTATTGGCCCTCTAAGATAATTGGTGCAGGAGCACGTATGCCTAACCCCTAGCCTAGAAATGGGGAGAACTATGGAAAGCGCTTTTAGTTCCACAGCTCTCTGGCCATGGCTGAAAATTCACCTGAACGTTACTCTTACTTCGCCCCTTCCCTTTCCCTTCCCTCTTCCCATTTACTTGTGTCTCCTGCAGGTACTTCTTTCATAGATCCCTTGCACCTAACCTCTTCTCCCAGGACCTGCTTCTGCAGAATTGAACGCATCGCAAAACACCCACTTTCACCTTGTTTGGCTCAGGGTGCCATGCTTGACACACTGTGTCCTGGGACAGACAGTTGCAGAGGCAAACACCGTGTACACGGAGTGAGAAGCCGGGAGTTCTCACTCACCCTCATGATGGGAGGAAGGCCTGATGATTGAGATGTGATGCTGGTAAACTTAGATAGTGTTGCAGTTAATTTTCTGGGATGAATACCATTTTGGCCACCTGGCAATTCTGGAAGAGATTTGCAAAAGAGTGTTGGGTAATGCTTTCTCCCTAGAAGCTCAAAGTTCATTCCCAGATGTGGTATAATCCATCTTCAAACATCCCTTTTAAGCAGAAGGCATTTCAGAAACTCGCAGTGTGAGTTTTCAAAGTAGGTCTGCCTGGTCTCAAAATATTTGGTCAATTCGTATAACTCATCACTCAGTCCTGATATTTGACATCACATAGGAAAACTATCCAGGTATTTTTAAAACTGAGTTGGCTTGTAGTTATCTATCTACCATCTATCTATCTATCTATCTATCTATCTATCTATCTATCTATCATCTATCTACCTATCTATCATCTATGTATGTATGTATGTATCTATCTATCTACATATCTACATATCTTTCTATCTATCTATCATTGATTAGTTATCTATCTACCATCTATCTATCTATCTATCTATCTATCTATCTATCTATCTATCATCTATCTACCTATCTATCATCTATGTATCTATCTATCTAGGTGAAAAACAAGTCAGGCAGCATGTTTCTATGCCCACTATTTGTATGCTCACCTTTCTCAAATGGACAATGTGGTAGTTACATAATCTAGTGTCAATTTGGGACTTGAGAGGATTAAGAGTGAAGGGGTGGTGTTTAGCCTGTCAATCAGGTCACAGATTGATGACCTCATTTGGAGGCACTAAGGAGATAAATAGCTCGCTGGAGGCAGGACACACACACTCCCTGTGAGACATTCCTGTGGACAAGACACATGAAACTATACTAGTGCCTGGAGCGGATGCAATCAGACCTTTGAAGCCGGAGAAGCCACGTAGAGACCCCTGCCAGCCCTGAGATGCTTAAAACACCACTGAATCCAAAGACTTTCTACCCACTGGCCTGTGATCATCCTGCATTTGGCATCATTGCATGTGTTTCCTGAGCCTGACGAATTCTTTATAGATTGGTATTGGACATATGGGCTAATATTGGACTTATGGGCTTGGACTGAACTGGGCTGGGATGTTTCCTCAATATTCAACTACTCTTATATGTAAACCTATTTCTTATACACATATGAGTGTCCATGAATTTGTTTCTTTAGTTGACCAGGGCTAACACAGACTATTCAAAATATATCTTAGAAGTCCTGAGGCCTCCAGTGTGATGGGGTTTCTGGAAAACCAAGTTTGGTCCAGGATAGGCAGACAAGAGAGACCTGTTGGGTGCTTATCAGTTGGACACAAGACACCGTGCCTCCTGCTGCCGCCTACAGTCAAAATATTTGGACTCTTTGTGCCTCATAAGGTAATATGATGAAATGAAGCGCTTGTTAAGACGTCTAACAGAGAAGTTTAAGAAGGTGGTGACCTGAATATAGTCTAATGTCCCTAAGGTGCCCCTGGCCTAATCACAGTGCCTTTGAATCCATGAAACCGTAGGGGAAGTGCTGTGTGTTTTGGTCAGATCTGCCTAGGTTAGGCCGCCCTCTGTAGGTAAATGAAGGAGGATAAAGATTGAGCACAGGTCCTTGGAGCAGGTGGCCAGGAAGGTTGGGCAGTATTTTCAGCAGAGGAGAAGCCTGGCTACCAGGGTACGAGGAGTGTGGGGGGTTACATGCAGTCCCCAGAGAACCACAAGTACTGCTGTGTGATGAGTGTGATGAGTGTCAAAAAGGAGGACACGTATAACTGGGGTGTAAGGATTCAGAACAGGAAGGGCGTTAGGGAAAGTGGCGGTGCCAAAGTCTACAAAGAAACATCAAAGGAACTTTACTTTTTTTTTTTTTTTTAATATTTTATTAGGGGCTCATACAACTATTATCCCAATCCATACACACATCAATTGTGTAAAGCACACTTGTACATCGTTTCTCAAAACATTTTCTCTCCATTTAAACCCCCGACATTAGGTCCTCATTTTTCCCCTCCCTCCCCGCTCCCCCCTCCCGCATGAG
>NW_022111324.1:4369772-4387855 GCF_000313985.2 Echinops telfairi
CTGGGACCAGCCCCCTAGACCTCTCCACTGATTCCCTACTCTGCGCCGGCAGGTTGTCTTCACACCTTGGAACTTTACTTTTAAAATAACTTTAAACATTTTCCAACAGTACTGAAAAATTCTACTTGTGACTCTTCTACAGAGCCTGGAATAGCATCACTGAAGACGTGACGCATCAACCAGTCACCACTGCCTATCGGTGACTTTTCTACTGCATGGTCCTATGTCTTCCTTCTGTCACATTGTCGTTTTGTTTTGTTTAGTTTTACTTGCATGTGCCCCTTCCTCGGGAGCCCTGTGGCACAGTGGTTATGCATTGGGCTGCTAACTACGGGGTCAGCAGTTTCAAATCACCAGTCGCTCCATGGGAGAAAAACAGGACTTTCAACTTCTCTGAATAATTACAGTCTTGGAAACTCATAGGGGAGATTCTACCCTGCCCTATAGGGCATGAGTTGGTATCAACTCAATGGCAGTAAGTTTGGCTTCTTTTCCTTCCTCATTGATGAATGAGTTGAGCTTGAGCTAGTTGGAGGAAAGGGGCTATAGAACTGAAGATGCTGGATGTCCCACCAGTAACTGGTCTTTGACTGAGTTCCTGCCTGCAGAGGCTGTGGGCCTACATGAGAGGGATGGAACATACATATGTGTGCACAGTCGTTTCCAGGCACTGACGCTGATTTAATCACTGTTATTCTGTATGCTGAAGTGTCCATTCCAACTCGTCTCAACCTACATGGTGGCGTGGACCTGCTTCCTGAGCTGTCCTCTTTCTGGGCATGGATTATCAAGTCTTATCTCCCATGGAGCTGCCGTTGGGTTTGAACTGCAAACTTTTCAGTTAGTAGCTAGGTACTTAACCACTGTGCCACCAAGGCTCCTTGGTGTGACCACCACCACAAGGCAAGTAAGTGGTGCAACAGGCATGGGGCTTACCTAAAAGAATATTGCATTGCCAAAAAAAGAATATTATATTACATTACATTATATATGTACAGTATATATAACGTATATAATCAAAGACAGGTATAGTGGTACAGGTGACATTACTATAATCTAAGCAGTCAAAGAAAATTATGACATAATCCATCCTGTGTAAACACCTGAATAAGTAGGAAGCACATCAGCCACAGGGGTTAAAGATATGATCACAGTGTTCTGGGCACGAAAGGTCAGCTGACTTCAAAGTGCTGTAGTTAGGCTCAGATGAGAGAATAAATCTGAAAGCATTTGTCTATTGTGAAATAGAATACAAATATAAGTTCTTTTAATACCTAACCTTTCCCCAAACAGTGCAAGATGAGACAAGAATGATCATAATAGTTAAAAATGTTCCCTTTTATCATGTAAAATGCTTCTTACTTGGCATATTTTCAAAATACGGAAAAGTCAACAAGTGCAAAGAAACTCACCTACCGATGCTGATGAAGCAGTTGTTCATCACTCGCCCCATTACACACTCTCTTGCTCTCTCATTGCAGACACCGCCGCCTTTAACCCTGGATGCCGTGGTATTGATTTCCCAAGAACAAGAATGGCCTCTTCATCCCAGTACAATTTCCAAAAAGGAGCTGCAGTTGCCTGGTTCAGCTGCAAACCAAATGTTCAGTGATTCAAACCCAACAGAAGAAGAGACCAGGCGATCTGCTCCCATCATGAGTACAGCCTAGGAGACCTGAGAGGTCAATTCTACTCTGTCCTACAGACTTGTTATAAAGTAGAATCCACATGATGGCACAACATAATTTTCAAAAGCAGTAAATTAATTATCACGTGCTTATTGTGTGCACTAGAGTTGATTCTGACTTATAGTGACCCCATAGGACCCACAGTGACCCGAGAGAACCCCACAGGGTGTCCCACACTGTAATCTTTCCAGGAACACACCACCAGATCTCTTCTCAGGGGTGCATTTGGTGAGTTTAAACAGGCCCTTTTTCAGTTGACAGCCAAGTGCTTAACCATTGTACCACCAGGGCTCACTTTAATGTTGATCTCATGCTATGATGTAACGCAAATGTGGTCAATTGTGCCAATACTGCCGTCATAAACTTCTGTTTTCCTCTCCAGGATCCAATTCAGGAGGCTACATCTAGTTGTCATCAGTGGCGGGATTCAAATAAATTAACAACCAGCTTGCTGCCCTAAAGACCGTTTTAAATATGAAAAGAAATGATACATGGAAAGATAACTTATTGTTTCATATTATAATACTTAAATAAGAACTGTAAAGGAGGTACACAAAACAAGACTGGGTTACAAGAGTTTTAAAGTATTAATGAAAAAATATCAAGCAATACCTGGCAAAAAGCAATGAAATTATTATTTAAGATATGGCTTCGTGATTGGCATCCTCACTTGCAATATTCTTCACTTGCATCTGAGCATCATTGGCTATGGAATTATTCTTACCCAGGTTTGCACGGCAGGGGCAGGATTCCATTCCTTTAGAGGTTGCCAATTAGACAACAGTCATTGCATTTGATATATTAGAAACAGTTAGACAAGACATCCCTTCTCTGAACCTGTTATGTTCGTTTTTGAAAAAAAATATTTCCTTTCTGCCAAACTTACAGCAATTGTTCTGACAACATTTTTAGCTCTTTAACCACTTTCAAAAATTGCATAACTCACTCCCATGTCTCGTGGGAATTGGAGGCATGACACAAAGCTCAAACGAATGACAGCGTGCCACCTCTGGTTAGTTGGCACTTTTTCTCTTTAGGTTACATGATTGTTTACTGAAGTACCAACCGCAAGGGTATTAAAATGTAATATTTTGCCAAACACATAACAAGTTTTATGAAATAAATAGATAAATATTGCAAGCATAATTCCACCTAATTTTCTGTATCTATGGACAGAATGAACGGACCAGCCACCCAGCTTAGAGCGAACCCTGATTATAAGTGCCATTTTCACAACTGGTTCCCGGAACTCAACACCAACTTAGGTCTTGGTTCTGGCACATTGGTGTGAACTGGCTGAATTCCATGATTGGTTGTCATGGTGCTTAGTTTCCTTTAAAGGAAATCCTTTGTCTTTCATAGTTTTGATATATTTGTTAGTTGTACAGGCCAGTTATGTTATAGCAGAATCCTCTTTAAGGGTTTTCCGATGTCTCCTCCTGCTTGGGTTAGGCACTTTTGAAAGAAAGCCCAGAAGCAATGTTCTGTCCCTCTCCACACATCCTAACCAGAGGCACATCGAGATGTCAGTTCATCTCTGTATCGATGAGGTTAGCTTTGGTCAGGTGGAGAAGGTGATGTCTATCAGGCTTCCCCATCACATTTACTATTTCCCCGCACCTAAATGTATAGTTCTTTTTAGGGAGACACGTTGAAATTATGTAAATATGTGTGCACTTTAAAAACACAGCTCTTGTTGCTGTTAGATGCCATCAAGTCAATTCCAACTCACAGCGTCCGCGGGAAGAACAGGAGGAAGCAGCCCCCGGTCCTGAGCCCCCTCACCACTGTTGTCACCTCTGAGCCCATTGCTGCAGCCACTGTGTCGGTCCATCTTGTCATGGCCTCCCTTTTTCATCACTCCCCTCTCCTGTACCAAGCATGATGGTAAGCACCACTAGACCCACCAGTCCTAACATCCATCGGCGATTCTTCCCTGAAGGAATGAGAATTCTCATATTGCAAAAGTGCCTTCTTTTCAACTCCATTTCCCTTTGCTTTTTAGAGTAGGAGTCCTGTTTAAGGCAGAACTTTTTTTCCCCTTTTTTTTCTCCGTTTGTTCTCCTTAAAGAGATCAACACTTTTTTTTAAATCGCTTTGTTAGGGGCTCATACAACTCTTATCACAATCCATACATACAGCAATTGTGTAAAGTACAGTTGTACATTCATTGCCCTCATCATTCTCAAAACATTTGCTCTCCACTTAAGCCCCTGGCATCAGGTCCTTATTTTTTCCCCTCCCTCCCCACTCCCCCCTCCCTCAGGAACCCTTGATAATTTATAAATTATTATTTTGTCATATCTTGCCCTATCCGACATCTCCCTTCACCCACTTTTCTGTCGTCTGTCCCCCAGGGAGGAGGTCACATGTAGATCCTTGTAATCGGTTCCCTCTTTCCAAACCACTCTCCCTCTACCCTCCCAGTATCGCCACTCACACCACTGGTCCTGAATGGATCATCCACCCTGTGTTTCCAGTTCCTATCTGTACCAGTGTACATTCTCTGGTCTAGCCAGACTTGCAAGGTCGAATTCGGATCATGATAGTGGGGTGGGGGGAGGGGGGGGGGACAAAGCATTTAAGAACTAGAGGAAAGTTATAGTTTTCATCGTTGCTACCTTGCACCCTGTCTGGCTTGTCTCCTCCCCGAGACCCTTCCATAAAGGGGATCTCCAGTGGCCTACAAATGGGCTTTGGGTCTCCACTCCGCACTCCCCCCCTCATTCACTATGGTAAGATTTTTTTGTTCTGATGATGGCTGATACCTGATTCCTTCGACACCTCATGATCACACAGGTTGGTGTGCTTCTTCCATGTGGGCTTTGTTGCTTCTGAGCTAGATGGCCGTTTGTTTACCTTCAAGCCTTTAAGACCCCAGACGCTATACCTTTTGATAGCCGGCCACCATCAGCTTTCTTCGCCACATTTGCTTATGCACCCATTTGTCTTCAGTGATCATATTATGGGGGTGAGCACACAATGATATGATTTTTTGTTCTTTGACTCCAGATAACTGATCCCTTGGTCACCTCGTGATCACACAGGCTGATGTGTTCTTCCATGTGGGCTTCGTTGCTTCTGAGCTAGATGGCCGCTTGTTTACCTTCAAGCTTTTAAGACCCCAGATGCTATATCCTTTGATAGCCAGACACCATCAGCTTTCTTCACCACTTTTGCTTATTTACCCACTTCGTCTTCAGCGGTTGTGTCGGGAAGGTGAGCATCATAGAAGGGGCAGAACTTTCCCCTTAATCCTCAGTTACTTATTGATGTACTTAGTTATACCAAGTTACACCAACAGGACCTTGTGAATGTTTATGTTATTCTATAGGTTTGGATCTACTGTTATTTTTATTCATTTTGATGCACAAATTCCCTAGAATTGGCTAATGGGAGCTGCTTCACAGTGGCCTGTGGGCATCCTGAAGTGCTCCCCTCCCCCTGTCACCCCTTGTTTGGCCTCACTTCTTTACTCTGTGGCACCACAGGTTGACTCAGGCTCACCTGTGACGTTGTTTGTTCCAGCCCTACACATTGTGTCGCAACACATATGACAGTTTGACACTCTAAGGTGATCGAGGATCTTCTTCTACATCGTGTGTTCCATTTCCACAAGTAACCATGGTTCCTTTTATCTGAGGATGATCTGTAGAAGCCAAGATCTGAGTTTCCAGGAGTTCTCATTGCTGCCAGGACACCGCTGCTTCTAGCCACTCTCATGAACAGAAAAAGAAAGAAATGTCAGTTTGTGAACTCAGACGGGCTTGACCCAAGCCATGATCGCTTCGGTTGTCCCATACTCCCGTGAAAGCTGAAGCGTGAATAAGGAAGACCGTAGAGGGACTGATGCATCTGAATTATGGTGAGAGTGAAAAGAATGGATTATAACTTGGACTGTTAGAGAACAAATAAATTTCTCTGAAAAGAAGTACAGTGAGCATGCGCCTTAGAATTGAGGGTGGTCATATACTTTGGACATATTATCTGGAAGAAGCAGTCCCAGGAGAAGGGCTTCATGCTTGGTAGAAGGTCAGAGGAAAAAGAAGCCTTCAGTGAGATGGATTGACACAGCGATTGTAACAATAGGCTCAAATATACCAACTGTGAATATCGCACCGGACCTGGCAATGTTTTCTTCTGTTGTACATACGGTTGCTATGGGTCAGAATGGGTTCAATGGCACCTACCAACAACAAGATGGAGCTGGGGCTCAGACCTGGTCAATAATCCTGATTTAAGTTAAACGCCTCAAGTTTTGAACTATCACACACCCTCTTCTAATATAGACCAAGATAGATCAGTCATTTCAACCTAGTTTAGTGTAGGCTACTGCTTGCAAACCATATATATTAGATCCATTTAGATTCAAACAAACCATATATGTTGGCTCCACTTCTAACCTCTCCAGTTGCTCATTCTTTGAGATAGTCCTTGCTACCCTCAAAGAAGCTGGAGCAGCGGCATTGTTGTAATGAGAAACAATTCCTGGACTCAATTTTCCTGGCATTTTTCTCAGGAAGGCAGTTTTCAATTTCTTTAAAAATTCTTCTGAATAAGCCCCCATCATAGTCCTGCGTCACTTGAGAACGTTCGTCAACAGTACAGCTTTGGTACCCCCAAACGAGTTGTCATGGCCTTCTGAGCCTGACCTCTCTGCTGTGCGTTTAATGGACTCAGCAGCCCCCCTGGAAGTCACTGTGCTCATCGGGCCATTCTTTTCCTAGGCACCTCCATCCGACACAGAGCGATCTGAGAGAATTTGTCTGCAGTCCACCACTGGTAGCAGGGACCTGGCCAAAGACATTTTGTCTGCAATAAACCTGCACAAGTATAAACTGTAACCCGAGTAGCAATGCTTTTCCACTTACCCTGATATATGTGTAGAGAACACATTGATATTGGTTGATATGGATGCATGGATATTGGTTGAAGGCATCGACAAACTCATGGTCCTCAGACAAGCCATAATATGACACAGACCCCCCAAAACCACTGCCATCAGGTTGATTCCAACTCATAGTAAACCGATGTAGGGTTTCCAAGGTTGTACATATTTACAGGAGCAGAAGGTACACCCTTTCCCCCATGGAGTGGCTGTTGAGCTTCACCCACCTTGAAGGGAGCAGTACTCAACAGTGCCACGAAGGCTCCAAGGATATACCATAGTTCAATATAATTTTAACATATTCTGTTTATGGAAGTTCAGTGGTAGAAGGCTCACCGTTCATAAAGGAGACTCAGGTCTGATTCTAGCCAATGAATCTTGTGCACAATCACTAGCCATTTGTAATTAGAAACTTCCGTGTTACTCTGATGCTGAAAAACTTCCAGCAAAGCTTCCAGACTGAGATAGACTAGGAAGAAAAGCCTGGAGGTATACATGTGAAAATCAACCATTGTCCATCACAAAGATCCAATCTTGCTGGGCCTCGGTTCAATGTAAGTAGGGGCTGACTCAAAGGCAGCTAGTGAAAACATGGTGAATTAAACATAGAAACCATGAGCTGTACTGGTATCTCTCTTCTCATTCTAGCTCTTCTGCTTTCCTTATTTGTAACTCCCCTTCTCTGCCAATGATAGAACACACATATGCTAGTTTCAGAATTGCTGACATATAGCACAACATAAGCAAACCTGTTATGTAGTGCTCAATATCTGTTTATGAGTCATTTTGTCTGTAGAGTCAGAGTAACCAACTGCCATCTACTCTGTTCTATCTCAGAGCAACCCCATAGGATAGAGCTGGACTGTCCCATATGGTTTCCCAAACTGTAAATCTTCATGGAAACTAATGGTCACATCTTTCTCCCACAAAGCGGCTGGGGGTTATAACATCTGAGTCTCTGACTGCTTTGCTTCAATGGGAGGTGCATCATAGATATAATGAGGCCCCAAAGCATATCACGCTTGGTAGAGGGTAGTGCGAAAAAAGATGTTCAACAAGATGGATTGACACCATGCCTGCAACACGGGCTCAAACATAAGGAACAATTTTGATAATGGTGCAGGACTGGACAGTGTTTTGTTCTCTTGTACATGGGGTCTCTATGGGTCAGAACCAACAAGATGCACCCTACCAACAACAATAGTGTTACCTGGATGAAGTCTCTTTCCTCCTTCAGGGTGGTTATGTTTTGCAGTTGAAATAGAGATCGATCTATGGGTTTCTGTTTGCATTCGGTTATGTTTTCCTCATCCTCATGGATTTGACTTTTTGAATAGTGAGACCTTAGTCTGGTTCCAAGTTAAAATGTACCCCCAAAGGATGTTTTAAATACTCTCACTCTTTTCAACCCCTTTCACCCTTTCACCCCCACCTCCCATAAAAAAGCCAAACTCAGGTTTACCGGTCCTGCAGTTCTTTGGATAAAAGTGAGCCAATGCATGTCTGTTTTCTGACCGCAGTTGGCATTGGGATTCCTGGTGGCTTGAGAAGAGGCACAGTCTTTGCAAACCCTGCACAGTAACTTCCCAGGTGAGGCATGTCTGCCTTATGGACGACTTTCACTTGCCCTTTAATGTTCAATAAATGCTCCCTCATTTTGCAACTATGGAATCAGCCGCTGCCCCCAATAAAATCACCAGCGTCAATGTCACCTCACTTGCACACTCAGCTTTAACTCATTGACTAGCCTGAGCCTTTTCTTCTATGAAACCAAACCCACTGCTGTTGAGTCCACTGAAAGACAAGAGTAAATAAGGCAGAATTGAACTGCTTGGTAGACTTTCCAAGACCATAGTCTTCAGTGGAGCAGACTGCTGCATCTTTCTCCTGTGGAAGTGGCTGGTGGGTTCAAACTCATGACATTTGGTTAGCATTCCAGTGCTTAACTACCACACCACCAGGACTCATATTGGACAAACCCACACACTTTGCCATCAAGTTGATACCAACTCACGGTGACCCTATAGGACACCATAAAACTGTTCCATAGGGTTCCCAAACTATATATCTTTATGCGAATAGACAACTTCTTCTTTCTCCCTTGGTGGGTTTGAACTGCTGACCTTGCACTTAGCAGCCCAACACTTAACCCACGGTGCCACCAGGGCTCCTTTATTGCCCCAAAGGCCAAAGGAAAACCATACGCACCTGTTCTGACTCACCTAGAAATTTAATGTAAAGACACGCTTTAGAACAGATCTTGTTCATAACTGGGGGTCAGCCGTGTGCACACTCTGATCAGGTTGCATTTCTGACTGACTTGGAGGAGGCTGCAGGGGTCAGCAAGGGACCCAGAGCCAACCAATGTCAGCTGAGTGGATGCTACAAGTTCATTGCAGTCTGAACCCACATCTGTCAACTGGCTGCTAATCCGTCTTGACAGACATCCCAGAAGAAACTTGATGTGCTAACGAGTTCCAGAGTTTAACGAGTGTGAAAGCCAAGGTTTCTCTTTTGGATGCTGGAAATAAAATGATTTACTGCTACACTTGACTGACCAAGAGACGTCACCAAGAAAAAGGTGCTTGGACTCAGTTGCCTAATTTCTCTCCTCCAACCCTATCCCCACATCACCCCATGAGGAAAGAGCTTACTTAAAAAAAAAAAATTATTCATTTCTCCTCCATAAATCTCTACTTAGGAGACCCAAGAACCTCAAGCCCCAATCCCTTCTTAAAATGCATTTGATATACCACGCAGCGCAGGGCGACAATGGCAGGTCTGTCTGCTGGCCTGTCGGTGGGGCTCCCCACCCTGCAGGGGAAGGAAAAGGCTGGTGGCTGCACCTGAGTGCACCTGTGCTCACCTGAGCAGTCAGGAATGTGAACAATTCAGTATTCTCCAGCCGAGGAGCTCAGCCCCAATGACTGAGAGATGCTGGTGGGCACGTTCCTCTTTAGGTATTTCTCCTTTGTCTCCATCGCTTTCTTGGCAGAAGGGCGCAGTCAGCCCTAGATGGCAGACCAAGAGACTCAGGTGGCTGCCTTGGCTCAAGGCAAGCAGGATTACAGCAAAGAGGCCACCTCGGCTGTTCTGCGCTGCCAGCAGCAATGTAAGCATATGGGAATCCCCTCCCATCCCTGCCAAAGATCCAGAGGACCAAAGGTTTCTCCTCCCTCCCCCAACTCTCCATGTTTTCTCCCACTCCAGCACACACACTTGAGAAGTGTAAAGAGATATTCACCCTCAGGGCAAAGGGAAGATAAATTCTCTCCCCTTCCTGATCCTAACTTAAACCTGTTTCAGGTTGACAGCAGCCTCCCTCCAGCCCCAGGAGGCAGAGAATCGGGAATAACGTGTTGACGGACGGTAATGTATATGCTAGCACACTATGTCCCATGACTGTGGCTCTTTTATCGAATCTTGGCTTTGGAAAGGCCTTCGAGGTCACCTGGGCCAGTCTCCTACCTCCCCAGCAACCCCTCTGCAGCACCTTTGACAGGTAGTCATTCAGTCTCTGTCTAAGCACTTCCAGTGATAAGCAACTCCACACACAGCATATCAGGCTCCTACTCATCCTTCAAGACCTTGATCAAATGTCAACAACTCCGTAAAGCTTCTCCCAATTGACCCAGGCAGATCAGTTACTCCAAAATTTGTGATCCCTCAGCACGTCTTCCTCCCACAATCACAGCCCATTGCATCGGAATGTATCTGTTTATATTTATATCTGTCCCATTGGGCTCTGAGCTTTTCAAGAGCGCACGACATATTATTCATCTTTGGGTCCTCAGTTCATTAGCACAGCGCCTGGCAATAGTACTCCAATTATGGTAGTTGATCATGTAGATGAGCAGATGCATTTCCCTAAGACAGTTCATGCCAAATTTAAAACTCATCATGAAAAAATCCATTCATCCATCAGAACCCATATCTTCTTTCCTGAAGTTTTATGAGTGGTGGTCTTCAATCTGCCCTTGAGCAAAGGGACAAAAACCAACCAAAAATCAAACTCCCTGCCACGGAGTGGATGCAGACTCATAGCAACACGATCGGGCAGGGTAGAATTGCCCCTGTGAGTTTCTGAGACTGTAACTTTTTAAAAAAATCATTTTATTGGGGCTTGTACAATTCTTATCACAATCCATCCATACATCCATTGTGTCAAGCACATATATACATTTGTTGCCATCATCATTCTCAAAACATTTGCCTTCTACTTGAGCCCTTAATATTGGCTCCTCATTTTTCCCCTCCCTCGCCACTCCCTTCCCTCATGAACCCTTCATAATTCATAAATTATTATTTTGTCATATGTTACACTGTCCGACATCTCCCCCGCCCTCTTCTCTGCTGTCCATCCCCCAGGGAGGAGGCTATACGTAGATTCTTATTTGTTATCCATTCTTGAACTATTTGTTTCCAGCTTCTTGAGATTGTAAACAGTGTTGTGATGAACACGGGAGTGTATTTGTCTGTTTATGTTACAGCCCTTACTTCTTTAGAGTATATAGCCAGCAGAGATACTATTGGGTCAGATCGAATTTCTATTACTATTTGTTGGAGGTAGCCCCGTATCGCTTTGCATAATGGTTGTACGTATTATAGACACACTAGCAATATAGGAGGGTTCCACACCCTCTCCAGCATTCGCCGTTTCTTGTTTCTTCTCATTGCACCGTCATTGTCAGGATAAGGTGCAATCTCATCTTTTTTTTTAATCTCCCAGATGGCTAATGATCGTGAGCATTTTTTATATGCTTGTTAGCCACATGAGCATTATTTGTTTGTGAACTGTCTGTTCATGCCCTTTGCCCACTTTTAAATTGGATTAATTTGTTGCTCTTTTTCTTATTGAGGTTTTGCAGTGTTCTATAGATTTTCGAGAGTAGTCCCTGGTCCACTGGGTCATCGGTAAAGATTTTTCCAATCCCTGAGTTCTCCTTTCGTGCTTCTGATGAAGTCTTTTGATGATTCTAAGCATCTTATCTATAGAAGGTCTCGGTCATCTGCGTTATCTTCTGTTGCATGGGCTTCCTGTGGTATAGTTAACACTGTCTGTATGCCTTGCAATAAGGCCTTACGTTTGTGTCTAATTTTGCATTGATGATCTTTAAAAGTCTGTGGTTTACATTTAAGCCTTTGATTGATCCTGTCATTTTTGTGCATAGGGTGAAGTATGAGTCCTGCTTTATTCTTCTGCAAATAGACATCAATTTTTCCAGCACCATTTATTGAAGACAGTATTTCTTTCTCATATAATGTTTCTTTTATTTTGTCCCCTTTCTCAAAAACCGGTTTTCTGTAAGTGGTTAAACTTATTTTTTGTGTTTTCTATTGTGTTCCAATGGTCTATGTACCTATAATTGTACTAGTACCGAGCTGTTTAGGCAATCATGTGGCTAAGAAATAGGTTTTGAGGTTGGGTCATGAGAGGCTTCCTGTTTTGTTCTTCCTAAAACAATTTTTGCTATTTCTGGAATTCTCACTCCATGTAAAAATCCTAATTAGTTTTTCCATTTCTTAAAAAAAATTGAGTTTGGATCTGGATGAGAATTGTATTTACAGATTGCTTTGGTACGTTGACATTTTCACGAGGTGGAGCCATCCTACCCATGAACATGAAATATCCTTCATTTATGTAGGTCTCTTTAAGTTTCTTATGATAGTGTTCTGTAGTTTTCTTTGCACAGGCTTTTGTTTCTCTGGTTTGGCTTATTCTGAAGTATTTCATCTTTTATATGGAAGCCAAACTCTTATGTCCAAATCAAACTTTATTCTTTAAAGACAGGCTACCTCCCACCTCCACTGAAACACAGCTGTGTACCGTTTCCCCGAAAGTGAGACATCCCCCGAAAATAAGACCTACTTACAGTTTTGCCTCTTGCTGAAATATAAGGCATCCCCTCGAAATAAGATCTCCCCAAAATAAGGTGCCCCAGAGCTACCGTAACTCTGGACTCTGGACCGTAGTGGCAGGCACTGCCGTGCAGCTCACTGTTGGCCGCAGTGCAGCCAGAGCAGACAGGAAGTGCAAGGTCTCTTTTAATAAAACAATAAACAATAAATGTGCACCATATTCTTCTTCACGGAAAAATAAGACATCCCCTGAAAATAAGACCTAGTTCATCTTTGGGGGGAGCAAAAATCAATATAAGACACTTTCTTATTTTGGCAGAAACAGCGTAGCATTTCCCTTCCTTCCTTCTCAAAGGCAAATCTCTGGAGATGATGATATATTTGACTTCACACACACTCTCTTCACAGATAAAAATGTATTGTTCAATCATTCCTGAATTGTGGAGCTTTCTCTTCAAATTATCTCCCGAATTATCTCCTCGTAAGACATCATATGCTAGTTTTCAAAACATACCTGTGCACACAAACTTGAATAACTTCAATGCCTTTCTGAACCCTACCTCCAAACCCAGATCAAGTAATTGCTTATAACTTGAGGCTCACACTACATCCTATAGATGGAAAATATTTATTTATATCACTGTTCCCCACACTAATAATGTATGAGCTCCTTGGTGGCAGGGCTTTTATTTTGTCTATCCTCATATGAGGGGGTTCCCCCCGCCCAAAAAAAAAACAAACAGGAAAAAAGGCTCCTCTGTGTGGGGCTTTCATAGTTCACATTTCTCCCACTGGGCAAGCATTGAGCTACTCACTCCGAGTTAGTGCACCCAGTAGCATCATCGGGGAAGGTTCTATCTGGTCACAGTGAATTTTTTCGGATAAGCAGTTTTGCTTGGACCTCATTTTTTGGATGACCGATTTAAGAGAACAGCATGGGACTGTGAAATGTTGTTTCTTGCTTGGGAAAAATGCCACAGAAATTATTGTAATATTGGACACAGTTTACAAGGATGGTACTATGGGAAAAACTTGAGTTTATGCGTGATACAATCATACATTCTCTTTTCAAAAAAGGTGAAATGTTGATTGATGACAAACCTCATTTTTGACATCTGTCAACTTCCTGAATGTATGAAAATGTCAATTCATAGTGCATTTGTTCATTCCACCAGGTCAGACTGTTAATCAGGCTTTCTGTTTAGAGGTTCTGAAAAGATTGAGTGGGCCAAAAAAGACAGTGTGGGCCAAATTGACCTGATTTGTGGCGGACAGAGGACTAGTTTTGTCACCACAACAATGCACCTACTCACACAGACATCTCAGTGCACCAGTTTTTGGCAAAAAGCAGCATGCCTCTCTTGCCCCACATACCTTACTCACCTGACTTCGCTCCATGCAACTTCTTTTTGTTTCTGCGAATGAAGAGGGACATGAAAGGTGAATGATTTGATGAAATAGAAGAGGTGAAGAAAAAAATGAGGGAGGTGCTGTCAGCCATCCAAACAGATGAGTTTGAAAACTTTTCCCAAGAATGGAATTGCAGATTTGATGAATGTATTAAGTGTAATGGAGAGTACTTTGAGGGTGAGATGGTTGCTTTTTAAAAAATCTTATATATATGCTTTGGAAAAAAAAAATCTCAGCTCCTTTGGAATGCCCCCTCGTATTTCCAGGATCCAACATAATCCCCGACAAAAAGAAAACACCCATCAGCACAGATGAAATTTTATACCAGTTCAAAAAATGCCGAGTTGATGTTTGTGACATAACCCACTCTTCACACCAGTGGCTTCTGTATCATAAGAATTATCCAGAGATAATTCTTATCCAGAGAGAGTGTTAAAAAGGCAGCACCCATGCACATCATATATCTATGGAATCCATTTTTTTTCATGAAACCCAGAAATTTGCGTTTAAACAATAGCCCACATAATTCTGATGCAGATATTCTTCATCCTACATTTTTTTAATCGTTTTATTAGGGGCTCATACAACTCTTATCACAATCCATACATGCAGCAATTGTGTAAAGCACATTTGTACATTCATTGTCCTCATCATTCTCAGAGCATTTGCTTTCCACTTAAGCCCCTGGCATCAGGTCCTCATTTTTACCCCTCCCTCCACGCTCCGCCCCCCTCATGAGCCCTTGATAATTTATAAATTATTATTTTGTCATATCTTGCCCTGTCTGATGTCTCCCTTCACCCACTTTTATGTCACCCATCCCCCAGGGAGGAGGTCACATACAGATCCTTGTCATCAATTCCCTCTTTCCAACCCACTCTCCCTCTACCCTCCCAGTATCGCCACTCACACCACTGGTCCTGAAGGGATCATCCGCCCTGGATTCCCTGTGTTTCCAGTTCCTCTCTGTACCAGTGTACATCCTCTGGTCTAGCCAGACTTGCAAGGTAGAATTTGGATCATGATAGTGGGGGGTGGAGGAAGCATTTAGGAACTAGAGGAAAGTTGTATTTTTCATCGTTGCTACCTCGCACCCTGACTGGCTCATCTCCTCCCCGAGACCCCTCTGCAAGGGGATTTCCAGTGGCCTACAAATGGGCTTTGGGTCTCCACTCCGCACTCCCCTCATCATGCACTATGGTAAGATTTTTTTTTTTTTGTTGTTGCTTTTTCCTTGTTTTTTTGACACCTCATGATCGCACAGGCTGGTGTGCTTCTTCCATGTGGGCTTTGTTGCTTCTGAGCTAGATGGCTGCTTGTTTACCTTCAAGCCTTTAAGATCGCAGATGCTATACCTTTTGATAACTGGCCACCATCAGCTTTCTTCGCCACATTTGCTTATGCACCCATTTGTCTCCAGCAGTCGTATCATGGAGGTGAGCACACAATGCTATGATTTTTTGTTCTTTGACCCCTGATAACTGATCCCTTGGTCACCTCGTGATCACACAGGCTGATGTCTTCTTCCATGTGGGTTTCGTTGCTTCTGAGTTAGATGGCCACTTGTTTGCCTTCAAGCTTTTTAGACCCCAGACACTATATCTTTTGATAGCCAGGCACCTAACTACAAGTTTTTCTTTCTTGTTGTGTTTTGTTTCATTCTTTGTCAGTGGTTTGTTGTTGTTTTGTTGTATATTGTTGCTTGGGTTTGCTCTGTCTTGTTTTTGTGCATGTTATTATCTCCACAGGTCTGTCTAAATAAGATAAGCTGGATGAACAATCTGGAGGAGAAAACAATAGGACCAACAGTTCCGGGGGGACATCTTCATCCTACATTTTGATAAATAGTGCCCATCCAACAACGTCTTTTCCAGCATGCTCTGAGTTTAGGATACCATCATTTTTCATATCCATAAAATTGTTTATTTGGTTCATCAGTGGCATGGTATAAAGAATATAATTGGTTTCTGCAAAGCAAGTGAAAATGTCTCTTTTGAGACAAATAAAATTAAATAAATTAATAATTGGGAAAAATTCCGGTTGTTTTGGGTACCCGTGAAGACATAAACAAAACCAAACAAAAACCAACAAGAACAATAATAAAAGGAAAGAAAGCCAAACCAACCAATGAACAAAAACCGAAGAGAAAAAGTACAAAAACAGGAAAACATGTCAATCATCCCTCAGGGTATAAGGCGATTGCATTGATAAGATCAGTAATGTATCCAATTCCTAGAATTTAAGGTACTGTTGATATAAGGAGTTTATACAAGTATAGTCCAACTGCGAGCTGTAATCCATGAGTTGTTTTGTACAGATTAATTTCTTGCTTGATTGATCTCTGTTTACATTGAGCATGGGGTTTGTGCTGTGGAAAATTTTACTGTAATATTTCTTCCAAGGGCAGATTCTTGCCTGTTATAGATTTTCAAGGGAAGCATTGAAATACTAAATCTATGGTGGCTCTGGGGTGCCACTCGAGGTCCAAAATTTGGTATTTCCACAGCCTTGGGGTGAGCATCCTTTACTTCTTATTCCATCTGGGAATTTCAGTCCTAAGTTCAAGGGGCTACAGGTAGATGTGGACTGAACAAACTGGCCCTTGGGGGATGCCACGTTCTCTGTAAGGCCAGTGTCTAAGGTCATCATGGTGCTTAGTCAGTGATGGTTCGCCAAGGGTTGGAAAGAAACATTCAACGTGTCTACCCAGGACGATAGAACTGGTTTTATTCTCCCCTTGGATTTCCTACCATTATTGCTTAGCATCCCTTTCCAATGTGCAGTTGCTACTCTTCATTTACCCACCATACCCACCAACAGGTATATCAGTGGCTCCTCTGAAATGTAGATGCTCCTCTTCCCTGTTCTGAATTTCATTTTCTGCTAAGATTCTCTCATTTCTGTAGAAGTTCTTTTGATTTGTTTCAGCCGTGTCTCGTTGTATAGCATTAAGTGGATGTCATCTCCCTTTTTGCCCTTCTTGAAGGAGTGATCCCAGACGATGTGAGGGCTCCTCTTTTGCGATGGTTCTTAGGAAGTGCATATAAGGGGATGATGTATGGTTGAAGACAGATACAAAACTTTCTACTCCTTTGTTTTTGATTTGGTCTCTAAGATTTGTTTACTTGGTATTTCTCCTTATAGTAGTAGACTCTTTCAATATTTCTTCTTTTGTGATTGACTGTTTTTAATGGAAATGTTTCTAGTTTTTCCACATTGAGACTGATGATGTTTATTGATTTTTTGTATATGACTTTTATTTTGTCGAAGAATTTCCCTTCTATTCCTAATTTGTTGAGTGTTTTGATCAAAAATAGTTGTTGAATATTGTCAAATGCTTTTTCTGCATCTATTAATATGATAAAGTGGTTTTTATTCTTTGCTTTGTTTATGTGGTGGATTACCCTTTTTTTAATGTTGAACCATCTCTGTATCCCTGGAATGAGTCCCACTTGATCACAGTGAATCATTTTTTATATGATATTGGACTATATGATGGAGATTTTAGCGTCTACGCTCATGGTGGGGGATATTGTATAATTTTCTGTCTTTGTGAGGTCTCTGTCTGATTGTATATCAGTGTTATGCTGACTTCATAGGAAGAGTTTTGGAGTTTGTTGTCTTTTTCGTTGTTCTGTAATGATTTGTGTAGCATTGGTTTCAGATCATCTCTGAATACTTGGTAGAATTCTCCTGTGAAACCATCTACTTGGCTTTTCTTGGTTGGAAGTTTCTTCACGGCTTGTTATATTTCTATTTCTTCGTTTGATATGGGCCTGGTATTGAGTTTTTCAATATCTGTCCATTTTACTTTGAGTGGATGCTGTATTTCTAGATATGTCTATTTCTTCTAGATTGTCAAATTCATTGAATACAGTGTTTCATAGCAATACGTTCTTACACTTTTTATTTCATTGGGATCTGTTGTAATGTCACCTTTTTCATCCCTTATTCTGAGCATTTGCATCTTTTCTTTTGTCTCCTTTGTTAAGTTTTCCAGTGGTCTGTTTGATTAATCCTTTCAAAGAACCAGCTTCTTCTTTTGTTGATTTTCCATTAGTTTTTGTTGTTGTTTGTTTGTTTTCCATATTGTGTATGTCTGCTTTGATCATTAGGATTTCGTTCCTTCTTTTTTTTTTTTTTAATCAATTTATTGGGGCTCATACAATTCATCACAATACATAGATCAATTGTGTAAAGCACATCTATACATTTGTTGCCCTCATTATTTCCAAAAT
>NW_022111324.1:4388568-4399329 GCF_000313985.2 Echinops telfairi
GGCCATCTAGCCCAGAAGCAACAAAGCCCACATGGAAGCAGCACACCAACATGTGTGATCATGAAGGGCCAAAGGGACCAGGCTTTAAACACCAAAGGCGGGGAGAAAAGTCATATCCTTGTCAATGAGGGTGGCTCGTGATGGAGACCCAATGCCCATCTCTAGACAACTGGACATACCTCGTTCCTTCTTTAATTGAAGGGTTTATACTGTTGTCTGTGCTCCAGTTCTTGAAGGTGTTGTAGTAGGGTGCTGATTTTGGATTTCTTCTCTTTTGTCATGGGTGTGTTGATTCCCATAAATTGGCCTCTGATTACTGCTTTTACTGTGTCCCATAGGCTTTGATATATTGTGTTATGTTCTCCTTTGTCTCAAGGAATTTTTATACCCTCTCTTATTTGCTTTATTACCCAATCATGTTCTATTATGCTGTTGTTCAATTTCCTTTGTTAGTCTTTATGTTTCTGATCAGTTTATTATTCAAATCATAGTTTTATAGTTTTGTGATCTGAGAAGATAGGTTGTAGGATCTCATTTTGGTAATATGTTGAGGCATGCTTTGCGGCCTATTATGCGGTCTATTTTTGAGAATGTTCCAAGTGTGTTTCAGAAAAACATAGATTGTGTTTTGTTGGTGGAACGTTCTGCATATGTCTGTGAGGTCAATTTTGTTGATTGTGCTATTGAGTTCATGGGGTCTTTATTGAGTGTCTGATGTTTTGCCTTTCCTTGAGAGTGGCATTTTGAAGCCTCTTGTTATTATTTCCTGGGTGTCTACACCCTTTTAAAATCCTGTGAGGATTTGATTGTTGTATTTAGACGGTCTTTCATTGGAGGCATATATATATTTATTATAGTTATGTATGCATAGGCTATTGTTCCCTTGATCATTATGTAGTGTCTGGTCTTGTGTTTTATTAAGTTAGTCGTCTTGAGGTCTATTTTCTCAGAGATTAATATTGCTGCCCTTGTTTTCTTTTGGTTGCTATTTGCTTGGTATCCTTTTGTCCAGTCTCTGATTTTTAGTCTGTTTATGTTTGTGTTTGTGAGGTGTGTTTTTGTAGTCAGCATATTGATGGATTTTGTTTTCTTGTCCATTCTGCTGCTCTCTGTCTCTTTCCTGGTACATTTAGTCCGTTAACATTCAGTGAGATTATTGATATGTATGTATTTGTTACTGTCACTTTGCTTTGATTTATATTTGTGTGTGAGCTTGTATGTGTGTTAGCTTTTTTGTTCTTCCTCTATTACTTCGTTGCTTTGGATGTTGGTCTGTGTGTTGGTTTTTGTGAGGAATTGTCTTGTATGTTGATTTCAGGTGTGTTGTTGTTGATTTTGTGGCCATAGTACTTCATTAAGTTTTTGTTTGTTTGTTAGTTGAGGTGGTCGTCTTATTTCTGTGAATTTTTGAAGATTTCCCCTTGTCTTTGAATACTTTTATTTCTCCATAATATTTGAGTGATATTTTTGCTGAGTACAAGATTATAAGTTGACAGTTTCTATTTTTTCCTTCAGGAATCTGTATATGTCACTCCATTGTCTTCTTTCTTACATGATTTCTGGTAAGAAATCTGTGATTATACTAATTGTTCACCCTTTGCATGTAATTGTTCAATTTTTTCTTGGCTGCTCTAAGAGTTTTTTCCTTGTCATTGCTACTAGACATCTTGACTACATTATGCCAGGGAGCTTTCCTTTAGGGCTCTCTTCTGATTCGGGTTCCTTCATCCTTTATGCATTGAGGAAAGTGCTCTTGCTAGAGTTCTTATACTATTAGCTGTGTGGAATTTTTTCTTCCTTCCTCTTCTGGAATCAATGCTCATGGAAACAGTAGCCTTAAGTTGGGCAAATCTGCTGTACAAGATCTCTTTAAAGTGTTAAAAAACAAGAATGTTGCTTTGAGGACTAAGGTGTGCCTGACCCAGCCATGTTATTTTCAATCATCTCATCTGGATATGAAAGTTGGACATTGAATAAGGAAACCCAAAGAATAATTGATGCACTTGAATTATGGTGTTGGTAATCATACTGAAAGTAGCATGGACTGACTAAAAAGCCGAGGATATGTCTTGGAAGAAGTCTAGCTAGAAATATGAATGTTGAGACATCATGTCACATACTTTGGTCTTGCCCTTTACTTCTTTAACTGTAAAATCTAAACTTTTATTTCATGCTCTTGTTTTTGTTTTTACATTGAGTTATAATCCATACCTAAGGCTGTAATCCTTGATCTTCATCAAGTCCTCTTCCCTTTCAGCAAGATTTGTAAACTCTTAGTGTCCCTAATAAGTTCCATAATCATAAATAGGACAAGGGATGGTCAATGTCAGAATTGGTAAAAGATGAAAGTGCAGGAGGCAAGTGTGATGTTCACCTCATAAGAAGTAAACACGAGTTGATGCTGCTGGTGACTCTTCTCTCCTCTTGTGAAGTCAGGGGAGTTACAACACCTCCTCCATGCTGTTTTTACAACGGGAGTGACTTGCAGGGTTAGAGCAATGTTATACAGGATAAATGCCTCAAACCAACATCTAATCTATACTTTCCCCTTTAGCTGGGACCCAGGGGCCCAGAAATCAAGGGATGGGAATAGGAAGGGTACCACTCTTTATTAATCCAACAGCTGCAAAACACTAATTCCATTAAACCAGAAGTTAAGAATGTCACCTGATCACTTTAGGCTTCCCATGTTTCTGGATCAATAGGCAAAAAAGAGTTACCATATTGGTTGATGTGATCAATCCTTATTACCAAGAGAAAATTGGGTTTATATTACTATATAATGGAAGTAAAGGAGAGTATACTTAAAATACTGGAGATCTCTTAAGTTGCCTACTAATATTACCATGCCCTAAAATTAAAGCCAATGGAAAACTACAGCAACCCAATTCCATCATGGCTACTTATGGCCCAGAACCTTCAGTATTGAACTTTTGGTCATCCTACCAAGCAAAAGGCCATCATCAGCCGAGGCTCTTACTGAGGGCAAAGTTGTTGTTGTGAGGTGCCATCAAGTCAGCTCTGACCCACAGTGACCCTGTGCGAAACAGAATGAAACACTACATAGACCTGCATCATCCGCATTATCATTCCCACACTTGAGCCCATTGTTGCAGCCACTGTGTAAAACCATCTCATTTAGGGCCTTCCTCCTTTTCGCTGCCCCTCCACTTAACCAAGCATGATATCCTTCTCCAGGGACTGGTTTCATCTAACACTATGTCCAAGATATGTAAGATGAAGTCTTGCCATCCTTTCCCGAGGGAGCACTGAAGTTGTCCGAGACAGATTGGTGTGTCCTTTGACTGCCGCTTTCGTGAGTTTTGAGCGTGGGTCCAAGTGACAACTTTCAGCTTCTCTCCATTTATCGTGATGTGACCTATGCGTCTAGGTGGAGAATTTTGGTCTTCACTTTGAGTGGCAGTCCATACTGAAGGCTGCGACCCTTGATCTTTATCAGCAAGTGCCTCAAGTCTTCTTCACGTTCAACAAGCAAGGTGATGTCATCTGCATATCTCAGGTTGTAATAATCCTTCCTCCAATCCTGATGCCACATTCTTCTTCATATAAACCAGCTTCTCTGATTATTTGAATTGAATAAGTGTGGTGAAAGGATACAACCAACCCTGGCACACACCTTTTCTAAGTTTAAACCATGCAGTGTTCCCTTGTTCCTTTCGCACAACTGCCTCTTGATCCATGGACAAGTTCAGCATAAGCATAATCAAATGTTCTAGACATCCCATTCTTTTCTTTTTAAAATTATTAATCATTTTATTGGGGGCTCTTACAGATCTTATAACAATCCATAATTCAATTGTATCAAGCACACTTGTACATAGATTGCCATCATCATTTTCAAAACATTCTTCTCAAGGTTATACATAGTTTGTTATGGTCCACACGGTCAAACGCCTTTGAAAAGTCAATGAAACACAACTAGCCATCATTCTGGTGGTTTCTGTTTTGAGCCAAGATCTATCTCACATCAGCAATGATATACTCTCCACATCTTCTTCTGAATCCAGCCTGAACCCCCTGTCAATGTTCTGCTGCAAGCATTGTTGGATGATCTTCAGCAAAATTTTGTCTATAACTGATATCAATGACATTGTTCTGTAGCTTCAGGGTTATCTTGGGTCTGTTTTCCTTGAAATGGGACAAATATAGAATGCTTCCAGTCAGTTGACTTCTTAGCTGTCTTCCAGAAATCTTGACTGAGTGCTTCCATTGCTCCACCACCTTGTTGAAACAAGGGCCAAAGAAATCCTTTAAAGTAGCTAGTTGCAGAAACCAGGATGGTCATTGTTCTTCATATTTCTTCTTTCTTTTTCTATATGTGCGTGCAGATATATAGATAGATATAGATATATATATATATACACAGGGATTTCCAAAAGTTAGTGGGAAAATGGAATGAAAAAATAATGAACATTTTCATGAACTTTTTGAAGGTCGTCAGGTATGTATGCATGAGTGTTTGTATAAATATAGATGCTCTTTATTTCTTCCTCCTTTATTCAACTACTTATTATAAAAAATTTAATTGGGGGTTAGTGTGTTTCAATTTTTATACATGTTAGGGACAGATATGCCTATATCAAACTATGTATAGTTTAAGGAGATGTATGCAGGTGCCAAGCTGACAAAGGGTAGTTGGTAATGGTAAAGGTTATATGTGCACATCAACTCAGCTAGGTTGTGATTCACGGTGGTTTAGAAGACACTCTGTAATCATCCTCCCCTTTGTGATCTGATATGAAGAGAAAATCAGTTGAAAGGGAGTGTCCTTGGGGAGGTGCCTACATCCCATAAATATGGATGTTCTGGCCAAGCTTAGGATCTCTGTCCTGCATCCAACTCAGTACTCTCTGACCCCCCAGTTCTTGGGACATAAGCCAGCATCCTACCATCTGGTCTACAGCAGATTTTGAGATTTGCTAGCTCCCACAGCTGCAGGAGTCAGGAGAAGCCTCTATTCTGACACTTACCCCACAGATTTAGAACTTTCCAGTTTCCACAACTACTGCATGAGCCCTTTCCTTGAAAGCTCTCTCTCTCTTTCTCTCTCTCTCTCTCTCTCTCTCTCTCTCTCTCTCTCGTGCGTGCATGTGCAATTGGTTTTGCACTTCTAGAGAATTTAGTTTAAGACAACAGAAACAACAATAAAGGAAGGCATGCTTTGAGAAAACAATATACAATTTCTCCTTTTAAGAGAATGAGTTAACAATACTAATAAAAAGATAAGTGGAGAAAAACCTAAAAAATACAGGTCAGTGTGCTGATATGCACTGAGATACAAGCACACTTTAAAAGCGACCTAAGATGCTAAGATACCTGACCTGGAATATTTAAGTGGAGCACTTCTGACCGGTACAAATTTGAAATATCCATAAAAAAGTAGATAACTACTCTGATAAGCTGTTAAAAGGACACAGAGGCTAGTTGGCAGGGGCTCCCAATGGCCAATATAGAACCATTTGAACATTAAAATTAATATTGATAGTAATTTTCATGTAAAATAAAGATACAAATACAAGAAGTGGCTGGAGTTCCTTAACACGCAGCCTCATTAGAGTTTCATGGGGGATGTTCTCAGTCATCATATTGCTTGGTATTTTTCAGTATTGTTTGATGCAGTTGATACTTTTCTTCTCCCTTAAGCTCCCCCCGCCCAATCTTCCAGAACAAAACACTTTCTTCACTGCCCTACCACTACATTGATTCCTCCTTCTCAGGTTCCTTTACCACTTCCTCCACCTTGACTAAAATTCCCAAATGGGCTCAGTATCCTACCCCCCTCCCAATACACACACACACACACACACACACACACACACACACGCACACAATCTACACTCTCATTGACTTTATCCACGCTCATGGTTTTATACATGATCAATACACTGATGGGAGTCCTTTGGTTTCCCAATGGTTAATGCTATGGCTGCTAACTGAAAAGTTGGTCGTTTAAACCCTGGTAGTATAGTGGGCGGCTTACCACAAGATTAGCAATTTGAAAACACCAGCCACTCCAATGGAGACAGATAATTCTTTCTACTGGAGTAAAGATGTACAGTCTCAGAAACAGAGAGGCAGTTCTACTCTGATCTATAGGGTCCCTACAGGATCGCTATGAATCAGAATTGACTTTTTTGCAGTGAGTCAGTGTAGATTCTTAAGTATATATTTTTCACTCAAACCACTCTCATGAACTGTAGATTCATATATCAAACTGGCTATATAACATCTTCAGTTGGACATTCAGTACACATCTCAAGGCCAAAATATACAAAACCAACCACTCGATCTTCCTCCACAAACTTGCTTCATCTGCAGGCTTCCCCATCTCAGTTGTTATTGTGTCCGTCCTTCTATCTGCTCAGGTCGTGACCCTGTTGTCACACATGATTCCTCTACTTCCCCCACATCCCTCTCCCCAGCGAATCTTTCATGAAATCTTATTAGTTTTGCCATCAAATATATTGAGAAACTAATCATTCTATTCAGCCTGGCATGCTCTACCCATAACAATCAAAGGACTAAATTTTTCACCTGTGTCAAGTCTTTGTTCAAATGTTATCATCTCAATAAGGTCTACCTTGACCAGTCTGGTTAAATCCAACTCCTCTTAATCAGGTCTGTTTTCTTTCATGATACATACTGTCTTTGTATGCATGATATGATTTCCATTTCCCTGTTCTTATGGCGTGTTGCCCAGAACATCACATCATGTGAGTCACATGAAGCAGTATCTGTGTCCATTTGGTTCCTTGATACATTACAAGTACCACACCGTGGGCAGTCAGTAAAATGTGTTGAACCGCATAACTAATATCCCAAATGATCCATGACACATTGTTATGGGAAAAAGGTAGCCACAAACCCGTGAATGCAAAAAAGGTGTTGTTTTTTTAGGTAAAATGTGATGTGGGTGCAATGGAATACACTTATCTGTAGTTCACAGGTAGAAGGACAGATAGCAAAGTGTTGGCAATGGCTTTTTCTGGGTGATGAGCTACTAACTAATTCCTATTTTCTTCTTTAGCCTTTTAGATATGTTTTAAAATAACATATCAACCATGTATTATTTTTGTAGCCAGAATAATAAATACCCTTCTTGTGGACAAATATAATGGGGGCAAAGTAGCTGAGAGTATACAGATATCAACAAAGAAGTCTAAGGTTTCTTCCTGCCAAATTCCTAATGGTTATTGTGCACTGTAGAATCATGGATATAAACTTAGGGTTTGGAGCCAGACAAACATAGATTCAGCTTGTGGCTCCACCAGTGATTCTGACCTTCAATTACACCCTTATCTATAAAACCTATAACTCACACGGTTAAATGAGAAACGATGTAAAGAATTTAGACCAATGCCCAAGTTAGTACAATAAGTACTTGCTATTATGATTTATTCGAGGCTTACAACATTATCCCAGTTTTTCAGATAAGAACAGCATGGCTAAAAGGAACTTTGTTTGGTGTAAAAGGCTTCTACCACAGTCGTTGTCATCTCACAGCCCATAATAACTACACCGCACCACACAAGCCTGCACAAACACTGGAAATGGTGCCAATTGTTTATTGGACTCAGGAGGCTGAAGGGATAGGAAACGCAGGAGGAGGTGAGGTAAGTAGTGCTGTATTAAGAGGATTGCAATGAAGAGACGAAGCAAAATATGCATGAATTATTGAATGAAAAACTGATGATCTGCTCTATAAACCTTCACCCCATTCACAATAGACATTTTTTATTAGAGCATTTCTTCCCAGCTTTTTTATTTTAAGAAAGATGGAAAGAATGGAGAGAATCACAGATAGAGGTTGTGTTATGTTGTGTTTACGAGAGAAACAAACCCAGAGACACTCATATATGTGTAAGAAAGAGTAATTATATATTAGGAAAACATCCCAGCCCAGTCCAGATCAACTCCACAAGTCGGATACTAGTCCATAAGACTCCCTCAGACTCACGCAGCACACGCCATGATGGAAAGTGTAGAAAGATCACAGGCTAGTGGGTGAAAAGTTTTGTGACCCAGTAGCAGTGAAAGTATCTTTAGGGCTCTCACGGTTTAAGTGTGGATCCATGTGGCTGGTCAACAGGAAGGTGCAAGCAGAGAGGGGGGTGGGGAGGCTGGCTCCAGGCAGCCATTTATCTTGGGCACTTTCCAATCAAGCTGAGACCTGATTGACAGGCTAAACTTCACCCACATATTCCTATGGGAGCCATGTTGGCACACACCAAAAAAAACCTCCTATCACAGAGATGCAAGAGTGTGTAGTGACCACACAAATAAAGGAGTTGAGGTTGAGAGATGGTCATAGCTTTTGCCAAGGTTACATACCAAGAACTAGACTTGATGCCTGATCCAAGACTCTTTGCACTCATAGCAATGTGCACTCATTTGGTATGGTTCTTCTATCCATAGTCTTTGTAACTCCCAACCATTTGCCCAAAGCTAGAGAGGAGCCTAAGGCTGGGCTTGGTCCGTTTTGCCATTCCTCTGTGTATAAGGGAACCATTTCAGAAGCAGGGCGAGGAATCCCACGACCATCCAGAAAAAAAAAACCACCCACCAAATGTATGTGACATCCCCGTCTGATGTGGCAGAGCCAATAGCTACAAGAGAGGTCACAGCACTGAGACCATGAGACCGAGCAGCGGAACATGGCAGAGACCATGAAACAGAGTGGCTGCCGGGCTCCCGCCCCCATGGAATTAGTAAAGTTGAGTGCTTCTGGGTGGAAGGCTGCCTTGCAGAGAAGGATGGTCCTTGGGAATTGTCACTATTAAAGGAACCTTGTGACACTTACCTAAGCAGGGGAGAGGCCAAGGGCCCATGGCTGGAGCCTAGGACTAGAGAGAGACATGCCTGCCGGCATGACTGGGAAGAGGCATTGCTGTGGATCAAGAACTGTATCCTTAATATTTTGTAACTTTCTAGTTTCTTTAATGAACCCCATCATCACGATTATGAGCTGTGTGAGTTCTGTGTGACCATGACAGTGAGTTAGTGACCTCAGCAGAGAAGTAGAGAGTACTGTGGGAAGGAGGGTTGCTGTCAGTGTCATATAAGGAAAGATGGGGGGGAGAGGCATGTCTGACCTCTGCCTCACACAAGTCACCTCCATGCAGATGTGGAGTTGTCCCCCACCCAAGGGGGGGACATCAGAGGCGGCCTTGTGCCATTTCTTCACCACCTGACTCGTTAAGTTCTCCACACATATTTCATGTGCCTGCACAGAATGTCAGACCACCTCCCCTCCGCTGCCCCTTCCCCGGGGGCAAAGAGTACCACCGGCCTTTTTGGCTGTCTCCTAGGGCACTTAGCCAAGCCTTTAATCATTTCCACAGGCCTCTCGTGATTCTTTTTATCTTTAGTCTCTGAAGCCCAACCAAGGAGCAGCTTTGTATGAAGAATGGTTCCTGAATTAAGAGAGAAAGATGCATGCATGGCGGGCCTCTGTGAGGAGGTAAAAGGGAGAAGCAGATGAGCCTCCCCCAGGTCACCTCACCCGGCAAGGATCAGTGGGCACGACAGGGCCGGCCAGGGGGAGTGAGAGAGAAAAATGAAATCTTAATTTCCAAAGAGCACGGGGATGATGCTGCTAGGGGAAAAAATGTGATCCTTGCAAAGATAAGATGGGCAGTGAAGAGTCCAAAATACTGCTAGCTTACTGTGAAAACATTTGTTTTCTGCACACACAGGTTTTTCCAAATCCACATTCATGTCCTCTCTCTCCCTCCCTCCGCTAGCTTTATCCGTCCCTGTTTTCCCTCCCCCGCACATGCAGCCCACTGCTGTCACTAGCATCGCGACAACACATTCTAAACCAAGGTGTCCGAGAATCGCTCTCGGAGCTCTGAGTTGAGCCCGGCATCCTCTCTATCTGAAGAACACCTCTATCCTCATGCCCCCCACTACCCCGTCAACACGCTGGAGAATAGCTGGGAACGAAGGTGTGGAGCTAAATCAGACACCATGGTGTACTATTCACTGGCTCCTGCCCTGGAAATCAGAGGATTCCGGCTTGATATTCTCACCCTTGAAGATCCTGCGGCCTCAAGCAATCGCTCAAATATTCCAGGTCTCCCTGGACTCTTCTATCTATCACAGAAGGATGATAAGAACATGTTGCCCACCCAAACACAGGTGTCTAGGTCTACTATAGGGTTTCTTGAATCCCTTTCATCTCCATGGTTCATTCGTCTGGGTCAAAAATCATTACTGCGCTTCACCCGTGGCCAGGGATGTTGGGGGATATATCAGGAACAAACCGGTCCTCAAAGCAAATGGAAAAAAAAAAATGAGCCAGGAGAGGGGCACCCGGCACAGTAAGGGCGGCTGCTTTTGCTGGCACCGCCAGGAAAGTTGTGCTGATGGAAGTCACTCTCTCGTCGTGGGGATGTCTGGGGAAGGGTATTCCAGGAAGCAGGCGGAACAACAGGAGATGAGTTTATTAGCTCCCACCAGGGCTAACTGCTAAAGCAATAAGAAGCAAGTCTCTCAAAAACCTGCTTGTTTGGAAACCCTAACAGAGTGAGGAGCTCCCAGCTCTGGGTGGAATGACAGGCACTGGGTCCTTCCAGGACCAGCTGAATCATAGCCACGTGTCTGTGCCCAGGGGTTTCCCCAACCCCACCTTGAAATGGGTTCTCTTTGTTTCCACCACACACGGGGAGCGGCTCCACGGCCCCCCTCTAACTCCTCCCTGAAGGATAGCATTTCTTCCCTAGCAGTTCAGGAAAGGAC
>NW_022111324.1:4399552-4410329 GCF_000313985.2 Echinops telfairi
CTACAAGGATATCTGAAATGTTTCCTGTGTAGCATCGTCTTGAACCAAAACAGTAAACACCTTTTTATTCTTATTTTTTTGCTTCCATGAGAACATGGCACTGTGACTGATAGCACAGTAGAAACCGGAAGGAAACCACCGGCCGTTGTGGTGTGGATGCTCACGTGTCAGAGTAGACATGCCCAGGGGAGTTTTCTCAGTGGCTAGTTTTTCAGAATAGCTGACCCGGCCTTTCTTCCGAGTTGCCTCTGGATAGATGCAAGACTCCCATCTTTCGGTGAGCAGTGGAGCCTGTTCAACGAGCGCCTCCCCCGGGGGTTCCGAACTCCTTAGAACGCATGTATTACTAGATCAACTTCCGTCACTTTCTGGGACCTCAACAAACTGGGACATAAGGCATTCCTGTAGGGAAGGGGCAGGGAGGAACAGGACAAGTTGGAGAAGGGGAGGGGAGGGCAGGGCAGACTCAGATAGGCACCTTGTGAGTCTGAGAGGTCTCTGAGCAGCAGGAGGAGTGGGCACCAGGCCGGGTGGTGCCAAGAGGGAGGAGGCAGGTCCTCAAGAGGGTCTCAAGGAGTGATGTCCCCCATTCTCCACCCGCCTGTGCGCTCATTTGGGTGTTTCCAGGTGTGTGTCCCTGCAGCTTCCAACCCCAAACTCAGAAAGTCAGTCTTCTCCGCAGCAAGGGCTCGGGCTTCTCCAGAAGAGGAGCTGATCGATCTCAGGCTCTTCAGGAGAGGCTTTGAGCGAGCAGAAAGGTCTTTAAACGTTTTCTCCTGCTGAGAGCCCGCAGAGCCATCTGACTTGCGCTCAAAGGCAAACCTGCCCTTGTGGGCTGCCGATTGACTAAGAAGTCGCAGGCAGCCCAACCCCGGTTTGGGAAACAGTTTGCGGTGATTTGTCACACAGAGAAGGCTGCAGGGCTGCGGAAGCAGTGTCTGAATTAGCCAGCTGGCGCTGGGCCAGAGGTGGAGAGCAGTCCACGCCCAAACCCCACCCGCTGGCCGTGGAAGCCAATGGACCTGTGAGCTGGATTCCGCTCAGTTGCTGCGTTTGATGGCTGTGATCAAGCAGCCCTTTGGGGAAGCACCTTGAGGATAAAATGGGCATGAAAGCTTCCTTTGGGGTTTCCAAAACACTCCCCTTTCATGCTTGTTTTAACTTAGTCATTGCCTCCCTGCTGGCCTCCGGCCGGGAGCCTGCATCCTGCCCGCCCAGGTAACTGGAGCCCTGAATGTACACAAAGCGGCACTGTGCCTGCAAGATGGTATCGGGCGGCCCGGCCTGCTCCGCGCAGTAAGACAGCGGCTAAGTCAGGGTGGCCCGACCCAGAGCTGAAACACGACTCCTCGTGTTGCCCACGGAGGACAGAGTCGCCTTTGTGCGGAATAAATCATATTTAGGCTCATTCCTTAACATTGCAGCCACCGGGGCATTTTCTTTCCTGACTTCCAGCACCAAGACCCGTATAGACTCCTGTAGGGTGCGGACGAATGGTGGAGTTGACATGGGACGGACTAGACACGGCGACTCTGTTTGGATTCAGCCTTCGGGCCCATCCGAACACCGTAAGACACGATGAGCAGCCGAACCATACATCTTGTCGGAGCACTTGATAAGCCAGACTAGGCTAGAGAGATGTGGTCCTGCGAGTAGGAACCAGTTCTCTAAAAGAGTGCAGAGTTTGCCACTGTTATCAAGGTGGGTAGGAAAGTGCTTCCTCTGGTAAGCCAGCCTTCTGACTCTGGCCAAGTTTCTTGGCCTGCCAAGCCTCTGTTTCCTCATCTGAAAAACGAGGTGCTGTCATAGTGCCTGCTTGTAGGGTGACTGTGAGGATTACAGACAGTCAATGCAGACAAACAGGCCCATGGCAGATGCCCCAAAGAGTGGCTGTGATAGTCAATGGCTTGCACTCTCTGCTCACCGACATATGGAGGAGTCACCCTCCCTTGCACACAGATGGATGCACACAGTAAGGTTTTAACCATGTTCTGCATAAAGCAGAAGGAAATCAACCAATAACCCAGCAAGGGCTTAAGAAGCCACAAGTCTGAATCCAGTGGCAGCTGCTGAATCCATTGGGATCCCAGCTTCCCCAGGTGTGTCAGAGGACTGTGCTTCATAAAGTTTTCACCCACTGATCTTCGGGGGAAATAGACCACTGGGCTTTGCTTCCTTCCGAGCCACCTCTGGGTAGACTTGAGTCACCAACCTTTGGGTTCCCAGCTAAGTGCGGTCACCACGTGTGCCGCCTAGGGGCTCCTTGAACACCTTAGCCCTTATCATTCCATTAGTTCAATGGAACAAATGCCTCAGGTCTTACGAACAGGGTCAGGCTTAAGAGAGATGCTGCAGTATTAAAGCAAGGCAACCGACACTTCGAGGTGACCAGCCTCTCACCTCTAACTCCGTTGCTGGCCCACGTGGACCGTGCACTTCTTCAGATAAGGTCTGGGGTGGGGACAAGAAAATGCACATGTCGCCATCTGCCCATGTGGCTTTCCAAACTCCCTGCCATCAAGTCGATATCAACTCAGAGCGACCCTGCAGGGCAGGGTAGAACTGCCTCTGAGTTTCTGAGACTGTAACTCTTTAGAAGAGTAGAGTCTCATCTCTCATCTACAGAGCAGCTGCTGGATTTGAATTACTAACCTTTTGGTTACAGCCCAACGAGTAACCACTCCGCCACCAGGGCTCCTCAGCCATGTGATAGCACCGCTCAATGTGACTTGCAACAAAGACAAGAGAAAAGGGCAGAGTAGTGAAGAGTTCACCCTGCTCCCACAGAGCCTGAGGACACCACATTGACCAGCAATGTTACGTCACCTCTCTAAATCTCAGTCTTTATCTCAAAACTGATAATGTCCGAAAGACCTCCTGGTGGAGCAGCTGTGAGTATGAAAAGGGCTTGTCAATGATTGCTGCACCTGGTTGCCATTGAGTTGACGCTAGCTGATGGCAACACCTGCATGCAGACTGCAAGTGCTCCATGGGGCTTTCGAAGCTACGACCCTTTCAGAACACCTCCAGATGGGTCCCATGGCCCACCCGCTAGCTGGTGGATAAGGGAGTGTGAACCGCTTGCACCACCTGGGCTTCATACGTAGTGTTCTGATACACTTTTGCTGAGTGAGATGCCTGCAGCCACACAGAGTTTAGGCCAGGAAGTAAAGAAAGGCCATGGAGTAAGAGGCTTCGGGCACCTGACTCCGTGAGTGACAATGCTGAACAGTCAGGAAGTGGAGCGCCTCCCTAACCTGCCTTCTACATTTTGGAGAAGAAAACGAGATCGACCTAAAGCTAGCATCAGTAGTGAGAGCTCCATTACACTGGAAACGAAGGAGGGATAGAGGATTGAGCATCAGCCATTAACTGCGAGGTTGGCAGTTCAAGCTCTCCAAACCCACTAGCCACTCTGTAGGGGAAAAGAGGTAGAGGAAATGAAAAGAAAGTAACATTTACTTCTTGTCGCTGAATTCCAGGAAAGTGCTAAGGAGATTTTCCTACACCACCATCTTTAATTCTCACCGAAATGCAATCCATTTGGAAGAGGGGAAAGATGTGAAGATACTAAGTAATAATAACATATGATTAATGCGTATGTCTTGAGTCCTGATACTGAGCCCTAGTGGTATAGTGGTTAATTGATTGCCTGACAGCCACCCTGCAGGAGAAAAATGAGGCAGTCTGGCCCCATATGGGGCAGCTTCACGCTGTCCAATACGGTTGCTATGAGTCAGAATCCACTCCATAGCAATGGGTTATTGCTACCAAGCACTGTGTTTTACAAGGGCTAGTTCTTTCAATGTGCCTATGAGCCCACAGACTCATAGTGACCCCAGAGAGGTTTTTATTCAAGGACAAAGCCAGGGAGTCACAAAAGTTAGGTGTTTGGGTCATTCCACTCTATTGCCCAGAGGGAGAGCTAGGGTCTGGAACCAGAACCGTCTAATTCCAAACTTTCTGTCACAATATTTGTTGCTGTTAGCTGCCATTGACTTATGATGATTCCAGACAAAATGGAACAAAATACTGACTAGCTCTGGGCCACCCATGATCAGATGAACTCACCATTAAGAGCCGAAGGGTTTTCAGCCTCTGATTTTCAGAATTAGAGCACCAGGCTTCCTAGTCTGCTTAGTCTGGAAGCTCCGCAGGAACATGTTCAGCATCATTGCAACATGCGAGCCTCCACTGACAGAGGGGTTATGCTCTTGCATGAGATGCACAGGTCAAGAATCGAAACCAGATCTCTCACATGAAAGTCAAAAATTCAACCACTGAGCCACCATACCCTCCCCACCCCCACCCCCACCCCACCGGCCCCACATCACAGTAGGAAACTCATTTAGCTGAAGATTTGATGTGCACCAGAATGATCTGCGGCGTGTTTTGGAAACACTGAGGATCAGAGGTCTCCAGTCTCTACTGAATCTGAACCTGAGGAATCTGCCTCAGGCTGGAGTGTTTTGTGAAAGCTTCACAGGGAATGCTGCACACTACAAAGAATCACTTCACACACAGCGGCTGTCTTACAAAAGCTGGATCATTCCGAGGAAACAGCTCCCACCCCTACGTGCAGGGCCTTCTTGCTTTGACAAGCTTGGAGGGCGCCCAGTAGGAGAAAGGACTGCAGATGGCTGAGGGTTCAGCCCAGGCCGTGGCTTCTTCAGTCTTAACCTTTTCAGTCCCTTGAGGAAACTACCAAGCAAGTCCCAAGCTGGAAGGGGCGGGAGGGGCAGGGCTCATCTACAGCTGTGCTGGGGGCGCTCTTTAGTTGCGCTGCCCACTCTAGAGTACCCTGCAGTCATAGTCTCAGGGCACTTTGTCACAAGTTTTCTCTCTCTACACAGGTTTCCCTTGTCATCATAGGCTTCATCATTATTTACAACAACTTTTGTTGTAAAGTCATCCTTTGAGAAGATTTTCTCTGCTGTTAGCTATTGAGCGTGCCGCCATATTTCTCGATATCATAGATAATATTGATACAAATGGCTTCCCAGGCAATTTTAATTCCCCTCATCCTTCCTCCCTTTCTTCCTCCTTTTTCCCTCGTTTCAGTCAACAACATCTACTTCGCATCTATTATCTGCAAATGCAAGAACGCTGGTGGCTGTATCTGCGAAGCATTGGGCTACTACCAGCAAGGTCAGCGGTACAAACGTACCAGCTGAGCTGAAGGAGAAAGTCCTGCTGCTCTGGTAAAGCTTTTCAGTGTCAGAAGTCCTATGTCGAGTGGCTAAGGATCAGAAGCTACTTCATGGTGGTGGGTTTGGGTATCTGCAAATGGGTAATGACGGGTGAGCCCTCATGTTGAAATGGGCTAAGCATTGGGCTGTTAATCACAAGTGCAGTGGTCCACACTTAGCAACTGTTCCTTGGGGGGGAAGATCAGGCTCTGTTCTCATTGAGATTTGTGGTCTTGGAAACCCTAAGGAGCAGTTCCATTCTGTCGTGTAGGCTGTTATGAAGTGAAATCAAGTCCACTGCAGTGATAGTGCCTGCAAATGGGTAAGGAGCCCTGCTTATACAGTGGGTTAAGCACTGGATTCTTAACCAAAAACTCAGCAGTTCCAGTCTACCACATGCTCCAGTGAAAATGAAGAGGCAGTCTGCCCATGTCTGGCTGCGTTGGACCCTCCTGGATGTCTAAGATCCATTTTTACCAATAACCTAGTCAACTCTGACTCATAATGATCCCATGGGTGTCAGAGAGCATCTGGGATTTCAACAGCTGTTGTTTCAATAGAACTACAAGGCTTTCTTCTGATATGCCTCTGGGTGGACCTGAACCTACAACCTTTGGGTTGGCAGCTGAGTGGACTAATCATTCAAAATGCCCAGCAACTCTACAATTCACTTACAACTATGAACTTTTCCTGGGATGGAAACTCACTGGCACAGAAGTAATAAGGACAGTTAGATGTCTCTCAAAGCTCAAGCCACGTCTTCTGAGCTGAACTTCCTTCTCCTTGATGGATGGCAACAACCAGCGGCTACACAATGCAGGCGGCAGGGCAGCCCAGCTGGTCTGAGACTCAGCTGACACCATGCAACAGGACCACGAGGAGGGCTCCCGAAAAAGATGTAAACTTACAATTCAAATGTGAAAGAAAAGAATATATGTGTTTAGAATTATAAAAAATAAATTACAAAATTCTGAAAGGTGGCAAGTATTACAAACACCGTAAAATTCGGGGAGGAAAAAGTCTACCTCTTTACAAAGTAACTGCCTGGTATACTTTCATGTCTTCCCTACATTTTTATCTGCATAGCATTTATAATATTTTCAGAAAAGTGGATAAAATGAAAACCCTGTCTTTCTTCATGGCTGGTTAAAACTTGTTATTATTCATTGTTTGGGTCCATGAAGCATATAAACACAGAGACTTACTCAATTTTAAATTACAGTTGCAGTTTTCTTCCTACAAACATAAGAATCAGGATTTCTGATATACTCTATCTTATGTGATTACTATTATAAGCACATGTTATTTTACATATGTATGCACAGTGCAGTGGATATGTTCATAATTGTGCATATCCCATAATCATGTACATTTCTGAAATGAGAAAAATTCAATTTGGATGGGTTATCAAGAACCAAATGGCCACTTACAATTTGATGCTGAGAGAATTTTATAAAGACTGCCTTCTGGCTCCATCCATTTCAAATCTTGTTTCCATTTCATGACATACATATGACTGAGACCAGGCAGGAAGTGGCCCCTGGCCCATGGATTGGAATGCAAGTGGCAGCCATATCCTGAGGTGTCATTTGTGTGCCAGTGTGGCCATTACTACCTTACCAGAAATGGCTGTGAAAGACAACAATCCCCAAATGATGGGAATTCCAACTCAACAGGTGCTGATCAAACCTCCAAAAGGCTCATCGCTGTACCAGCACCATTCAGTACCAGGGGAAGGAGGTGGAGAGCGAGTGGGAGCAAAAGGGGATGGGTCTTACCTGATTGCCATAGGAATGCCTTACCTGTGCAAGTTTTGTAAAAATCCTGCCCCACGAACATCCTGGTGGGGCCTGACCATGGACCTTTGACAGGATCCCTGAAAGCGAGGTGTCCCGAGCTTGAAGCTCCATTGGCATCATGGGAAATCTGCTGTTTTAGATGAGTTGCTTTGAGTCATGTCATTCATACTATTTGCCCCATTCCGCTATTTAAATCTTACCTTTCCCACTCACGAGATTTGAGTCAAAGCACTCAATCTTATTGAGCTTGAGTTCAAAAACATGGGAAATGGAGGTAAAATAGAGAATGGACCACCTTTTCTGGGGGCTGTTGGGAGCATGGCATGAGCTAACAGATGGGCAGGTTGTCCAAATGCAGCAAATGCCTGTGGTGGATTTAGTGGTGGGACCATTCTTCACACAGCCGTTGGTTAGGGCATAAGGAACAGAGAATCCAGTGAGCACTGGGATGGGCCTTGGGTTGCCTTCAGGATAACAATCAAAGCTTTACACAAGCTTATGAGGCTCTTCATGGTCTGGCCCTGCTTATTTCACCTGCCTTGCCTCATTTCTTAATACGACCATCCCCACCCCCACCCCACCAACCTGCTTCTTCTTCTACACATTCACCTCCATACTTACTGCTGAACCACGAAAGAGTCTGGACCTTTTTCCATACTGTTCCACCTGTCGGGAGGATGCTTATCCCCATACTTTTCCCTTTGACCCAACTAGCTCCTCTGATCAGCCTTCAAGAAATGGCCTAGCTTTCCTTTGTCTGTATATGGTACACTCCCCAAGGACCCCTCACAGCATCCTGCCCTCTGTTTTTATATATTGCACTCAAGATCTTAAGGGTTAATTCACTTACCTGCCTTCCCACTGGTCTGTGGGATCCTTGAGGATTCAGATTCCTTGGTATAGGGACTAAAACATTAAATGTCTAATAAATAATTATCAACAAAACCATAAGTGAAGTTAAGAAGTAGCCAGAGGATGTTTACAGATAGAAATTTTCTGAGATTGAGCTATGGAGACATGGCTGATTGAAGAGCCGAGTAAATGTTCTCCTATCAGATGACAGGACCAAAGGTTTACTACATTAGGGCCCCTCTTCAAGGAGCAGGGACATCATTTATGGAGCTATTGACACAAGACAACGTGGAGGATGTTGGGCTGAATGAGGTACTTTGCACAGGTCAGTAACAGCTGCCCTGATGACACATGCCTCCCTGACCACCTGGTGGCTAGTTAAATCAAGGAAGCAGGTGGCTGTTAAGAGGCGTGGTGTTTTCTCAAGGGTCATCCCTAAGGCTACCTAGTACAGGAAGAAGGAGTCTGCCCTTTACACAGCACAGGCATAGAAGAAATGGCTCAGTAATCAAAAGACAATGGCCTGTGGTTAGCCTTCTCACACCCTCAGAATATATCTCTCAGGCCCAGGGCACAGTCCAGACATCAACCTGTTCTCTAAAAAGTGTGCATGTTATCCTTGGACAACAGCCTGATCACCTCTCCACTAGGCAGAAGCAGAACGAGACAGTTCCTCGAATAATTTTTTTTAATTAAATGAGGGGGCCACTGAACACACCCCTAATTGTCTGCTGTGTTCTGAAATCCTACAATTAGACATGCATCCCCATGGTTTAGTATTTCCTTCCATGTCAAAATAGCATCCCTGATAGCCTGTGCTTGGAACCCTGTCAGTCATGTGCACCTTCTACCAGTTGCTTCTACCATATCACCTTCTACTTCAGGAGTTGCTGTCTGAGAGAAGAAACATGGTAGTATCCCCAAGAGAATTCCAACTCCAAAGTCAACTCATCTCCAGCTCAATTTTACCAAGGGATTTTGGCCCTACCCCAAGGGGTACCTATGTTTGTTAAATATTAATGATGCTGTGGTATCCTTCATCATGGATACTTTTGCTTTGTTTTTCGTCCTATCTCCCTCTACTACTTCTCTTCCTCCATTCAACGCCTTTCATCCCCGCTCTGCTCCTCCTGTCCCAAGCCTGCAGGGATAAATACGGCATGCAACAGAGACCTTGGGGGTTTGGTTCTAGACCACAGCAATACAGGGAACATTTCAGTAAAACAAGTCTGATGGATTTTTGGTTTGGTTTCCCAGTGCATAGAAAACTATGCTTATACTGTACTGCAGTCTACAGTAACATTATGGAAAAGTTTGAAATGTGGTGAAGATTACCAAAACGTGGCACCGAGACAGCAAGTGGGCACATGCTGTTGGAAATGAAACGGCACCGTTAGATTTGCTTGACGCAGTTTCCACAAAACTTGAACTTGTGAAAAAAACAACCAGTATATACAAAGTGCAAGAAAACAAAGTGTGTGTGTGTACAGACATATGCGGAGATATGTAGAACCTATATAGAACATGGACTGTTGTTGTTGCTGTCCTTCAATCGGTTTCGACTCATCGTGACCTTCCACACAGCAGAACCAATACTGCTCCATCTGGAGCCAACCGCACACTTGTCTGTATGCTTGTCCTCGTTGTTGCAGCCACTGTGTCCCTCTTTCCTCTGTCCCCCTAATTTACCCAACATGATGTCCCTTTCCAGGGACTCGTCTCTCCTGACAACATGTGCCAAGTACGCAAAGAGACAAAGTCTCACCATCTTTGCTCTAAGGAGCACGCTGGCTGTACCTCTTCCAAGACAGATTTATTTTCTCCTTTTGGCAGTCCGTGGTGCTTTCATTATTCATCCCCAATACCATAATTCATAATGCAATCGATGCTTCTTCGGTCATCCGGATCCAATGTCCAACTTTCACATGCGTCTGGGCAATTGAAAATACCATGTCTTGGGTCAAGAGCACCTTTGTCTTCAAAGTGACATCTTTGCTTTTCAACACTTGCAAGAGGTCTTGTGCAGCAGATTTATTTACCCAGGGTCATTTGATCTCGTGACTGCGGCTCCTGCAGCTTCATGAACATTGTTTGTGGATGCAAGAACTCCATGACAACTTCACTCTTTTCTCGTCTATGATATGTCCTCATATGTAATGTATATAGTCATGCACACCTTCACATAGGGGTAGTGTGGTATGTGGTAAAGAGCACGAAGCTTTAAAGTCAGAAATGTCTGTGTCCAACTCTAGCTTATATTGCTAAGTAGTTTTGTGTCTTTTTCCCTCCTTTGCAAATGGGAGTAATAATGCCTACACAGTAAGTAGCTGGGAAGATTAAATGTAGCCTCTTCCCTCTCCACCCCATCCCCCTGAGCCTGACAGAAACACCCAGTTAGACCCATGGGTATTGATGTAGCTCTGCTGGCTGGGGAGACCTATTCTCTCTCTGAGACCAAACGTCCCTTTTATTTCCACTTTAATTCTAAGTGATGATGTGTTTTTTCCCCATTGTAGTGGGGGCTCTTACAACTCTTATTACAAACCATGCATCAATTGTAGCTGACATATTTGTACATGTATTCAATCATTGTTTTCTGACATTTACTTTCCATTGAGCCCTTGGGATCAGCTCCTCCTTTTTTTCCTCCCTCTTGTCCCCCCACCCCCAACCCTTGTGACCTCCTGAAAGATTGTAGATTGTTAATTATTTTCAAATTTCACTTCGGCTGCCGTCTCCCTCCCCTCTGGTTTCTGTTGTTCTTCCCCCTGCCTGAGGGAGTGTGGTTATGTGCCATTCATTTTGATCAGTGCCCTACTCCTTCCACCCCCTTCTCCCTACACTTTTGGTATCTCTGGGTTCCATGGGTTGTTCCTGGGTTCCATGTGTTGTGAGTTTTGTCTCTTGCCTGTACCTATGTACATGCTCCCATCTAGT
>NW_022111324.1:4410956-4451867 GCF_000313985.2 Echinops telfairi
CATAAGTGCACACCTCTGTTAATCTCCCTATCTGTGCCTTCGCTTCCTAGAGCTTGCCTCTGTTTCCTTTTGCTTCTATTGTGTTGCAGTATGTCTGCAACCTGGCAGCCTGATCTGTTTGCCAAAAGTCGAATGGAAATCCTATGATTTCCAAACAATGATCCAAAGTGAGCCATGGTGTGTTGCTGTCTCCAAATGTCTAGGAGTGCATGCAAAACCTGCAGACACTAGATTTCCTAAATAGAAATCTCTGGGAATGTGGCCTGGAACCCAAGGGTTGATAAGTAGTCCTGGTGTTTCTCATGTACACTACTACATTTGAGAGTGACTGCCTTACGGGTTAAGATGAGACCCCACCCTAACTATTGCAACAAAGGATAGGAACGTATTCACTAGCCCTTTAATGGATAGTTATAACAGGAAAAGGCTCTTTCTCCAATGGCCGTGGAGGCCCCAGGAAGCAGCTTGCCTGAATGCTCCCAGCTGGCTGGTGATAGAGGCAGAAGCAAGATTGGGGCTTCTAGGTCCAATGTTGTCTGCACTGCACTGGGAGACCCCCAAGGGCTCTCAGCCCTACCTTCATAAGAGCTCACACTCCCAACAAAGAACGGCAACTCTGAGAGCCCTAGAGCCTACACGCAAAAAGAACAAAAGACGTGTGTGTGTGTGTGTGTGTGTGTGTGTGTGTACACATATGTTAGAGAGAAAGAGAGTGAGGGAAAGGAAGGAAAAAGAAAAAAGAAATCTCCCTTTTCTTCCTGTGTCCATTATATTTCCTGTTATTTTCTAATTCACATAGAGGTTAGATGCCTGATAAATTCATTGTGAATTCCTGAAAATACAATTTCAAGTTAGTATGTATAATCATAATTAAATTCTATTACAGGGGAGGAATTTAAATGACTAATGGGATGTTTTTAATACTGAGATTTGATCTATATGTCGATTTAAGTATCTTATGTGCTTCCTTATAGTTGGGAATGGTTCTATCAAGTTTCCTGTTTCTACCTGATAAAAGATTTTTGGACCAAGAGAATCCTTTCAAACATTAGCCATTATTTGACAGAGAAATGGAGTTAATAATGCCTCATGAAGAGTATGGTTGAAAGAGTATAGCTGAATGCCAGCAGATTTGAGGTTCCAGGCCCAACAGCAAACTATGCAGCCATGGGGGATGTATTTGTCCCCGGCCCCAGCATCCTTGCTTGGTACCAAAGAAAGGAAGAGCTTGGGAGTGTCCCCGACCTGCGTTCTGCAGAGCCGCACTCCTCGGCACATACATGGGCAAGGTTGTCCTCTGCCACATGCCCTCTTGAAGAGTCCTGAGACGTATTATTAAATAAAAGCTCCAAGAGGTTCTAGGGAGGGGGAAATCCTGTTTAATTTCTCTCAACCAGCTTATCCTAAAACAATGTCACTTTTTCCTCCATAAAATCACATACTGAGCACCTGCTTCATACCAGGCACTGTTCTAGGGGAAGGGGATTCAGCAGGGAACAGAATATACAGAAATCCATTCCCACCATGAACTTACATTTTAGTGGGGCCAGGGTGCATTCCACAAACAAAATAAAAACTATTTAAACATATAGCAGTTTGGATGATGGTAAGAGTGAGGGAAACTCATCAGGGATGCGTTTGGGGCCCAGGAGGAGGTATCAGTGAACAAAGCATTCTTTCAGAATCATTCTTATTAATATCTCCAGGCCTGACATTCTGAAACAGCAACAATAACAAAACCCCCATGACCTAGGAGCCTTAGTGCTGCAAGGTCTCTGAGAGTCTATCTGCTCCTAAAGTCATCTGTTACTCTATGAATGATCATGCCTCCATAGCGGATCATCAGTCAAAGGAGGCTCTCATGAGATCAACACGCCAGTATCATTCATCTGCTCCCCCTTTGTGAACCCCGCTATGCGAGGGGGTGTTTGGGAGACGCCATTGCCCTGCGAGCTGAGACGCTTGCTAGATGAAAGGACTGGGTCCGAGGTCTGTGTGAGCACTGAGTGGCTCAAATGAAAGGTCTGACACAGAGAATCTGGACGTTTGCCATGCGATGTTCATTCTGCCTCCGTGTTCTTACACAAGAAATGCAGGTACCCTTGCATGCGGCAAAACGCTCTTCTAGATAAGTCAAAACATGTTGCTACCAGGGTTCCGCTTCATACATGTCTGGATTTATTTCAAGAAAAATGTGTTTCGTTGTGTCTCTGTGATCAGGAGGTGGCTATGGACAAGGTCATTCAGCAGCGCACTTGTTTAGTTTCATTAGGGTGCTTTCACATGTGGGGTGGGGGCATTTAAAGCAGTGCTTCTGAGGGGATCTGCTGTGCCAGTTACATTCCAAGCCAGCGTGGAAGCTTCTATCTTGAGGGACTTCAACGGGGGTGATCGTCTCAAAGGACACAAGATGCTCACAGGAGCTTGTTAAGAAGAAGCCTTAAGAAAATGGAAAATGGCACCGGTGAGAGGAATGCCAGGAGCCTGGAGTCCAGGAGGGTTTGTCCATCCAGGCCGCGTGCTTGCTCATTCAAAGGTCTGACCCCAGCCACCCTGCAGCCTGCAGCTTTTCCCCTGCAGACTGCTTCTTGCGCCCCAAACTCAAAGAACATGGAGAAGGAACTCAATGTGAGCTCCTGCAGGGCACCCACACTGCTGTGGTGTGAACTGAAGGGCACCGAGAAGGGCCGGGGTGACGGAAACACTGCCTTCAGGAGTGTACGGACCTCCAGGGAGGATGTGTTGAGAAACAATAGCCTCACATTTTGATGTTTGCTTAAGAGAGGTTTCTATTATTTTCTAGCAATACTTTTTGACTTAGCTTCATGTTTGTGAGAGAGATGTATTCGTTCACTTGACAAAATTTATTGAGTTTCCAGTGCTTGGCTCTGAAACCAAGATAAGTCTTCCAAGATCCCTTCTATGAAAAACAACAACAACACACCTCTCATGTAGGAAAAGTCTCATGCAAGAATGTCCTTGGATAGCATTTACGGAGCACTTACTATATGCCAAGAACTTTTCTTAGTGCTTCGCACAATGACCTTTTAAGTAAGTAGTGTTATTAACCCCAATCATGGCAATCAGAATTCTAAAATGCCCTCCAGTGACTCCTCCCATTAGACCACCCCCTCCTGTTGACTGGGAGTGGGACCTGTGAATATGCTGAGCATCACATCTGTGATTATGTCAGCTTGCATGGCAAAGAAGATTCTAGAGCTGTAATCAAGGTCGCTAATCAGTTGCCCTAAAGAGAGGGAGCATATCGTGGGTGATCTTAGCCTAATTAGATGAGCCCTTAAAAGAGCCTGGGCTCTTCCTGAAGAGGTACCCAGAGCCTGAGAGGCACATGAAGTAAGGGAGGCAGCCCATTGCTGATTTTGAAGATGAAGAGGGCCGCATGGTGTGGAGTCATGGGTAGACACAGCATTTAGGAACTAAAACAAACTCCTGGCCTACTACCTGCAAGAAGACAAGGGCTTCTTGACAACCGTAAAAAACAAGATTCTGTCAACCCGAATGTATGTGGAAAGGGATTCTTCCCCAGTCAGAGCTTCAGGTGAGCACACAGCTCAGTTAACACCTGAGCAGAGAACCCGGCCATCTGGTGTCCAGACTCCTGGCCTACAAACTATGAGTTAATAAATGGCTATTGTTTTCCATTGTTCTGTTTGTGGCAAATTTTTTGATACAATGAAAAATGAATATACTGTATTTTTATACAGCTAACCCGGGCTTAATACATTTTTGCATATTGTCCAATCCCTATGCCCTATTTTCATAAGCATGCTATATCAATATTTTTTACGTGTTGCTGACTTCAAATTATTGATTTTTCCTTGCCCACTGGATTCCATGTTAAATGTTTGTCTTGGTGCTTGCGGACGTGGAGGTCTGGCTCCCGGCAGCCCCTTCATCAGCTTACTCTGGGGTTTCTACAGAAGCTCCTTTCCCAGCAAGATTTCCTCCCTGCTCGGCACCCTACTTTCTGCAGGGCAGAATGACACATTTTTCTTGCCCCCAAACAGCCCTTGTCAGGGTATCTGGCTCCAGCTCAGGAGATGTGTACCTCTGCACTGAGAGGCCACTCAGAGCAGCTCCCCAAAGCCACACATTCTGCCCTGACTCATGGGCCATGTGAAACTGTTGGGGGAGCCTGAGAGGCATGGGGTCACACATCCCTTGCACAAATGAGATGCATCCCACTGGCTGCTTAGGGGTCCCACCTGGGACCAGTTTGTGCTTGGAAGCCTGACCCTATCCCCATACCTAGATACAGATTGGAACGCCTCCATCCTCCCTTCTTAGTCCCAGACACAAAGAGGCCCAGAGCAAATGCACAGTTATAATGGTTTGTTTGCCATGTACCAGAGGATGATGAAGCTCAATCCAAGACTTCTTGGCCATGGCTTATACCTTTGGTATATAAACGTAATGAAATAAAATGATTAAAAATAAATAAATAAATAAAATAACACTTTTGGAATATTGAACAAGTGTGAATAGGCCCAAAAATGCACTTCAGGGAATGTCATGAGACTTAGGGGCAGGATATGTGTGGGTGGGCCATGCCTGAACCTTTTAAACCTAATTTCATCATTTTCACATGTCCCTTGTGGGTGTGTTATTTGTGAAAATATGGTGCCCACTTGGAAAACAAAGAGCACGGAAATGTGAATATCTTGAATAAGAGCATGCAGTCAGCACAGGCCAGGGGCGGGCTCAGGAATCCGTACGTACCCTCGGAGTCCGTGCTTGCGCCCGAACTTTACAGTCTGCTCAGCTGCAGGAGGAACTAGGTTAGCAGTCCCAACTCGGAGCACAATTTACTGAGCACAGTACCTGAAGGTAGTGAATAAAAATAGTAATAGCTATCGATTGGGAATAAATCAGTGGTGTGCTTTATACGGTCCTGCAGGGTTACGATGAGCTGGGATGGACTCGATGGCAGTGGGTTTGGTTGGCGCTGGTGCTTCAGCCAGATTGCCTAGCCTCTGTAGAGAGCTAGCTGGTGAATCTTACGGACTTCTAAGAGCTAACTGTTAAACTGTTGAAATCTTGATATCAGCCGTGGCGGGGTAACTTATCTTGTAGAAAATGGAAAACACTATAAAGCAGAGCATCTTCTGTTGTTTTTCATTTTTTGTATTTCCACTGGAGAGCAGGCTTCAGTAAACAATTAGTGTCAATGATTCCTTGGGTACAGATGAACATATATCGAATGTTAGAACCCAGCAAAAGGAGGGAGCATTGTGCGACAGGGTCGGTGTGGATCACCAGCATCATGGACATGAGAGGCCTCTTGCACGTCCTGAAATCAAATGAGTGTGGGAAGAGCATTTCAGAGGGGGAAAGCACATGTATAGAGTGGCTCCGAGGTGGGAGGCATGTCATGTGTGTGAGCTCCTGGAGCAGAGGGTCATGCTGGGCCCATCATTCTCCATCATGAGATGCTGGCACAGGCTGGTGGCCTGAGAGCAGTGAGCTCTCCATGGGAGGGGCTTGGATGGATCCCAGGCATGTACCAGATGGGGCAGGGAGGTGAGGTGCTCACAACTGTCCATCAATGTGACCCAGAGGCCCAGGGCATGGTACGCTGGAATGAGAAGGTAGGGATCAGGGCCCATCAGAAAAGCAGCATGCTAATATGAACACAGCTTGGGATCAAGCTCAGATCAGCTGGCTCTGGAGCAGAGATAGCGACTTAATAGAACAGGCACATTGACTGGACAAAGGAGGCAAGAGCTGCCTGAAGGAGGACTGGTTTTTGTCTTATTTCTAAGGAAGTATTAATACTTAGTCGCACGCTTTCCCTCAGAGTCCTCCTCACCTCACCTCACTGCCATCAAATCCGTGATGAGTCACAGCCACCCCACTGTGACTGTCTGAGACTGTCACGATTTCTATAGAGTAGAAAGCCCATAGACACTACCATGAAGTGCCAAAAACAAGCAAACATGTCACCCAGGTATGTTGGGCATTGGATACAATCAACACATGTATCCCTATATCGGACGTGCACCCCTTTTGCACCTCTTCAGATCCTCTCAGTTGGAACTGCTACAACTGATTTCCCCCAAGAACAACTGACCGCCTCCTCCCCAGGCACCATCACTTCTCTCTCATTTTTGGTCTTCTCTGTTGACACTGTGGCTCAGGACCCATCAGAGACACACCTGCAAGTGTAAAGGAGTTACTATCCTGTAGAGCCTACTTTGGCCAATAGTAGACAAGCTGGTGAGTAAAAGTGCTTCTTCTCTGTCCCCCCACAGATGATCTTGAGATGCACTGCATACAGCTTCTCAGACTGTCCAGTGAACTCAAGCAACCGTGTCTCCATATTAGAGACCAGCTATTTCTTTCCATGCTTCGCTCTACCTCGGCCTCGCCCCTGCTCCCCATGCCTGCACATCTGCATGAAATCTTTGACCTGTCTCTGCTCTCTAGGGGACCCAGAGTGAGACCTGCACCATCTGGTGTTTCTATAGTCACAAGTAGGAACCACAGAGATCTTCCTAACCCGTGTAACAGGAACAGAGGCTCTTTGGAGTATATGTGGACTGAGCAGTGGTCCCCAGACATCTTGAGGTTCTAACCCTTGGGATCTGTGAGTGTGCCTTCATGGTTGTGATTAAATTTGGGATTTGAGATGGGGAGACTACCTGGATTATGCAGGTGAATCCTAAAAGTACTCCCTGTGTCCTTTTATGGGAGAGCCGGAAAGAGTTGGGATATAAAAGGAGAGGGGATATGGAAGCAGAGACTGAAGTGATATAGTTAGGAACCGTAGAATGCCGAGAAATGCTTTAGCCTCTACAAGTTGTCGGAAAGGGCAAATAAAGATGAGGCTCCAAAAGGCTTAAGAGCCCTGCTGCCACCTTGACTCCATCCCAGGAAGACTCCCTTCAGACCTCTGACCTCCAGACCTGTCAGAAATATATTGTCATTATTTTAAGCTACTACGATGGTGGCAAAGTGTTACATTAGCCACTGGAAACTCATAACAACTTCCTGTGATCTAGGTTCCTGTGCCTACTACTGCTCCTGCCTGCCTACAATGGAATCCCCTTTCCCACGTGTCTCCCTAACATGATCGCAGGTCATGCTTCCCAAAGCACATTCCCTTTGAGCCCACAGTTTTTCTAGGAATTACCATTATCCCATTCAGTAACGGCAGTGCATCCTCTAGTTCAGAACAAAAGTACAGAGGAAAGATCGTTTAAAAGACAAAAAGCAAACTAGAAGACTGTGCAAAATATGTCAGAGTCAAAGCACCACCAGTTGCTCAACTCTGTCTGTATAAGTGGTCACTCTGCAAGCCAAGCAAAAGGTATCCAGCCTTCCTGAAGATGACAGTGAACACATGGAAGTTCACAGTGGAACTAGCCCAGCCGCCGACTGGTCTTAGTGACCTGGAACCGTCACTCTGGGCTTAGTTTTCTCTTCTCTTAAAAGAAACCATTACCTGTGATGATATTTGTAACCTTTCAAGTCTTAATTTGCTACATGACTCTTCCTGAGAATCCACAGCTACACTGTAAGCAAACTGTTAGGCCAGGTTGACTAGAGAAACCAATTCAGTGGCACTCATTTATGTATAAGAGTTTTGAGAAAAGGAGCTATATATCAAAAAGTAATTATATATCAAGAACAAGTCCCAGTCCAGTCAAACTCTGGTCCATAAGTCTAATACTAGTGCAGATATCCCTCTTGGGCCTCATGTAGCCACATGCAATGATACAGAATACAGGAATACCACAGGCCATTGAGTGGAGTCATGTAGGTGCAACATCCACCAAAACGCAGCAGGGCTCCAGCAGCTCCCAGGGTGTCCTGCTAACTGGAAGGTGAAGGGGGTGTGGCACAGAGAGAGAGAAGGACACCCACCCTAGGAGACAGCCTCAGGCTGTGACCTGATTGACAGGCTTGACCCCAGCCCTAGCCTGGAGTATCTAGTTGACCTAAAATCGTCTGACTACCACTTGAACTATTAGTATTTCTACATAGCAAGGGAGGAGCAGAGTCCTGAGTAAACCACGGCAGCAAACGTCAACACTGGCTTGACGTTCTCCAGTACTCCACCTCGAAGGCCCCTCTGGAACCTCTCGTAGGTCCACTAGCTCAATCTTCCTGTTTTTGCCCAAGCTGCCCGCTCTGGCTAGAATACTCCTCTGTAATAGTTCATGAAAATTCCCTCCACTAAATTAACCAGTGTCTGTCTCTTTTTCTCTTTGTCTGATAGACTTTATTGCTTAGAATTACAGAAATCCCCATTCACCTCCTACACTCAATTTCCCCTACAAGGAACATCTTAGAGTTGGAATCCACTCTAATGTAGTGTTTTGTCTTTGTATATTTGTAGTGCATATTAATGAACTAATATTGATGCATTATTATAACTAATGCCCATACTTTAAAGAGTCTGCATCCCATTGTGGGGTAAGTATTTGGCTGCCACCTGAAAGGTCAGCTATGTGACCTCCCCTGCCATTCTGAAAGAGAAAGAGGTCTACTTCCTAATGATTTACAGTCTTAGAAACAGGGCAGTTCTACTCTGTCCTACAAGGTTGCTGTGGGGCAGAACTGACCCCAGCTTTCCGTAGTTGTTACCTAATGTACCTTTTCTACTCCAGGGCCCCACCCAGGACATTGCAGTACATTTAGTTGTCACCTTTCCTTTGGGTTCCTCTTGGCTGTGATAGTTTCCTTTGCTGTTGATAACGTGGACAGTTTTCAGGAGGACTACTTAGAGATTGTAAGATACGACCTTACTGGAATTTTTCTGATAAATTTCTCATGATTAGACAGAGGTAATGGGGTTGGAGCAGAAGGACCACCAAGGTAAAAGTCATTTTTATCACATCATATCACAGGTACACACTATTGGCATGATTTATGACTGTTGATGTTGAAGTGATCACCTGTCTGAAGTCAGGTTTCTTCCTGGTAAAGTTACTCTTCCTCCACCTGTATTCTGTATTCTGTATTCCTCCACCTCCATTCTGTATTGCTCGAAAGGAGTAGTCACCATGCACAGCTCACACCTGAGTGCAGAGTTACATTCCTTTTCCGTAAGGGGAGAGTATCCACATCGTTATTTTGAATTTGGCATAATTGTGTCACTTTCTCCCCACTTATTGATTTATTTAATCATTAATATGCATGATCCATGAATATTTATTTTATACTTTAAGTTATAATCCCAAGGCACTTCATTAATTATGTTGTTAAATTGTTCTAGCTTTGGCCATTGGGAAACCTTTCCATTAGCTCTTATGCATCTTTGGCATATCATCCTAAATTCATGTCAAGTAATTTATGACTATTGTTGGACTCTTGCATCTTTTCAATAATACTAATGTAAATCTATTTTACAAACAATTACGCCACTCTCTAACTTCCCAACTCTAGGGTGAGATCCTTGTACCCTCCCAGCACTGAGGACAGGAGCTCCGCCCAAGGTCCGCTCATGATCTGTTGAATTAAGTGCACAAGCACCAGAGCTAGGGGTCAGAATGACTACCTCTGGAACTCAAAATTGCATAATCTCACGAACGTTATGATGTGCGATGCATTTTTCTAATCCTGAACCTAAGGCCCACATGTAACTGATTCTCTTTGTGGGTAGGGGAAGTGGACGGGGGGTGGACAGTGTGTGTGTGTGTGTGTGTGTGTGTGTGTGTGAAAGAGAGAGAGAGAGAGAGAGAGAAATAGAGAGAAAGAGAGAAATGAACTTGGGAAAGTGTGTTAGACCAGGTTGACTAGAGAAACAAATCCAGAGAAACTCATAGGTGTATAAGAAAGACTTTATATAAAGAGTAATTGTATATTAAGAAAACATCCCAGCCCAGTCCAGATCAAGTCCATTAGCCCATATGCCCAATACCAGTCTATAAACTCCTCTTCAGACATACAGAACACATACAATGACGCTGAATGCAGGAAGATCACAGGCCAGTGGATGGAAAATCTTGTGGATCCAGTTGCAGTAGAAGCATCTCAGCCCCGGTGTGGGTCTCCTCATGGCTCCTCCAGCTTCAGGGCCCTGGCTGAAGCAGTGTAGCTCCATGTGGCTTGTCAACAGGAATGTCTCACAGGGAGAGTGTGTGTCCTGCCTCCAGGGAAGAAGACAGGAGTTCCCAGAATCCTCAGGAGAAGGCCATGCCCACACAGAGGCCTGACAGGCTAGACTCCACCCCTTTTCAAGTTGACAGATTATGTAACTACTACAGAAAGATAAGGGAAAGCATATGGCCAATGGGTCTAACGTTCTTTATGAGAAAGTGAGAAAATACCTAATTAAAGATGTTTTTAGAAAGTTAAGATTGTGAAACTAAAACTGGATCTTTGTCCACTAAATGAGCTTTATTTTAAAAGCAGGAACATGCACTTACTGGGAATAAGTAAAACAAGAGAAGATTTTAATTTGCTGCCTCTTCCTGTATGTCAAAGTCACAGTGATGATTAAAGCAAAGAGCCTGTATTCAAAGGCAATGAAAGGCTTATGGCTTCTCACTATTCCAGTGAGGGTACCATGCGCTCTGATAGTAGAGACAGGCAGAAAGGAGCAGGTGTCTTTATGGCAGCCAGGTCGTCCCAAGACACTGGGTAGATCTCTCATAGTCAGAGGAAGAAGATTTCAGTAAGTAAAACAGTGGGGATGCCAGCTCCCTCGGATTTCCCTTTTGTCCATGGGAGTCAGTGAACATATAAGAAACATTATCGGTTGGGTTTAGATTGCTACAATAAAACAACTATCAGAATAAAGCGAGTTGTGCGTTTGGGGGATTTGAAGTGCATAACAAAGTTATGTTTATACTATACCATAGTCTATTGTCTCATAAAGTCCCTATAGGACAGAGTAGAACTGCCCCTGTGGGTTGCTGAGACTGTAACTCTTTATGGAGTAGAAAGCTTTCCCTTTCTCCCGTGGAGCTGCAGGTGGGTTTGAACTGCTATCCTTCGGGTAAGCAGTCCAGTGCATAACCACTACACCACCATGGGTGGGCATCAACTCCATGACCGGAATTTTGGTTTATCAGTGAATTGCACTTTATTGCATTACACAGCAATTGAATTTTTTAAAGTAAAGTGGAGTTTTGCAACAGTCAAGCAAGTCTATCAGACTCATTTTCCAATGGCGTGGGCTGACTTCCTGTCTCTATGTCACATTTTGGTAATTCTCACAATATTTCAACCTTTTTCTTAATGCTATTGAACACTTACTAGACAGCTGAACCAAAACCCAAATTCCTGCCATCAATTTAGTGCCAACTCGTGGTGGTGTAGTTGTGCCTGCACTCACAACAAACTCACTCCTGTGGAGTCAATTCCAGCTTATAGCAAGTAGAATGGCCTCCCTAGGAATTTATGAAACTGTACATCTTTAATGGAGTTGACAGTCTCATCTTTTCCCTTTGGAGGGGCTGAGGATTCAAACAGCTGACCTTTCATTTAGCAGCCAATGTGTAACCCACTATGCCACCAAGGTTCCTGTATATATTCATACCTTACTAACAGCCAAGTGCATCCATTTCTGGCAGCATGGTGGGCTAGCTAACTTGAACAACTGCCTTACAGAAAATAACAAAAACAGGAAGCTACTTTTAGAAATATCTCGAGATACATCTAAGAGCTTTTAAGAAACTAAGAACACCTCTGAAAAGAAAGCCCTTTGTATTCAAACACGCAGCCATCTAAGTGAGGCGTCAACTCAGACCTCGTGGCAGAAGCACACCAACCTGGGTGATCCAAAGATGGTAAATTAAAAAATCCAAATACAGTGAAGGGAAAGGTATCAGATCCTAAAATTGTGGACATCTGGTCTGTAGAAGACTATAGAGGACAGTGGGAGGCCGAAATCCACCTACAGAGAATCTGTTCTCTTCCGATTAAGCCTCTGGCAGAGCCCCGTTCGTCACAGTAGAGGAATGAGCGCAGCCTTACCATCAGACAGAGATTATTGTAAACTTGATTATGGTGGATAAAACTATGATTTAATGTGATACCTGGTCAGTTGACCTCTCTCTTGCCCATCCTGAACTAACTCTAAATTTAAATACTTCATGCTTATTCCTGGACAGGAATGTTCTCTCTGGCTTATTGTAATGTTGCTGGTGGCCTTTTCTCTCTTCCTTTTTTTTCTGTTTTGTTTCTTATTCTGTAACTGTTAAGTTTCCCAGTTTATGAAGCACGGGGGGGGGGGTGGATGTACAGATACAACAACTGATGTAATAGCTTATCAGGGATGGGGGGAGGTTGAAGAGAATTTGGGCGCAAATAAGGAATATGGGAAGGGGAAAGGTGTACTAGAACTGATTGTGATGATGTGTATACAACTCTTTTTAAAGGGGGTTTAACTGTGGTAGTTTAGGATATGTGAATTTTATATCAACAAAACTATTGGGGGGGAAAGAAGTAAAGGAAACAAAGCCTAAAGGGAGAGATGAGCAGAGTCCTGAGGTTTACTTTCTCTTTAAGGACACGTGCCTACTCCAGTAAATCTTAAATTCCAGGTGGTATGCTTGTAAAGAAAGGGACATAAGTCAGGGAGTGAACGCGTTGGGAATACTAACAGAGGCCCCTGCAGAACGCTAGAACCCAAGAAGCGCACAGCCGTATGAAGGGAGAACGAGCTATCACCTCCCTGGGAACAGAAAGGAATATCAATGGTCTCAACCTTTAATGTTGGGCAAAGGAAAAACTCTCCTCTGAAAATTTGTGTAGGTGAGCCAACTCTAACAGGTGTTGGCAGTTCAAATTCATACTACCAGAGCAGTCTAAATGAAATATTACTTATAAAGGTAACTCAAGTTGATAGGGTGTACAGTCACCTGACAGAAAAATATTCATATCCTCTCTAAAAGAACCTGTTAATTTTATACACCAACCTGGATAGGCTACAGACTCCCGTTGTTTGGGAAAACACTAGTAGAGTGGCTGTTATGAAGTAATGCCTGAGCCTATTGCTGAAATCACGGTGCCAATCCATCTCTTGGGCAGTCTTTCTCTTTTTCCCTGACCCTCTCTTACCAAACAAGTCTCCAAGGACAGTCCTCTCCTTCTAAAGTGTTCAAAGAGCCCGAGACAGTCTTCAATCTTGATTCTAAGGCCATTCTGAACTTAACTTCCTCCAAAACAGACTAGTTTGTTGTTCTGAAAGTTCATCGTACTTTCAATATTCTTTGACGGCAAGATAACTCAAATGCATTGATTCTTCTACAGTCTTCCTGATTCATTGTCTAGTTCTCACATGCATGTGCTGGGACTGGCTTGGGCCAGGTGCACTCTCGTCCTCAAAATGACATCCTTGCTCTTTCATACATCTAGAGAGTTCTTGTGCAGCAGATTTTCCCAATAAATAGTTAGATTGATTTCTTGACTGCTGCATCCAGGAGCATTGATTATGCATCCAAGTTGTCTCTGTGTGTGTGTGTGTGTGTGTGTGTGTGTGTGTGTGCACATCTGACATCTTACTAGTTCAATTTCTTTAAAAAACCCTGCCTCAGAACCCATCTTTGACACAGGTCTCAAATAATTCTTGTAGAACTATTTCAAAGAATATTAGCCCTAGATTAAAAAGAGACAAAATCAAACAAACAAAAAGCACTAAAAATCACAGGGAAACAAGGCACCATCCATGAGAACTAGATTAATAAGACGCGTGAAGACTTTAAATGTGGTAGTGATTAGGTACATGTTGTAAAACAAGTATGCTAATTAGGTTTAAAGAAATAAAATCAAGGGTTGAAAACTGAGCAGAGTAAGGAATTGTTTAAAAAATAATCAGGCAGACTTGGGAAAGCATAAAATAGCATTTTCAGAAATAAAATATCGTGATTAAATTTTTAAATTGTTCTACCAGAAACATGATAGACTAGATACCTGAGCCAACTTCCCCCTAAATATAACTAAAGATGTTAGATCAGGTTTTTCACTACTCTTATATGCATTCTTGAACTAGTGAAAATATAAGGGAACATCAGGTCAATATCTTGATAAAGTATTAGCCTAGAACAGTACATGGAGGTCAAGTCAGTTGTGTAAATTTGAGCATCAGTTTTCTCAGCCCTTGTAAGGACTGAGAACCAGAAATAAATTCCAGGGCCTGACCCACTTAGATTGCCTAATGGAAAAACTCTGCATAACGTCAGGATCCCAGCGGGTCATGTTCTCAATATAAAACTAAGATAAAATCAATTTGTGAAACTCCTGATTTTAATGAAGGTGGAAGGAATTTGTTCCTCTCACCAGCACAGCTCAAACAGGAACTCCTACGAAGATGGTCCCCAACCCTCACGCCCAGAAATAAAAATGGTCCCAAAGCTGACATAAGCTGATGAAAACTCTCTACCAGGAAATCTATCTCCGGCATACACATCAAAATTTCAAAGATAAAATATTGAATAATAGAAAGAGCTTCCGATTTAAAAAAAATAAGTAAAATACATTCAAATAACATGAAAGTACTCACCAGGCTAGAAATCCTGCAAGAAGAAAAAATCAGGCAACAAGAGAAAACTTACCGATATATTACAAGTTGGAACAATCAGAATTAAAATAGAAAATATGAATAGTAAGTGTCAAGAAACAAAGTAGAGATGTGGGGGGGAAAAGCAAGAAAAAAACTGGAGGGGGGGAAAGGAAATAGAATCCCTAGATATAAAAAGTACTTCCAAAGAAACACACCAGTCTGTGTGATCCAAAATTGTAAATAATAAAACCCAAATCCAAAGGAGGGAATAGTATGAGATTAAATTCTCAACACCTGGTTTGCAGAGGGCCATGGATGGCACTGGAAACCCCAAATCCATTTGCAGTTTCCACACGGGTTAAGCCTCCAGGGAATCGCCTCTGGCCATAGCCCAGGGGCCTGAAGAGCCTTCCTATCATACAGAGCATTGTAAAGCTGATTATGGCAGATAGAGTTAATACCTTATTTGATCTCCCATTTTAAAGTTGTTTCCATTTTTAATAGTTTCTGCTGTCTTTCAATTGAGATTTTTCTCTGTTTTGTTTAACCATTATTTTGGGGGTTTTGTTGTTGGTGTTGTTTCTTGTGTGACTGCGTAAGTATGAAATCCAGGATAGATAAAACTATAGAGACAATAACTTGATCAATGACCTAGGTTCATGAGAGGGGGAGATGAGGCGAAATGGGGAGCCTAACATCAATGAGAAAGAAGGAAATGTTTTAAAGTTGATTGTGGTAATGATTGTACAACTCTTCTTTACATGATCGACTATTAAATTGTATGATGTGAGATGGATAAAACACGATTTCCAAGTCAACTTGACAGAAACTAACACCAGGATGAAAAAAAATCCAAATGGATTATCCATCTCAACATGAATAGAAAATGGACATCTCTTCATAAGCTCAGTCACAAAGAATTCCCCACATGAAGTGCAAAAGGTATCAGTCGTACAACACAAGCGATATATTTCACTGCACTAAAATTGTGATTTTCTGTTGCTCAGCTGACTCTTTAAGAAAAGCACAAAAGAAAACCACACTGAGAGTAGTTATTTGCATCATAAATAAACAGACAAGGGATTATATCTGGAATAGCTATAGTACTCTACCTATATAAACAGAAAAAATAATTTTAAATAAATCAAAAAGTCACAGGATAAGTATGAATGGCTGAGACACATGATAAGCTCAAACACATTAACAATCTGTAAAATGAATACTAAAATTACATTGAGAAGTATTTTCACTCTAAAGGTTCCTGTGGAGTAGAGTGGTGCAATAGAGCGATGCTCCATAGGCCTTTCAATGGATGATTTTGCGGGGCATCTCCAGCTTTCTTCTGAGACACTGCTGGGTGCCCTCAGACTGAATCTTTGGCTTGGCAGCCTAATGTGCTAGTCATTTGCACCACTCAGAGGTTCTCTTGAACTAATAGAATGTGAATATTGAATAATTATAAAACATAAAATGTGAATGGCATGTAAAACCACATTGGAAAATAAGTTGTCAATGGTAAAGCTGAAAATACATATTCTCTATGATGTCACAATTCCATTCAAATATACCAGGGTTTTCAAAATCTTTGAGTTTTACCTCCAGTAAAAAAATGTTTAATGAACCAAAAACATTTTACTTTGAGATTCAGTAATTCATGCACACCTGTGCACACATATACACACTATAGATAACACAACAAATGCTTCAAGAAATAATACTATCCTTTTTCATGACAAAAGCAATACCTTACTAGGTGAGATACATTCTGGTGCATGGAAGTTTATTTTATTGTTTTAAAATGCTGATCATTAAGTGAGCTACCATTTACATTTTTAGAGATCATTCGTGTACACGTGCCCCAGAAAATATGTACAAAAACCCCCAGGGAGCCATTATTTTCTAATGGCCACAAATCAGAGAAAATGTGCTTAAATAGAATAATGGCTAAAAATATTGTGTTGGATTTTGTAGTGTAATACTCTTCATTGAAGATGAATAAATTGCAGTTACATGGGACTACAGAAATCAGTCTTGGGAAGATAAATATTGAGTGAAAAAAAAGTCTTCAAAAATATATATGCAGAATATATACATATAATGTTTTATTATTGCCTATGATAAATCATCTTAAGAGTTGAATGTCATATCATGACCTGTGTTCCAAGACCTTACTAATTTAGATGACAAGGAGGTGATCAAATTGAGACAGTCTGCTTACAAAGTAGCAAATGCAACAGGAACCGAGGTCCCAAAATGGAATCCTCAAAGGGTCCCAGCCACCTCCGAGGCTTCCTGCTCGGGGCACTCCATAAAAGGCGCCACCAAGGTGACTTTGAACCCCCTTAGGCAAGTCAACTAAGTGCTTAGGATTTGCTTTCTCTGGGCTAAAAGGGAATACACCTTATCAGGGTGTCTTTGCCAGGGTGAAGTGTAGTAATACTTAGAAAGTGACTTGTCACCTATTAAAGCTTAATGCAAATATAACTTAGTCATCCAGCGGTGGCCCTGAGATATTAGACCTCCCTGTAAACATGTTTCTGGGTCCTTGCCTTCCAGAGACCTCTAAGGCTATGAACCTCTCCCCCATCTGCCAGAGGCTGTTTGAAAACCCCTTTAATGGCAGACAAGATCTTTCATGCCCCAATCAGAGATAAGGCTACAGGAAGCTGTTGACAATAAGTTTCACCTGCCTCACAGGAGCAGTGCAGGACCTGTGCTGCTGAATGAGTGTGAATGAAGACCATGATGGGGTGAAGATACCTGCTTGCCCCAGGGGCACAGGCAGGTCAGAAGCCAGCCCCGCAGTTTCTGGAAAGAAATTGAGAGGACCCCTGGGACTGGAATGGCTGGAATCTAATCCCAGTCTTCATTCGAGGGTGGAATGCTTTCACCTGCACTATTCACCTGATGCCTCCCTTGTCCCACAACCAGCAACTAGTGGCTGGAGAATTGATTTCCACCCAGCCTCACCCCGTGTCAGAACAGAGCCACTCTGTCTCTCTGTGCCTTTCTTTCAAGCACATCAGAGTAGACTCAATCAGCCAACCTTCCTGTTACTGGTGGATGTTCACCTCACGCTCCTTCTCTAAAACACTGATGGATCAGGAGGGTCATCCAGCCTGGACCTAGCTGCACTCAGTGGCCAGGTGGGTCATAAAGGAACACAAGGGCAGCAAGAACCTTCAATGTGGCTCTAGTCTCTCTATGTCTTATAGGCCAGGACAGAAGAAGAATTATGATAGACCTTCCAGTGCTGACCCTGCGGAGAAAGCCCACAGGCCAACAGCAGGTTGAGACCAATCCCTGAGGTGTCTGAGGTCAGCACATGTGCTCCAGATGCAAAGGGCCTGAGAGTTAGGACCTAGTTTAGAGGGCTCTAAATTTTTAGGGTCAGTGCGATTTATATTGCAAGTGGACAGCAAGAATGTTGTGTTAGGCAGGGTTCTCTACAGAAACAAAACCAGGACACTTATGATTATGTATACTTAAAAGGGTAGGTTTGTATGGTGAAAGGGATATAATGGCTAATTACAGCAGTATGGAAGGTTCAGTTCAACTCACTTTTGTGGAACAGTTAATATACTGAAGGTCAAGGAAGCAGACAGTGGAGTCTTCTCTCAGGCAAAACAGGCAGAGTCAGCACACAGGCAGCAGACAGCAGGGTGGAGCAGTGACAGCCAGTAGTGTGGATGCTTAGTGAAGCAGGTCCTGATGGGATCTTGAACTCAAGCAATGTGTACACCAGCAGCACAGCAAAGCAGGTCTTGCCGGAACCTCAAGCTCTAGCATCACGAGCCACGGGTTGGCTGAGTCCACAGGTAGTGCACCTTACATTTGAGGCAAAGAACTAGCTCAAGCAGCAGCATACTAGTCTTATCACCAGGGAGGAAGAGAGACAAGATGTCAGCTATGGAAAGTATTTATCTTGGTCGCCCTCCAATCGCTGTGACCTGATTAAACCCTGCCCACATGTTCCTATGGAGGCTGAGTTGTCACAATAAACCTATCACAAATGTCTATGTCCAAAAAGACCCTGCAGAGCCAATACAAGGGTCAAAGAGAGACAATGAAAAGAGATCATAGTAATAATAAGAAGAAAATAAGAGCCACACTTTCTGTATAATCATGATGTGCCAGGTGCTTTACACGCATGATCGCCTTTAGTTCTTGCAACAACTTACGTGGAAGTACTGGTATCATTGCTCTTCTGCTGAGGAGGGAAGGTGGCATTTCACAAGGTGTTTCAGAATGTTACAGTTCTTCTGATCTCAGGTGGTCTGAATCCAGAGCCTGCTCTCCTAACTACTCTGCTATACTGCCTGTGCAGGGCAGCAGTCTGTTTCTGTGGTTGACTTTCTAACTTGAGACTGCAGATCCTCAGTCTGAGTAGGGTTTCATGGAGCTAGCAGGGCAGCATTAGAATAGAAACAGGTCAAGCCTTCTTATACTGACAGATATTAACACGTGCAAGTGATTGGCACTGGTTTGGAGCTGGGCATATAAAATTCAACAATGCAGGCACAGATCCAACCACCTGTAGCCTACAATATAGTTCAGTGGTGGTTCAGAGAGCTTCTCAGAAGGGCAGAGATCTGGACCTTGGAGGAGGGGTTCAGCAGATCTCCTATAAGAAGGGGTACCTCATTTGAAACCTGAAGGATGAGTTAATTGGTGTGGTGGGAGGGTACAAAGAAGGCATCATTCTAGGCAGAGAAATAAGCTATGTACAGGCCTGAAGAAGAGAGTGATAAAGGCTTGCGGAAGAGCAGTCTGGGCACTGGGACATGGAGTACAGGGGCAATGAGAGAAGACAAGGGTCCAGCAGTTTAAATATGGCAGTGATGTTACCAATGTGCCAAAAGAGAAGTCTTATTTCCCTTGAAGTGGACAATGGACATCGAGTGAATGAATGCAGGGTCTGGAGAAGGTGGGCAGATCTTCCTTCTATTTCACTAAGGCCCCAGAAGCACTCATTCAAGTAAAGATGCATCCACGGAATTTGGCTAAGGGCTCATGACATAAGAGTCCAGCCCTTGCCTTACACACCTATGTGTCCTTCACTGACACATCCACAGTGGCCCCTTCTAACATGACCAGTGAGCAAGCCCAGAGACCAGTAGGAACAGAACATCTGCCGGCAGTTGGGCTTAAGCATCTCCTCTGAGGGTCAATGTAGTCCATCTCCCTGTCTCCAATCTCTCTTCTTCCAATCCATCCTCCCTTGGCTGTCAGAGGGATCTGGTATAAATCATCTTATCATGTAACTCATCTACTTAAAACTCTTCAAATGAGATTGGTGGTGGCACTAATGAATGTGACTGGTTTTTGATATGGTGTCATGATACTGAAACACTGGGAAGATCTGCCTAACTCCTTGAACCAACGTTTTCTAATGACTCGTGATATTGCACAACGTGGATAAGAGACCCATTCAAAATACAGAACTGATCAGTATTGTATTTTATTCAATTATATTATTTTAAAATTTATTTTTGATTTACAGAAAAGCTGAGCAGATAGGATAGAGAGTTCCTATACCCAATCTCCCTATTATAGGCATCTTACATTAGCATGGCATATCGGTTACAATTAATCATCAATATTGGTACACTATTATTCATTAAGATCCACAAATTTTCCCAGATCCTTAGCTTTGACCTAGTGATCAATTTCTGTCTGTGTACCATGCGAGATATCACATTACATGTGGTTGGTTTGTCTCTTTAGGGTCTCCTTAACTACAACAGTTTCTCAGACTTCCCTTGTTTTTGATGACCTTGACAATGTTAAGGAGACCTAGTATGATATTAGGAGCCTTGATGGCACTGTAGTTAAATCACTTGACTGTTCATCAGAGGTCGGTGGTTTGAATCTATTAGCTGCTCTGTGGGAGAAAGATATGACAGACTCTGTAAGGATTACTGCCTTGGAAACCTCGTGGGGCACTTCTAATTGGATCTACTGAGTGTGAGTTGGAATTGACTATACAGCAATGACATTAACAATAATGATGAGGAGGAAGATCAGAGACTACTGCCTCCACCATCCAGGCAGGCAGAACTGACACCAAAAGCAAGAACACACATACACACACACACACACACACACACACAGCAAGAACATGGCATTTTGCATTCTTGTTTCTCAAATGTGATTCCACGGACATTCTGGAAACTCACAGCATCCATTTCATGCCCCATGACAAACCTTCTGGATAGCCCTGCAATGTGCATTAAGTCCCTCCCCAAACTCTCATTTTGTTAAGGTGTTTTGCCTGCACATCCTTTGATTCAAATGTGCCAGAGTCCTGGGAAGGTGTCTGTCTTTTCTCCAGATTACACTTATCGCATACCATTGTGCTGAACATCCGCAGAGGCGATATAGTGGTTGCTGAACGAGAAATGAGCAGCAGTCTAGAGACTTCTTCTATTTTAATGGATGACCAGTAGTGATGGGGTGAATGCAGGTGGGAAGGACAAAAACTTTTCTGAGAAGGTGGGCAAAGGATGCGATGTTATGGATTGAATTGTAGCCTCTCACAAATACATGTTGGAATCCTCACTTATGGAAGAATTCTTTGGGGAAATAGCTATCTCTTTGTTATGTTAATGAGGTGACTTTCAGTGTGTCTAAAATTATTTTTGAGTTATTAAAGAGCAGATGAGAAACTAAAGTGGACACTAATAGAGGAAGATAAATGTCACATGAAGATCAGTAAGGCATGCGCTATGGACGCTGAAAGAGACAAAGACTTTCCCCAAGCACCAACAGAGCCTTCGCTTGAGCCAGTGCCCTAAATTTGAACTTCTATCCTGCAGAATGGTGAAAAAAAATCAATGTGTGTCCCTGAAAGCCACCCATTCGTATTTTTGTTTCGCCAGTACCAGATAACTGAAGACACCAGGCCATCTTGCTGGCTTTCTATTTCTGAATGAATTTATGTGTTTATCCTTTTTTTTTTTTGCAGGAATAAAGGCCTGGGACTGACTGGACAAGATCCATATTTGGACCCATTCCAAAGAAAGGCGAACCAACAGAATGTACAAATTATAGAAGAATATCATTGAGATCCCTTGCAAGTAAAATTTTGCTGATTAACATGCAATAAAGGTCTCAGCAGTACATTGACAGGGAGCTGCCTGAAGTTCAGGCCCTATTCAGAGGAGGACATGGAATAAGATATATCATTGCTGATGTCAGATGGATCTTGGCTAAAAGCATAGAATACCAGAAATATATTTACTTGAGTTCTATTGATTATGCCAAGGCATTTGACTCTGTGGGTTATAATAAACTGTGGATAACCTTGAGAAGAATGGAAATTCTAGAACACTTGATTGTACTCATGTTGAACTTGTACATGAACCAAGAGACAATTGTGCAAATGGAACAAGGAAATAGTACCGTGTTTAAAATCAGGATAAGTGTACATCAGAGTTGTATCCTCTCATAATACGTATTCTTTCTATATGCTGAGCAAATCATCAGAAAAGTTGGTGCATATTAAGAAAAATGTGGTATCAGGATGGGAGGAAGATTTATTAACAACCTTCCATACACAGATAACACAGCGTTTCTTGCTGAAAGTGAGAAGGACTTGAAGCACTTACTGATGAAGATCAAGGATTGCGGCCTTCAGTGTGCGTAGTGACTCAATGTGGAAAAAACCAAGATCCTCACCACTGGACCCCTAAGGAACATCATGATAAGTGAAGAAAAGATTGAAGTTGTTGAGGACTTTGTCTTGCTTGGATCCATAATCAATGCTCATGGAAGCAGCAGTCAAGAGACCAACAGATGGGTTGCATTAGGTAAATCTGCTGCACAAGACCTCTTTAATGTGTTGAAAAGCAAGGATGTTACTTTAGGGACTAGGGTTCACCTGTCTCAAGCCATAGAATTTCCAATTGCCTCCTAGGTATGTTAAAGTTGGACATTGAATAAGAAAGACCAAGGAATAATTGGTGTATTCCAATCGTGGTCCTGGAGAAGAATATTGAAAGTACCATCACCTGGAAAGGGGCAAACTGATTTTCCTTGGAAGCAACACAGCCAGAGGGCTCCTTAGAGACAAGGATGGAGAGACTGTCTTACAGACTTTGGACATGCTGTCAGGAGAGAAGGCCCTGGAGAAGGACATCATGCTTGGCAAAGTAGGGGGCACCGAAGGAGAGGAAGGTCCTCATGGGAGGGATTGACACCCTGACTGCAACAAGGGGTTCAGACACAGGAAGAATTGTGATGGTGATGTGGGACTGGGCAGTGTTTTGTTTTGTTTTGCACAAGGTCGCTGTGGGTCGGACGAGATTCAATGACACCTAACAACAACAGGAGAACAAAGGCCCAGTAGTTACCCTTTTTTGGCATTTAATTTAGCTCAACAAATATATTTCAAATGTGTGTTATATGTCAGGTATTGTGCTAGGTACAGGGGTCCAGAGGTGCATTTGTGATCACTATGGCTTAGCAGCGAATAGCCAGTCACATTTATGTTTGTCCCAATCCACCTAGTGTGGCTGAATGCACACAGGATCCATTCATATAAAATAGTCTGTTGAATCTAAATTAACTCTAATCCTGAAGCTTATATAAATCCGGCATCAAGGAATACCTCATGAATTTTTAAAGTACAGAGAACAAAATACAGAAATATGTTATGCAGATTGGTGGGCTGTTGTACCTGGGCTCAAAATGAGTTGCTATGCTTCCTCGTGTAGTGGGTTACGAGTTGTGCTGCTAAGTGTGAGGCCAGCAGTTCAAAACTGCCAGCTCCTGTATGGAAGGAATATGGGGCTCTAGACTGCTAAAGAATTCAAGTCCCAGAATCCCACAGGGACAATTCTACTTTGTCCTATAGGACCACTATGAGTGGGGATAGAATCAATGGAAGTGAGTTTTTGAGCTAAACAAAATAAAATATATTATTAAAATTATTTCCATTCCTTACTTTTTATTTATTTATTTATTTATTTTTAACATTACAACTGAGAAATGTAAACACACATAGGTGGCTATGGCTTTTGCTATGAATCTTCTAGCTATCATCTTTGTAACGCCCAGCAAATTATTGGGTAGAACCATGCAAATAAAGTGTGCAAGACTCTAATGAAGGGATTGGTCAATTTTTGCCATTTTACTAGATTTAAATTGAGACACCTAAGAAGCAGGAATGGTGAAATCTCACCCTCATCAAGAAGGATTCAAGAGTGGAGTGAGTCATTTGGATCCTGAGATCCCTGCGTGCTGAGGCTCATCCATCCAGGAGACAGAGGGCTGTGAACCAGAGCCCTGGAGAAGTAGTTTCAGCCAAGAGGTTCTCTTTTAGAGTAGGGTGCCTCTATGCCTTTAATTAAGGAAATGAAATTTGCCTCCCCCCAGACCTAGAACCTAGCACTCTGCAGCTGAAGTGTAGGGTAGAGTGTGGATATTTGTCAGCAGCAATAACGGAGCTTTGTAACATTCACCTGAGCAGAGCAGACGCCAGATGGCCATGTGGTTGGAGGCTGAGTGCAGGAGAGAGGCAGACCAGAGAACCACTCCTGACCAGAAGGACTACCTTCTGAGTATTGCTGATCTTGTATTGTAGCCTGTTAACTTCCCTAATAAGCTCCATAATCATGAGTATGTTCTGTGAATTCTTTTTTTTTTTTTTAATTTTTTTTTTGTTTTTTTTGTTCTGTGAATTCTATGTGATGACTGCAATGAATTTTTGAACCCAGAAGAGAAACAGAGAGTGCCTTGGGAGAGAAGTTTGGTATCAGAATTGGAAAAGAACTTTGGAGAAACAAGGCATGTCTCTGATCTCTGCCTCATGGGAAGTGATCCTGAATTGATGATGTTGAATTGGACCCTCCTTCCCCCTGGTGAGGCCAGAGGAAGTCAGAAACTTCCCCAGGCCACTTTACAGTGGTTTACTTAATCCTGGCCAGATTAGCAAACCTGCTGACTCCCTTGGCCAGAAACCACTACAGTGAACACCAGGCCTCTCAGCCTCTTCCAGTCTTTGGAGAGTGAGGCAATGAACACAAAATCACTCAGATCAAGCCCTTTGCTTCTCTAGATAAATCATGTGGGAGTCAACCTCCAAGCAAATTTCAGGTTGGCCATCAGACAAGATCTGAGGATAAAAGAGGGTCTTTTGATGGAGTGTCCACAGCCCTAAAGGAAGGTTAATCCCCAATTCATCCTTTCTCTTTCCCTTACCCACCAACATGAGAAGACCTTCATTTTCCTTGGGAGGCTCCCCAGAAAAGACCCCTCATCTCTGAGATGCCCCAGCCTCCTTACACCAAACTGCCCATGAGCAGCCCTGGAAGACTAACAGGTCTGGAGCAGCCTCCCTTGAAAACATCTGTGGAGCTCCCCTCTCCACACTGATTCCCAAACAGGTACTTGATATCCCAAGATGGTTAGTTCAAACTCACACCCATGTCCTGTGTTTGAATTTGCCAAAGGCAACCTTCCCAGCCAAAGAAGGACAGCACATGACAGAATTTACTCAATGTTCACTATTTTTTTTAAAGTTGTCATCTTCCTTTCTGATTAGTTATTACGTCATATATATATTTAACACCATTGGTTTTTTTTAAATTTGGACTCTCTCCTCCCCATTCCCACATACTACACTAGGCCATGAATTTGCATGGCTAGCAAAGATTGTCTCCACATTCCACATAGCTACTACTTTTGCACTTCTGTTCCTTATGCCCCTTAGGTAAGTGAGCAGATATACTTACTGATAAGAAAACAGCTTTGAGGGGGGAAAGAATGTGTTGCAAAAGAATGTGACCGAATTATAACTACAGTAGATGTGCATCCAAATCTGGTGCTCTTTCCACACTAATTTCCCTGTGTTGACATATGAGAAAATAAACAATTGAAGTCATTTCTAAGTTGTGTTTATTCATGGTCAATGTCTGGATGGAAAGTGAGCATTTTAAATCAATAATCCTAGATGTTTCGAGCTGACTACTTGAGCCATAGCCAGTTGTCTGACAAAGCTTATTAAAGTCAATATACTGCCGATTAGATTAGTTGCAGACATTGAAAAAGATGGTGGAATATTTCCACGAGTTTTTTTTTTAAGATTTCTAGCACTTGTTAAATAAACGGTCGTGTATTTTGTAAATATGATGCAAATATTTCATTATATGCCTTATCTTATTGTTGTCAGATTCCATCAAGGCAACTAATATGCATAATGCCACCATGCCCAGCACTGCCCAGCCCAGTGCCTTTCTCACGCTGCTTACATTTGAGCCCATCCTTGCGCCGTGGTGTCAATGCATCTTGTTGAGGGTCTTCCCCTTTTGTTGCTGACCCTCTGCGTTACCAAGCATGATGTCTTTTTCTGGGCACTGGTTTCTCCAGACAACATGGCTAACGTGTGGGAGATGCGGAATGCAAAGAAGGCCCTTTGCTTTAGCATTCTGGCTGAGCTTCTTCCAAGACAAATTTCTTGTTCATCTGGCAGTTAGGGTACTTCCAGTGTGCTCCCCGGCCCCATAATCAAAATGTGTCAATTCCTTTCCAGTCATCCTTACTGATTGTCCAACATCGACATGCAAAATACCATGGTTTCTTCGGTTGCACCTTAATACTCAAAGTGACATCCTTGCTCTTCAATACTTTAAAGAGGTCTTATGCACCAGATTTGCCCAATGCAAAACACAATTTGATGAATCCACTGCTGCTTATCTAGTTACTAGCTTTTCCCTAAGCTTTGTAAAGACAGAAACCAGGCCTTCTTTTTTAGTGCCTTCTGTAATAGTGCATATCTCCAGTCAAGACTCACAAGAGGTTTATTGGATTGAATATTTTCTGCTGTCTCATGGATTAAATTCAATCTGTTTAGCGGCCTCTGAGGTTCTTCCCCGTCAATGTGGCTCAATTGAACTCAACTGGCTTCTGCCTCGCGTTCCCCCTCCCGTTTCTCATGCCTATAATGCTCTCTCCATGATGCTTGTCTCCTCCCTAAAAAGTCTGTTTTTCTCCCATGCTTGGATTAGTTCCTCTTTTTGACTCTCTCTTTGCTCTAAAGAGTTACAGTCTCAGAAACCTACAGAGTTAGCTCTACCCTGTCCTATAGGGATACTGTGAGGCCAAATCAACTAGAGGCCAGTGAGGTTTTTTGGTTCACCTTTCAAGGTCTAGATTAAATACCACCTTCACCATGACGCCATGTCTAGCCCCTCTTCTCCATGTTTTCTCCATTAAGCTCTATTAGACAAAGGTGCACAACGTTGTTCAAAGTCCAGTTACTTCCTGATGATCCGCTTGCAAATCTTTTCTCATCCGCTACAGTGAACGCTGTGGGGAGAGATTGGTGACTTGTAGAATGTGGTGTGGCAAAACAGTGAGTGCCTCCAAAACACGGTCCTACGTTATTACGAGATAATTATATTAGGCAATCATCAAAGGCAATGGAGTGAAGATTCAGAATATAGACAAGATGACTTGATCAGGAATACAAGACTCTCCCTAGGATAAACAGGAATCCGTAGCTTAACTACTGGGGAGAGAAGTGGGAGAATGCACAGGGTCTCAAGTAATGCTATCTGCAAGAGCCTAGAGAAGCTGCTGCAAGGGGTGCCTGTGTGAACAGGCTCCTGGGCAGCCATGTGGAAATAGGTCAGTGGCATTGACTGAAATAACAAACACCACAGGGTGATAGCAGAAGGCTGACACCAGATGGGCAACTTTTTCTGACTGTGACTCCAGGCCTAAAGCATAGAGAGGAAACCCCACTCTAGTGAATAAGGAGTATAAACTAGCTTTCCATTGAGATCAAGAAAACAGATGATTTTTTTGTTTTACAAATTTGAATTTTCAAATGAAATTCATGCTCTCTAGACTTGCCGGAAGGTCCCTGGATGGTGCAAACTGTTTGGGCTCAAATACTGATAGAAAATTTAGTAAGTGGAACCCATTCCATGGTGCTGCAGAAGAAAGAGCCCACAATCTGCTCCTGTAAAGATTATACCTAAGAAAATCCAAGAGAGCTGCCTTTTAGTCAGTAACATGTAATGGTACTCTAGTTGGAATCAACTCAACAGCAATGACTTTGGCTTGAATTTTACTACTGCCTGGTTACTGCCATAGGGTTAGTTCTTGTGGTAGTTACATAATCTGTTGTCCATTTGAGACTGAAGAGTGAAGGGGTGGAGTTTAGCGCGCCAATCAGGCAGCAGCTTGATGACCTCATTGAGAGGTGCTAAGGCGATAAATAGCTTGCTGGAGGCGGGACACGCACACACGCCCTGTGAGGCATATCTGTTGAGAAGACACATGGAGCTCTACTGAAGCCTGAGAGCTGAAGGAGCCACAGACGATGATTAAAAACAAAAGTGGTATTGATAAATTGCTTTGTGCAATGAAGCCTAGATACCCAATCATCGTTAGGAGCACGTTTTCTTCCTCGTCCTCCTCCAGGCTGGCAGATAGCTGCACTAGCATTCTTCATGTGGTAGGAATGGTGGCAAGTCCAGCGATGTTTGAAAGTCGCTTTATTCCCTTTAACCCCCATCTTTCTTGGACACACACACACGTGTAACCACTCTCAGGCCTGTCCACATTATACCTTGGATCTGGGATGAAGGGAAAATCAATGGCTAACTATGGAAGTAGAATAGTACAGTGTGTTGAATGTTGTTCCTGCCTGCTCCTCCCAGGTGGACTTGTGAAAACAACTTATTTCAAATGAGGGTCTTTGTAGGCATTAAAATAATATTGAATTATCCAATTGTACCCCAAATACAATGACATAGTCACCCTATATACGGTTTCTGAGACTGTAATTTTGGGGAGAACAGACAGCCTTACCTTTCTCCAATGAAGCACCCAGTAATTTTAAACCATTAACCTTGAGGTTAGCAACCCAATACCTAGCCCAGAGCACCACCAGGGTTACTTCATAAAATGAAGTAAAAACTTAGAGAATAGATATCCGCAGAGAGAAAGCATTATGAAGACGATGGTAGAGATTATAGTGAGGCATCTACAAGCCAAGTAAAAATGAGATCGCCAGCAGCCACTGGAAGCTAGGAGAGGGGTATGGGAAGGATGCCATCTCAGGACCTCTAGGAGGAGCCAACCTCGCTTACCCCTTGATTCGACACTCCAGGCCTCCCGAACTGTGAGAAAATGTATTCCTATTGTTTAAAGTCACCAAAGTTAGGATAACGTATTAAGCCAGCACTAGGAAACCAATATGACTCCTAGCCAAACGTGTGTGTGTGTGTGTGTGTGTGTGTGCATGTTGTGCATGTGTATGTATGCTGGAGAGAAAGAAAATCATTTGACTTCTAAAGTTGTACTGGGGACTAAAACTGGGGTCTGAATATACCTCAGTGACTCCAATTACCCGAGAATAATGGGTTGGGCATTACACTTTCCCTCTTTAGAAGCCTGAGGGGAACAAAATGAACTTAGTTTTCTTTCTAACGGTGGTTTGGCTTTGTGTGTTGCTTGGTTGTGAATGACAGAAACGCAAAGCAATAGTAACTTAAACAAAGAGAGAGATTTATTTCACACTGGTGTATCTATTGTATATAGGAGAATGCAGATGATTTGGGTCGATAAGACATCTCGGCGTCCCCAGTCCTCTGGCATCTAGGTTCCTTATGCCTTGTTGTTTCTCCACGTGCGGCTTCCATGTGTCAAGTCACTGCGTGGTCTGTGGGCGTTGCTCCAGTTCCAGCTATTCTGCATTCCACTCAGGAAGAAGAAAGCGATACGGAAGAAGAGGAGAAAGACGCAGGCCAGTTGTCTTTAAGGAAAGCCTCCCATATGCCACATTCCCTTATCTCACTGCACAGAGCGGAAGCCGCTGACAGCATTCAGCTGGAATGGGATATATAGGCTTTACTGCACACCACCTTGTCCTTACAGGTTCAAGGTATTATTTAGAGAAATAATAGATCATGGGCTACAACTACCAGGCCCAGCCAAAATCAAGTGCCTTGATTTGTCCTAAGCAAAACCCTTCTGTCACCAACACCTTCACCATCAGCCTGACTCCGTGCCTTAATTTCACCATTAGTCAATCTGTCACCCCAACAAAAATCATCTGTGCACATTCTTGTGAGGGTGCCTTGCACTATGGACCCTATGGACTTTTTTTTTTACTGGTCTCCCCTTTATTGTATGTTATCTTTCCTCTCACTGAAATTAATAAAGATTAACATGGATCTACCCTCTAGTTAGTGATTTCCCCTCTCTGCCCAGTAACCATCTAAGAATGTTTCTTTCTGTATGTAAACCTTTTCTTGACTTCTACAGCAGTGATCACATACAATCTTTGTCCTTTGCTGTTGACTTATTTCACTTGGTATAATGTCCTCCAGGGAGGTCCATGGTATAAAGTGTCTGTTGGGTTCTTCTTTTGTCCACACTGCACAGTTGTCCATTGTGTATCTGCCCCAGAGCTTGTTTCACCATTTATCTATTGAGGAGCATCTGGATTGTCTCCAGTTTGTTGCTGTTGTGACTAATGCTGTGATGAACATGGGGTGTATATATGTTCACATATGTTCTATTGTTTGCATGGTCCCACACCTCCTCTCCACCTGTCTAAACTACCCATCTTTGAAGTTCCCGTTCAAGTCCCTACTTCTAAGAGAAGCCTCTTCTTTCTAGTTTTTCCCAGTAGCCTCCTTTCTGAACTCCCATGGAACACATAATCTATACTTGTAATCTGACAATGGACATAAACAGCTATTTAGATTGAGCTCATGTGAAGATCTGTTATCTTCAATTAGGCTGTAACCCCACTATTAGCAGGAATTACATCACGGCTTCTTCGGACATCGCACAGTCACAGCACCTGAGTGTGTGTATCTTCCTAATGCTTCTATGATCCTTACCATTTAGAACTCAGGAAAAAAGGAACAGACATAATACCAGTAATTACTATATGTGAATTTGAAACTCAACACTGGCCCTATCTATATCTGTGACTTTGGGCAAGGCTCATAACTTCTCTAAGTCTTCATCTTCTAAGCTATACTATGGGGCAAGTAACGGCTGCCCAACCTTATCTAGATGGTTGAAATGAGGACTTCACACACACACACACACACACACACACCCTTTGTACAGCACAAAGCATTGCACTTATGGTCGGTCTTCAGCTTCAGTTAGGCTTTTCTGGCTGCAAGCAATAGAAAACAACTCAGGTTACGTTGCACAAAAAGAGATATTTATTGGTATGACAGATTGTTCATAGAATCATGGGGCATTTGGAGATCAGTCTCAGACACAGGGACAAGCTGTGGTGGAACTATGGTCCAGACAACAGGAACTGTCTGTCATTTCATGGGTGCCATCTCTGGAAATGGACAAATTCCAACCATCTTGCCAACCTTGTGCCATTCCAAGACTCAAAACCTGGGAGAGAGTGATTGGCCTAGCTTTGAATGCACAGTATCCCAGGTCACCTTGACTTATAGTCTCATAGACTGCACACAATAGAGGAAGGTCAACTCCCTAAAGGAAATCAGAATGATGTTATCAAAAGGAGCGGCAAGGATGCTCAGTTAGCAGAAAACAGGGCTTAATGATTGAGTGACAGTGATCCAATTCCTTTGCTTTTGAAGATATTTTGTTTTTCTATAAAACACTAAGACAATATCTCTGGATGGTGGAGGGCATATGTTTATTCTATTTGTCTAGCCTGCTAGCCAGAATAAACTTTATGAAAAGGAGAAACAGAGTCGGCATTTGATTTGGGAGGTATTACAAAGAAGAATAAAGTCTCAGGTCTACCATCACTGCTCAGAGAAATCTTCTCTGGCTTTCATGACTAGGGCACATTTCCTTGGAGCCTAGATTCCTCTAGAGCTCTGAGTCCTCTCCTTTGGCATTCTTAATACAAGTGCAAGTCAAATAAATTCATGAGCCATGTTGGCTGATGGCTATTACCCTGCTAATCTCCATAAGGGCAGGATCAGTGTCTCTCTTTTTGCATCTCAGTGTTTCCATTACCCAGCCCAGAGCCTGGGGTGTCTTTCTTTGTTCCTCTCTGTTTATCTATCTGCAGAATTAAGTGACTAAATGAAAAGGGACCATACAATGTTATCACTTGCACAACTACATAGGTTGGGCCCTTTCCCCCATAATCAGAGGTTCACCGACTGCCATCAGGTGGATTCCAACCACAGCAACCCTAGAGGACAGATCAGAACTGTCCCTGTGGTTTAATGAGACAGTTCAGTTTTATGGGAGTGGAAAGTCTCATATTTCTCCCTTATAGTGGCTGGTGGTTTTGAACTACTGACCTCATAGTTAGAGCCCAACATGTAACACACTCTGCTGCCACGGCAGCCTCCACCTTTCCCTTCCTTAGCTCATAGAGTGGTGTGGGAAGTGAAAGTACTGTCAGACGAGCCAGAAGCTCATCGACTACTGACAGTGTTACCTTAGACTCCTTTTCCAGACGACCTCCCTGGGCCGGAGAGCACGGTGGCAGCAGGAAGCTGGAGATGAAAGGTTATTTTCCCTGAGGTGTGAGTATCCCTTCCTGCCTGTGGACACCCACCTGAGTCAGAGCACTGTTCACAGGGACCCTATGCTCCCAAAGTCAATCTACATTTGCCTTCCTGGGACATAATGGTAAGACCTGAATACTTCTTTCCATGCCCACAGCCAAGTACCTATAGGATAGGCAAGGCAGGTGTCAATGGCCCATTTTATAGATGATTAATAGGAGGCTGAGAGCCTTGTTCAAGGTTACTCATCTAGGGAGTTTCCAATATGACATCAACTTCAAGGGCTCGGTGCCCTCTAATTCTCCACCATTGCACACCAGATCATATTTCCAAGGCCTTCTTTGGAATCTGATAGTTCTTCCCTCTTTGTCATTGAACAAATGTTTCACATATAAACAGAGAGATTTAGGGAAGCAATATGTTATTTATTTCTGGTTCAGTTGCGTCTCTTACTGGCACAATCTTGTCGCAGCTGAGTTGTGTTATTGTAGCTCATTTTGGATTGAATAAATATATTTGTCTTTGGGTCTGTGTGTATGAGAAAGAGAAACTGGGTTCAATTGCAATTCAGTGAAAAATTAATTTTAGGTTAGAATGAACAAATTCACTTTCTTCCTATTTTTGATTTCTGTTAGGTCAATGCAAACCTCTCCAGGGGAAACAAAGTTTTGCCGATGAGCCCAGGGGTCTGCACTTTGATCCCAGCCTTTACATTGTCCCCCTGTGAGGCAGCCCATGACAAAAAGGTAGCAAGATCGCTGAAGAAATCTCCTATGACTTGGATGCTGCTCCTTGAGCTGTTGGGCTTTTTAAATGTTTCTTTTTTTACTGGGATTTTATCTACACGCCTTAGAAAATAGTAACACCATCTAAGCAAATGACTCCCTGGTAATTCTAAATCCTAACTGTGTGTCACCTGCACCGAAATTTTAAAAAGGGATGGCAAGAAGTGATTTGATGAAGGAGATGGGTTGATGCTGTGGCTGCAATAGTGAGTTCAAACGATGGTGAGGATGGTGCAGGGCCAGGCAGTGTGTTGTCCATAGTATAGGGGTCGCTATGAGCTGGAACCGATTCGCCAGCACCTAACAACGACGCCTCAGGTCAGTCAGGATGCACTCTTCTTTCTCCTCCAGTATGAAGACTCCATAGCCTTCAGCATCTTTCACCAGTGACAAAATCATGGCATATAGAACTGCTGCAAACATATGAAGTACGGACTTTCTAGGTGCCAGGCACAGGGCTGAGTGTTTTGCATGTTCTATTTCCTTAATCCTCAGAGTCCCTCTGAAGCTTGAGCTCTATAAATAACAAATGTAAGCGAAGGAGCTGGGGTTTGAATGTAGACATGCTCACTCCAGGGCTATGTTGCTGACCAGTTTGCCTTCTGGTAAGCATTCAGTAAAGGAATTCCAGAATAAAGATAGGAAAAACAGAAATGACGGATGGATGGGTGGATAGATGGATGGGAGAATGGATGGATGGATAGATGAATGGATGGATGGTTTAACACACGCTTTCAGGAGAGAAATCCATTTAAACCCAAAGGGAACCTTAAAAATATTCTAGCAGACCAACTAACGTGATTGTGTTAGTATTGCGCCTAAATAATAATTGTTTCTCCACATTGTTTGTAAAGGAATGTTGTATGGATAGAACCCAGGAAAGAAGAGGAAGTGGTTGTTCTGAGAACATTCTCTTGTACAATTAATATAATCTTCCATTGTTGGAGATGCAGGAGAGGACACATCTTTCAATGCTAATCAACAAATCTTTCTGGTAAGTTCTCAAAATTAAGTAAGATAAAGCAGAGCAGCACCGCTGATGATTTTGACCTCTGCATTGTCAAGGGTGTCCTAGACTTGGAGGAGAGGGTGGGGGCTTCCAGTACAGAAATTTAGAAGAGCGAAAGGACTATGGCCACTAGGAGAGGAAAGTATAGTTCAGTGGACACACCCCTGGAAGAACTTGCTGGCAAGTTGCATTATGTGGTGGGTGGTTTAGTAAATGCATATACAGTGATAAGGGCAAGAATGGGCCAAGAGAAGAGGAGAGTGTGTATTGCTATTAAATTGTAGCCATGAACTGAGTAAGGGACAAAGATTCAAGAGCAATGCATCCACAAGGATTTACTCATGTCTACTCATACCTCAAAGAACCCTGGTGGTGCCGTCACATAAGCACTGGTCTGTTAAATCCAAAGTTGAGAGGTCAAACCCACCAACTGCTGCAGGGGAGAGAGATGAGGCTGTCTATTCCCATAAAGATTTATGGAGCCTTGGAACACCTACCAAGGGTTACTGTGAACTGAAATAAACTCGATGGCAGTGGGCTTGATTTGTGTGTATGGTGGTATACTCAGTCTTCAAAGATGAGAACTAAACTGCGCCTGACCCAAGCCATGGATGTTGCAATCGTCTTGTATGCACGTGAAAGTTGGGCAGTGAATAAGAAAAACCACAAAAGAATATTGGAAATGGCATTGGAATTATGGTGTTGGTGAAAAATAATGAAAGTATCATGAACTGCTAGAAAAACAAACTAATTTGTCTTGAAAAAAGTACAATCAAAATGCTCTTTAGAAGTCAGGTTGGTACATACTTTTGACATGTTACTAGGATAGACCAGTCTCTTGAAAGGAACATCATGCTTGGTAAAGCAGAGGGCCATAGAACAAGAAGACCTTTCAATGAGATGGTTGGATCCAGTGGTTACAGCAATGGGCTCAAACACAACAACGATAAGCATGGTGCAAGACCATGTGATGTTGTGTTCTGTTGTGCACAGGATCACTATGAGTTAGTGTCTCCTGGAGAGCCTCTGACAACAACCACCTAACAACTCATAGCTATCACTGGGCTGGCAAGGAGGAAAAAGGGGAGGAGAGCCTGCCCCGCCCTCTGGACATTATATAGGATGACTATTAGAAAAACAAAGTCATCAACTCCAGTTGATGACTGGGTGTTGCCCAATGAGGAATACCCAAACATGGTGTTCTGGACTCCAACTACTCACAGTGCCCTTTGGGTCAGCCCAGAAATATCAGGCCTTGAATGGAAGCACCAAAAATATAAATAGGAGAAATTGTCCATATATCCCTCCAAAAGCAGTTATTGTCGTCTATAAACAAGGTGCTTAGCTAGGTGTGGGGTATTTTTGCTCTCTTTCTCTCAAGAATGAATCTCTTCTTGCAAAGAGTTTGCTGTCTAGCAAGAGAGACAGACAAGAGAACAGGCAACACAATGCAGTGGGCAAAGGGTGCGGAGAGGCAAGTCATAGGCTAAGACAGGAACTGGGGGGGTAGCACCCTGCCAGAAGTGGCCACCAGCTCAACAGAACATTCACTCTCCTTGGAGGCATACCACATCCCCAGCCTTCTGGAAGGTGTGGGGGGGAGGTGGTACCCATGTGACTGAATTCTAGCCAAAAGACAGTGGGGCAAGAGCCATGAGTCCCCAGTCGGCCTGGCTCCTAGAGCCCTCCCTCTGGCACTCCTCCTTTCTCTTTTTCTCCTTGGAGCTACCTGGGGTGGAGCCAATCAACCGCCCAGGAAAATGTGTTGCCATGAACTAAAAACGGCAGAGCCTTCAGGATGCACCCAGAGAGGTGCCCCTCTAATCTGAGCTCCTCCCAGAAAGAATGCGAACAAAGGTAAACACTTCTATGGAGTTTGAGCTACCACAGACATTTTTGCATTTATTTAGTACAGTGGACAGGACTAGCCTCATTATTACAACACAGGCGTCAAACCCAGCTTTGCAGGCTTCTCTGAAAAGGCGAAATCAGTGCTGAATCCTGGAGAATGAAGGAACTGGTCACTGGCAAGCATAAGGGGGAATGAGTTACTGCAAAAGATCCTTTTGGAAGCTGGAGTTCAGCCCCAGAGCCAGCCTCATGGAGGCCAGTCAGGGATATGGGCCTCCTCGGTGACTCCTCCTGCCGTCCTAGCCTGGCTTTTGAAGTCACATCTCTCTCCCTCTAGGCTCTTGGCAAGAGGCAGAGTTGACTTCCAATAGGGTACACAGGAGCCCAAAGTCGAGTGGCCGGTCCTGAACAATGGTAAGAGGATGAGAAAAGATTACCCCCACATGGTGCCATCTTGTGGGTTTGGGTATATGTCTCATGGTCTTACATTCAGTCTTCTGGGTTGTCTCCTACATGGCCCTAACAATTGCCCATCCAGCTCATGTAGGACATCTAAAACTTCTGAGTTTGGGGGTGCTTCTACCTAGGTGCCTCCTGCTCTACCCTCCACCCTGGTGAGGCATTGGCCCTCAGCTGTGAGGAATGCTCCTGCTCCATGACTCTGATTTCCAAGTGAATGTTCATCCACAGCATCTTGTAAACTGCTCTCCCATGAGCGAGTATGAAGACAGATCAAATGTGCCCAGCACCTCCCTTGTGTATGGGATGGGGCAGGGTCTTTGCAAAGACTGGGTTCTACTCTTGCAGTCCATCCTGACAAGATGATGAAGACCACTCCATCTTTATTTGTGGCTGTAGGCATTCTTCCCATTCATTTGCAGTGCACCATATGCTCATTCTCACCCCCCTGTTGATCAGATACCCACACTCTGCCCGTTCACTACCCGTCACCCTGCCCCTAAAGAAACAACAGCTCATGTGTAAGACGATTTTAATTTCATCTTGGTATGCCATTAAGGAGTGGAGTCAGGGTCTCTACTCATGTTCACTCACATCATAGCGGCTACGTTCGCCCACTGATCTTTACCACAGCAACCAGAGCAGCGACACAGCCTGGGCATGATTCTCACTCACCAGACTGGCTTGGGGCTTGCAGTGGGTTGTACAATTATAAACACAAATCACACCACGGAGATTCTACCATCAGTGGACAAGTCCCTGTAGGCCTTGCAGAGCGTAAGGGGTAGTATCATGCTGTGTCTAAGACTCTTGTGATAGATGTCCCAGAAGGATTCCAGGTTGACCCTAGAATCCCATTCTAAGCACCAACGTGGAGAACAGGGCATAGAACTGGTTGAAGAGGGAGCCAGAACAAAGAGTCCTGGGTCCCCACCTAGGCCACCACTCCAACCATGAGCTCCACCAGCCTGCTTGACACAGACCCTCTAAACCAGGGGTTAACAAACAGTTCCTAGAAAAGACAGATAATAAATAGTTTAGGCCTTGGGGGCCACACAACAGACTCTGTGACAAGGGTTTTGAATTTTTTTTAACAAACCCTTTTTTGAAATGTGGAAGCCCTTCTTCACTGCCAGCCCTTAGGAAAAAAAACAGGCTGTAGTCTGCTGACTCTTGCTCTAGAGTCTAGAGCATCCAGTGTCCTCTCCCACCCTCTGAGCCTTAGCCTCTTCCCCACCTCAGGACCCCAACACACAGCAGGGCCTGTGGCAGCCTGTGTTGCCCTCACCACAGAGGAGTCCTGCAGCTCTGAAGCCAAGTGATTCGTTTAGTTGGATTTGGACCCTCTCGTAGGTATTGGTCTACCCCTTGATCATCTGTCCTGGGGGGTGGCCAGTGAGGTAGGTACACGCTATTAGCCTCAACCCACATCGGAAGATGCTAGAGCTCTAGAGAACAATGGATTTGCCCAGCACTCCCCAACAACAAGAGTTTAAGAGAAATCCCAGGAGTCTGGGCTTTGGAGTACCTAAGAACGTGATTCGAGATTGTTCTGGCCCACCCACACCCAGTGATCCAGCTCCCTACAGAGGGCGAGAACCCACAGGAGATGCTGCCAGCCTCAGAGCTACTTTCCAGCTCTCAAAGATGCTCCCTGAGAACAGAATGAGCTCCAGCACCCAAGACTCCGGGGCGGATGGAGCAGCCCTCTGTGCCCTGCCAACCGGTCTCTCCCAACGAAAAATAAAGTTTATAAAAGTAAATCATCTCATTTTATAACTTAAGTGCATCAAGCATTTCCTTAAATATAGTTCACACTGAAAATAAAGTTACTTTTGCTGTACAGTTGATGTCTGTTATAATTAGGAATAAACTTTGATGATAAAGTATGAAAGGTTACACACTCACACACATCTACCTATCTGTCTGTCTGTCTATGGGCGTAATCGATGGAAAGACATATGCATCTCTTGACAAGAGCTTCCCCAGAGTGGTGGGAAGTTGTTAGGAGTCTCTAGGCATCTAGCTTGCATGAGAATGTCTATATTAAAGGTCCCTGTCCTTAATGATAAACACATCTTCGTCTCTAACGCTAAGACTCTTATTAGAAACATTAAACTATGCAATCCATAATGTATTCCGTCTTTGGAAATGCTGAGCTACACCATATCATTGATACAACAGCATCCCCGACAAAACTCCCTCCCCAACCCACCTCTTCCCTGGCCTCCCTGTTCTAAAGCCAGCTGACCCCTCACATAATGTGGTGGTTCCATTTGGGAGCCTAGCCACAGCTCTCCAGGGGAAGCCTCAAGAGGTGAAGTAAGAATTCTGCATGGAGTACAGGTGGTCAATGGGATTTCCCACTCTGGGCTGCAGGGGCCCGGCTTCTGACGTTGCTAGGAAACAGTCACCCAGGTTACTGAGGGAGGTGTCGCTATCCAGGTCATGGAAAAGGGGCTCGGCACCTGCAATGGAGATGAAACATCGGCATGAGATTCGGACTGCAATGCTGAGACTCAACAGCACTCACCCGTGTTGACCGAAAACCCACCCACCGAGAGAAGCTGACTGCTGGGCGCTGGGTAAGGTGTGGGAGAAAGGAGAAGGGGAGTCTGCACACAGAAGGCCGGGTACCCAGTGGCTGGGGAGCTGACTGTAGCTCACAGCGCCCTCCACCTGTGTCAGAGTAGAATTGCACTTCATGGGGTTTTCACTGGCTGGTATTATTTTATTTAAGTTTCCCCTGAAATAGAATTGAGAGGCCTTTCTTCCAAAGGGACCCAGGGTGAACTCAAACTTCCAACCATTTGGTTAGGAGCTGAGTGCCTTAAGTGACCGAGAAAATTAGAAAGTATTAAAGACCGAGAAAATTAGAAGGTATTAAAACCCCAATGTTTCTCCTGGGGACCTGTATCTAAGATGCAACTGAAAACAATATGAACCAGGATGTGACAAAATGGTAAAACTATTGCTATAAGCAAATGTCAGGCTGTCTGGACCATGAGTGTGGGGGAGCAGACAGGACAAATGGCTTGGAGCCGGAGAAAAGTGTATATGTGTGTGCTGGGAGGGAGGGTGTGCAGGGAGCCTAGAATACTTGGGCCTCAAAAATAGCCTCACTTCTGCAGTAAAGGCTAATGATGTCTTCCATGATAATATTCATCTTTCCAACCAGTAAGGGCATCCCAATCGCCTGCTATATCCCCACAATTTTACTACCAAGAAAGGCAGGTCTGGTGCCTGAAGCAACCCATTTGCACTCCTGAGGAGGAGCCAGCCTGGCAAATTGTGCTACAGTCCACAGCCCACTGCACCTCCACTAGACTTAGGACATTTTACCTCCACTTTAAGGAAATGGGACAGATGGAGACTGCAACATATAAAATATCTCAGCTGGCTTTATTTATTTGGCTAATGGATTCATCACAGGAGTCCTTCATGTAACAAGCCCCCTGAGATTCTGAAAATTAAAGGCTATATATACTTTGCTTGTTGAATAAAATTATATGTATGCATGCATGTATGTATATACCACAGATGTCACACATGTTGTCTAAGGAGGCAGAGGAAGGGGTCTAGCCCCACATACATCTCTCCATGTTTGTGCGACTCCTTGGAGATGGAGACACCCAAGGAAGGCCCTGCAAAGGGCCAGGTCTGTGGACGCGCCTGCTGAATGTATGACACGGTGAGTTCTACAGTCAATGGATAGCTCCAATGATGGCACAAGGGCATGGTTTGACAAATTCTGCTTGGATACTAAAGTTTTCTTTCTAGCCATAAGGGTTTATACCACTCCACATAAATCAGTGCATTCCACTGGCCACCCACTCACTCTGTATAAACAAGTGGTCTCCATTTGCCCTGAGATGAGACTTGACCCGCCATTCCGGAGTGCCACCCCAGCCCCATCTGTTGGGGGGTTAGTGTAAGCAGCAAGCTGGGCAGGCGGGAAGGCTCAGCTCCACGGGCCCATCTCACTGCTGGTGAGTCCGTTCCAAGTCACAGCCACCCTCCCAGACCGAGTAGAGCTGCTCCACACGGTTTCCGAGGCTGTACATCTTTAGGGAAGCAGATGACCACATCCAGCTTCTCCGGAGTGCCTAGTGGGTTCAAACCCCCGAGCTTGACGTTCGCGCCTCCAGGGCTCCTTGCTGTACACACCAGCATTTAAAGGAAGGCCAATTTGGCATGCAGCAGGGAGTTACTTTTCATGTGAAAGGGTCTGTTTTTGTTTCATGAATTACACTGACTAGCATCCTTAGTATAACTGTCCACCTGGAATATTTGTTTGATGAGCTTTCATACATTCTCTGTCTCTTGGGAAATGTCTGCTTCATTAAGGTCTTCTGCCTGTCTCAGTGCTGAGGATGCTTGCCAACATTTAGGGGTTGGAACCTGGCATGGAATGCAAGGACTTGTGTACTTCAAGTGTTAATATCAATTACTAAATCAAATGGAACTCACAAGCTTTGGGAATGTGCCTGTGTGAGAACCTCAGGAAAGAAGGAGATGCTGGCCTTTCTTCTGGGGCTGGAGGTGATGTTACCCTAGTCCCCTTTCATGAAGCCACTGGTTCTGCTTTGGGGCTTCCATGGGCATCAAGGAACTGTGAGATATGATTGGGAGGGAATCTGATCCCTGTGAAAGAGCATTGCCAAAGGTCCCTGTGGGGGCTGAGTCCCTCTTACCATAGGGGTGCATGTGGTCTCCAGGCATCTGGGGTGGGGTGAGCCCCTGTCGGAAGGGATCCGAGCTGTAGACACTCTGCTCGATGGCCAGGAGCTGCTGTGGAGTGGGCAGAGCCGTGTAGGGGTTCATGATCCCTTCCATACCCGTGCTCCC
>NW_022111324.1:4452069-4491352 GCF_000313985.2 Echinops telfairi
CCGGTGTCACTGGGAGAGAGAGCCACAGAGCATCCTCTGGGTTACACGTCCCCGGCCCCCCAGCATTCCTTCCTAGCACTGGCCTTTGGTCTGCTCCACAGAAGAGAGTGAGCGAGACATGTCAGTCAGTGCAGGGCAGGGAGCCCTGGCCTTGGAGACGGATGTGTTGGGTCTGAGAGGCCCATGCAAATCCTGCCATGTGGACCTGTCCGTAGGGCTGCTATTTAAGTATCCTGTCACTTGGCAGCTGGCCTCCAAGAGAGGCCGAAGCAGAAGCTACAGAGTCTTTGATGACTTTGAAAGTCACTGTCTAGGTTAGCCCTCAGAAGCATGGCAGAGAACTACACAAGGGCATGACCCTCCTTTGGAGGAATCATCCCAGAGGGCCATCTGAGAGGCTGTTAGCACACCAATGGAATCATCTTGGCCAGATAAGCTTCCTTCTCTGGATCTTGGTGGGCTCACTCATAAAAAGAAGGGGATAAGGGGATGTGAGTGTGCCCAGCCTGTGCCCTCCTGAAGATCCCACAGGAATCACTTTGGAGGTTACGGAATGAAGGGGAGGGGTTGTTTACTCGGAGAGCTTCCTGGCCCTCTATCATTTGAACAGAGTTGGAGGCTGTGCCCTGGTTTGGCAGCCACTGGAGTGCAGGCTTCTGCAGCTCCTCCCAGTGGTACCTCACTAGGAGCCCACCGGTCGAGTGGGAATCCCCACGCTGGGCCGGGTGACCGCCTGGAGCTGACACAACTATGGGCTGGTATAAGTGATTACAGGATGGTACACTCATGCAGAACTTTCTCAAAACTAAAACTCAGGCCCTGCCCCTGAATCTTGCTGTGGTTCCCTGAACACGGTTGTAGCAACACCCAAGGTCTCCATTTCTTCAGCTACAAGATGAGAGCAACTTTCTCCCACAGGTCTCAGCACTCTGAAGCCTATCCTGGGGTCCACCTTTAGAATTATTTGAAGTTGGTCCCAAGCACTGAGTCTGTGCCCTCATAATGCCTTCATGAACTCTGGTCCCTTTGAGTGTATTGGCCACTATGGGGTCAACTTCCATGGCTCTCACTAAATGGCTCTCCTTTCTACAATTCTCTTTGAACTTTCAGGGACTCTGAACATAGGGTTATTAGACATTATCACCTTACTCTGGAGATTTGTTCAGGGGCAAAATTCTTGCCTCGTATGAGTAAGACCCTAGGCTTGATTTCCAGCTAATCATCACATGTGAAACGACCACTCATCTGTCATTGACGGCTTGCATGTTGCTATGACACCGAAGAGGTTTCAGAGGACAGAGTAGGAAGGAAGGTCTGGTGATCTACTTCCAGCCAATAAAACTCTCTGGATCACCATGGTGCAATTTACAAGTGTTCGTAGGTTTCGTGCAGGGGCAGGCAGTATTTTATTCTGTTGTGCATGGGTCTCCCCATGAGTCAAGTGTTAGATTCCTGTGTGGCCTGAGGCTACAGGAGATGAAAGGCTAGTCCCAGATGGAACTTTTTTGGGGGGTGAAGCAAAGGGTAGAATTCAGGTGTCTTCACCAGCTTGCTGCTTTGTTCTTCTGCACCAATGCCTTTGTTTCCTTTTTCTATCTTTGGAACATAGATCTTGATATTAATATGCAGCACCCTCACTGCCTTCCAGTCAGTTCATAGTTGATTTTGACTCATAATAGCAACCCTATAAGACAGGAGTAGAGCTATCCCTGTGGGTTTCCCAGACTGTAACTCGTTATGCAAGTAGAAAGCTTCTTCTTTCTCCCGAATATCTAGCCTTGTAAGTAAGAAACCAAGGGGATTCCTGGCTGGAGGAAGGAAAGAAGCCAAATTTAAGTAGAGCCTAGGCCAGGTTTCCAGCCCATGGCAGGGTCCCTGCAAGGACAAGGAGCTCTTTTGACGGGGTTGAGAACCGACACCATGTTGTATGACTCAGAGTGTGGTCCTCCCTCTGCAGATAAGCAGCTGGAGCATCACTGAGGACCTTGTTAAAATGCAGATTCCCAGGCCCCACCCAGATCTTCTGAATCAGAATCCGCCCTCGGAACAAGATCCTCAGCGATTCCTGTGCCCAAGACAATGTGAGAAGCCGTATTCCAAGACATAAAGAAAATTCAAGCAATTCTCCCAGATGGATTATTAGGGACACAGCCTTGGAAGAAGATGTTGTTCTACTAGAGTGATTCTTGGTTTTCTTCTTTTAACATCCTTGAAGACTCCTACACACTGTTTTCAACCCATTTCCCATTCATAGAACAACCTTGTTTAGAACAAGCACGACAACCTAATGAAGGGCGAGTGGCATGGAAGGGTGGGGAAGGCAGGAGGAATTGACCATCCGAGAGTGATGGGCTCTAAGCCCAGCGCCATCCCTTCCTGATCCAGGACCGCATTCCTTCTCGGAGAGGCTTGGTTTGCTCATCTACGGAATGTAGTAATAATCTACGGAGTAGTGATCATCTCTCTGCTCACCTAAGGGTGAGTCTCATGGTCGTCTGAGTCTGAACGGCATCCGGGAGAAGGCCTGGGGACTACTTTTATTTCACCCCCATTACTTGCCCTATTTGCATTATTTGGGAAGTGGCCAAGTCCCAATCATGGCTTCTACTTAATGGACTGTGCTTGTCAGTTGTTGTCAAGTCAGCCCCTGGCTCACGGTGACCCCGTGCAAAACGCTGCTGCCTGGTCCTGCGCCATCCCCAAGACGGGCTGCAGAGCCCACCGTTGTGATACCCTCATGTTTTCATTTGGCTGACTTCCAGAAGTAGACTACCAGGCTTCTCTTCCTAGCCTGTCTGCAGGCGGACTCAAAACACAACAATAAAATCGGTTTTGGAAACGTTGATGGCAACCTAAGTACAAGTGTGCTTAGTACAATTGAAAGATGGATTGTTAAAAGATTTAGAAGACACCCCGTCCCCCGCCTAATAAAATGATTTTGAAAAACCCCAAACACGATAAAACCCCAAATCTACTTCTGTAGAATTGACTCTGATTCCTTGGCCTACTGGGCAAAGTAGAACCAGGCCCGGGGTTTCTGAGACTGCGGCTCTTTATAGCAGCCCCGTCTTCCTACTGGAGGCTCCACTGAAGCCAGTTCAGCGTGAGAGCAACGCACAAACCTCTGCGATGGCGGCGGGTGACAGGTGGAGGCGCGCGGCCTGCGGAATACACCTGTTAGCCCACCGGGAAGGTGCGTGTAGTGAATGGGTCAGCGCCGACGCTTACCAGAAGCCAGCCTCTGGGTATTCTGCTGATCCTGCTGCTGTTGCTGCTGCCGCCTGGCCAGCTTCTTCATCTGGCGAAGCAAGAATCACAGGATGAGAGTGGCGGCACCCCCTCCCCGCCCAGCCGGGTCCGGGGTGAAGCTGGAAACACGAAGCGCTGGCCTCCGCGTGAGAGCGCAGGGCGGCGTTTCCCTAGCTTTGTGTTCAAGGATCCAGACTTGAGAAACGCCTCCGATGTGCTGCATCGCAGCCGACGGGGAACTTTCCCTTTTCTACTTTGCTACTGAGAAGCTGCTCTCCTCTCAGCAAAGGAAACGGACGCGCCTCTCGGGTGGCGCCTGTGGCACCGCGTCCGCGCAGTGTCAGCGGATGAGTTCCCAGGGCCCCCGACCCCCAAGCTGGAGCCAGAGGCCATCGGGGCGGTGGCAGGAGGCCACGTGCTGCCGAGTTCCGCCTTGCCTTCGGGAGGCGAAGCACCCATTAACCCAGCTGCATGTTTGAAGGAGGAACACTGTACTTTACCCCCGTGTTTCCCACACGGTGTTCTGTGGCCTATAGAGCGCCATCCGACGCTAGGGTCTGCTCTGAGTGTGCGCCCTGAGTAGAGGAGACACCGTCTAAAAAGCACTAAATGCGTTTCGTTACTGCACTATTGCTCAGAGCTTTCAAAAGGCTCTGTGCTTTCTGAATGCCTAGGCTGTAGGCAGTGTCAGATGACTCCATAAACAAGGTAAGCACAGGCTCATGGGTGCTTACTCACTAATCTGTCGTGGACAATTTCACATTTTTTAAACCACATCAAGGATTCTGCCTGTAGGTGTGGCTAGCACCTGGCTCTCTCGCAGCCCCACAGCGCTTTCCTGCAGTTGCAAAGCCTCTTCCATAACGTGCAGTTCCTGGCGGGGATGGGGGACTCAGTCAGCAAGGTATTAACCTGTAAGGAACAATTCCACGTTTTCCCACCACATCTAAGGTCTGCGTTTAGGTCTATGGCTAGGATTTGCTTCTCTCTCCCAATTCTGCAGTGCCTTCTGACAGAAATCAAAGGCCTCCAGGTAAGCACAGGGTAATGAATAATTGCACATGGGTTTCCCTGAATAGTAAGTAAGCACCGGTTAGCCCATGCTTACCTTGTTGATTGGGTAAATCTAGCCCTGATTCTTGGCCCTCTCATTCTTCTTTAACGATGAAGTCCTTTTCTGATGGGGTATCCATCAATAGCCCTGCCCTGAGGAATTCAGTTAGGCAAATACTACCAGACCCATCAGTTGTCATGATCTATTAATGAGACATTAATTATCACATCTTAAAAGTCAAGGCCATAGATGAATGGACACATAAATTATTAGGGATAGATGAAAAAAAGATCTAGAAGCAAAACTGTGTGGGGAAAAAGGGGTTGGCTGGATGCAGAGGACAAATGGGTGCCTTGGGCATACGTCAGAGAGGGCCCTGGGGGAAGCTGAGTCAACAAACTCATGCCATTCACTGCACGCTCTTGCGTTGCGGGGCTCAGTCAGGTGTCTGCCATTTGGGTTTCTGACTGAAATTGTAAAAGGACTTGGGAATCTGGGTTAAGCAAACATACAATGCTTGCAGGAGCGGAAGACACAGAGATGTTCATGAGCACATCAGGTTGGCAAGCCACCATTTCTCTAAGACAAACGCCTCATTGCTCCCCTTCTCGAGGGATGTGTGGCTGAGATGGTTGTTGATAGCAGAAGCTCCAATCAACAGGACTGCTCTGTACCACAACCTGGGGAGAGGCGAGTGAACACCTCCTACTGTGATGATTTCAGGACACCGGCAGCCAGAGGCAGAGGAGGAGTGAGGAGCAGTTACCTTAGCTCTCTGGTTCTGGAACCACACCTGAACGACGCGGACGCTCAGCCCTGTCTCCGCAGCCAGAGTCTCCCTCACCTTGAGGAAAGGGAACATTAGTAAATGAGAGAAACATCACATTCTCGAGAAGGAGGCTTGGAACGTGTCCTGCCTCACACAGTAGGGGTCCAACAGGCAGCATCCTACAGAACAGGCAGAGACAAAAACCGCAGAGCATAACTCCTCTTCAGGCAGAGAACCAAAACACCAAACTCACTGCCATCCAGTCGATGCTGACTCAGAGTGACACCCTGTGGCTTTATGGGAGTCGAAAGCCCAGTCTTTTTCTTTCTAGGAGCTGCTGGTGGTTTCGAACTGCCAACCATGTGGATCCATAACCACTGCACCACCAGGGCTCAAGGGAGCTGCTATTCCGATGTGTGTCCTCACAAGGGTCTTCAGGGATTCTCTTAAGCTGGAAATTAGACCTTCCTATAGTTATATAGGAGGCCTGGTGGCACAGTGGTCGCTCGATGGGGTGCTAACCATAAGACTCAGCCACTCTGTGGGAGAAAGACAGTGCTATCTACTCCCTTCAAGAGTTACAGTCCAGAAACCCACAGGGGCAGTTCTACCCTGTTCTATAGGGTCGCTGTGAGTCTGCCTCGACTCGATGGCAGTGGGTAGCAGTGAGTGTGGCTATATAGGGTCACTGTTAGTCAAAACGGACTTGACAGTAGTGAGTTTGGTTTGGATCACTAGTCATTAGCAAGGCCCAGTCCTGTGTCTTTGCTGGGTTCCATGCACACGCGCTAACATGCTTCAGGAGAACAAGGGAAGTCACTTGACAAAAGCAATGGCTCTCCCTTCTCCTCTCTTCTCTTCTCCGAATTCATAGAGCTATGTTTTGTGTGTTGTCCGTCCTAGCGTTAAGAGACTTCGAAGGCTTTAATGAGCATTCATATCCACCAATAGCCTAAGTGAGGTGGGACCTGGCAGGGGGCTCTGATGCCGGCGAATGCACGGAGGCTGTGTGGGGACAGGACCATCGGGGTCCAGGAAAGAACACTGTTGTTAAGCAGAACTGCGCCACTGGGTTTTCAAGGCTTTGACTTTTCAGGTGCAGATCGCCAGGTCTGTCTTCCGCGGTGCCTCTGGTTGGGTTTGAACTGCCAACCTGTTGACTAGCAGTAGAGTACTTACCCATCTGTGCCACTCAGTAAGCAGAGCATTAGCAGATGAGTTCAAAATTGGCCCTCCATACAGGGCTGGCCAAGTGGCGAGAAGGGAAGAGGCAAGAAGCACAGCCTTCCTAGGGGACACTGGGCCTAGGAGACGGCAGCGCTGGGCTCTCCCTTAGATTCCAGGAGGAACGGGGATGGGAGGAGCAGCTTGAATAAAAGGCATGATCAGTGCAAACCCGTGGCTTCAGGAAGCACTTCCCCTTGCTCAGGCCACTTGGGCAGAGGCTTAGGAGAAGTTGCGTGATTAGATTCCTTCTGCTAAGCCACCAAAAATAGCCATCTGCACAGGGGTCCAGCTCCACCTGTTGAAACTCTATCCATCCTTCAGAGGCCCAGAGCCAAGGCCACCTGTTCCACAAAGCCTTGTCTGATTCCCTCCACAGAAGTGACCTTTCTCTTCCCTCACGGCTCCTGGCCAGCGCCTCTATATCAGTCCCCAGCACTCCCTGCCCTGACCCAGTGTTATAGCTGTGTGCACACATATCTCCTTCAAGTTGATGCCTGGCAACTGCCTAGGGGCAAGTCCTAGGACCAGGGCGTACCTGAGCCAGAAATGTGGTTCATGTAGCGTTAAGTAACTGAGCTCGGGCCTACTCAGAGAGGATCTCCCTCCTCCAATGCTCTCATAGTACCCTTAGCCACTGAGGGGCTTGAACAAGCTGCATGTGGGGGGAGATGCTGCATGTGGCACCCAGGCAGAGGCTTTTGATGGGCTTGCCCTGGTCTCCTGCCCTTTGCCATCCTCAGAAGAAAGCCACACAGCAGGCGGGGCTCCCTGAAGATGGACCTTGGAATGAATGAAACAGACCTGAACCTGAACTTGAACCCAGGGAAGCCCCATTTGACCCACAGCCTGGGAACCAAACCAAACGAAAGCAAGCCCAAGCCACTGCTGTCAAATCGATCCCAACCCAAAGCCGCCCTGTACAGAGTGTCTGGGACTCTGTGTCTTCGCAGAAGCAGGCAGACTCATCTTTCCCCTGCAGAGTTTGAACTGCTGACCTTGTGCTCAGCTGCCCACTGCTTAACCCACCGGGCCACCAGAGCTTTTCCACAGCCCGGGAATGAGAAATAAATGTTTGCTGGGAACCACTCACATTTTGCGTTGTATGTTATCGCAGCAAAAGCTGACATACAAAGAGGATGAGGGGGAAGCAATGCTAACAGCTTAAAATAATCAATGTCTCCTATGTATTCCAATAAAGGATGCTTTCTGTTCTTTCTTCTGATTGTGTGGAAGGCAGCACCCATCATATGACAGGCAGTCAATAAATGGCAGGTGCTGATGGCTCAGAGGTAAGCACTTAGTTGTTCACTGAAAGGTTGGTGGTTCAAACCTCCCTAGCAGCTCTGGAGCAGACCTGGCATATAAAGATTATAGTCCAGAATGCCCTAGGAGGCAGTTCCACTCTGTCACATGGGGTCACTAGGAGTCAAAAATCAACTCAGGGAGACTCAAAGCAACACTCACTAAATGGGCCCCGTTTGTTGTGACAGTCTACTGACTGTATCCAAGACACAGTCTGCCTTCCTCTGCTGAGTAATTGAGTTTCCACGGTATAGCAGGACACACGGTCATCAGTGATGCCAGGAAGACACTCACTTCCCAGCCTCCCTTGCAGAAGGGTTAGTCATGTGAGTAAATCGTGGCCAGTCCCTATGAGGGAAGGTGACGCAAGCAACCTCTGGATCAGCTGACCCTTCGGTTCTCTTTGCTCTACCCTAGCTGCGAGCAGGTGTCCAGGGCTTTCTCTACCCTGCTGGACAAACTGGTCAACCAGAGCAGCCCCTCTGACCTAGGTGATGGGTAGCTTGGACTGTTCACCTCTGAGCTATGACAGACGGCAGAAACAAACTCTTATTAAGCCACTGTGTTTCTAGACCCGGGTACCGCATCTCAGTTGATGCCACACTGGTACTTATCATTACTCCCATGACTTTCCATGGACCGAAAGGAAGGAGAAAAGGCCCCATTGGATGATAAGCATGCCTAAAAGTATACGGGGAACCTACTATATCCCTGACCCCAGCCTCAGTGCTTTCTGGGGTCTCCAACAAGACTCCAGGGCCACATGCACAGGCTCTGTTGAACCAGCCTCCCTACTGTCCTAACCCTCAGGGCCCCATCTACATCCCAGGGGCATGTGCAGAGGCACGGCCACTTCCTTTGTCAGCCCTCTCCCCTCCTGTACCTTCCGGCATGGTTTGGAGGAGACTTCAAACGAGGCCTTGAACGCTCTCCTCTGCTGGGTTGTCAAGATGGTTCTGGGACGCTTGGGGCGCTTGTGGTCCTTGCCATCCTCAGAGGCCCCTTTCGCAGCCCCGTGGGCTGACTTGCAAAGATTTTCTTCATCGTCACTTTTGCCTAAAAGCAGCAGAAAACAATGTGGTGAGTCCGTGAACGCCAAGGCTGGAGCGGTATACTACTGCACAGCCAGGCTGCTGGTCCACACCTGCTGGGGCAGCACTCTGCATGAGTCCAACAGCCCAGGTGATAGCATTGGAAACTTCAAGGAGGACGCTAAGGCGAATTCTTCTAAAGGCCACAGGTTTGCACCAGAGTCCTCTATTATAGCTCGGGATTGTGTCCCTGGATCATAGGCTGGCTTCACAGTGACTGGCTGTGGGGCCTGGGGTACATACTTACCTCCCTGTAACTCTGTTTCCTTATCTATAAAATCAAGAGGTGACAGCACCTACTTCTTTGGCATTGTTGTCAGGATCAAAGGAATGAACGCCAACAAGCCACTGAGAAGGCTGCTTAGCACCTCGTGCGCAACAATTATCAGCTGTTAGTATTATTTTCTAGATGTCTTTTTCAAGACTAGGCATAGCAATAAGAAATACCACCAATTAGTACGCTGTTCTTAAAAACAAAAAGAAAACAGAAACAGCCATACCTGTATGAGATCAAATGGTCAACAATTACTTTAAAATCAAGATCAGAGGGTAATTAGGCAGGGAAACAAGCTGTATGGGAAATGGAAGAACAAGAATGGAAATCACGTGAAGGCTCACACACTGTAGGGAACATCCCCTAGGACAACTTGCTTAGAAATTATTAAATGAACACAAACTGCTGTGTAAAACCTTCATCATGATTTTTTGCCTAAAAGCAACAGAAAGCACTGTGGTGAGTCCCTGGAAGCCACGGGCTGGAGCAGTATACCATTCCACAAGCAGGCACTGGGGTCCACTGTCCCAGTAGCACATACGTAAGAGCACAGTAACCATGTGGGTCCACAATAAAGTACGATATAGAGAGAAGAAAACAAAAAAGTCTAGAGCTAGAGAAGCTTCATATAACCTCCTAAACACTGTGTCTGGAATCCTAACCATCAAGGACATGGAAACTATTACTGCTAGAAGAACAGCCTTAGATTGCCTACCAATCGCGACAATTACAAATGGTCAGGGAGCACAGATCATTCAGTGACAATGCTCATCTATAAAGTAATAACTATTAAAAAGACCTTAAATGCGTGGCTTCCTTCGACTCTTGACGCAGTGAGAGATACAAGAAGTATGGTAACTCTGAAAAGAAAGAACACTCTTCCCCAGGCGACCTCCTCCATCGCACAGAGATCACAGGGGAAACTCCAGTGTGAGAGAGATTTCTTCCTTTTGCTGTAGAAGCCCTTGGCAGCTCTGTGCCCAAACAAGAACCACGTGGACCTCTGGGTCCTTCCAAAGTCGGACTGTCCTATTTGTTCCCTTGGGAAACTACCACCCTTGAGAGCTCCCCGCAGTCCAGGTCCCGGACTCCAGCCCTCTTCAGAGCAGCTTACAGAAAGCCAAGCTGAGGAGATGCACTGCCTGGGTTTGACATCCCTGCTCCTCGCCCTCCTCTGTGGAGGCTGCGCCTCTGCGTAGGCTATTTTAGATTGTCATGGGTTCTACTGTAGGGGCACCTTCGCCCCGGCCTTCTGTCAGGGTCAAAGTTATTTTATCTGATAAAAGAGTGGCTTCTTCTCTCCAGGAGCATCAAAAAATGCATTTGAACATGCAGAAACTAGCTGTGAGTTCCGTAAAGATGCTATTAGAAAGGGATAAGCTGTTGGCAGACCAAGGTTCGATCCCAGTTCTGCCCCTTGTTACAAGAACAGCAGATAGGCCATCTCACCGGGTCTCTGACTCTTCAATTGAATAGTGGAGACAACATCTACCAGCAGGTGGTACTAGACCATAGGAGTAATCAAACTATGTGTGAAAGAGCTGACCAGCAAAGCCATTGCCGCTGAATTGGTCCCAACCTATACTAGCCAGATAGGGCAACGCTGGACAGTGCCATGAGCCTTTCAAGGCTGTGATCTTTATGGAAGAAGACTACCTTATCTTACATCCAATGGAGCAGCCCGTGAACTGGCAACATTTTGATTAGCAGCCAAATGCTGTAACTACTGCCCCACAAGGTCCTTTCTAGCACATCATTCAATGTCTTTGAGGTAATTCTGACTCACAGTGACCCTGTTGGACAGCGGTTCTCAACCTGTGGGTCGTGACCCCTTTGGGGGTCGAATGACTCTTTCATTGGGGTTGCCCAAGTCATAACAGTAGCAAAATTACAGTTATAAAGTAGCAACAAAAATAATTTTATGGTTGGGGGGTCACCACAACATGAGGAACTATGAAAGGGTCACGGCATTAGGAAGGTTGAGAACCACTGCTGTAGGGAAAGGTAGAATTGCTCCAGAGGGTTTCTGAGACTGTAAATACTCATGGGGGGGCGAGCCTCCTTTTCTCCTGCAGAGCTGCTGGTGGATTTCAACTGCCAACCTTGTGGTTAGCAACCCAATGCTTAACTCACTGCGCCACTGGGACTCCTTGCTGCCACATGTATTAAGGTTCTTAATTCATAGTTCACAGGACATCTTTTCCTTCCTCTCCACCTTGTAGGTGGGGGAATCCTGATAAGAAGGGGTAGCCGTTCTGGCATCTTCAACTCTGAGGCTTCTCTTTTCCAGAGTCAGCAGTATCTTGGTCATACATTGGTGTGAAGAGTTTGGGGGGTCTTTTGAACAGGAGATTTTCAGAAGGACAAGGAAAACATAAGCTCTTAAGAACTAAAAACCCCAGGGAAATGAAAAAGACCACACAGGAAGATAAAGGTAGGACAGGAAACTTTGGACCACATATATGTGTCTTTGTTCTCCCTGCTTCAAAAGCCCACGCATCAGCTTCTCTGAAGGTGGGCTCTTCTGGCCAAAAGATGCTCCTCAGACACGGTGATTCCTTCAGCAGATTTCTGAGGGAGTGGAGCTGACATCCCCCTCCAACATGCAGATCGGCTGCAAAGCCGCTGACTAAAGGTGGCTGAGTCTGCGGGGAAAATGAGTGACAATGATGCAGATGCTGAAATAAAGAGATATTAAATGCAACTGGATTATCTTCAAAGACCTCATACCCATGTCAGGTTTATTAATAAAAATAGCATTTGCAAATGCTTTATGTCATCAGTCTGATTCTTTACAGTCACATTCCTCATACAATTCGATGCAAATCTCTATTGGTAAGTAGAACACTGTAACTAATGAAATGGGCAGTCTAAAATGATGCTCGGTTTATCGATAATATCTCACCTATGTTGATGCTCTTTAGGAAAACAGCCATATCTATCCATGATGTCCATGAGTATGGGGTTTAGAGCCATAAACACTCAGATTTCAACTACAGTTCTGCCAGTTATGATGTGTGATTTGGAATCAATTCTCCCAAATTCATTTTTCTTCTTGGAAAAAAATGGTATTCTTCGAACTAAATGAGCTAGAAAAGGGTTTAGCACAATGTGGTAGGTGCTCAATAAATAATAAATGGTATAATAAGTAATAAAGTAATTATTAGTATTATCATTTCAAAATAAAAGAAGTACTCTTGGTATTACGGTGTTGTGAAGGGCCCTGACTCACATCAAGCCCGTGTACAACAGAATGGAGCACTGTCAGTCTCGCGCCATGCTCACAATTGTTAAGTTTGAACCCAGGGTTGCAGCCCTGTGTCAATCCACCTGAATTAGACTACTCCCCATTTTCACCGACATTCTACTGCAGCAGGCACGACAGCCTTAGCCAGAGGCTGGTCTCTCCTGACGGGGAATCCAAAGCACACGACACAGAGTCTCGTCATCCCGGCCTCCCTCTAAAGGGCATTATGGCTGTACTTCCTCCAAGACAATTGTTGTTGTTATTTTGTTTTCCTGGCAGTTTGTCAGCAACATCCTACTTACCGGCATCGGCTCTTCACTTGTCTTCCTTACTAATGGGCCGGCTTTCACACGCATTTGAAGTGACTGAAAATACCATGGCTCAAGGAAGGCACATCTTAGGCCTCAAAGGGACAAGTTTGCTCTTTAATACTTTACAGAAATTCTTACAGCAGATTTGTCCAATGCAGTGTGTCGTGATCTCTGGACTGCAACTTCCAGGCTGCTGATTGTGGGTCCAAGGAAAGCAAAGTCCTCCACAACTTCAGTTGCGTTACCCTTTATCACAATGTTGCTTATTGGTCCAGTTGTGAGGACTTTCATCTCCCTTCATTCCTTCGGAAGGCTACAGTCTGATCGACATCAGTAAGTGCTTCGAGTTCTCTTCTTACGGCAAGAAAAATTGTGTCATCTGCATATCATTGCTATTAATGAGTCTTTCTCCAATCCTAATGTTGCTTTCTTCGTCATATAATACTGCTTCTCAGATTATTTGCTCAGCATGAATATTAAGTAAGTATGGTGAAAGAATACAGCCCTGATGTATACCTTTCCTGATTTCAAACCATGCAGTATTCCCTGGCTCTGTTTGAATGACTGCCTCTTGCTCGATGCATAGGTTCTACATGAGCACAGTGAAGGGTTCTGGGAGTCCCATTTATCTCTATGGTTTTCAAAGTCTGTGATGATCTGTACAACAAAATAAAAATAACCATCTTTCTGGTACTCCCTGCTTTCAACCAAGAGCCGCTTGATTCAGAATTATATATCTTGTTCCATGTCCTCTTCTGAATCTGACTTGAATTTCTGGCACTTCCCTGTCAATGTAGTGCTGCAACTATTTTTGGGTTATCTTCAGCAACATTTTACTTGCATGTGATGTGAATGATATTATTCAATAGTTTCTGCATCATGCTGGGTAAGTTTTCTTTGGAATGGACATAAATACAGATCTCTCGCTGTTGATTTACTGGTATCTAGATGACCATGGGTGACCATGCTGGTATTTGGCAGTCTTGTACCAGGAATCCTCATTCATGAGTTAGTTCATCACACATGTCCACAACTACAGTGTGATGAACTAACTGATGAATGAGGATTCCTGGTACAAGACACGCGTTTCCAACCAATTGCTGCACATGAGTAGGGCTTCAATTAGGGTTTTCTAATGCCAAGCCATCACTTCCCCCTCTTTGCAGATGACCTCCGCCAAAAAGGAAAGTGGGTTTTCTGGAATGCAAGTATATGAAGACTATGGGAAGGGAGCGATGGCAAGAACACCAGGGCTAGTTCCAGAGGAAAGGTATAATTTGATGAATTTGTTCAGGGTCTGGAGATATTGCTCCAGATGGTCTTTCACGGGTCTTGCGAAGGTTACAGAGGCACATGAGCGCATATATAGAGCTCTGAAGGGCTGTGCGTCTATCACGGAGCAACAGCGAGGAGGGCAGAAAAGATCCATCTCCGGGCCAGGCCTTGTGCCCAGTTTTGGAGTGTGGGAGAGCACAATGCTCGTCCACAGGTGGCAATAAGAGGGAGGACAAACACAATTGTTTTCCAGCAAAATATTTCTTAAAATGTGTGCGTGTGTGTGTGTGTGTGTGTGTGTGTGTGTGTGTGCGTGAGGTCTCTTGTCCCTCTGGTGTCCAGGACCTCGTCCGAGCTTCTGTGTCTTTAGGTTCTCCTTCTGTTGTCCTGCCAGCACTCCATGCTCTAGAGCAGGGATCCACAGGCTTTCTTTATGCAAGGCCACTAAGTAAATATTTTCCTATTTTGCAAGCCACCTGATCTCTATCCTAACTATTCTGTTTTCCCATTGTGGAGCCCAAACAGCCATAGACAATACAAATAGTATAACTGTGCTGCAAAGTCAAACTGTGTCAGCAAAAATAGGCTGCAGTCCAGCTTTGGCATACAGGACACAGATTGTGGATCCCCAAGTTAAATACCTCCTGATCTCCTGTGTCCCATGCCTTCAGGCCCTGATTCTGGAGGCAGGATGGATGTACCGATAGACCTTGGGAAGCTATGGAATCAGTGATTGTCCATAGTGTGACATGTTCTCTCCCACAGTCAGTAATGTGTACATTTAACAGGAAATGCCTCCCCTGAGACAGTCACCAGTGTGCCGGGCTGGAAAGTCTGGGGATAGAGGAGTGGAGGGGTCTTTGGCACAGTGCAGACAGATGCCATGGTCCAGCTGCCAACAGGGCAGCAGACAATAACTATCACTCCATTTTCACCTGTTGCTGTTAGCTACCATCAAATCACCCCCTGACTCGGGTCCCCATGCACAAGCCATGTGTGGCCCTGGCACATCCCTGTGATCAGTGGCAGATCAGAGCATTGTGGTCTACAGGGATTTCACTGATGGATTTTAGGAAGTAGACCAGTAGATCGATCTTCGTTTTCCATCTCGGTCTGGAAGCTCTGCTGAAATCTGGTCAGCAGCACATCAACACGCAAACCTCCAGTGACAGTTAGGACGTGACCATGCCCGGGAATCAGTGGCAAGTTGATGGGGCATCCATCCCAAGTCTCTTGCATGGCAGGTGAGAATTCTACCACCGAAACACTGCCGCCGCCGCCCCTTCCATCCACCATGCTGTAAATATCCTGAGCGAAACGGTGCTTTCTGATTCTCGTAGGGAATTTCCAGGCTGCTCCCCCCTTCTCTTTCAGCATAACAGGACTGCCCGACTTTGATCGCAGCTTCTCCAGGAAAACATACCCTGCCTAAAACTCATTCACTGATTTGTCCAAGAGCAAGCCAAGTGCTGAAGGAGTCAGGAGAAGGTTCCCAGGACAGGCAAGCCTGCTGGGGAGCAAACAAGGAAGGCAGAAACCCCTTTAAAATGGCAGATAAGTGGGAGTCGAAGGGGAGATGGCCTCTGTCCATTGCCAGAGGCTCCCACGCCCAGATGCAGGATGGAGCTATTCCTCATCATTTAGGCTGACACCCCTCTGCGGAGATGAAAGGAACACCACTTGCTGCTCCCCAACAACAAACGTCAGCATCCCTAGAGGCCATTTAGACACAAGCACAACATAAATCTGACTCCTCGTGGGGAAGTCCAGAGATGAAGTCTCCACACAGAGTCTACCAGAGTGAAATGAACTTGCTTGGCACGAGGTTTGTACATGTCTCTCGGGGCCACTCCTTCCCCCTTTCTTGCAAGAAGAAGAAAAAAAATCTGGAACCATTCAGGGCTGTTTCTCTCCGTTTGCCTGTTCCTCCCACTCGTTTATGACATAAGCAATCACAGATGAAAGACTCAGCAATGGTTTATGGCCCTGAGACAGGGCTGTACTACCTGTGGGGCCTTGCAGATTCATTTCAGGTTTTTGGAAAAATCCCAAAGGCCCATAAACAGGGCAAGAGATATCTGAGCCTGGCCCAGGAGGAGAGGGTGAGGGAGGGGGCTATTGACCCTCATGTAAGGGAAGGGAGAGGCAGGAACAGGCTGTACATGCTTCTCTGGTGATGAGCCTCATAAATGTCCTCTGGGCTGGGGGATTAGGAAAGGGTCTGGGATGTGTTGTGGATGGAAGAAGTTGGGGAGGAATTTATGAAGACAGGGTATATAGGCAGCTGTTTCTGTCACTGCCCTGCATGACAGGACCAGAATCCCCCTCTCCCTGAGAACAGAAGGGCTCAACCCCGGATGCAAAGTACTCAAAGTCTCATGCGCAACCCAAGAGGCGCTAAGTGCAACTCTTTAGAAGGCAGACAAGCAGAGGATGTGCAGCTACCACTTTGAAATTGTCTTAAGTACAGTTCTGCAAAGAAAAACTGAGACCCAAGATTCCTCAACTCAGACCCAAACCATTGTTGTTGTAAGTTGCTGTCAAGTTGGTTCCAAATCATGGCGACCATAGACAGAATACAGTAACAGGGTGTGTGGTCCGATGCCATCTTCATCATCATCGGTGTGTTGGGATCCACTGCTGTGGCCTCTGCTCTAGACACTACGTTAGACAATATTCTGTTGTGACCCAGAAACTTTTCATTGGCTAATTTTTGGAAGTAGATCTCTAGCTTTGCTTCCACGTCTGTCTTAGTCAGGAGGCTCTGCTGAAACCTGTCCACCATGGGTGACCCTGCTGGCTATTTGAAATACGAACAGCATAGCTTCCAGCCTCCCATGAACCCACAAGCCACCACAGTATGACAAACTGGTAGATGAGTGGTAGCAGACCAAAAGTAGGTTGCTGTAAAAGATATGACTTGAAACATATTCACTTGCCCATTTAACTGGCAAGTACGCATCGGGGGCTCACGTGCCCGGCCCTGTCAAAGGGCAATACCAGGATGTAAAGAGGGTGAGGAGTCAGCTGCAGCTCTCTCGGAGATCTCAGGTTAACGTGGGAGAGCGATCCAACATGAAGGTAAGCATAACGCTGCTCACAGGCACTAATGAAGGGGCTGGGGAAGGCTCGCCAGGGCATGTGTCCCCGAGCTGAGAGGAATCATGCAAAGGTAGAAAAGTTGAGGAAGGGCATTTCGGGGCCACAAAACAGAACACTTAAAGGCTGGAAGTAGGGCATTTACCTGGGAAGGGAAATTCTCCAATCAAATATAAACTACGCACTCAGAACTGTTGTGTATCAGTGTGTAGGGATCCCAAACATGAGATTATTTCTTGCTGAATTTGAGTTTCCCTGTATGAAACTGTAAAGCATCGATAGTGGTATATGATTAAGTTCTGCACGAAAGGGATACTGTAAAGACTAGTGTGGACATTTAGGACAGAGTTCAGGGAAGACAGTCAAGGGGAAGCTAAAGAGGGGAAGAGTGGAAATGGAAAGCCAGTGGCAAGGAAGCAGGTGTTGCAAAGCAGGGCCACCTGTCACCTGCGTGCAGACTGGAAGGAAGGCAAGAGAGTGATGGGAGGTGGGTGATGAAGAGCAGCCAGCAGGCAGCCAGCAGGGGATGCACATCTAGAGGGAAGAAGAAATGCAGCCGGATGAGCCCTGATACTTCACAGTGGCCTCCATGAGCAATGATGCTTCTCGAGGGCTCTGCGGCTGTAGTTACAGGCACAGTGTGGCCTGGGGGGCTAGCACCGCGAGGGAGGAAGGCACTCAGCAGCCTGGGCCATGGCCCGCTCATATGGGGGCTGACACTGAGTCATGACGTCTGCCTGGAGGACTGGGCTGATGGAGGCTCTGAGAGCCCGACTCAGGACAGGGGACTTGGGGCAAGGAGAGTAATGGCTCACATTCCAGCACTAGTTCTGTGTCAGGCACTGCGTCCAGGGTGCGCATGTCCTGTGAGTCTACTGGTGGGGTAGTGGTTATATGTTGGCTGCTATATGCATGGTTGGCAGTTTGAAACCACCAGCAGCTCAGCGGGAGAAAGACTGGCTTTCTGCTCCTGTGAACAGCTACAGCCTTGGACACACACCAGGGGGCGTGAACAGCTACAGTCTTGGACACACACCAGGAGGCGGGCCACTATGAGTCAGCATTGACTTGGTGGCAGGGAGTTTGACTTGAGTCTAACCATGAGGAGCCCTGGTGGGGTAGTGGTTGCACCGTGGGCTGTGATCCGCAAGGTCCCCAGTTGAGACCACTAGCTGCTCCACAGAGGACAGGGTGTTCCACCGTCTAGGAAACTCACAGGGCCGGCTCCACCCTGCTACATAGGGTCGCTATGAGTTGGCATCAACTCAACGGCAGTGAGTTTTTGGGGATTTTAAAAATCATTTTTGGGGGGGCTCATACAGCTCTTATCACAATCCATCCATCCATCCATTGTGTCAAGCACATTTGTACATTTGTTGCCATCATCATTCTCAAAACATTTGCTCTCTACTTGAGCCCTTGGGATCAGCTCCTCCGGCAGTGAGTTTTGAGTGGGAGTTCAACCATGGGATAGGTGAGCCTCAGAGAGTTTCAGGAAGCTGTTTTAACACACAGGTCTGCTCCCAAGCCTAGGCCCAGAGACACCCCACATGCACAACTCCTGAACAAAACGGCCTTTTTTTGGTAGAATTTTTTAAAATGTATTATTAATTGGTAATTCATACCTATATCATTCCATAGTCCAATCATGTCAAACATTATTGTACAGTTGTTATCACAATCAGTTTCCAAACAGTCGTTTCCTTCCTGGACTCCTTCATATCGTCTCCCTTTTACCCCCCTCCACCCCCCCCACCCCCCACCACTGTACTCCTAGGCCTGGAATCCTTATTCTAATTACTGTCCCTGTAGGTTCATCAATGCCGGGTTTCATAGACCAAAAAATGGAAAAACATAGAACACAACTTCAAGAGGGTGACTCCCAATGACGAAACACCTCTGAGATAAACCCTCATTGGAACAAACAAAAACAAAACAAAACAAAACAAAAATACAGAAAATGTTGAAAACCAGATCAGGTCCAATGTGCAGCAGATGGAGGAAAAACGGACAAAGTTTTAACAGCTCAAGTCAGGTTTATCCCTTTGATCTTCTATACTCATCTTTCCAATGCACTGTGTTTAGTAACCACTTTCTTCCTATCCCTCAGTTATGGAGAGGGTGATCACAAGAGGCTTATTTCCTATGTAGATCCCACAACTTATCTTGGGACTCCCACTGTCATCCATAGCCTTCTGCAGACTGGATTCTCGAAATTTAGCCTTCAACATGACTCTCTCCTTCAACTCCAGATGATGTGATTTACAATCCTTTGGTGACTGATGATGGTGTGTTTCTCCCAGGTCTTCCCGTGGGCTTAGTTGACATCTCACTTAGATGGCTGTTTGCTTGGAAACAAGCTTTTAAAACTCTAGATGCTATTTTATCTGATAGCCGGGCACCATCTAATTTCTTCACCACCATTTTGCTGTAGTACCCATATCTTCTGTGTTCGCTTCCTGAGGGTGAGTATTGAGCAGGGCCAGGCTGTAAGAACTAATTGTTCTTAATTTGGAGCTAGAATTTAATGCAAACCCAAAACCCATTCCTGGATCTGTGGGGGTTTTTTAGGAAGACTTTTGAATCTTCAAATCAGGTATAACCCATTGGCAGTCACCTGAGTACATCCTAGGGTAAACACAGAAAATACTCAGTGGTTTGTCTTCTGCCAACACCAGAACAAACAAACAAAAAACCTGCCATCAAGTCAATTCTGACTCATAGTGAGACAATGCAGGGTTTTAGAAATTGTAAATCTCTATGAGAGCCAACAGCCTCGGCTTTCTCTTGAGGAGAGAGGCTGATGGGTTTGAACTACTGACCTGGTAGTTAGCGGCCCAATGCCTAACCCACAGCACCACTGGGCTCCTTTTGTCCTCCACAGACCACTGACATTATGATGGTCAGTCAGCATAGGCTTACTTGTGCATACTTGCTAAACTGTAGCAAGCAATTGCTCATACTTCCACATCAAAGCTTTTACTTCTAGGTATGCTTGATATCCGTCTCTCTTCCAACCCTACAGCATCTTCCTACAGAACCAAAGCCTTTTCCAAATGTCTAAAACCTGCCAGGGATGGAGTACCGTGTTAGCAACATAAGCAGGCACCGACTTGTGTTTAGTTATTAAACTATAGCCAACAATCTCGTGGTTTTCACCACACCATTGAAATAGTGCACCACAGGTTAGTTAAGTAAGCACAAGTAAGCCCATGCTTGTCTGCTCCCAAGGGTAATCGCCCGTCCCCAACCCCCGCCCCCTTGTGATGGTAAAGAAGCTACCTTGTATCAGAAGCACTTGGAGTGGAAGAAGGTGAGGCAGCCTATCAAATGGGACATTTGGTGGCGCTCTGGTGGCACAAGGGTTAAGAGTGTCACTGCTCACTGGAAGTTGGAGGTGGCAACTCACCTCCCAGCAGCTCAGGAAGAGAAAGATCTGGCAAGTCTGCCCCCAGAGGGGCTGCAGCCAAGAAAAACTGAGGGGACCCTTCTGACCCAAAGTGGCATGAGGTGCCTAACAAAGTCCTCATGGTGCCACTAAGTTGCACGTTCTTGGGCAAAACGCCTCACGACCTCTAGCTCTCCATCTACTCATCTCTGAGTTTCCCCGTTTCCCTCCTTCTCGCCTGATGCTTAAAAAACCTGACTGTGCTTGAGGTGAAGCTTTGCTCAGCAGCGTTCATTCTGCTATCTAGTCCCTGACATGGCTTCGTTTTACAGCTACATCGATTCACTGTTTCAGCGACAACCGCAAGGGACAGGATCAGGGCTCTCACCATTCTGTTACAAGTGAGTAAACTGAGGCCCAGGGGTCTCTTGCCCAAGGGCATACAGCTGGGATGCTCTCCTTCTAGTACCAACCCCCTACACACACACACACACACACACACACACACACCCTACTGCTGGTGGGCCCTGCCTCACAGCGTTGCTGTGAAGATCCTAGGATACCTTGTGCTTGCAAACACTCAGGTGCTGCTCAACCACAAGCCACTGCATTACTGTAATGAAAGAGTGAAGACAGAAAGGGCTGGAAGACGGGCTTTCTGGAGGAGGTGGTGAGTAGGGCGGTCACCTGAGATCTGGCTGGAAAAGCCATTCTATTCATTCCCACAGAGACAGAGCTCATCGTAAATCCTTGAACTGCCCTCCCCAACACCTCCCCCATACTCACACACACCCCAAAGTCACTGCCCGCAGTGCCCACGCCAGCCCGCTCTGAAAAAGTCGCCACTCACGGCACAGGAATCATTTCAGGAGCTGGGCAGACAGAAGCAGAGCTGCCATGCCCCTGAATTGAGCCACTGGTAAAGTGCGCCAAGAAAGGCACCTTTGTTCTGAGATGTCCACTGCAGATGGGGTTTCTGTGGCGGTGGGGGGGCAAGGGGAGGAACCAGGTGGGTCAGTGCCAGGGCATTCCAGCCCGGACATCCAGGCAGGCCCCTGAAGGGAGCTGTGTCTCCACTTTGTGAGTGCTGGCCACCTGCCATAGCCTGGTCACCTCTCCTTTCTCTTTCCTCTCCTGGATGATGCTCATGAAAGGGGGCCCTGATGCTTGGGAGGTATGCAGGGCAACATGACGATATTGGTACTGCTTGGTGGGATTATTGTTGACTTGCATCCGTTTTGAGTCTCTTCACATTAGAACAGACCTTTTAACACCTATCTCCCCTCTCCCCCTGCCCCACACAAACACATGCAGACAAGCACACACACATGCTCACACTGCATTTTCATCTCCTCTGAGTTTCCCCATCTCTCGCTCCTTCTCTAAGTTTAACATTTGTGAAGCTGTTACCATGTTTTAGTAAAACCCAGCAAAATTAATTTCTCATTCAATAGTTCTATTCAAATTGTTCTGTGATGCTGCCTGCTGTCCCTCCATTTCCACCCTCCCCCTGTCTCCATGCCTCCTGTGACCGTGCCCCTCCTTGCTTTCTTGCCCTTGAGTTTGGGGAACTCTTGTTCTATAGAGCACGGCGCTCACGGCATCCCGGCTCACTGTACAGGCCAATCTCTTATTTGGCTGGTGGGTGCCCTCCAGGAGTGGCTTCAGCTCCTGGTTAAAGGGGTTCCTTAGGGTGATTGCCTTGGGGCTTCCTCCAGTCTCTTTCAGTCTAGTAAGTCTGATCTTTTTATGAACTTGAGCTTTTTACTATTATTATTATTCCTTCATGTTTATTTTTCTGAATACATTTTAAGACCATTTTTGTCAGGTTTCCAACTATTTACTAAGCTTTAATTGGGATTGCATTTTTAAAAAGCATTTTATTGGGGCCTCTTACAGCTCTTTGAAGAATCTAGCCATCCACTGTGTCAAGCACGTTGGTACACATGTTGCCATCATCCTTTCCTAAACATTTTCTTTCTGTTTCAGCCCTTGCCATTAGTGCTCCTTTTGTCCTCCTTCCCCCATGCTCCCGCCCTCATGAACCCTTGATCAATTATAAATCATTATTACTTTCATACCTTACACTGACGCTGTCACCCTTCCCCCACACTTCTGTTGTTCTGCCCCGCCCGCTTTCTTTGGTGGGGTGGGGAGGATTGTACATTGATTGAACTTGAGTTCTGTTCAAGAGTTTTGTTTCATTTTAACCATGACCTTCTGCTGGGATTCTGGTAGGAGTGGTTGGTAGTGGTAGTCAGGCACTGTGTCATTCTTCTGGTCTCAGGATAGGAGAGGCCATGGTTCTTGTGAATTAACTGCTCCCTTGAATCTTTGGTTTCCTTTACTCGCCTTTGCTCCAGATGGGAAGAGAATAATAGTTGTATTTCATAAGACCACTTGAAAGCTTTGAAGAGCCCAGTCACTCCTCACCAAACCAGAATGTAGAACATTACTCTTTATGAACTATTGTTGTTTTTAGGTGCCTGTGTTAGTCCAGGTAGACTAGAGAAACAAAATGATTAGACACTCATTTATGTATAGAAAGAGCTTTCTATACAAGAGCAATTGATTATTGAGAAAACATCCCAGCCCAGCCCAGATCAAGTTCAATATTAGCCCATATGTCTGATACCAATCTATAAAGTCCTCTTCACACACACAAAACACATGCAATGATGCCGAATGTAGAAGATCATAGGCCAGTGGATAAAAAGTCTTTGGATCCAGTGGCATTGGAAAGATCTGAGCGCTGACAGGGGTCTCTGCATCAAGGTGGGTCCATGTATCTTGTCAGTTGCTGTCTCTCCAAGGGTGTGAGCAGAGAGTCTCCCACCTCCAAGGAGGAAGTGGATTTCCCAGAATTCTCAGGAGGCTATGCCCAAAAGAGGCCTCATTGACTATGATCTGATTGACAAGCAAGACTCCACCCCTACACTCTTAATTCTCAAATTGACAAAAGATTATATATCTACTACAATCACTTCTATTGTTATTGTTGTTAGGTGCCATCCAGTCAGTTCTGCTTACAGGGAACTTGTGAACAACAGAAGGAAACCCCGCCTGATCCTGCAGCAACTTCGCAGCTGTTTTTAAGCTTGAGCCCATTATTGCAGCCACTGGGTCCATCCATCTTCTGAGAGTCTTCCTCTTTTTTGCTGCCCCTCTACTTTATCAAACATGATAAAGAGACGTGTTCTCTCCTGATAACATCTCCAAAGTACATGAGGCAAAGTCTCACCATTCTTGCCTCTAAGTAGCATTCGGACTGACCTTCCTTCGAGACAGATTTGCTTGTTCTTTGGCAGCCACAATACTTTCAAGACTCGTCACCAACACCATAATGCAAATGCGTCTATTCTTCTTCAGTCTGCCTTATTCAATGTCCAACTTTCACAATCATGTGAAGCGATGGAAAATAAGATGGTTTGAGTCAGGTGCACGTTAATCCTCAAACTAACAGTCTTGTTTTTAAACATTTTACAAGGATCTTGGTGCCTCAGATTTACTCAATGCAATGCACCATCTGACCTCTTAACTGTTGTTTCCATAAGCATTGACTGTAGATCTAAGCAAGACAAAATTCTTGACAACTTCAGTCTTTTCTCTAGTTATCACGATGTTACTACCCATTGGTCCAATGTTGAGGATTTTGGTTTTCTTGACATTGAGTAATTCTTCTGAAGGCGTCAATCCCTGATCTTCCATCATAAATGCTTCAATTCTCCCTTGCTTGCATCAAGCAAGTTTGTGTTATGTGCATATTGCAAGTTTTTAATAAGCCCTCCTCCAATTCATTATTCCTCACATAATCAAGTTTCTCCAATTACTTGCTCAGCATACAGAAAGAATAAGTATGGTGAGAAGATACAGCCCTGATGCACACCTTTCTTGATATTAAACTATGCAGTATTCCTTTATTCTGTCCACATAACTGCTCCTTGATCCATGTACAGGTTCTGCATGAGCACAATACAGTGTTCTGGAATTCCATTCTGATCAAGGCTATTCATAGCTTTTTATGGTCCACACAGGTAAATGCTGGCTGTGGAACAGATCATCAATTGCTCAAAAGTAAAAGTAGCTTTAGGTTGAAGCTGAAGAAAATTTAAATAAATCCACAAAGCCAAAATATGACCTTGAGTATATCCCACCTGAATTTCAAGAACAGATTAGATGCACTCAACACTGACGACAGAGGATCTGATGAGCTGTGGGGGTCCATCAAGGACATCATTCACGAAGAAAGTAAAAACTCGTGAAAAAGACAAAAGAATAAAAAGATCAATGTGGATGTCAGAAGAGACTGAAACTTGCTCTGGCTTGTAGAAGAGCTAAGGTAAACAAAATAAATATTAAAGTCAAAGACTGAACAGAAAATCTCAAAGGGCAGCTCTAGAAGACAAAGTAAAATGTTATAAGGAAACATGCAAAGACCTAGAGTCAGAAAACTGAAAGGAAAAAATACATTTAGCATATATTTAAAACAAAAGAACTTTAAAAAAGCCTAGAGTTACAATATTTAAAGATTCTATGGGCAAGGTATTGAATAGTGTAAAATCATCAAAAGAAGGTGGGAAGAATACATACTCACTGCGCCCAAAAGAAATAGTCAACATACAACAATTTAAGAGGTAGTTTTTCATCAAGAACCAGTAGTACTGGAGGGGAAAAAAATCCATTGTGCACTGAAGGCATTAGCCAAAAAATATGGCTATAGGAATTGATGGAATACCATTTGAAACGTTTCCACAAGCTAGTGAAACACTTAGGGTGTTTGCTGGCCTACGCCAAGAACTGTGGAAGACAGTTACCTGGCTAACTGAAAGAGAGCTGTACTTGTACCCATTCCAAGGAAAGGTGACCTAGCAGAATGCACAAACTATACAATAATATCACTAATATCATGTCTACGTAAAAGTCTGCTGAAGATCATCCAAGGACTGTAGCAGCAGTGCATTGACAGGGAGCTGCCAGAAATCCAGGCTGGATACGGAAGAGGACACGGAAAAAGGAATATCATTGCTGATGCCAGACAGGTCTTGACTGAAAGCAGAGAATACGAGGAAAACGTTTAAGTGTGTTTTATTGACTATACAAAAATATTCGACTGTGTGGACCATCATGAACAGCTATCCAAAGGTGGGTAGATTTAATTCCGATATTTCAATTCTATTCACTAGTCCTAGTCACTGTACCAATAGTATGCGATTTTGACTACTTTGGCTGTCCAGCAAGTTCTGAGATCAGAAGTAAAAGGTATCCTACTCTGTCCTTCTGCAATAAAGCTTTAGCTAGTCAGAGTGGCTTTCCTTTCTGTATAAGGTTGGAGATTAGATTTTCCATTTTGTTAAAGGATGTTGTTGGGATTTGGATCAGAATTGCATTATATCTATATATCATTTGGAGGAGTATTGACATTTTCACAATGCTAAGTCTTCCCATCCATGAGTATTATGTGTGTTTCTATTTACCTAAGTCTCCTTTGGTTCTTTGCAGTAGTGTTTTGTAGTTTTCTTATAGAGGTCTCTTGCAGTCCAAGTTAAATCTGTTCCCGGACATTGTACCCTTTGTGAGGCTATTATAACTGGTATTGCTTTCCTGGTATCCTTTTCAGAGTTCTTGTTAGTTTACAGGGATCCAGTTAACTTTTGTATGTTGATCATGTAACCCGCCACTTTGCTGAAGCTCTGTACTAGTTCCAGCAACTTTACGTGGAATCTCTGTGGTTTGCTATGTATTGCATCATGTCATCATATGACTAGGGATGGTTCTTCTTCTTCCTGACCAATCTGAATGCTCTTTACTTCACTTTTGGCCTAGTGCTCCATCTAGGAACTCCAGTAAAATATTGACAAGGGTGATGATAGTGAACTTCTTGTTTTGCTCCCATTCTCAAGAGGAATACTTTCAATCTTGTTGCATTGGAAGTAATGTTGAGTGTTGCTTTTGCATAGATGCCTTTATTTATGCTGAGGAATTTATTCTCTGTTCCTATTTATCTGAGTTCTTATAAGGAGTGTTGATTTTTATCAGATGCCTTTTTCTGCATCAATTGAAACAATCATGTGATTCTTGTCTTTTGTCTTATGTATGTGGTGAATTATGTTGATTGATTTTCTAATGTTGCACCACCTTTGCATGCCTGGTGTGAATGTCACCTGATCATGAGTTGTTGTTGTTTTAAATATGCAGGTGCATTCTGTTGACTAGAATTTGGTTGTGAACTTTTGCATCTTTATTCAAGATGGACTTCAACCTTCCTAGATAAGGAAGAAATAAATGCTTATTAAAGGAGTTCTGTTGTTATAGAAGCACTACACAACTAATACAGGTTCCAACCAGCTCTCTGCAGCTCCCCATCTGCACCCTCACTGCCATCAAGGCAATCCTGACTCATGGGCAGACCCTGGAGGACAAAGTGGAACTGCCCCTGTGAGTTCCAAGATGCTAACCCTTTGCCGTTACAGGAATAGAAAGCCTAGCCTTTCTCCCATGGGGTGGCTGGTGGTTTTCAATTGTTGACCTTGTGGTTAGTATCCCAATACATAACCACTACACTACCTGGGCTCCTGCAGATATCATGACAGAATGATCAGCTAGCACCATTCTTGGGGCTCAGCTGGGATGAAACATATTTCCCTTAAACCACAATCTGAATTTCTCTGCTCTTTCATACTGGTATTGGTCATACCTGTGTGCCCCTCTTTCATCAGTACCCATCCAGTTATTTGTAAGTAAGGAGAGATGTAGGTCATCAAAAAGAGCAGCTTATGGAAATGGGGCACAAAGGGAAAGAAGGTGGACAGAAGAAAAGCAGATGGACCCAGAGACCAATAGGAAGGTCAATATTCTAGAGCAGATACAATTTGAACTCCAGCCAGCCCTCTTGTAACTAGAATAGCACAAAGTCTTCAAGGGTAGTGAACAGGAAGGAGGGGGACATCTAGGCAGGTGGCCCTCACTCCTGAGAGAGCTTATACGTACAGATAACTGCACAGTAAGTACTTCATGTATGAGAACACAGATAAAGTGAAGAAGGCACAAACAGGTTTTTTTTCAGGGAGAGCTTTTCCTAAATTAATTAGGAACCAAGTATAACTGTGCCGAGTGAATTCCATTAAACCACTCAGAAAGTATTTATAGTTCATTAGCTTTAAGTGAAATCGGATGACCCAAGATCATCTTGATGTTGATGAGATCACTGCAAACCACCTCCTCACAAACACTCCGTGTAATTAGTTAGCCGTGAATTTCTAACACTAAAATCTCTTCTTCCCAGTCCTGTCATTACTTGTAAAGTGTAGAGTTTATTGTTGACATAGAGGTTAGCTGAAGAATACTATTACTCTGAGCCTAAGACCGCTGCAATTACCATTTAGACTCTCGAAGAGTGGTTCCCTCATGTGAGCACACCTCAGGAAAACCTGGACAAAGTGTTCTGAGCCCCAGACAGAATGTGAGTCAGTGTGGGGATGGATGGGATTTGCATTTCTAATCATTTATCAAAGAATGCGAATATTGTTGGCCCAAGAAGCACACCTTAGGGATCACTGGTATTGAATGTTTCTCCCTCTCTCTGGGTTTCTAAAGAGGTGTGAACTGTATAACATTCCAATTTTCTGTCAATTTTAATGTCTTTCCAACCTTTCCAATCACATCTTCAGAGTGATTTCTAACCATTATGATATGTGAGGGAGATAGAAAGTCTATAGAAGAGAAAAATCATGTTTTTCTTTCTGAAAGCAATCATATGGCAGGAGGAAAATGTGAGGATAGTAATAGGGTGATCTAAAATGCACAATAATATGGCATGCAACCTCCTTAAGGGCACTAGCAACCTAGGGGTTCATTTCCCCCCTCCACTTTATTCACTGTAATGACCACAAAATATCAGCTCAAGGGATTCCTAAACTGGTAAAAAGCCAAGGGGGCCCTTTCAAGACTCCCCATGATGAAGCATCTCTCCTTCACCTTAATGCTCCACTTTCTCTCTCTCATCTCTACTTATCACCACCTCTTCTAAAAGAGAGGCAAAGTGTTGAGCAGCTCCCTGACTGTAAAACCCAGGTGATTTCAAAAGTTTGCGTCTCTCAGGGAGCACTAGTGCTATTAGATGTGGCTGCTGCGCTTACTGTCCTAGATCAAGTCTTTTTAAATGAGTCCTCCCTCAAAACCAAGCATCTCTCCTTCACTGACGCCAGTGAGTCTTTGGAAGCCTGGTGATGGAGACAGAGCTTGCTGTTGCAGGTAGAGTGAGCTATGGGGAAATGCAGGTGCTGATAGGTCATAACGTGGCTGCAGCTTGACCTTGCTACAGGCATGTAAGTTCATAAGCTTCTCTTTATGTCCTTTTCTGTAGAATGGATGTGCACCTGTGAAGATGTGCATGGATCAAATTTCTGCAAACCTGCGTTTTATTTTCCCACTGAAGTAGTTCTGAGTTTAATAGATGCTTTATCTACGGGGATAAATTCTTTTCAGAATAGAGGATTGTAATACAAATATTCTTTTTAAATTATTAATTTTGTATAGTGATTTGCTATACATCCATACATAAGACATAACCCTAACTTTTAAGAATTTGAAGTCTAGCGATGGAGACCCATAGGTAATCAGACATTTACCAAACAGGATGAGAAGTATTTGGATCAAGTACAGGATGGTGTAAGAATACAATGGAGGGGCATCTAATGTGGTTATTGGGCAGGTGGGCAGGGTTCCTAAAGAAAAGCTATAAAAATACTATAATTTTAACAGAAACACATTTAAAATAAGGGTGGAGGAGGTATGAACATGTTAGGCCAGAGGTTGGTCAACATTTACTATACAGGGCCTGGTAATAAGCATTTTAGGCCTTGTGGACCATAGCGTCTCTGTCACAAGTATTCGAGGCACCAGCAGCAAGGGACATTATGTAAATGAACGGCTTTAGCGGTGTTCCAATAAAACTTCATTTATAAATGCAGGCAGTGGGCTGAATTTGGTCCAAAGGGCTTCTGGCTTGCTAACTGTTGTGCCAGACCAAAGAAACAGCCTGGGCAGAGAGGGCCGAATGCACCAGTGCCTGGGAGAACAGGAGCATCAATGGGAAGGCCAGAGGGCAAACAGCATTGACAAGATGGGCCTCTGGGTTTCACTGTCCGCAACGCAGAAGCCACAGGTAGGGGCTTGGGAGTTGGAGGTCTGGGTTCAGTCCTAACCCTTTGGGGGGAAATCAGTTAATGTCAACAGATCTTGGTGTCATGCTGAGCACATAGGAATTTATACATCAAGACTGTTGATATTATTAGTTATCATGACTGGATCATAACATCATATCACCTGCCTCTCTAACATGGTGTAATGAGCATGAAAAATGAACAAAAGTAAAAAATATATTCAAAAGAAGGGGGGAGGCTTTTGTCAGAAAGTAGGGAGACAGCCATATAAACAAGTACTTGCACAGCATTTAGTGAAGACAACAAAGGGGGTCCTTTCTCCCTGCATTCAGAAGACACTTACTGATCCCATATAATGCTGCAAGGAGGCCTAGTGGCATAGTGGTTACTAGTTGAGCTGTGATCTATAAGGTCGGCAGTTCAAAACCACCAGCCACTCCTCAAGTGAAAGACAGGCCTTGCTCCTCCTGTAAGCAGGCTCAGAAACTCCCAGGGGCAGGTCTACCCTGTCTTAGAGGGCTGCTTTCAGGACTGCAGAGAGTTGTGTTTGTTTTAGACAATGCTGCGGTCACTCCACTATTGCTTTAGGGGCTGAAAGCACAGTGTTGAATAATCCAGACAAGAGTCATTTTTCTCGAGAATAATGGAGAAAGTCAGTGGTGAGGGATGCTCTTTTTAGAGAATGTGGGAAAAGACCTCCTGAAGAAGGCAATAACATCGGAAGGGGCATGAAAGAGCTCAGGGGAAAATGTCCCAGAGGAACAGGAGTGAGATCGGTGTGTTCAAGGATGATGGGGGGAAAGTGTGGATGTGGAGACAATGTTGGTTTGTGAAGAGTGGAGAGATAGACCGTGAGGTGAGGAGGTATAGGGATCAGAGCCTATAGGGCCACCCAGACCATGGCAAGGAATTCCAGCCTACTCTGGGTACAAGATGGAGCCACAGCTAGTCAAATGCAGGAACTGGGGATAATCAAGGTCCCGCCTTCTATTCCTAGTTCGGAACCTTTCTACATGTGGCTCCTTGCCCAATCCATTCTGGCATGCCAATACATCTGCTCTCTTTTTGATCAAAGGAGACCCTCATTTTTCTGAATAAATATTTTCATTCTACCATTTAAAAATAATCCATTGCCACTGAGTCGATTCCAACTCACAGTGAACCCGTCAGACAAATGAGAACGGCTCCATGGAATTCCCTAGGCACTAAATCATTCCAGAAGCAGGCTTCCTGTAGAAGCTGCTGGGTTCAAACCACCAACCTTTTGGTTAGCAATCAGACACGTAACCACTGTGCCACCAGGGCTCGTCCTCCCACTCTTTTGGACGCTCTTATTTTTTTTCCTTCATTTGTTTTATGGATTCCATAGGGCCTGTGCAGTCCTTGCTCTCAGAACCATTCCTTGACCGCCCCTTATCTCATCGATATTTCTTGGGGACAGGTCCTTGTAGGTTCCTGAATTGGACTGGGTTCAGCCTGTGGGAGGTCTTATGGATTGAGCTGTGTCCCCTACGTGCGTGTGCACGCGCGCATTGGAATCGTAGCCCCTATACCTATAGATATAATCTATTTAATGTGAGGTAATCGCCTTCCACAATGTAATCTAATGGAAGGTAATCAATCAGTTGAGTTCATACCAGTATAGTTGAGTTCATACCTAATCACAGCTGAGTGACGTAAAGAGCAAGGTAGACACAGAGAGGAAAGCACCTGCTGGGGAAGGCAGATGTCACGTCAGGATGACCTCGGACAAGGAGCACCAGAGCTCACGCCAAGGAAGGAATCAACACAGCCAAGGCACTGATTTGGAAGTCTAGCCTCTAAACCATGAGAAAATAGCTTTCTGATCTTTAAAGCCACCCAGTTGTAGTATTTCTGCTACAGCAGCACTAAGAAACCAAGAAAGGAGGCAGTTCTAAGAGATTGTAAGGAGGAAGAAAGGGTTGAGCAGAGACATCCAGCAGCTGCATTGCCCCTAGATTAGGAGAGTATAATAAGCTCATAATCGGTTTCCTCTGGTTGCTGATTTATAGATTCTCTCACCATATTCATCTATTTGACATTTCAGCAGCTTCATCACCCCTTTAATTGGCTCTCGGTGTCAAATACTCTTTATTTCAAATGCTTACAGTTTCTACTCTCCAGCTTGGCCCCTGACTGGTTGAGATCTCAAGAGAAACAAGGGATGTCACAGATTTGAGTATCATCCCTGTATCGGCCAAGTAAGCATCTCAGAAAACGCCATTTTACTAGTCACACCCAAGCGTAAGATGATTCACATTATGTTCTCATGTCCTTTGTGACTTCCCTTCAAGTGGGCTTTGTAAAGCTTATACCAGAGCAGTAGTTAGCTACATACTTCTTTGGAAACCAGTCTTAGAAGGCTATGAACAGTCAGCACCATGGCCAGATCCAAAGAAACAGAATAGCTCATCATTTTAAACTATAAAGCCTCCCTTCAATCCCTCTACAAGCCTTGATAGCACTGTAGCATACAATTTGAACTGATGACTATAAGGTCGTTGATTCAAACTCAATAGTCACTCCTCAGGAGATTATGCGACTGTCTGCTCCCAGACAGATTTGTAATCTCAGAATCCCTAAGTGGGGTTCTTCAGAATCAATAGGGGCACTGGGTGTGGTGTTTTGTGTCACACCATGCTGTGTCACACAACTAACAATCAAAAAGGCATGTTTTGCCAGGTGGAGGACCACTTCTAGAAAAGATCACTTCCAGTTACAATCGAAATGATCTTTTGAAAACTGCCCTATGGAAACATCTAAGATGTTTTACCAAATTAAAGATACCCTGGCTTGTAAAATATATCATTGTTTTATGGATCACCAAGAAAGAAAGAAATATAGCTAATCAACTAAACTTCTACGCAGTTCTTTCTCATTGCGTCAATCGTGTGTCACACGTTATTAGTCATAAGTCCTTCACGTACTCTGAAACATCTCTTTGACCGTGTGTTCGAGACACATAGAGGAGCCCTGGTAGCATACTGGGTTATGCAATGGACTGTGTGAATCACAAGGTCACCAGTTCAAAACCCGCAGTTGGTCCTCTGAGAAAAATAAAGCTTTCTGCTCCTATAAGATTCACAGCCTTGGAAACCCACAGGGTCAGTTTTACTCTGTCCTTCAGGGTGACAATGAGTCCCAATCTACTCAATGGCAGTGATTTGAGTTGTTGATAGGACACAAAAGAAGGTAACACTATATAGACACAAGACCCTGGGAGAGGAGGGCAAAAGGTAATACTACATTTCCCCCACCATGACGGCACCATGGCCTATTCACCCAACCTCCTGGCACTGAGTCACTTCTGACTCATAGCACCGTGGCCTTGGAGTAGACTAATTTTCTCAACTATGAAACATGAGCATTAGGCTGGATAGTATCTTAGATTCCTTTCAAATCAATCTTTTTTGTTTTAAAATAAAATTAAAAGTATTAACAAGTTTGCTGTCTGATCATGATCACAAGTTGATCTATGGTTCTCACTCATGAATGTCCTATCCCCCAGATGCATTTGTATATTTATGCAGATTCTTTTTCTGGTCGTTACAATGGCTGGTGGGCTTACTGGTATTATTGACGATGGGAGCCAAAATACAACACAGAAAATAACGACCTCACCCACAGTGCCAATATTGTTCATACTGAGATGTGTTATGACTTTCCAAAAGGTGTTTATGATCAGAAATCTCTGATCCTTTGATTTGTCTCCATCATTATTTTCCATAATTGCATTATAGTTATTTAATGTACATAATTATAATAGAGGGGAGACTGTCTTAGCAGTTCTTAAGGAGCCCACCACCCTTATCCCCCACCCACCACCACCTTCTATTGGTCAGTTTGCTGTCTAGATGGCAATCCAAGTCTGAACCTTTTCCTAAAAATTTCTTGAAACTTCACTTTTTGTGGTGCCAGGACCAGCTCTCTATAGACTGCAGCACAGCAATAGCTTCTTGGATTGGCTGGTACAGGGAGCTCCGATGGGTGTGCCCGCTACCTGCTCAGCATGCTCCCAAGTCATCAGCAGAGGAAGAACCTGTTGCTCATCCTCCAGCGTCCCCTGGGGGAACATCCTGAGAACCAGCTCCAAAGCACAGAGGAAGAAACCTGGAAATCATTCTAACCAAGGAGTTCACATTACAGCCGAGAAAACCGAGTCCCTGTCGGTAGAGCAAGGTTGCCCTTGGAAGTATACCTAATAAGTAAAAGTCCCAAACTAGTACCCAGGTCCCTTGGCTCACAACACAATGTCCTTTTACCTACACAAAATGTTCATCATAGGTGGTGAGTAGACCCTGGTCTATGCGGATCCAGGCTCCTATGGCCAGACTCGCAAGCACCTCAATGCTAAAGCTTTATTGACCCACCACCACAGCACAGACTATTTTGGTTAACGCGGCGCACGCCCTTCAAAGGACTGAGCAACAACACACTTGGCATTTGTCGATCTCTAAAGCAAATCAGTTCATCTTCCGGCTTCATGCACTTGAGTTGGTGAACAAAATTCTACCCCTTTTTTGTTTGTGTGTTCTGATATTTTGGTGAGTCCTGAGAAGGACATTTTAATCACAAGCGATTGATTCCCTTATGAAACTGTACAAGTAGAAAGTGTAGTAGTTCTGAGCAGGGACTAATTCTGCAAAGCTCTTCAATAAGATTATCTTTTCAACAGATAACCTTTAAACAGGAGCTGACTCTGACAATATCTTCCTTCTCCGACGGGAGGATTTCAGAGATTCTGCTTAATGGAGTGTTCCAGTTGGTTGAAGCATGAACCCAAATTTGGTGGGGGGAAAAATATTATTATAACTAAATAATCCCTAACTGATGCACTAGGTATTTTTAATCTATTCTGAATGTTCTACATTCTAAGGCTTGTCATTAGAGAAATTCTAACCTTTGAAGCATCCTGACACATTGCTCCCAAATTTCAGGAACGTAAATAACTGTGAATAAGTTCTTACTGGAAATGTGCACCGATCTTCAGCATGCATCCATGATGTCCCAGTGAGTGAGACATCCACCGTGAGTGCCCACATCCCGCTGAACCATGGGCGCCGTCAAGGTCAAAGAAAATGAACAAGGGGTTGGAGGGTGGGCTCTGTTATACCCACCTGCCTGGCCCAGGGAATGGAGAAGCTGGATGTACTCCCTGTGCTGAAACAACAAAGGGGCCCGGACAGAGAGCAGAGAAGTCTGTGGAGCCTGGTTGCTTTAGGGAGAAGCACAGCCCTGCCCTGAGCCTTTTCCTGGGCTTAGAGATCTTGAGGTTAATCAAAGGGAAGAATAAGTTTTTCATTCCTTTCTCAAGACTCAGAGAAGCAGCAGAGAAGGCCGCTGCATGATTCTACCAGCCTCTTGGAATACCATGTCTCAATAGTTCTACCTCACATAGACTATACTGTGGGTTGATGGCATCCAAGAGAATAAAAGGACACTAGTATAATAAAGGAGTCCTGGTGGAGCAGTGGTTACGATTTTGGCTGTCATCCACAAGGCCAGCAGTTCAAAACCACCAGAGCTTTCTGCTCCCATAAACAGTCTTGGAAACTCACAGGGCCATTTCTACCCTGTCCTATGGGTGAATACTCACCCTCTACCTTTTTTTCAAAGAAGGCAACTGGGATCATTGTCTGATCTACTTCCAGGAAGGCACATAATTCTGAAAAGATAAAGTTTCCTAAGTTATGATTTATTGTTTACATAGAACGCAAGCATAATTGGAAACAAATTGGCTCCACCTATGAACAAATTTAAGCCAAGACTTGGGGAAAGTGCTAGAACCAATGTCACATTCCTTTTGGTGTGATCCACTTTGCAGAGATGGTGTCTGGTGTCCTTTGTCCCTCCTTCAAGAACCCAAATTCCCTGTGGTCCCACCCCAGCTGTTAGAGTAGGCAATGCCAGCTGTGGCTCCTTGCATCACTGACAAGCAGCCTAACACACAGCTGGCCAACCCGATGAGACCCAGGAAGGTGCCCTTGGAGTGTCTTGCTTCTTGGATTTCCTCACTCTCCTTTGCCAAGGTCTGAATAGGATGTTGAAAGAATGTCACAGAGGTCCCTAGTGCTTCTCAATAATAACAAATGTCCTTTATGGAATAGCGTGTGCCCAGCACCACAATAAACACTTTACATCTATGAGCATTATCTCATACAAACTTCACAACAGCCCTCACAGGTCCACTTTACACCTCAAGGCTGGGCAGCGCAAAGGGGTTCCTCAAGGTTACCAGTTATCAGGTGAAAGAACCAGACATTAGATCCAGGTATCCATCACTTCCAAATCTTTTTTTCAAAACAGTGTGTTAACTGAATTACTGACTCCTTTGGGCCCCACAAATTTCTCCCTTCCTTAAAAAGCATTTAAGTATAGAGCTTATCTCAAATCAGTTCACGTATTTGCAGACAATAATACATTATTCTCTGATTGCTTTCGGAGTGTTGGTTAAGCTGTCCCATCTGACCCTACAGTGGCCATGTCTTTTCTATCTTTTATGATCCCTGCTAACCAGTCCCGGAGATGCACAAATGTGCCCGGAATGAATGTGGAGGTGAATGTAAAGGTAAAGGGGAGATGTTAATGTGGTAGGTCTGTCCTGGATCTTCACAGTACGTGCTACTCATGCTAGATGGGAGTCAGGGTTACAAAGGATTCCAGAAACTGGTTTGGGAATGCCCAGGTGATGTGTAAATTCTCTCACATCTATTAATTGACAACAAGGCTGGGGATGTAGCAAAACTATGAAAGGACAGAAGATTGCATTAGTCAGGGTCTCAGAGGGTGGAGAAGCCGCACAAGGTCATCGGATGGTTCTGGGAAAAGAAAAAGGAAAAAGCCGAGAGTCACTGACACCACACCGCGGGGTTTAATAATGGCTTCATCCACATGTCCCATAGTGGAGTCAGATGGACCCCCAGCTGCCCTAGGATCGCATTCAGGCAGATCTGCCTCTGCAGATAATCATCACTACAGCGTGCAGGTGCCCAAGGCTTGCCCTTGAGCCATGGCCTTTTAGTTGCATTGGATGGCCTCTACCGACTCGCTGGTTCAGTGGCTCTCAAACCTTAGAGCACGCCAGATTTCTGGCCTAGTTCCCAGAGGTTTTCATTAAGTAGGTGTGGGGTGGATCAAAGGATTTTCATTTCTCTCCACTTTGCAGACAATACTAAAGAGGCTGTCCTTAGGTCAGTTTGAGAACTGGTGAGCTACTTGATTTTTTTGTTCAGTTTGTTTTGTTGTTGCTATTGATAGCCCTGCATATTCAGGCAATGGCATCCTTAGAGACCCTGGAACAGGATTAGAGCCACATTTCTGCTATGATTCCTTCATCCACACCTTCGTTCTGACCCCTCTCTTAAACACCAGGCAGGCACCATGGGTCTGACTCCCCGCACAAGATCTATATCCACATGATCCACAAGACCCTCCAGACTCAGGAGGCCCCACCTGCACTCATTCTCTCTCTCTTTCTTAGATCCCTCTTCCATTTTTTGTGCCATCTGCATTCCTATGTACAACCTGGAAACCTCAAAGTCAGCTTGACGTCATCCGCTCTTTCTATAACCCAACAGTCATTCAGTCTGTCACTTACACTCGCTGGTGGCCGGTGATGGGCCTGCTTGGTCCTCCCTTATATCCCCAACACTGACCATGCTGCCTGGGACAGAGGAGGTATTCGATAAATACTGAGGGGAATAAGGGGTTCCAACTCTGAAGCCACGTTGCCACTTGCCCGGGGACTGCTCTGCTTCAAAATTTCACCTCCCGCCTGAAACACGATGCTGGCCTCCTGGTCCATCTACCAATCTGCCGTGTTCCCCCAACTCCAATCCATTTTCTCTACTTCTTCTCAGCAAGCACCCCATGGGTAACATCACGGACCCGTTCCAGTCTCTGATCAGACTTTCCATACCAGTCAGGGTATCAAAATAAGACCTACAGGGTCCTGCACCTTTGGCATCTCGTGACTCAGGGATGCTGGAGTCTTGCTTCCTCAGAGGAACCCTACATTCTAGCCCCTCCTCCAGCCCCCAGATGTAACCGGACTTCTCTGACCATACACACTAAGCTACACCATTCTTTCTAACAACATGTTTCCATCTATCTGTCTCTCCTTACCTGAAAAGAACCAGCTACTAAGTCAAGGCCCAGGGAAAAATAGCATATCCACAATATATTATTTTCCATATTGTCCTCTGCCCATCACACACACACACACACACACACACACACACACACACACACACACTTTGTGGAGACCCTCGTAAGCAGAACAGAACTGCTCTTTAAGGTATACGAGCTAAGATTTGGGGGAAGCGAATCACCAAGTATTTCTTCCATGTTGCCCTTCGGGTGGTTGAAACCATGTAGCAGAGTGCTTAACTCTTTGTGCCGCCCTGGAATATCTATAACTATATAAATATATATGTACACTGCCCAAATAAATGATTTCTCTCGTCTCGTTCTCTATGGCCCCATAGCAGGTTGTATTCCTACGATAACATCCACGTTATTGTACGTGTTCTACGCGTGGACTTCCACATCCACGGAGGGCCCCCCTGGGTGCCTGGAAAGTGGAGGCCGTTTTCTCTTCCTCTTGGAATCACCACTATCTAGCACAGCGTTTGCTGAACTGGCCTCAATTTAATTTAGTTAACATCAATCAGAATAAGAAATAAACAAACAGTCCAGGGCTTAGTGAAATGAATTCTCCCAGGTCTTCACAGCCAAGGCCACACTAAAAACTAAAGTAATTACTTGGGCAGATAATTCATGAAAGAAGGGAAACCATTTGCATTTGAATCATCTGTCAGGACTGGGTGCATGTTGATGTTTCTGGAATTTTTCAGATAATGGCTTCCAGTCTTTGATTCTTTCATCGTATAGAGAGCAGGGCCAGAAAGTTAATCCATCAATCACTCTCCCATCCGAAGCCAGGCAACTTCCAACCAGTTCTGCTGACCAGAAAATATCAGTAGAAACCAACTTTTTAGAATCCCATCATGTAAAGGTGGAAGGGCCTGCGAGGTCCCGCTTCAGCCCTTTAAAGAGCTCGGGAAGAGGGCCAGGAGGCGTGCGGGGCTGTCCTGCTATTTAAATGACCATGACCTCACATCTGGCTACCGTTTACTTGTGCCCTTCGAATTCTCAATTGGGGCACCCAGCAAGGGGGAGTGCCCCCGCAGGTAGTGGTATGGGTGCCACTAACGTGCAGGGAAACGAGGAGCTGAAACCAAACCAGGGCCCACTGCTCGGAGAGCCAGAATGAAGGCATGAGGGTGACATGGGCCTGTCTCTTTCTGAGTGCAGGAAGGACACGTCTGTGTCACACACACACACACACACACACACACACACACGGTAATATCGGTCTACATACACGTCTATGCCACACACACACACATTGGTCTGCATACACCTCTATGTCATGGGCACACACACACACACACACACACACACACACACGGTAATATTGGTCTACATACACGTCTATGCCACACACACACACACACATCGATGTGCATACACCTCTATGTCACCTACACACACACACACACACACACACACACACACACGGTAATATTGGTCTGCAGATACGTCTGTGCCACACACACACACACACATCAGTCTGCATACACCTCTATGTCACGCACACACACACACACACACACACGGTACTATCGGTCTGCATAAACGTCTATGCCACACACACACATCGATCTGCATACACCTCTATGTCACACACACACACACACACACGTGCGCATACACACACACACACGTGCGCATACACACACACACACACACAC
>NW_022111324.1:4491452-4499275 GCF_000313985.2 Echinops telfairi
ACACACACACACACACACACACACACACGGTAATATCGGTCTGCATACACATCCGTGCCACACCCACACGCACACACACACAAGAGCACCTGCTTTGGAAAGCTCCCTCTGGAAGGCGGGCTGGGAGGCGCGGCCCCGCCATCCAGAGCCGGTGGATTTAGCGCGGCCTTACTTTTAATTAACTGGGCGGCGCGGCGCGGGGGGCGCGGGGGCGGCCCTAATCCCGGGCCGCCTGACGTCACCTGGGAACGGCGGCGGCGCAGGCGGCCCCGAGCGCCCACGACCTCGCGGCGACCCGGGCAGCTTTGCCGGGCGGGAACGGGGGCCGGCGGGACGTCAGTACCCTTTTAATTGGAAAGCGAGCCCTCCTTTCGAGCGGCTTGTTGACTCAGGAGTGGGCATTAGGGCTCCGGGGAGCCTCTAATTGAAGCGCCGGCTTTGGAGATTATGGGAACATATGGCCCGGCCGCCGGGCTCTTTATCTGCATTTTCTCATAAAACTGCTGTCCATGTGTGTTTCTGCGCTCGCCCGCTTACGTGTCTAAAGGGTCTTCGAAGAGCAGGCAAAACGCACACGGCGGAACCCGCGCCCGGCTCGGAGCGCAGGTCGGCCCAGCGCGCCCTCCCGCAGCCCGGCCAGCGTCGCCCGGTGCCGCCCGGTGCCGCCCGGAGAGAACAACAGCATCGCCGCCCAAACAGCGATGACTGCCTGCCCCGGGCTGTTGGTTCCAACTCAGCGTGTCCCAAACACGGTCTGGTTCTGCACCGCCCTGACAGTGGTTACGAGAACTATACCCACGTGCCAGTCCCTTCTCTGAGCCTCTCCACAGGGGCGTGGTGTCCTTCCCCAAGGACGGTCCACAGGAGGTGAGGAGGCCGGGGACCAGCTGTCCTTACTGCCCTGGATGTCTAGCGGGGGCTTTGAGCCAACCACAGGAGGAAGTTGCCCGGACGAGGGAGATTTTGCACTCCGGGACTCTCTTCTCAGACCTGGGCAAGGGAGGCTTCTGTGCCCTTGGGGTTGAGTCCAAGAACGGATGGGCACTGGGGACACAGTTGTTTGGGAATTTCCTTCCTTCCCTTTTCCCTCTCTTTCTTCAAGCCCCCTCCCGGCCCCCCCACATTTACCTTTGCAGGATACTCACTCACTCACTACCCTGAGTAGATGCTGACTTTTAGTGACCCATAGAACCAAGCAGAGCTGCCCCTGCGAATACCCTATGCTAGAACGAACTCTTTCAGGGAGGCGAAAGCCCCTTCTTTCTCCCATGGAGTGGCGGTGGTTTCACAGTGCTGGCATTACCGCTAGCAACCCGAGGATTCATTCCGCCAACAGGGCTCCATTGCAGGATATGATTATCTATCTATCTATCTATCTATCTATCTATCTATCTATCTATCATCTATCTATCATCTATCTACCTACCTACAAAACTTCACTGTTTTATATGCACATACGTACGTATATACAATTATATGTACAATCCTTAATGGTTTGACCAAAAATGAGGGGGGGCACACAACTGCTGGAGGTGTTATCCCAATTCCAACGCCCTGAGCTTTCACTTCCAGGAATATGGTCCTCAAACATAGCTGTACACTAGGCCCACCTATGAAGCTTTATAAGAGAAGCCCTGGTGGCACAGTGGTTAAAGCACTGGGCTGGTAACAGAAGGTTGGCAGTTCAAACCCAACAGCTGCTTCTCAGGAAACAGGGCATTCTGCCTCCATAAAGATCCCAGCCTTGGAAAGCCTGTGGGGTGGCTCTACTCGCAGGTCCTATAGGATCATGATGAGTTGGAGTCAATATGACGGCAGTGGGTTTCAGGAACTTTAGACACACACACACACACACACACACACACGTGTGTGTGTGTGTGTGTGTGTGTGTGTGTGTGTGTATGCAAGAGAAGAATAAGTCTTAACAGAGAGAGTTCTTTGAACTCCCACAGGCACATAATCTTGCTTATCTGTTGAGATGTAATCTATTAATATGGGCTTTCTAGCAAGTGATTCCTTATGTGATGTATTACAAATTCTGGACTCTATGCCTGTGGCTATAATCCCATTTTAGAAGGAGTCCTCTGCTCTACTAACAGACAAGACTGAGGTGGGATTAGGTCTTGACCTTAGTAGAACGTATGAGCCAAGTCACACTCCTTGTTTCCTAGGGAGGTATGGTCTGCTGAAAGACAAACGCCGTACCTCAAAGCCATTCCTCTGCATAGAAGAGCTACCTCAGAAGCAGAGCCAAGCCCCAGGACCACCGGAAGAAGAGTACCTCACATTCTCTATCTGAAGTGATGGAGGCAGAGCGACATCAGAGCTTGTGGCATGGAGACCACGGGACAGAGCAGAGGAGCCAGACTGAGACCAGAAGCTGAGGCGAGAAAACCGGGAGACAGGACAGAGGAGCAGCGCTGAGACTCTGGGACTGTGAGGCAGAGCAGGGGGCGGGCCCCCTGGTCCACAGAGGCAGGGCCGGAGGACAATTTGGGTAAGAGGCTGAGGACGAGAGAGACCTGGCTGCTGGCTGAAGAGAGGGGCTGCAGGGGACCAATGAGTGTATCCTTACTGTGTACTGATCCTGACTTACAGTAATCTGTTAACTTGCCTAATAAAGCCCCGTAATTATGAGTATTGTCTGCGCATCCTCTGTAGTCATTGCAAACAAGTATCAAACCCCACATGGAAGCAGAGTGCCGGGGGGAGGGATGACGGGTGTCACAAAGGCCAAGAAGGAAGGAGGAGGCAGGCTTGTCTGACCTCTGCCTCCTGGCAATAGGGAAGCCAGGGGAGGCCCTCCTCACCATTTACCTATCTGTTTATTTGACTTTTGACTGTTTCCCTCCACTAGTTTTTAAAGGTCACATGGGTGAAACACGTAACTCTAGCACCTAGAATAGGCCTCATATTTAGCCTGTGCTCAAAACGGCTTGCTGAACACTTAGGCCTCATCTACTGTGATATGTTCCCCATGTCTCAACTCCAAACCTTGCCTGATGCAGACACTCAGCTAACTCCAAGGGAACAACAGCTGGGCCCATCGAGCCCCTTTGTATCTACATGCACACATATGTAATAACTAACTCCCTGCCACACATATGTACAAACACACACAGTGATTCCAAATCTATGGTCGGAATCACGCCCCCTGCCAAAAAATGCTTCTGGCATCCAGTGTACAAACCTAGATTCGGACCACTACAAATCCAAAGGATTCTTAAATTACCCCAGTTTTTCATACATGTTTATCCAAGTACTCAGAGGAAGCCATAACCTGGGTTGCCTCCTATCTATACATTGGCAGTTTCCAGTGGTGATTGACACCAAGGCACAGGGAAATGTTGGAGGTGTTGCTTATGTCTGCTAAGGAAACCATCAAAGCACAGCTTCCCAAACTTAATTGTCCTACCGGCCCCTTTTTAGAAGAAAAAATAAATAAAATTCTGTACCACCTCCTGGCAATTAAAAACTTTTAATTTTTAGCCCATAATCCAGATTAAAGTTCAGATAACGGCTTTTGCAACCCCTCTGGAGCGTTACAGTGGCCCAGGGTAACTAGTGCCCACTTTGGGAAGTAGCACTCTACAGCACGTTTCAGTTCCCCTGAGACCTCCCAGCTGGGAACGGATGGAAAGCTGATGGACTTGACCGGAATATCACAGCAAGAACCTGACTACACAATCCGAGGAGGTTGTGAGGCTTGTGCTCTTTAGCTCAGAGAATGATGGCCGAAGGAGCCCTGGGAGTGAAGCGGTTATGCTTTGGGCTGTGATCTGCATGGTCAACAGTTTGAAACCACCGGCAACTCCAGGGGAGAAAGACTGGGCTTTGTACACTCGTAAACAGTTACAGTCTCAGAAAATCACTGGGGTTGCTGATGGCAGTGAGGGTTTTTTTTTTTTTTAATGAAAGGTCAAAGTAGTGGGTTCGTTCTGCATGATCAGAGACTGTATTTCTTTTGTATTTGTGAAAGATTTATTATTTGCAATGACTCCTCATTCCCCTCCTTTCAGTGTTTCCATCTCTCTCTCTCTCTCTAATCATTTTACGGGGGACTCGTACACTCTTATCATAATCCATCCATCCATCCATTGTGCCAAGCACATTTGTACATTTGTTGCCATCATCATTCTCAAAACATTTTCTTTCTACTTAAGCCCTTGGTATCAGCTTCTCATTTCCCCCCCTTCCTCTCCTACCCTCCCTCCCTCATGAACCCCTGATAATTTGTAAATTATTGTTTTTTCATGTCTTACACTGACCGATGTCTCCCTTCACCCACTTTTCTGTTGTCCATCCCCCAGGGAGGGGGGTTGTGTAGATCATTGTGATCGGTTCCTCCCATCTGCCCCCATCTTCCCCTTCCCCTCCTGGTATTGCTACTCTCAATATTGGTCCTGAGGGGTTTATCTGTCCTGGATTCCCTGTCTCCTGTATTTTTTATCTTCACCAGTCCTCTGATGAAGTCGCACCACTGGACACAAAGACGGATGATGGAAGTCACAGTGTCATCACTACCACTGAGAAAATCAATTGGAGTTCATGTTCTCCTGGAAGTAGGTTGTATCGACAGATGCGCATTACAGGTCCCCCTGTAGGAGAAGACTGCTGGCAGAAGTCTTGCTATGGACCCATTCACTTCCCGCCCATGATCTGCGTCACTCATCTGAGGCATCTCGTTTTTCGCTGCTAGTATCCGACAAGCCACGGGAGCAGAAACAGACGCTGAGTCAGTACGAATAATGAGAATGATGTTGAGTAAATATAAATAATGATAATGACGATATTGAACAGCTACTTGTAAAGGAACATCTACTTTTCCACATTCGAACATCACGTTGTCGCTGGACCGTTCAAAGCTGTCTTAAAAGCAAGGGCCCGTGAGAAGTTACAACAAGTAAAGCAGTCAGACACGCAAGCACACTGCCATTGGGAGGTTAGAACGGAAGGTGAAGGTGTCACTGATTTTGAAAGAGAGTGTTTATTCAGTGCAGATTGCCTCCTTTTTAATTGTTTAATTATACAGGGAAAAGGTTCCCCAAGTGGGGGTGTCTCATGTAGAAACTCCTACTGAGTACCTGGAGCACTGCCCTGGCCAGCCAGGAAGGGCTGTCCCAGAAACGTGAGAACAACACAGAGGTCTATTCGAATGCCCGTGTAGTTTAATCACCCAGCAATGCGGCGCTGTGCTTAATGAAGATAGCCTGCCAATGTTAGAATCCTTGTTTTCTCAACCTCTAGCTGTGGGGCCTTAAGTAAACTGCTAATGTTCTGTGCTTCATCTTCCTCCTCTGTAGAACTGGAATAATCATAACATTACCTTCCTAATATGAAGATTAGCTTAGTTAACCCTCTGGTGGCCCATGGGACATATATTGCCAACTGACATTTTCAGCCTCTCAGGTCTCCTGATATAAAGAATCTCCCAGCTGTCATATGGGCTACCTCCTCAGAGGAATCTGAGTAGCTGCATGGCATGCCCTCATCCCACCATTCATGCCACCAGAGTCCCCTGGGTACATATGTCTCCCAATCCTTATATGGAAATCCACATCACTTCCCCAAACCTCTCCCCTTCATTTCAGCCCGCCCTCCATTACTGAAAACACATGACATCCGCAAAAATTTCAAAGCAGAAAATAATGCAGTCATGACAGGGTTAACTCATGCAAAGTCCTTAAAGCTGTGTCCTGTGCAGAGTAAGGGCTTCATATAATTTTCAGCATCAATGTCACCATCATGCAAAAATCGCAATCATGAATTGTCCATTAGGCTCTTTCTCGCAGGGACTGTGCAGGAGGAATGAAGGCACACAGCCTACGCTCACAGGTCAGCGGTGCTTTGAAGGCACGGCCACTAATTTCAAATGTGGCTTTTATTCATTTTAATCAAAATGGAGGTGATGGAGTGGGAAAGCATGTCCAAAACTAAGGTACACTCCATGGGAAAGAGGCAGGCACCTCTGAATCTTGGCTGGACCTGTGACTTTTCAGGCACCAACCTTAAACCCTTTCCAACCCGTGACCCTAACGAGGGTGGCCCTCCATGCTCCCATATCAAGTGTCCTAACTCTGTAATTGGCAGAATTAAGTTCTTATTCTGGCTCACCCCTGACGTGAGTATCTTGTGTCTTTATTTATCCACCTCCACGATGAAGACAAAACAAACACACCAGAAGACAGAGGGTCGGTGCAGAAAAGAAGCGCTGAGCCTCAAACGGAGGACAGCAGTAATCCTGACAGTCAAGTTTGTGACTCTGATATTAATAAGAGACTCGAAACAGTGGACTTGGAAAACAAACAGAAAGGCTCAGGCAACCATAACCCCTCTCGCCTACCCTCCAGGGATGCCTGATGATCAAAACAAAAAATGTCCATGAACGTGTACATGCTGGCCAGTATGTAAATAGATTATGCCCTTCGTGTCTCCTTAAGAACAGCGACAGCAATAAAAAGGATAACAGTTACTACATGATAACTGCATGTGGGGCACTGGGCCAAGTCTTCAGGCACCACCAATATTCTCTGCATCTTTTGTCTATTTGACAACAACTAACACATGAGGGCAGATGTAAAAAACTTAAACATAGTTATTAGTTGATGGGTTATAAAATGAATACAGTGGGCTGAGACTATGGTTAAAAATAAATAGAATAAAAGTATTAACAAACAAGGCATGCAGGAAGTCTGTCTAAATGTCGACACATTTACGTCAGAAACACACATACAAATGTATATGCTAGGTGTGGTAGTTACATGATCTGGTGTCGACTTGTGAAGGGTTGGAATCTAGCCTGTCAATCAGGTCACAGTTTGATGACCACATTTGGAGGTGCCACGGAGATAAATGGAGGCCAGACGCACTCACTCCCTGGGAGACATTAGTGACAACAAACCTGATGGGGCTACACTGATGCAGCCAGAGCCCTGGAGCGGGAGGAGTCATGTGGATAGCCACGCCAGTGCTGAGATGGCCACTGGATCCACAAGACTTCCCACCACTGACCTGTGATATTGCTGCATTCGGCGTCATTGCATGTGTTGTGTGAGTCTAAAGAGGACTTTATAGATTGGTATTGGACATATGGGCTCATATCTGACTTTTGGACTTGATCTGGGCTGGGCTGGGATGTTTTCTCCATATTCAATTGCTCTTGTATATAAAGCTCTTTCTTATACACATATGAATGTCTCTGGATTTCTTTCTCTAGTCTACCAGACTAACACTAGGTCATAATGAAAAATGTATTTCTCAATGAGTCACAGTTACTATTTTCTTTTGCATGGTGAATCGTCAACCCACAGACAACTGATACATGAAAGGGGGCCAAAAAACATCCAGTGGAAAAAAGATGGTCTTTTCAACAAATTGTGTTAGAAAATTGGACGGCCAACTATAGAAGAATGTCACAGGACCGTACTTCACGCCAAGCACAAAACTGAACTCAAGATGGATCCAAGACCTCACTGTAAATCTCAGAGCTGTACGCCTCATCCATGAGAAAATAGGGACCAACACAAGACCCCACTGCAGGGAATTGACAGACTTCCGAATATAACAAAGGAGACCCACACAGTAGAAGACAAATAGAGGACCGGGACCCACTAACAGTAAGACTACTGATGCACATCAAAAGAATGAAAGGACACTTACTATTTTCTGAGAAATATTGCTTAAGAAGAAAGTCTTTTGAAAAATGATGCTCGAAGGACATTGGGCCTTCACTCAAGTACTCCCTCAATGCAAGAATACTTTCTTCTAGTAAATTGGCATTCTATGATGCTCACCTTCCTGACACAACCGCTGAAGACAAAGTA
>NW_022111324.1:4500189-4518540 GCF_000313985.2 Echinops telfairi
GGGGAAAAATGAGGACCTAATGTCGGGGGTTTAAATGGAGAGAAAATGTTTTGAGAAACGATGTACAAATGCGCTTTACACAATTGATGTGTGTGCCCCTAATAAAATGTTAAAAAAGAAAAAGAAAAATGATGCTCTAGGAAAAAGATCTGAATATGGTAACTATGCAATTTCTGTATTAACATAATGTTTATCAGAGTAATTCTCATAGCTACACCAAGTTGTGTTGTGAGTGTGCATTGCAATTGTTTTAATGGACTGCTCCTTTCTTCGTGTCTTCCTTATTATCAAATGACAAGATCCACCCCTATTCCATATCTCTGTCCCCTGACATTTGTTGTTATTGGGTACTCTAGAATTGATTCAAACTCAGTTACCCCATGTGACAAAGTCTCATGGGCCGTAATTTACTAGAGCAGATCCGCCAACTCTTTGTCCTGGGAAACACTGATGGGTGCCCACTGCCAGCCTTTCAGTTCGCTCTCCACCTTCCCAACTGTCCTGTTCAGTATCCACTAACTCCCCTGCCCTTTCTTGGCAGCAACTGAAGTACAGCCATCGGAGAGAGTCTGGCACAATGCAGGTAGCTGTAAGAAATAGCTATTGGATTACAGGTTAGTAAGATGACCCCTTGGGAGTCCTGGTGGTATAGGGTTATACATTCACTGCTAACTGCAAGGTCAACAGTTCAAAACCACCAGCTGCTCTGTGGGAGAAAGATGGGTCTTTCTACTGTCTTAAAGAATTCTGTCTTGGAAATGCACAGGGCAGTTCTACCCAGTCCTACAGGGTCACTGTGAGTCGGCATTTACTCAATGGGCTGAGTTTGGCTTCTTTTGGTAGGTGGCTACCTACAAAACCTAAGTAGATTGCGGTATGTGACATAACAAAGCAAACAGACTGGTATGTGACATAACAAAGCAAACAGAAATAGTGACTTTGGCCCCAGCTGTACATAGCATTCACTAACTGGTAACTGTCAGGTTCAATGTCCTTTCTGGAGTCCAAGTTCAGTGTCACAGGACAGAAGTCTAATCCACTCCATAAGCAATTCATTCAGCAAGGGGAGACATAGTACCACCCTCAGAGAGAGTACCACGGAAAGACCCACCCCCAGGAAAACTATGTTCCAACAGATGTGCTTAGGAATAAGAAGACAATTGGCAATAAAAACAGCTCAGGGCCTACCTACCTAAGCTAAACCTCATTGCTCTAGTCTATGTGAGATCGGGATCTGGGTTAGAGAATGCCCTTCATTCTTTGCTGGAATTTCTATCGAGTCCCAGCAGGGACTTCCAAGATGGCTCTCTCTTAGTCTTCTGTATTGACTTTCTAGAATGTTAACTGGAATACCCAGGGCTGCAAAGCACCTCTGAAACATGCAGGCCCCCAGTGTGAGCCAATCCATCTCCAATGCATGCACCCCGGCCACCCCAACTGATGTCTGTGGGCCTGCTTTACTTCCTGAGTTGTCCCCAGGTCAGCAAGCCACAAGTATCTAAGCTGGAAGAGCCAAGACAGAAGATGAGATGTTTGGGAGGTGATGGAGAAAGAAGCTAATGCGTTGTCAACGATCTGAAAAACACAGGAGAGGTCCTGGCTCGTGCCATGGACCGTGCATCACACAAGGGCCAAAGCCAGACCTGCCTCTAGAGTCCAAGCTCATTCCAGTGCAGTCTGAGGAGGAGACTGCCTTAGGCCTCTGCCATCTTGATCTGAGCTTTCTACCCCCTCACATTTGAAAGGCACTAGTATTGACCGACAAGAATAATCCCAGGCCAAGTTGGCATTTTTGTGAGGTGATTGCTGCCTCTGTGTATTCTAATGTATTAGAGAACAAGAAGGGTTGCAAAGATTTAGTAAAAGTAATGCTTCTGTATTGTGCCAGGATGGGATCCATTAACACACCACCACCACCACCACCACCACCCCCACACACACAACTTCAATTAAAGCCAGTAAGCCTTTCAATTAAAGCTGCAGCCATGGTGCAGCTTGAGCCTGCTTCTCCCAAGACCCTGAGTGCTGGAAGTGGGAGCTTTTTATACTATGGAATAAATAAGCTATAGGGGCAGGTGGAGCTTTTTATACTACGGAATAGGCAAGCTACAGGGGGCAGGCAGATAGTGTCACACTAAATGGAGAATATGAGAACTTGGATACAAAGGCAGGTGGTGTTATGGGGTTGGGAAATATGGGACCTTACAAAAATAGAGCAGGGAACTTAGACTCATCATCAGCAATTTCAAGAATAAATAGCAATGGCTCAGCAGTTACAGAAAACAGCAGTTACCGGGAATTCCAGTAGTCACAAAATGGCCATATTTGGGTCCATACAAAACGGCTGTGCTCAGGCTAATTAATATGAATATGGTTACATTGTTCAAATAGCTACATCTAAACTGACTACTATATCAAGGTTACATTGGAATTCATTGTGATGGGTTACTCCATTTGTAGTGAACCCAGGTAACAATCAGTTCCAGAGCTGTAGAAGGAAACGAGAGCCACGTCTACACACACCAGTGGATGATGAACCAGATTCCGAGGAGGAGAACGAGCACCTGGCCATCCTCTCTCCCAATGAAAATTAAGACTGTCTCACAAATCCCAGCATGTGCTGGGGGCTCCATTAAGAAGAAAACCATATTTGAGCTTGGTGGTTCTCTGCCAGGGACCCCAGGGACTAAAATGACCAAGACACATTTGATTTGTGCAGCCAAGAAGCAAACATTTACTGAATGCTTCCTACATGCCAGGCACCACGCTAAGACCAAGCTCACAAGCAAACTCACTGCCAAGTCCATTCTGACTCATAGCAACCCAACAGGACAGGGTAAAACTGCCCCTGTGGGTTTCCAAAACTGTAACTCCTGAGAGTAGAAAGCCTCATGTTTCTCCCACTGAGAGGTGGGTGGTTTCAAACTAGTGGCCTTGCAGTTAGCAGCTCAATGAGTAACCACTATACTACCTCACTCTCAGTGCCATTGAGTCAATTCCAACTCATAGCAACCCAACAGGGCAGGGTAGAACTGCCCCTGTGATGTTCCAAGACTGAAACTCTTTATGGGAGTAGAAAGTTCCACCTTTCTCCCTCAGAGCGGCTGGTGGTCTCAAATTGCTGATCTATGGTTAGCAGCCCAATGCATAACCACTATGCCACCATATGCCTCCTCTACTAAGCCACCAGGTGAGTGGAAGACACAAGCAAGAAGCAGCATAAACCTCACAGTGCATCGAGAACACACACACACACACACACACACACACACACACCTCCCAAGGAAATGCTGTGTTGATCTAAAATATGAAGGCTCCTTTATATAAAGAGAATGATGAAGACTTCAAGAACCAAGCTTCCTCTGGGAAAATCCCTCTCTGTGCGCAGGGTGCCTGCCTAATGGAGCCGTACCTTGCCCTCCCACTAGTGCCGACCCTCAGAAGATACAGAAAGGCATGCTACAGCTGCGGGCTGAACAATAAGGAAACCTAGGAAAGCCACTGGGAATGGTGATTAGCAGGAGCTTGGGAGAAAGCCCTGGCTAAGGAGTAAGGCTAGGAATCGTCTAAAATGCATTATGGTCTACAGGAGTGAAAAAAAAACGAAAGCTAAACAAATGAGCCCCAAAGCAATTCATAGAACAAAACAAAAACAAGGAGAGATGCTTAAAAATAAAACACAATAGTGAGACTGCTGATGAGGGGCTAAAAATTAAAAATATGAACCTAATTAACACTGATCCGTAATCTCCAACAACAGAAAAAGGGAAGTTTGTTTAACTGTTTTAAAAAATCTGCACCTTGGATATAATGTGGTTCGGGAAGTAAATTCTGGAACAGATAAATGACACAACACCGGCCCCTCACATAGCAACACGAGCAGGTTCCAAAGACCAGGTCATTATGCAAAAATCAGCATTTATGTGAAACTCAGTGACCAAATGCTTTCTCAGGCTCCAGGACACATTTCAGAAACAGCCCCTGGGACTGCTCATAGCCCTGCAGCTGAACTCTGCAGCACACTCATCTCGAGCCTGTGACTAACTCAGGCTGGAGGACTGTGCCATTTCAAACCTCAGGCGTAGCTGATTAGGTCAGGATTTGCAGCCAGGAGGGGACCTGCCCTTCCCCAATCCACACAGAGTCCTTGCTCCCCACAGAAACACCTACCCACCCACATCCCCTGCCCACTGGCCTCAGGACACTGAGCGTGTGGATCTGAGGGTTTGCTGCAAAGCAAGTATTGTATGTCATGTCTACAACATACCCTTCCTCAACATGTCTCTACAGCATACTTAACATTTCTCTCTCGCAAAACACACGGGTCTTAGTTAATTTTAAGATGACTTAAGCTGATTCCTTTTTTTCTTTCTTTTTTTAGGTGATCAGTCAATATATTAAGCTGATTTCGTATTACACTCTTCCTCACTTTTCAGCATAGTCAGGTCCCAAAAACCAGGTCTTTATGGGGAAATCAGCATTATGTAAAAGTGCAGATGTTAAAAAAAAAAGTGCATGATGACATCATATTACAAAGTGGCAGATGACTACCTCATCACATAATTGACAAATTGCATCATTACATGACTGCCAAATTTCATTATTCTATAACTGCCAGACCACAAAGAATCAGAGCCCAGCCAAGTTGGCACATAGCTTTAACCACCATAGTCAGTGGTACTCTGAGCTCATATCTTAGTGCTTATTGCTGCCAGATATACATCATTAATGTGAAAAATATTTAAATAGCAGCTTTTTTCACTATGTGAAACAGTAAATGTGGAATAAATGAGGAGTAGGTATAGTGGGAAACTGACAAAACTGAGTATGAGTATAGTCCCACTTATTAAGTGTCGTTAGTCATACTGTGGTGCCTTGCATGTTACTGTGATGTTGGAAGCTATGCTCCTGGTATTTCAAATCCCAGTAAGGTCTCCCACAGCGGACAGGTTTCAGCGGAGCTTCCAGACTAAGACGCACAAATAAGAGGTAATCCACTTCTGAAAAGTAACCACTAAGAACATTAAAAATGGCAGCAGAAGACTATCTGAAATGGTGTCAGAATGAGCCCCTTACATTGGAAGGCACTCAACACATGATTGGGAAGAGCTACTTCTTCAAACTAGAGAGTCAACTTGCATAATGTAGAAGGAGCAAAGTGTTTGAGTCCTGCCTTTGCAGATGGGGCAAACTACAATTGAGAAGGAAGACCCATTAGTAACAGAAGGTGGAAGATATAAGGTACAAATCGAGGAAAATTAGAAGTCATCGAAAGTAAAATGGAAGAGCAGTTTTTGGGTTTTTTTTTTTTTACTCTAGTCATCAATGTGAACATTGGCTAACAAGAGGGTCAACGAGTGAGGAGTAGTGGAAAACTGCACGCTGTTGGGAGGTTTGATAGTTGTTGAACTGTGGGATGCAAAAATGATATGTAAACTCCATCTGATTCACAATAAAAAGTAAACCCAGGACCCCAAGGGCTCAGGAGACAGGAACCCCCTCATTTGTACACCCCTATTACCCTTCTCTCCCCTCTGCCCAAACACTCCAGATTTGACTCAGAACCCCCTTCATTCAGTCCCTGAAGAAATGGATCCATTACTCAGTAGTACCAAGTTGTTCCTTCTCTTTGAGGGTCCCAGGCCCCTTTTGCACCCTAATGCAACCGAGCTAGTGCTCTATCATCCCTCTGCTCCCAAACAACTCCACAAAGTGGCCCGAGGTTCCAAAGCATATTAGATGTCATGTGTATTCCCAGTGGAGAAACCATCCTCTCAAGAGTGACAACGATAATCAGCCATCCCCATCTGAAAAATAAAATAAAATGCATAAAGAACAACAGGCTAGGCGTTCCTGAGCTGAAATGGACTCAGATTAACCATTTGGGATCGTCCAGTCATATGGTCTACTATGCCATATGACAAAAGAATGGTGTCACATTTGAGCGTGCCAAGTTCTACTCTGAGGGACAGCACTGTCAGTGGAAGGACACCATCCATATCCATTCAAGAAAACCAGGGGATGTGGCTAGTCAAATGTACACACCCAACACTAATGCCAAAGATGAGGGAGGACACGGGATTTTCACCAATATTCGCAGTCTGAAATTGGTCAAACATGTGATCAAGATGCATTGAAAATTACTGGTGATTGAAATGTGAAAGCTGGAAACAAAGAAGGATTCGCAATGGGAAACGATGGCCTTTATGATGGAAACGACACCGGAGATCACATGGCAGAATTTTGCAAGATCAACAACTTCATTCTTCAATGACAATGGTAGCTCGACCTGTAGACCTCACCAGATGGAATACGCAGGAATCAGATCACTACAGTTGTGGAAAGACATGATGTAAAACTTAATATCTTCAGTCCGAAGAAGGCCATGGGCCAACTGTGAAACAGACCATCAACCGTTCATATGCAAGTTCACAGGGAAGCTAAAGGAAATGAAAACAAGTCCACAAGAGCCAAAAATATGTGCTTGCACGTATTCCACCTGCATTTAGAGAGAATCTCAAAAGTAGACCTGACTCATTTAAATGACGCCAATGACCAAAGACGAGTTATGGAATGACAAAAGAGACGTTATACATGAAGGAATCAAAGTCATTAAAAATACAAGAAAGACTTTTTTTTTAATGTACGTCAGAAGAGACTCTGAACCTTATTCATGAACATAGACTACCATAGCTAAAACAAGCAGAAGAGATGATGAAGTAAAAGCGCTGCCCACATTTCGATGAGAGACTCAAAGTACGACAATGAAGTAGGCAAAGACCTGAGGTTAGAAAGACAAAATGGAATAAACTGAAGAAAAAGGTTAAGCCTCAAGTTGCAATTTTGAAGGGCTGGTGGTGTAGTGGTTCCAGGTTGGGCTGTGATGCGCATGGTCTGCAGTTCGCAATCACCAGCAGCTCTGCAGGATCATGACTGGGCTTTCTACTCCCCCAAACAGTTACAGTCTTGGGAACTCACCAGGGGTCGCCCTGAGTCAGCGTTGACTCATGGCAGTGACTTTTTTTTAATGGTCAAAATGTTGGAAGATGCAGCAGGAAGCATTAAAAGAAGGAAGTCAGAGGCATTATATCAAAAATAATAGGTTGATGTTCAAACATTTCCATGGGTAGCATATGATCAAGAACCAAAATCTGTCAACAAGCTGCCCAACATCGGAAGTGGTCCCTCATCTATACCATGAAACTTGGATGACAACTACAAGTGAGTGGAAGGGAGCTACAGTTTTCAAACACGGATGATCCAATAGAATAAAGAAATATTAAAGCAATGTCATTAATAGCACTTCCAAGTAAAATTTGATGAAAATAATTCAAAAGCAGTTGCAGCAGTACATGAATGGAGAGCCGCCAGAAATTCAGGCCAGATTTCAGAAGAGGACGTGGACTGAGAGATATCATTAATGACATCATTAAAGGCATATCATTAAATCCAGCCATCTGATAGATCTTAACTGAAAGCGGAGGGTACCAGAAAGATGTTTACCTATGTTTTATTGAATAACATGGAGAAGAATAGAAATTGCAGAACAAACGTTTCATTCAGAATCCAGATAAAGACCAAGAGAGTTGTTTCAAGAGAACATGGAGCAGCAGCATGATTTAAAAACAAGAAGGTGTGTGCCGGGGTTTCACCTGTTCACCATACTTCCTCATTCCGTATGCTGAGCAGATAATCAGAGAAGACATACCAAATAAAGAAGAATGAGGTACCAGGATTGGAGAAAGTCTCATTAACAACTTGCTATATGTAGATGGCACCATCTTGCCTGCTGAAAGGGACGTCACACACTTAAGATGAGAACCCATAGATTTCATGGATTACACCTCAACATAAAAAAAAAAACAAACCAAAAAATCCTCACAAGTGCCACATAAGCCACATCATGATAAACGGAGAAAAGACTGACGTTGTCCAATATTTCATTTTACTTGCATCCACAATCAATATCCATGGAAGCAGCAGCCAGTAAATCAAATCTGCTGCAAGCGCTCTCTTTAAAGTGTTAAAATGCAAAGATGTCACTTTGAAGGTGAAGGTGTGCCTGGCCCATAGGATAATCTTTTCAAATACCGCATAGGCATGTGAACGCTGGGCAACAAATACGGAAGCTGAATACATATTGATGCCTCTGAATTACAGTGTTGGTGAAGAGCATGCGCACCGCAGACTGCCAGAGCAAACCAATGTATGTTGGGAGATGTTCCCACAAAATGCTTCTAAGAAGCCAGGATGGCAAGAGCTTATCTCGTGTACTTTGGGCACGTCAACAGGAAAGACCAGCCGCTGGAGAAGGACGTCTTGCTGGGTAAAGTAGAGGGTCAGGGGAAAGGAGGCAGACCCTACGGAAGATGGAGTGATCCAGTGGCTGCAGTGATGGGATCAAGCATAGCAACGGTCATGAGCACCAAGCAGTGTTTCATTCTGGCTGTTTATATGGTCTCTCAACTACACCTAGCAATAATGTAATTTAGTTCACAGTGTTGTATCGATGATAAATGTCTTCGTTTTGATAAATGTACTGTGGCTGTATAAATTACTAGCATTAGGGGAAGCTATAGGAAGGCTTTAAAGCAGCGGTTCTCCACCTTCCTCATGCCATACCCCTTTCATACAGTTCCTCATGTGGTGGTGACGCCCCAACCATAAAATGATTTTCGTTGCTACTTCATCACTGTCATTTTGCTACTGTTAGGAATCAGGCGGCCCCTGTGAAAGTGTTGTTTGACCCCCAAAGGGGTTGTGACCTACAGGTTGAGAACCGCTGGTCTACAGGAACTCATCCTCCATCCTTGAAACTATTCTTTAGGTTTAAACGTTTATTTCAAAACAAGTTTCTTTTTCTGTTGTTGTTGCACAGGAGCAATATCAGCCTCACATAGCCTCAGATTTTAGAAGAAGATGTTCAAATCCACACAGTAGAAAAAAGCAATGAAACTAGTACTGGCCAGTAGTCATGATAGCCCCCAGTCAGCCCCTAACCCCTTTGTTATTTTATTTCCAGTCAAAGGAGCTTATGAATCGTGGAGACATCAGTACATCGGGATGCCCACAATAAGTGGTACTCATTATCCAGAGCATGATGACACCAGTTCGAAACAGAGGGAGTCCTGGTGGGCATTTTGAACCCACCAGCCGCTCTGCAGGAGAAAACTGCGATCTTCTTCAATAGAGATGAAACCCAAACTCACTGCCATCAAATCAATGCTGGCTCATATCAACCTCCTGTGTGTTTCCAAGACTGTAACTGTTTAGGGGAGTAGAAAGCCCAGTGTTTCTCCCTCGGACCTGCTGGTGGTTTCGAACTGTCAACCATGAGGATCACGGCTCAATGCATCACCCCCGGAAGTACTGTTCTGTCCTATAGAATTTCTGGATATTGGAATTAACTCAATGGCTACACGATTCCGATTACACGTGAAAAACAGTATTCCTTTCCCTTAAAGATATTCTAGTGTTATTGCAGAGGTGCCAACAAGTCTCACATGAGGATGGGAAAATGGGGAGAACTAAAGAAAGAGAGAAGGGTAGGGGTATTAGGAACTGAGTAGTTAATTGTGCCAGCCTGGCCGATAATCACATGTGGTGCTGGTTGAAAGGCGGAGGGATAAATGGGTGGTGAGCCTCGCCTTTCTAGTTCTCGGGTCTCTTGTTTTGTGATGGTTGCATCGGGTGCAGCTGCCTTAGCAGTTCCCTGCTTCAGCTTGCAAGATGGATTTCCTACAAGACATCCCCAAGGAGAAGCCGCATGGATCTATCCCGATGCAGCCCTGGGTGCTGGAGCAGCCGTGTGGAGACCTCTGCTAGTGCTGAGATGCTTATTCGTTCACTGACTCAGCTTTCCTCCTGCAGTCGGCATCATTGCCTCTGTTTTGTGAGGTGGAGGACTTTGTGGACTGGTGTTGGGTAAATGGGTTAATGTTGGACTTGTGGGCTTGGGCAGCATTGGGTTGGGATGTTTTTGTGATGCACGTTTTCTTTGCATAAAACTCTCTCTTATATATGAGTTGCTGTGGATTTGTTTCTCCAAAGTACCTAGACTAATACAGGAACTCAGCCATCAATTTAAACAGCTGATATATGTAGAAGACACGAACTGATGGGTGAATTTCCAAAAGTAGAACCTAGATCAAGGGTTGAAGTTTTACACCAAGGCAAACTGTGGGGCTTTAATGTACCCATTCTGACAATCGACAGCCAGATGTCAGTTCAGTGCCTCCCTCTGCCTCTGGAGATACACAACCAGTGCCTGCATGGACACCTGGCAATAGACTGAACTGGATAATCTCCACCGTACCTACCAATGGCGAGAGCCCACAATTCTCCAGTCAAAGACAAGCGCATAGTCACACCTGTTGCTGAGTCTCTCGCCAGAGGCCAAGGCATCGCAACATGTTTCTCAGGGAGTCTAAAAGCCTTCTTCCGACACACATTTGCTTATTATTTTGATGGCTTATTATTTTGATAGTATCTTTAATATTCTAAAGCCACCCACAGATCAAAGGTCTCTATTATTTGTTTGGTTCTCCTTCCTTATTCGTTGTTTGGCTTTCACGTGCATTTGAGGGCATTGAAAATACCCTGATTTTTACAGGCCTTCGATTCATGCAGCACATGTTTGTTTGTTTTTGCCTCCTATTGACTTTATGTTCAACTAAAAAACCCACATGAAACTCCATCAAAACAGGTCTCATTTCATATTTTTACAGCTGAGTTTGGGGGCACAATGGTTAGAGTGTGTGTGTGTGTGTGTGTGTGTGTGTGTGTAAGAAAGAGCTTTACATACAAGAGCAATTGAATACTGAGAAAGCATCCCAGCCCAGTCCAGATCAAATCCATAAGTCTGAAATTAGCCCATGTGTCCGATACCAATCTAAAAATTCCTCTTCAGACTCACGAAACACATGCAATGATGCCAAATGTAGGAAGACAGATCACAGCCCAGTGGGTGGAAAGTCTTGTGGATCCAGTGGTGGTGTGAGCTTCTCAGCACTGGCGTGGATCTCCACATGGCTCCTCCAGCTCTGGGCTCTAGTGTAGGTCCATGTGTCTTGTCATGAGGAATACAAAGCAGAGAGTATATCTGGCCTCCAGTAAGCTACTTATCTCCTTTGCACCTCTAAATGATGTCTTTAAGTTGCCACCTGATTGACAGGCTAGACTTCACCCCTTCGCAAGTTGACTGGAGATTATGTAACTACCACACTGCCTTTACTCTAATCCACCCCCTGGCTGGGGGAAGGTGTGGTTGAAGGTATTGGTTGACCCTATTGGCTGGGTTGATTAGATTTTATCTCGATGACTTTGTGCTGTCCTTTTTGTCAAAATATTTTCAAAACTTGAAGAGTATCAGCTGCCACACCAGCATTCCCTGGCAGGTTTGTGTCATCTGCAAACAGAGTAAATCTGCTTTCTATGTCTTCATCCGAGTTATTGATAAAAATGTTAAGGATGACAGGCCATTCAATCATTCACTCACCAAATATTTATCAAGTGCCTACAATATGTAAACCACTCAGGACAGAAATGTATTTGTACTGGGATGGATCCGTAAATGGTTTGCTTTTAACAACCCCCTAAGTGGGCTTCTTCCCTTGCAGGTTTAATTAAGCTCATTAAGTACTTATTGATCACTTGCTCTTCTCTCAGCAGCTTACTAAACATCATGAAGGGAGCAGAGGAATTAAAAACCAGGACCCGGGTTCTCTGGAAGCCTGAGCTCTCTTTAGTGAGACAGGCTTTTGTACACAAACATTTTATGGTGCAGTGTAGGAAGTATTCACATAAATGATTAAATGAGTGGTTCAGACAGCATGTTTCAATATATTTGATTCTAGTTGAGACTCTCAGGTCACTTCATTGAAAGCTTCAAAAGTCATCATAGATTCTTAGATTTGAAAAGGACATCAACGTTCTTCCCGTATCCCCCTCCCCCAATATGAACTCCAACAAATGGCGATGAGGGGTGTCTATCTCCCGAGTCGTTTCCCTCTGCTCAGCTTACTGATTAGAATGGCATTCTAACATTCCCCGCATTGAGTCTAAAGCTGCCCCTCTATCTATCTCTATGAGTTCACTGAGTAATTGAATGACTGAATTCTAACTCTGTCTTCTAAAGTTAAGAACACAGTGGGCAGATCCAGCCAGTCTAAGGCACTATTACTCCTGTACCTAATCCTTATGTTTCCAGCTGACATATCTACGGTTCCATCATTTGGCATCATTAGGTGACCACCCCCTACTATTCTTGTCATTCATATCCTGACTCCACGCCGGACATGAAGCTCACATTCGCTTGGTCTACTGAATGAAAGCAAGCATAAATAGACCAGAAATCTTCCATTTTTAAATACTGGTCTAAAAAAAGGAATGTTCAGAATTGAACAAATTGCTAAATATGAGGTCAGAAAGAGTGTCTATTATAGGTGTCTTACTCTGGAAAATATACTTCCATTAAAACTGCTTAGAAAAGCTCTTTCTTTCTTTGCAGTGGCGTTGGGTGGGGTTCTATGGCGACAATACACACTAATGCCCCACATTGAGTTTGTAATTAATTAAAATCCGTAAGCCTTTGACACGTGGGACAACCAGCGTCTATTTCCACGTGGGAAGGAATGGAATGTCCCTCTTCATGTGCCTGACTGTTTAAAGGTCATGCTGGCATTCTGATCCCAAGAGCACTTAAACCCTTTGGGAATTTAATATTTTGCTGTATTCTGGTGTGGAATGGGGTGGGGGTGGGGGTCACGAATAGATGGGCACAGCACGACCCTTGAGGACAGATGAGTGGGTGAGATGACTTTCTTAACCAACAACTAAAGAGGATCCCTATATGCCATGCTGGGTAGTAGGCAGGAGCAATGTAAAGGTAAGTGGAGAACACTCCCTTCCTGTAATGAGTTCAGAATAGCGAGGGAGACGCGGCTCAGTTGAGAATGAGGCCAGTTAGCCCTTCAGACAGGCAACACCTTATTGACTGTGCTCCTGGAAAGGTGAGATTAACCTCAACTGAACGGAAGTCGAGGAAAGCTAAGGCGTTGAACCAGTCTTCATGCCAGCTTACTTAAAGCAGCAAGCAGGCTGCCAGGACACTGCAGCACTGGCAGAGTTCACATGGACATCACCTCATTGCTCCTCACAGATATTTGAGAGCAAAGGGAGACCAGGCTAAGGGAAACGTTGCCCTGTGTGGACTAACACCTTAGAATAGCAGTAGTAATTGAATTTCTCTGGATTAATAAAATGGCTTGGTAAAATCTCTGTGCCTCTTCTACCTCCTCTTTCCCCCCTCACCTCAAAGACAACTAGAAGTAAGGAGTGGGTGAGTCAAGAGGAGGAATAAATAGAATCTACTTCCTTTCTGTAAACTATCTGCTGAGACTTGGCTAGATTCCATTTTTCCCACTTGACAGATGAGACAATGGGACAGTTATGTGGCGATGGTCGACTGAATTATTGGTTCCAGTTCATCATATCCCTCTAAGAATATTGTAGCTGTGCCTTGCCAGCATCTTGTGGTGCATGGAGTATATTTCTCCTCCCCCTACGCATTGGATTGGACTGCTAACCTCAAGGTCAGCAGTTCAAAACCTCCAACTGCTCTGCAGGATAAAGATGAGACTGTCCATTCCCATAAAGAGTTACAGTCTCAGAAACCCAAGGGACAGTTTGAGCCTGTCCTGTAGGTTGCTACAAGTGGGAATCGGTTCAGGGGCAGTGAGTTTGTCTTCTTGTTTTGTTTGGACTTTAGGTTTGGCTCCGTAATTAGCTTTGGGTAATGGAGTACGTATTAGCATCTCTGGTGTGGAAGAGACTTTAATTGTGGTCCTGTGACTGAGCCTGCCTTCCTGTGCCTCTGTTATTGGTAGGAGAAGATGGGACAGGATAGCGGCTGTTGCTTCAAAATGAAAGACTCAGAACGAATCATGGGAGCACACTTGATCCTGACCCCTCTCCTGGAGGCAAGTTCACTGTCTTCAGCTAGCCCAGCTGACTTGAAGACCTTCAGCCTGAAGCAGAGGCACTCCAGTTAGCCCGCAGACTCATGAGTGTGGGATCAGGGCCTGGGAACTGAGGAGCGACTGGTGCCAAGGCATCATCAGGCAGCAGCTGGCTGGGAAGAGGTCCCTCCACTTAAAGTAACAACAGTACCTTGCCATCAAGCTCCAATTGCCCTGGTGGCAGGCCCTCTGGGGAGGAAGCAGTGCAGATCTCCACCCCCACGCCAGCCCCACCCCACCACAGACCCTGCCCCCTGCGGGCACTCACCAGAGTCGGAGGCTGCAGGGCTCACCAGGCTGAGCAGCTCTCGCTCCTTCTCATAGTCCCCTTTGCAGAGCAGCTGCCCCTCCTTCAGGACAAACTCATCACCCTTCTGGAGCTGCCGCTCGCAGACACAGCAGCAGAAGCAGCTCAGGTGGTACACACTCTTCTGGGCCCGCATGACAAACTCGTTGGGTGCAATGGCCTCGAAGCAGCCCCCGCATTTGACAGCAAACAGCCTGGCAGGGGAGAAAGTGAGGACACGCTGTGAGCCAGGTCTCCCTTCAAGCGCTGGGGCAAGGATGGTTGGACTGCTGGAATGTGTGGCAATCCAGTTAGACAGTTCCTGGGGGCACACAACTGCAAGCTTGTCGCCTCAAGTCCCACCCACTGCTCCAATGCACAAAGATGAGGTGGTCAGTCCCCATAAGGCTTTACAGTCTCCGAAATCCTACGTATAAGTATGTAAGTCACTGTAAGGACGAACCAATTCAACGGACAGGGTTGTTTTCTTTTGTTGTTCTGTCCTGTCAGTTTGTCATACGGTGATGGCTCGTATGTTGTTGCCAAGCTGAAAGTTGTGCCAATAAAGTGACCCAGAGTGGACCCATGTAGGCGGGGTTTCCAGATGGAGACCGACTAGAAAGGCCTGGCAATTTACTGTTCAAAACTCACCCGATGGATCACAACGAACCATTTGCTTCAAACACATCCTCAGAAGGAACCGACTGAGGAAGAAGGACTTGAACAGGTTTGGTGAAGTTCAGGGCCAAGGAGAGCACTAGGCCCCCGACAGGAGAGACTGGCAAAACAGCCACACCAGGGATGTGAACCAATCCAGTGATCGTGAGCAGGCGGCAGGGCTGGGCAACGTTCTGCTGTCTTGGCTCGAAGACCACTAGGAGCTAGAGTTGACCTGGGGGCGGTTATTTGTCGATCTTGTCCATGACGAGTTGGACTAAAGTTAATCAGTTGCATGATTCTATCATAAGCTTGAGGAAAGAAGGGTCAGAGGTGCTGAAAGACGGCCATCTGCACTAACGGCCGGGGCACACTTGGTAGGGTCGATGGCATGGGATTCCCAACAGTGGCATCCCTAGGGGAGGTAGGATGGCGCAGTACAGGGCCAGGACACTCTGCCCATGCTATGGGAGAAGGGGGAGGTGCTACTGGCAAGTCCTACCCATGGGGTGGTGTGTGTGTGCGTGCATGTGCATGTGTGTGTGATTGACCACACTGGGTGACACCAACCCGAGAGTCCCCACTGGTTCCCAAAAGCTGTCTGTAGACAAGAATCCCAATAGTAACTGTAACGACAAAAACATATCTGAGCCAACTCCTATCTGTGAAAGGGTGTAGCCTCGGGATGTTTTCAACGAGCTCTGGGGTGTGATCCAGTTTGGGAGATGTCAACTTCAAGAGATAACGTGTATCCCAACTTTCCAGCCCTCAGACATCTGGATTCAGTCGAACTCGTGATACTTAACTCCTACTTCACTTCATTGTCGACGACACACAGACAGAGCATAGGTGTGGCGCCAGAATAGTAGGTATTGGCTATGTGAAGGTGAATAAAGAAAATCCCTTCCAGAAGTGAGTTCAGGAATGGACAGGCATATGTGGGGGTACAATTAAATAAAAATTTAAAAAAGGATTGTTTTTTCAAAGCTACATATTTGATTTTTTTTTTAACAAAACAACCTTATCACCTTCAAAACACTCTCCATTACACTTAATTCATTTGTCCATTCTGCGATTCAATTCTTGAAAACATTTTTCAAACTCATTGGATGGCTGACAACACCTCCCTCATTTTCTCATTACCTTTTCTACATGGTCAAATCACTGTCTTTTCATGCCCTTCTTCATTCATGGAAACAAAAAGAAGTTGCATGGAGTGAGGTCAGGTGAGTCAGGTGTGTGGGGTAAGAGTGGCGTGTTGTTTTTTGCCAAAAATTGGTGCACTGAGAGGGCTGTGTGAGCAGGTGCATTGTCGTAGTGGCAAAACTAGTCCCCCGCAAATCTGCCACAAATCAGACCTTTTTAGTCACACAATGATACACTATCTTTTCAGAAACTCTAAATAGAAAGCTTGATTTAAGAGTCTGACCTGTTGGAATGAACTCCAACTGCAGTATCCCCCTCACATCAAAAAAACAAATGAGCATCATCTTGATCTTTGATTTCACTTGACAAGCTTGTTTGGGGTGAGGTGATAATGGTGTCTTCCACTGGCTTGATTGATGTTTGCTTCGGGGTCATAAGAATAGCACCGTGTCTGGTCATCAGGAAAGACCTTGGAAAAAAGTCTGGGTTGCTTCAGAGCTGTTCTTTCAAAGCACAGCATGATTCCAGTCGACACTCTTATTGCTGGTCAGTCAGAACCCGAGGCACAAAATGTGCAGTGATCTTTGAGCAAAAGTGCACAAACTTGGGAAGGTGATGAACCTTCCAAGCAAGGTTTGCCATCAAATGACATGTCACTTTTTTTGAAAGGAGCAAACCCTCATACACTTGAGTTTCTCCCATAGTGCTGTCCTTGTAAGCTGTGTTCAACATCACAACAGTTTCTGTGACGTTTTTCCAGAGCAGGAAACAAAATTTCACAGCCACACGCTGTTCTCTTAAATCAGCCAGCGCAGATCATGAAGTTCAGGTGAAACTGCTTTCATGAAAAAAATCCACTGTGACCAGAGAACCTTCCCAGGCAACACCACTGGGTGCACTAACTCGGAGCAGGTTGCTGTATGCTTGCCTAGTGTGAAAAATGCGTACTACAAAAGCTGCCTAGTGGAGCTTTTTTCTCTTTGGTGGTGGTGGTTGGGGAGGACCCCTGTTATCTAGGTAATGTGAGTTCTGGGAGTCCAGGGCTATGAGGACACTGAGAAGGACATCACTGTCAGAGAACAAGATGGGGAACTTGCATTTTATCCTGATTTTACAAATTCTGGATCAAACAGTGCAGGCAGGCTGGCAAGCATAAAAGTCTGGGGACCGAGAGACACGGTGCCTTCCAGGTTGAGGGAACAGCCCGTACGAAGGCATGAGGCTGTGAAGTGTGCTCAGAGCACAGTGTGACTCCATCAGTTCAGATGCCTCTGGCAGCTGAGGTAGATCATGACCAAGCTGCTCACCAAAGAGCTAGGCATCAGGCAGCTGAAGGATTTTATCATGAGAAGAGCCGTGGAAAAGTAACTCCGAGGAGTGTGAAAGGTGACGTGGAAATGGTGCTCAGGATGAGTGAAGGAGCCCAGCTGGGCAGGGGTGGACGTTTCAGAAGGAACGCAGCAGTGAGGATGCTGGCGAGGAGGCAGCAGGTCCCACCAGTGCGAGGCTGGGCTAGGAATGAGAGTAGAGCAGTACGGGGTGGCTCTCAGAGCTGGTGCTCAGGGTCAGTGAGTGATGACGGACCCTCTGCACATCATTCTTGGTTTCCTGCCTGTTTGTGCGATTCCATCCTCCCGGAATGCCTTTCTCTCTGTCAAAACTACTGAATCCACCCTCACCCTCAGGACACCGAAGCTCCCATGGTCTTCCCCAGCCCTGGGCCTCCATGAATCCCTATAGCATGCACTGCCTGTGCTGGCCCTCTGGCCGAGACTGTAATACAACAGAGAGTAGAAAGCAGAAGCTCTGTTCTCAGCCATGGAGGAACCTCGGGCAGGTTGTTGGGCCCCTGTGTGCCTCAGTCTCCTAGCTGTGGTTCAAGAGGTGAGGTCAGCCAAGCCAAGCTCTTCAAGGTCATAATGCCCAGGATCATCGCTTCACATTGCTCGTGGAAAGTAGGGTTTCAATCTTGCCTCTTTAGGGTTTCATGTGTTTAGAATGTACCTTGACAATAACTTGTGTTGCTATCAAGAACAAAGCCTATGGAAGGTTCATATACATATGGCAAGCAGTCAAAGTTGATTTGATTTGATCTGTGGATCTAATTTGTTCATGTTCTTCCTGATGTATACGGGGTGCTTAATAAAGCTTGCTTCCCTCAGCCCTGTCACTCTAGATCAATAATGGTTGCAGGTCATCTATGAATGCCTAAAATTTCATTCAAGCAGATGCCTGTGTATATAT
>NW_022111324.1:4518688-4580796 GCF_000313985.2 Echinops telfairi
ATATATATATATATATATATATATTCCTGCCAAGGCCCTCAGCAACACCCTACAAAGTTCCCTAAAGGTTATCTCTGAGTACAGTGACATTCATTATACTACTTATGAAATAAAGAGTATCTCTCTCTCTCAAAACAAGTCTTGGTGGCTCAGTGGTTAAGTCTTTGACTGCTAACCCAAAGGTCGGGAGAAAGAGGTGGCAGTCTGCTTTCTGAAATATCTACATCTTAAGCAACCCTGCGTTTCTTCTCTGGGCTATCGCGTCCTTCTGAGTCAGCATCTGCATGACGGCAGTGGTTTGGGTTTCGAGTTGGTTTCTCTTTAAAAGCAGTATCACACAAGAGAGAATGAGCCCTGGTGGCATAGTGATTATGTGTTGGGCTACTAACTGCAAAGGCAGCAGTTCGAAAACACCAGCTGCTCCATAGGAGAAAGATGAGGCTTTCTACTGTGAGTGAGAATCAACTTGATCGCCATGAGTTTGAGTTTAGCACATGAGGGAAGCAACACCCCTCTGAAGCACTCTGTCTGTCCCCACATGCCAGAGCGTTCAAGAGATCGGGGAGGCAGAAAAATGGGAGGGAGAAGATGGAAAAGACGTGGGATAGCCAGCATCAGCTCCTGAAACACGGAATGCCACAACCCACTCCCACCTGCTTCACACAAAGGAGGAAGGGAGCTGACTGAGAGGAGACTCGGCGCACCGCTGAGATGGCCTGAGAGTAACTAATCCTATTTCAGAAGCTCACTCACACATGTTGTTGTTGCTGTTAATTCTGTACCATCAAGTTGGCTCTATGTCCTAGTGCCACTCTACAAGAGTAAAGCTGCCCGGTAGGGTTTCCTGCACACCTACCCATTCACTCATCATTAACTTAGTCTCTCCACTCCTCATTCATACGCATCTGCTGTGCACCCCGAAACACACCGGGCATTTGTGTCTTAAAAGGGAAGGAAGGACAGGAAATCACTGCCCGGAGAAGTAGATCCAGGAAACCAGTTGCTAGAGAGTCAACCCTGACGTATGGCAACCTCTATGGGTGTCAGCGTAGAACTGTGCTCCATAGGGTTTTTAATAGCTGGGGTTTCCCCCAAACATAGATCACCAGCCTTTTCTGCCAAGGTGCCTCTGGGCAGACTGGAAGGATCGCTTCTTTCACTTAGTTGCCGAGTCCACTACCTGCATCACCCAGAGACTTCAAAGCAGGCACAGGTTGAAGGTGGTCAGTGTCAGGCACTGTTGCAGGCACAGGAGGGTGCAAGACAGTCCCTGACCTCACGGAGTTAATAAACTAGTGGGAGAGACCATAAACAAACAAGTGGATAGATTCAAAAATATATCTACCTTCACGAGTTGCCCTGTAGGACACAGAAGACAGGACCATGACCAGCTGTATCCTATGAATACAAAACGGAATGGCATGGAGCCGCTGTCTGTAACCTTTAATCCCTCCTCACCATATAGTGGTACTGGCTCGGGGCTCTAGATCTAGACATATGCACTGGCTGTTGTCTTGGAAGCTTCCTGGAAGAACAGAAGATCTGGGCGGATGAGGATGCTAAGGAGGGGCTCCCATGGAGGCATGACACACAGATTGGCCCAAGAAAGACAGAGGTCATTCAAACTCTCCGAATGAAGAAAGCCGAGGCTTGGAGAAGCAAATGAAAGTGCCTCCCAGGAAGGAAGCCACTAGGAAACAGCCTCCCCAGACAGAGGCCGGCCTGGGAGTGGTTCCCACGCAACTCGCAATTGGGATTGCACCTGTTGTTTCAACCCTACAGGCTTTGGCCGCCCCACCAAGCCTCCCTTCCCTGAGAGGCCTGTCTTCTGCCCCTCACCTGGGGGACAGTTTGGGGGCTGGTGGGGAGCTTTTGCTATTAGCAAGATGTGCAGCCACTAAAAGGAAAGGACACCTAGAACTCTGGGTGCAGCTGCCGTGGGGGGTTCTCCTCCACATGGCTAACCTCGGGGACGCCAGTCCTTGGAGTATTTGCCTTCCTCCCCCACCCCCAGTTCATCCCGGGGCCCTCGGCCCCTCGTCACTGTTTGCCAACCTGAGCAAATTAACCAAGGCTCTACTAGGAGCCGGTCAAAGGCCCTTTGTCCCCAAGCCCTTCTTGTCCTCCCTTCCTCTGACATGAACTGTTAAACAGACTCAAGCCAGCGGGGCCGGGAGTCAGCACGCACTTGGGGACCACAGCCGCAGGTGGCGGCATCTGTGCTTCTATAACTCCCACCCTGTTAATCTCCCCCTCTTTCTGCCCCCTTTTCACTTTCACACCCCACTCCAACATTCTCCCCGAGGTGGGGAAGGGAGCGTCAGGGTGAGCTCCACAAAGAAGCCCGGCACCATGTTGACTCAGGAAATGGCAGAAGATGCCAGGGCTCAAACCCCAAAATGCTCTCTGTCGGCGAGGACTTCAGGCCAGAGAGAGGGTGGCAGGCCGGTGTCTCCTCTCTCCATTCTCCCCATCAGCTCTCCCTCTCTGTGTTCTGTTCAGGGCCACCTCACCTACCACCTTGGCTCTTGTTATCCTCACGAACCCCACTACAATTCACAGAGCCCAATGTGCACACCACCCGCCATCTGCGTGCCAGATGTGTGCACAGCTGCACGGGTACATGTGGATCCAGCTGTCGACTACACACCTCCCGCAACTTGTTTTCTCTAAGGCTCAGACAAGCAGAGAAAAGGATTTGTTCAAAAGTCCACGTCGTAATTAAAACCCAGTCTGTCTCTTCCTGATGCTCTGGATGGTGTGCCCCAGGGTGACTTCCCCGGCGGAATGCTAATTAGACTGCACTCAGGGTCCAGAGAGTGGTGAACTGGCTGTGCCCTGGAAAACTGGGCACCATTTACAGAAATGCCTCATTCATTTAGGCATCTGGGCAAGGTTTTCAGAAATGTAAGGCTCTTGTAGCCATACAGAGAACACTCAATGCTGCACACACGCATTCATGGCCTCCATCATAAACCCTCCTACACTAGAAGCTCTTTGAACGATTCCTTCTCTCCGCTCTGTTTCTCAGGATCCCTGCTGGCATAGTGGATATGCATTGGGCTACTAACTGTAAGATCAGCAGTTCAAAACCACCAGCCTCTCCAGAGGAGAAAGACTTGCCCTACTATTCCCATAAAGAGTTCGACCCTCCCCTTTAGGGTTACTGAGGTCGATACGAGAGTACCAACTTGATGGTGGTGAGTTTGGTCTTGTTCTCTGCCTCTCAGTTCCCCAGCTGTAAACTAGAGCGACCATCTCCACCTCAAAGCACTGAAGGTAACTGCTGTCCCACTGTGGCTCTCCATTCTCTTCTGAGTGCCCCCTGTGGGAAATGCAAGAGGATGCAGTGACAATGGGCCCTCCCTGCTCTCTGGTGGGGAGCAAACACATGCACAACCGTTGTCAACAACTCCTCCGGTCACGTGGGGACTCCAGGGCTTTGTACAATTTTTACTTGCAACCCCTTTACACCCAAGAAATTTCCAAGATGCAGGCAAGTGCTTTCAGAAACACCTCAGATTCATTATGTTTGATTTTGAATTCCATTTTGGCCGCTGCTTGTGCAGAAACCTTTTACTGTTGCCAAATTGTCCAAGGCTCCCACATTCAGCTACATGACCCACAGTTTAAGTTTTGCACTATAGAATTGTCAATGGCTCCTTTTAGAAAGTAGATCCTCTGGCCGTCCTTACAAGGTGCATCCACAAGGATTCAAACCTCCAACCTTCTGGTTAGCAGCCTTAACTATAATGCCACCAGGAAACTTCTGGCAGAACCCGACCCACTGTCCTTGAGGGAATTCTGACTCTCAGCGACCCTATGCAGGGTTTCTGAGACTGTCAATCATTACAGGAGTCAACAGCCCCATCTTTTTCCTATAGAGCAGCTAGTGGGTTTGAACCACCAACGTTATGGTTAGCAGTCTAAGGTGTGCATAACCCACTACACCATCAGGGCTTCTTTCTGGCAGGGCAGCAAATGCTGAAGGAATGCTCACAGGGGGTGTGTCAGGGGAGGCAAGAGGGAAAACAGGCAGGGCTGGCACCGAGCAGAGAACTATTCGCTCCATTCAGGTTTAAGGGCCCTCATGCTCCTCAGTACTCCCCTGCTGCCTCTTTCTCTCCCTCCCCACCCTCCCTTGCCCTGTTTCTGCTCCCTTGGGGCTGGCCCATTCCCTCTTCCACACAGGGAAGTCAAGCCTGGCCCAAATGCCCACAATGTCTTGCCTGTACCTTCTCTTATATCCCCAAGCCACCCGATGCCCAACTTTCCGTTGGGGTGAGGGATCGGGGTCTTCAGACTCTGCCTCTTCCAAGCCCTGGGCTTTGGAGCACAGGACTTTGGTCTCCTGCAGCCCCAGCTTGCTCGCAGGCAGCGACACTAAAGGTGCCTGCACTCCTGGCCTGGGGAGAATGAAAGGAGACCATGGAGGTGGAGGAATTGTGACCCATGGGGCACCAGACAATTTCTAGTCATTTTTATTTGCCATCTCTGTTGTTTGTCCTGTGTTGTCCCCAAGGTGGCCCTGGGTGCTGGAGGGCTTACTGTGGCCTCTCTTAGAGGACACTGCTTCCTCAGCAGCATCAGCGCTTTCCCCGACTCCTTCTGACTTGACAAATTGACATGAGTTCATCCTCTAGCGTGAGGAAAACCACCGCTTTGCCTGGCTCCTTAAACCAACCCTCCACTCCTCCCCTGCGCTGTGCTGTGCTCGGAGCAGCATGGAAAGCGGCGAGGAGAAAGAGCGAGCCCAGGACTCGGAGTCAGGAGACCTGGGTGCAGGGGTCCTCGCTTTCCATCCAGGAGCCGCAGAAAAGCCACCATCGTTCCTTGGGCCTCAGCTTTTGTAACTTTCATGGAAATGGAGCACCCTAGAGCAGTGTTAAATCAAGAACACTGCTTTAGAGGCTGGGGAACAGGTAACAGTCAATCCCCGTGTTTCTTCGTGCACCCTACACCTCCAACCCGAGAAGCCACTCCACCGGGGACCAGCCCAGGTCTCCAGAAGGCACATCAGCAAACCACTGCTTTGCTACCGCCATTCTTCAAACAGAAAGGTCTCCATCAAGTCCGTTCTACTCGTGGCCGCCCCAGGCGAGTCAGAGGACTCTCACTGGGGTTTTCGGTGGCTGGTTTCAATGGAGGTTCAGTGCCAGGTCGCTCTTTCAAGGCGCTTCTAGGTAAGCTCAAACCTCCAATCTCCTGCTTACCAGCCGAGCACATTCATTGTCTACACGACAAGGGACTCCTTCCAAAGCCACCTCCTCACCACTCAGCTAACTTATGCTTACGTTTATATGATGCCCACAGAAGCAGCCCTCAGTAAACCAGGGCATTGCATGGGGAAAACCTGCTGCCGAAGAGCTAGCTCTTTCACGTGTGAGGAAGCAAAGCAGTCGCCTGGAGGGCTATGCTGCACCTGACTCCAGCACTGGTGCTTGCAATAGACTCACATGCAGGCAAAAGCTGGGCACTTGGCATCCGCTTGGCAGCTCTGCAAAAGAAAGCCTGGCTAGCTAGTTAAAGAAAGATGTGCACCCCACAGGCACCCATCAGCACGCCATGCTCCTTTCCCCGGCCTCCTTTCACCCCTCCCTTCCGGACTGCCATTCAAACCCCTGCTCACTGTTTGAGCGATGGCAACCACAAGACTGTGTACACCTCTACCCATCACTTAATACTCCCCTCTGGTGGGTGCAGCTGTGCCTCCACTAGCCATCCATACCCACCACACCTGCCTACCACCTACACTACCATCCACTCAGTGAATACCACTGCCTGCTCCTGCACCACGGAACCAATAACAGATAATAATATCCACCTAAGTAGCTGTTAGCTAACTCTGACCAATAAGCAGAACCCTGTGCTCACGCATCCTGCTACAATCCCACCCACCCAGAGATGGTGGCACACACTTCACTGAGACCAGACTAGCAACTGGAATAAGCCACCTGTCTCACCTGCCTGGATACATCAAACACAACATAACATAACAGACACACCAGGATCCAGCAACCAAACAGACAATCCACAAACATGATAACACCGTGTGGCCTTGAAAGCAGTAACAGTAGCTCCCTGCCATCAGGTTGATTCTGACTCACAGCGACTCCATAGGACAGAGAATCCTTTAGGATTCTGATGTGGATTTCAGGAGAACTTGAGTATTCTTTTAGTGCGGGCTACAGTTTATGTGTTAAACTAAACCAATGCTATTGAGTGGGCTCCAAATCCTGTCCCAGTAGAACGCTCTGTCAAGTTCCCAACGGTCAATGTTTTGGAAGGAGATCATCAAGTCTTTCTCCTGGGGAAGCTCCACCAGGCAGCCTCCAGTTATCAGCCCAGCACATTAGCCATTTGCCACCTAGAAACAACAGACAATGCCAAGTGACCCAAAGAAGCAGGGCAAGAAGGTTCTAGCACAATGACAAAGAAGAGTCAGGAGATTTCCCTCATGAGGAAGTAGTAGTGGAACAAATTGATAAGAAATCCAAAAAGTTATATCTAAGGCCCTTTAAGAGATCTAGAAAGGTAATCATAGACAAAATTAAGAAAAACTTCAGAATTCTGAAAATATGTAAGAATGAAATGACAAAATAAATAGACAACTAGAAACCGTTCAAAACGGCAACTAGAAATTCAGAAGATTAACATAAAATTTCAGACATAGATACATTATTGGAAAGACAAAGGGGTGGAATCAAATCAGTGGAAGTCAGAAAAGGCAAAACAGAGGAGAAATCCCTTGCTGCCAAAATGTTAGAAGAACAGCCAGAAAACAATAATGAAGACAGGCTCAGAGTCATGTGGACAAGCATCACAAGAAACGCTGCACATGTAAGGAAATCCCAGCAGAGAAGAGAACAAAAATGCAGTGAGAAATTTTTCAAAGATTTACTGGCAGCAAACTTCCCAAATACCATGCCTTACTAAACTCACTGCCTTTGAGTCTATGCAACTCACAGCAACTCTGTAGGACAGGACAGAACTACCCCCTGTGGGTTTCTGAGACTGTATCTATTTACAGGCGTAGAGAGCCCTGTCTTTCTTCTAAGGAGCTGCTGGTGGTTTTGAACTGCTGCCCTTGCAGTTAGCAGCCCAACTCATAACCACTACACCACCAGAAATCCTCCTCAAAATACCATGACAGAGTACACTATATCTATCCAAGGAGCACAATGAGCCCCGATTATAATAGACTCCAAAGAAAACCACTACAGCATGTCATGAACAAACATTTCCAAAGAGAAGACTCCTAAGAGCAGCTCTGGAAAAACGAAAGTTGCCTACAAAATAGAATCAATAAAATGAAGCTCTGATTTCTCAGCAGAAATCACGAAGACAAGAAGGCAGTTGGATGACATATATAAATCCCTGAAATTATAAAAAATGCCAACAAAGAATTATATATGCAACAAAATTGCTCCTTGATATGATGGTCAAATTAGGATCCTTTCAGAGAAAGAGCAGCATCAGACAACAACCTGAGATTACGACACTCGACAACATCACCCAGAAACCAGCCCTGATACAAGATTGTTGAAAAATAAAATAAAGCTACCAGACTGAAGTGAGGGGCCTGGAAAGTTCATCTGTGAACCACAACAACCTCAAAGCAAAAGGAGGAAATAAATGGATGATAGACCAATTCCATATGGAGAGGAAGTTATGCTTATGTTAAGAAATCATGAGGCATATGAACAGAGGCATATACAAGTAAATTCCAGAAAAAACAAAAAGAAAATGAATAAACCTTCTCATCAGAATAAGTATGAAGAAAATCATGAGGATTTAGTAAACAAAATCACAGCAATGAAGACAAGTAAAGGAAATCTGGTAACATAATAAGGACCTCAGCACAGAAGAGAATAAGGAACAAAGAAATCATCAGCATCACAATAAAGAACACAAAGGAATGAAAATAGTAAATTCACAACCATCTAAAATGTAAATAGATTAAATGCACTGCTCAAAAGGTAGAGAGTGGCAGAATGGATGAGGAAATATGACCCATCAATATGCTGCATACAAAGGACTCACCTTAGACACAACAATAACAAGGCATTAAAAACCAAAGGATGAAAAAAATGTATTGACTCAACTCAAGAGCAAGCAAAAGAGAGTGCAGTGTGAATAGAACAAGGGAATACTGCATGGTATTAGATCAGGAAAGGTGTGTGTCGTTGTTGTATCCTCTCATGATACTTATTTAAGCTGTATTCCAAGCACTTAATTGAGAAGCTGGATTGTATGAAGAAGAATGCAGCATCAGAACTGGAGGAAGGCTTATTAACAACTTGTGATATGCAGATGACACCACCGTGCTTGCTTAAAGTGAGGAAGACTTGAGGTACGTGCTGATGACATCAAGGATGGCAGCTTTAAGGGCGGATTACATCTCCATGTAAAGAGGACAACTATCCAGACAACTGGTCTAGTCGGTAACGTCATGATAAACAGAGAAAGATTGAAGCGTCAAGGATTTTACCTTGCTCGTATCCATAATCATTGCTCACAAAAGCAGCAGGCAAAAACGTCACAAGCCTTGTTGCATCAGGTAAAACCGCTGCAGAAGACAGCTCTGGAGAGTGAGAAACAAGGATCTCACTTTGAGGGCTCAGGTGCACCTGACCCAAGCCATGCTATTCTCAATTGCCTCGTGTGCATGTGAAAGTTGGACACTGAATGAGGAAGGCTAAAGAAGAATTGAGGTGTTTGAATCAAAGAATACTGGCAAAGAATATTGAATGTATCAGGAACTGCTAAAAGTACACACAAATCTCTCTTGGAAGAAGTATGGCTTTGAGGCAAGGGTGGCCGGACTCCGTCTCAAGTACCTTGCACATGTTGTCAGGGGACACTAGTCCCTGGGGAAGGCCATCATGCTCGGGGGTGTAGAAGGCCAGTGGAAGAGAGGAAGGCTCTCCACGAGACGAGATCACTAGACTTGCACAACTGGTAGAACTGGCTCGATGGCAACAACCCAAGGGCAAGCACTGTATGAGACCCCTATTACAAAAGTCCAGTAAAAGTTTACACACAGAGAGATGTATTCTTGTTGGTTTCCATCTAGAGAGCAGGTGCACGCGAGCGTAGACAAGCATTAACCTGAGTACAAGGACAGCAACAATAAACCAGGGGAGGTCAGCACAGCATGACCAAGGAACGGGACGGTGCAGAGGACGACAAGGCAACAATGGCAAATACTACTACATCCACAATGCTGCAGTAAAAGAAATAACAAACTAATCTTGGGGCCCATAGGTAAATGAATAAACTGACTAACTGTGGATTGCACATGGGAGTGTACCAACAGGTATACACATTTCTATATGTGCTATACATTTATGCTGGTATATAATATTGCATTCAGGGGGCAAAGTTATATGACCTTCTTACCCATAACCAAATACTTTGACTGACTCAGTCACATTTGGGATATAGCCTATAAGACAGTGTTCTGTGATGAGTAGTTGCTGCGATCTTAAAAGATTTTAGTAGTCATTTAAGATATAAGTACAATGATCGGTCTCTTCCAGGCTACAGGAAAGAAGCGTGGCCAAAACCAAAGTTCAAGTAAACAAGTAGTTCAAAGGATGGCGGAGCACAGGAACCAAGCCGTCCGCTGACCTGGGGCCAGCAGAATTAGCGCATGCCTGGCTACCGCTCCCGCTATTCTGAGTGGGATTACATAGAGAGAGTATCTTGGACAGAGTATATAGAACCAAATTCAAAATCAGAAAAAAAACAGACTTCCGGTCTGATAGAGCCTGTTGGAACCCCTGATAATATAGACCCTAGATACATCTTAAAACTGGTACTGAATCTAATCTTGGAGTTCACCTTACAGTCAAATAATAGGCCTATAAAATGAACAATAAGATCTTTGAGGAACACGCTCCGATGGAGACCAAAGTGCTGCCTCTGTCCAAAAACAAAGTTCCGAAGGCAAGAAGCAGCAGAAGAGATTTGTGTAAGGACACGGAAAAGCGTGCTGTTTCACTGAAGGGTTGCAACTAATGTCACAAAACGAAGGGCGTGTGACCTGTTAAGCAGGAAAGTACCTGACTCTGCCAACTGTCATCCAACTCTCATAACGTCGTCAACAACGTTTAAGAAAAATTTGTTCGAAAGGTGTGCCATTTACATCTGGAGGGTCATACTCGGTTATGTTTTAAATAGCTCTTTAACAATTTCTGTGAGTTCTTATAATAAGTATTAGGTAAATTTTGAATTGCGTGATAATAAATTTTCAGCTGTGAAGATTGGAGGGTTGGAAGGATTTTTCACTCCTACCTGTTATGGCGTGTGTCCTGCGGCCCGAGAAGCTCACCGTGCTCGGGGGACATGTCTTGTGCTTTCTTGGTCTCCTCCTCAATCACAACAGGCAGCAGGTGGGCACACCATAGCCCAGGTGTTTTCAGGGATGGCAGAACCAGGGGAGCATATGGTAACTAGTAAATATTTATTGATTAATAATTTACAGAATAGAACTTTTGTACCCAGTTTCTCTTCCAATTTTTTTTCTCTTCAGATTGTCTTCATGGAGTTTGAATATGAAAACTCACCACCATCAGGTGGATGATGACTCATAATGACCCTATAGGACATGGCTGCACTGTCCCCTGTGAGTTCTGAGATTATTGAAAGTCCCAGTCTTTCTCCCAAGAAGTGATTGATGGTTCCGAACTGCTGACCTTGTGGTTAGCAGCCCAACACATAACCACCCTGCCACTCCTTGGAGTTTTAATACAGGGTTCAAAAGTTTTGATAAAAACTTTCCCGTGGACAAAATGATTACCTGGCAAAAGGGTACACACACTGCATTCTGCCTATTGACAAATGTTTCGCCATATTGGGGGCATGTTGGTCCCACGCAAAACCCAGATTATAAGAATATCTAATATGGAAGGATCCTGTGAGAGCCACATCCCAAAGGCTCGTTATGGACAGCAAATGGTGACTGAGGACAAGCAAAGGGCAGGCTGGACGGGACCAGGCAGGGGTTTTGAAACTTGCCACCGTGGCAGAGAACGCCTTGTTGGGAGTGAACCATGATAAGGGGTCATGTGAGCTATGAAGTGTGTCGCCCACCGGGTCTCTCAGCAAGGATTCAACTAGATTGTCTCTCTTGTATAACAAAGAGAGAGAGAAAATTGTAAACATGACACTGCTCTTAAAAAGTAACAAACTTTAAAATCCATTGGCATGATCCCCTTACCGAAAGGTCACAGGGAGGAGACGAGCCAGTCAGGGTGCAACGTAGCACCGATGAAACATACAACTTTCCTCTAGTTCTTTAATGCTTCCGCCCTCCCTCCTCCCACTATTGTGACCCAAATTTTATCTTACAAATCTGGCTATACTAGAGCGTGTACATGGGTACAGATAAGAGCTGGAAACACAGGGAATACAGGACAGATAAACCCCTCAGGACTACTGGTGCTAGTAGCCATACCAGGAGAGGAAGGGGAAGGTGGGGGGAGAAAGGGAGAACTGATCACAATGACCTACATATAACCCCCTCCCAGGGGGACAGACAACAGAAAAGTGGGTGAAGGGAGACATTGGTCAGTGTAAGACATGAAAAAATAATAATTTATAAATTATCATGACGGAGGGTGGGGAGAAGGGGGAAAATGAGAAGCTGTTATCAAGGGCTCAAGTAGAAAGAAAATGTTTTGAAAAAGATATGTACATATTACAAATGTGCAAATGTGCTTGACACAATGGATAGATGGATGGATTGTGATGAGTTCTAAGAGCCCCCAATGAAATGACTTTTAAAGAGTTCATTGAAATGAGATCGCTATAGGGCAGTTCAAAGACACAAGAAAATTCTTGGTGGAGCACTGGCCACTAAGTATCCTGCTGGGCCACCATTTCCAAGACCACTCAGAAATCTAGACCAGTGAGGTCAGGGTGGACTCCAGGAAGACCAAGGAAGTCCAGCCGAGGGTCGCACGAGAGGGCAGGATGGTGCAAGCAGATCAGACTAGGTCCAAGTCCTACCGGGGAAGGTAGCCCTGGTTTCCTCACCTATACAACGGAAATACTGAAAAGGCCTCCCCTCACAAGGTTCTGAAGAGAATCAATGAAACGAATGTGTGAAAAACACCTGGCACGTGGTACACTGTGAATAAAATAGTAACTGCTTTATGAATGGTGGGTATCAAGTTGATGGTGATGCTAATGATAGTGGACGAAAGGATCTGCGAAGAAAATACGAGAAAGGGAAAAAATAAGATGATGAATTTAAAGAGAGGAACGTAGGGAAAGACAGATGGGACAAGTATTTCAAAGTCAAAGCCAGAGGGTCAGAGATGTGCTTTTCGGTGATGCTGGCTGAAGGCAGGTGGGCCAGGCATGACAATCTCCAGGAGCTAAGAAAAGCTGGTCAGGTCTGTGTTTCCCACGTGTTATGATGCGGGCAGTTGCTAGCAGTGGGTTCATGCTAGGGCTTAGCCAACTACCCCACAGTTCTGATGCCGTTGATTGAAATACTTTCCTGATCCATATTTCAACGTACAGACAACGAGGTGAACTGACACTTAATTTGCTTCCTAGTACCAATAAACCTGACTTCTTTTATCATGAACTCCAATGCCTTCCTCTAAGCCTCTAAATATCCCATCTTGCTCCACATTCTACCGGACAGTAGCCAGGGAATGCCTCGCCATCCTTAACGTCCAACCTACAGGCTGAGGGCACAACTTCCCAGATACAGGGATGCAGCCAAATCCAGTCACTGTGTGCAAATCCAGAACTATCCCATTTCCACAGCTTTCAGACCAGGGAGAACTGAGCAAGGATATAAGGGGAACCCCCATTATGACATCCCAGAGGGGGTACATTTAGAAAGACCAAAATCATTAGCCTTGACCCAGGCCCCGAAGCCTCCACACCATAGACAAGTAAGTGGAAGGGCAGATACAGCCAAACAGGAGAAATGCCCTAATTCCTGCGTCAGGCCAATTGGTTGGTTGTGCATGTACAATTTTTGCCCCACTGAAATCGGGCCGCCATGAGTCAGAATTGACTCAGTGACAGAGTGGGGTTTTGTTTCTTTTTAAATAAGAAATCAGGCCATCTTTAGTCGTGGACAATGCCACCTTTCCACAGTTGCTGCCAGTCCTGATTTTGATCAGGCGTGTGAACCACTTGTTTTAGAAAGCTGTCGCAGGTCTTAGAGCTGCTCTCTAACAAGACAGGAATCTGTGTCACTGTTTCCACCCTGCCCACCAGGGGGCAGCACAGCAGCATTCATCAAGTGCCATGTTGACTTGGTAACTGAGGTCATCCAGGCACAGAGACAGGTATTGGCCAGGAGCCAAATCTGTCTGCCAGGGAAATCTGCTGCTGGGAGTCTGGGAGACCATGTGGCTACACTGAAGGAGAGATGATGAGAGAAGAGCATTCAAAAGTATTGGGAACTGAAAGCATGGCTTGCGGCCTTAGAAGCAGTGACACAAGCCACCTTGTCCGCTGGCTCAAGGTCTCTGTCCTTGAGGCTGAGCCAACACCACTACAATAAGCAACTGAGCACGTGGCCCTGGGGCGGTGGGAAAGTCTGCAGGGACAATAGACATGGCAGGGTCTTCTGTAAGAGCCGTCTCAAGACTGTGCCGTGGTGAGAAAACAGAAAACAATGAGTGGCTGGCAGAGCCAATCCGAGCCTCTGTCTCCCTGTGCTTCCCGGGGAGCTCTCAGGAGGGCCACACGATGGGAAGAGAGTAGGAGAGAGAACTGCAGAGTATGATGTCTCTCAGAGCTGGTCTCACCAAGAAGTGAAAGCCTAATGCACGTGGGGCGCCCCTCTAGGGAATGATACAGGTCACAGGCAGCTGCTACTTTAACACGGTGCACCAAGAGAGGCTCCCGACCCGACAAAGACAGAGGCCTGAGTCAGTGTGCCAGAGCGGCAGGAACTCCGCGTTTGGAGTCTAGGAAAACTTGGAGTCCCATCTTGGTTCTACCGCTGAGAAGTGGAGCAGGCTAAAGAGCCTCCGCGAGTCTCCGCATCTGTCCCCAGAACATTCTCTCGCAGCCATCTTCCTAGATGTTTTGAGGTTAAAGAAGATAAGGCATTTGAAGGAAGTGTATGACACACACTCGCTGCTCCTCATAAGTAGTAGGCATTAACTTCCTTTGTCGAAATCACTCTCTGCTTCTGTCACTAGTGATACAGGATAAGTGAAGACAACATAGTAAGGCCAAACGAGAACACTGAGTATATCTGAAGGATTGGTTTTTCATTAGTCTAACAAATTAAATCAAGCTTCCACAAGCCCTTCATTTGTTATCAGAAAAAAGACTGACAGACATACATGAAGGGCCCGAGACTTGAAGGTAAACAGCATGCGTTTCATTCAGGGAACTATGGCTGTGGTCTACCCTGACCCAATGTAAATATTGATGTTAGCCAATCAGTGTTGACCAACACCTCATTCATGGCCTAGCCCCTAGCATATGTTCAGGAAGTCGGCAGCTTTATGTTTGACCAACCAGCGCCAACCGTTGCTATTTGGTTAACGCTGATATTACCTGCCAGATAATTAGGACAGACCCTTTTGCTCATATCACGTCAGCTCTCATCTGACTGCTTCTTGCACTGCTGTGAGAACATGCACTGCTATATGCTTGCCTTGCGCTCCTGTCAAAACTCTGGGCGATCAAGCTAGCTTGTAAATAAAAAGCAACCAAGGCTCAGGAAGGAAGAGTTGTCTACCCAAGCCACAAGGAAAGTTAGGGCCATCCAGAAGACAAAGTCAGAGTTTGGGGCTCAGTCGATGTTCAAGAAACAAAAGAGGCTCGCATTGGCCCATCTGGAGTTGTGAACATGTCCCCCAGGCTCTTACACCATGGCCTGGCCAGTGGACAGTGTCTGAGGGATTCCTCTGCTTAGATGTTCTCTCTCTCCCCCCGCTTTTCTCCTTCACCACAATGTGGAAAGCCGTGTCAGGTTGTAGCGCAAAAGACGGCAGTGGCGCTGTGGGTTCCAATAACCGCAGCAGGAGCGGCATGAGTTATATTAGACACTTTCCATACTGTCACAGACAGGCAAAAATGGCGAGAAACATAAAACAGGCACACGGAAAAAATATGCTCTCTTTTCAGGGAGCTAAAAGATTTGGTTTCCTTTGAAAATGTCAGTTTCCCGTTCCCTTTATTCTCATTACCCTCCTGGGACCCTCTTAAACACGCCGAGCAAACAGCAGAGCAGGGGGAGGAGGTATTTTTAGCTGAGATTCTGGGCACAGATTCCTATTGTTCTATAATTTTTGGCTTGGCTAGATGGCAAGTAGCCAATACAGTGTATACTCTTACAAGGAATGTATGTTTCCATGAGTGTGTGTGTGTGCGTGTGTGCGTGTGCGTATGATAATAGGAAGGGCATTATTGATGATGTTTTGATGGGAAAGATTCTGAAATCCCAGCAGGGGGAAACACCGACCTCTCAGCTAATCCTGTTTGCTTTTTCACCATCACTTTTCATTGCTACCTTTGTGCTACACGTTCAAAAACAAAAACAAAAACACAAGGGCGTATTGTCACAACCCAAGTATATTCTTCATAGAATCTACTTGCCCGGTCAGCTGATGCCAACAACAGTACGGACATTTTGAGAACCAATGATTAAATTCTTAAATCACATAATACGGTGCCTGACAGATGATAGCTGTTCAAAATACTGGCAGTCCCTATGCACCTCTTTCGCACACACAGAGCCTGCTCTAGGCAGACGAACAAAAACAAAGAAACCACTGGAAATTTTAGTAAAAATCTCCCACCCTGGCATAAAACCGACAGGCAGGGGCCTGTGTGAGACTTTCCCTTTCTGTTAAAGGGGCTGGGGCCCATCTCTGGGCACACTGAATTCCGAGACGGACCGTCTTTTCTGTAAAGCTTTCAAAGCACGGGTCACCTTGGAGAACATCAGGGCTGAAAAGCGGGAAGTGGGGCCAGATCTGCCTACCTCACTCTTGCCCCCTCATCACCCAGGGTGCACTTCACGCACACCCCCGGATCCAGACGGAGGGGTGCTAGTGTCCTAAATCTCCAACTCGGTCTCTTCCATGGGGCTGTGTGGCCTCTCTTCCAGCTAGGCTACTGTGGAGTGATTCATCAAAGTGCCCATGCACTCTGGTCTGATGAAAGTGGGGCAGTTCTTACAGTGTGTGTGTGTGTGTGTGTGTGTGTGTGTGTGTGTGTGTGTATGTGTGTGTGTGTCCCTTCAACTTTGTACCCTTTGACCCCTCAACTCTTACACCACCCATTAAAGGTGGAAAGATACAAAGAAAGGTTTTTCATACTCTACTTCCGTCATCAAAAGCTAGGGATTGTGTTCCCAATTGGACAGTCTCACCTGTTCAGGTAAGACTAAGCAATAAGCCACTGGGTCCAGGTAACTTTGTGAACCAGTACCGCCACTAACATGTGCGTGGAGTCAATAGGGGGAGGGGAGGTTCTGGAAGCGCTAGCGTTCTTTGGATGAAGCCAGAGCACTAAGGAGACTTTCCCCCCTAGAGTCTCTCTCTCGGTCAGCTCAGGGAGTCCTCCTATGCCCTTCCTTCTGCCTGGCCCTCAAACGCAACATCTGAAGGTGACATGGCCTCTTGGAACCAAGAGGCCGAGTGCCTAAGGCTGTGGAGCAAGAAGGGTGAAGCCTGAATCTTGCATAACTTGCACCTTCCTCGGACTTCCTGTCTCTTGACTTCCTTTGGGTATGAAAAATAAAAGCTCTGTTATCAGGAGCTCTGGTAACATCGTGAACCGAACATTGGGCTGCTCATCCCAAGGTTGGTGGTTCAGCCCCAGCAGCTGCGCCGAGGGAGAGAAGCTGTCTGCGCCTGTGAAGATCCAGTCTCCGAAACCCTCGGAACAGGTCCACTCTGGCCTACAGAGTCGCCGACTTGGAGCTGACTCCACGGCAGTGCATTTGGCTTGATTTAGTGATGACGCGGGTAGGCAAAGCCAAGCACAACCCTGAGCCAGGTTCTTAAATACCGACTTGCCTTTTCTGTTTGCAGTCTACTGTGTCCTGGGATTTAAAACCCCCACCTATGGTGAAATCCTCCACGGAGGCACCAGCTTCCATTACTGCACATGAACTCAAGAAGCTCATAACTCATTCTTCCTCTCTATAGACATGCTGTGGAGTCGTGGTCTAACGGTTAAGTGCTTGGCTGCTAACTGAAAGGTCAGTGGTTCAGACCCACAAGCGGCTGTGCTGGAGAAAGAACATTCAGTCTGGTCCTGTGAAAAATGTCAGCCTCAGAAGCCCTCTAGGAATGTGCTAGTCTGACACATCGGGTCACTATGAGTCTGCATTTACTCAACAATGAGAACATAAATCTGTTTTACTTATTCTTATAAAGGGGGACCTTTTCCTTATACCACTTTCCCCACCACCTATCGAATATCATTTATTTGATATCATTTGTAGAAAACTCTGAAAAGTTAATTCAGCTTGCTATCATCAGTTCTCTCCTCCTTTAAGAGTCTCCTTTAAGAACCTCCTAATCAAGCTCTTGCCCCACCCTTTCCAACAAAATTACCCTATCAAGGCCATTAATGAGCTCCAAATTGTTCAGTCTTCATCCTACTGAACCCCATCCATAGCCCCGATGTAGTTGATCATTTGCTTCCAGGACCTCAAGTCTCTGTCTTTCTCCTATTCCACTGGTCATCCTTCTTGGTCTCCTTGGTAGCGTCTCCTTACCAACCCGCCCTCAACACATTTAGTTCCATTTGATAACTACATTCACTCCCACGCTCACTCCCCTAAGTGATCTTGGCCAGTGTCATGGCTTTAAATACCACTTACATGCTAAATGTCTTTGAATTTCTTAATCTCCACCTTAAATCCCGCTCCATGATCTACCGTGTAGAAGCAGTTTCCTGTTCAGTCTTTTCATTTGGGTTTCTCACCGAAATCTCAAACGGCAAAACCGAAATAGGAGGCCTGGCCCTTTCCTCACCCTGGATCAAAGGTGCTCCAGCCACAGCCTCATCTTCTGTTCTGATGGCACCTACAGCCTTCCTGTTGCTCAGGACAAAATGCTCAGAATCATCAATCTTGATGCTTCCCTTCGATGCACTGCATAGCCAACTTGTTAATGAGCCCCATTTGGCTCTGCCTTCGAAGTGTAACCAGCATCTGATCATGTCTCATCTCCACCTTTAGCATGGAGAGCCAACAGTGCCTGCTTCTTCGGGGCTTTCAACACAGCAGCCATAGGGATCTTGTCAAGAACTGAATTAGACCATGTCACTCATCTCCCCGACACTCATTCTCATTTTACAGGTGAGAAAATGGATAATCTGATCAACTTTACAAAGCTAGTAATTGGAATGCAAAGATTCAAACCATATCTGCCAATGCCAAGACCCACTGAAAATCCACTCTATCACTGCCGAACAACTCTCAGGGGTATCCTCATCAAATTTTATAATGATAACACTGGCATTGAGTTAATTCTGACTCATGGTGACCTGATATATGGTTTTTGAGAATGTGAACCTTTATGGGAGAGACTGCCTTATCTTTCTCCCAAAGAGCAACTGATGGGTTTTACCCATCGAACTTTCCATTAGCAGCATAGTGCACAGCACCACCAGAGTTCTTCATAAGACAAAGCTGGGTAAATGGCATTGTCAATGAGGCTGAAGTATTTCATCCAGAAAGAAAAAAGTCAAAAGTTATAGTCCACCTCCCAAAACAGAGCCCAGGTTCTGAGTCGACCCAGGCAGACTCTACCCAGGGGAGCATCCACCTTGGAACTTTACTGAAAAAAGCAATGGGGGGCCGGGTGGAAATGGAAAAACCAGGAGGAATGGTGGCAAGTGTGTAGCGCCAGTCAGCACCTCCCTTCCCCAACCACAATATTCATGTGCAAGTCTGGGATATAATTTTCTTCTTGGATGCTGTTCATATGGCTCTGCTCCCCATATCCAGCTCCATTCAGAGGATTAGAGAGTGGGGACAGACATGAGGAGCTAAAGAACCACAAAAATCTCTGTGAAACAGGATTCCAGCTTTGGAATCACGGTGACAAGTTATGTGCTCAGGCATGAGTGTGTGATTGTACACACACACACACACACACACACACACACACACGCGTGCACGCGCGCACTCCCATGCAGTTAGGGTTCATGGCAGGCTAAAACCAGAAGATTGGAAAATAAATATACATATTTATAAAAAGCATCCACACCATGGAACTAAATGTGAAGATGCTTGAGTCTTCTCCAAACAGAGGGTGCTTAGAAGAGAACGTGAATTTTTAAGGACATCTGCATCCTGCTCAAGGTAGTGACCCCTTGCGTTCTACAAAGCAGGTTCAAAAAGCCTGTGGAAAACGGAATGAAGAGACAGTGGAACTTTTCCATAGACTTTCTGATGTCACCTTGTACTGGGGAATCTATAGGAAAACCTATAGCATCAGAGGGAGCCCCAGGAATTTGGTTCTTCTCGCCTCAGAAATCTTTAGGTCCCCAGTTATTATTTTAAGGACAACTAGGGTGTTGAAGGCCTGTCCTTTCAAGCCAACGCATAGCCCTCCCTCCATGTTCTCTGTAGCTATAATGCCAAAGGGTCCTCTTGCCTGCCGGTTACAGAACACTGGCCAGCTTCACTGACCCAGGGTCCGGCAGGTTGCCTACGGTGGTCCAAAAGCCTGCTGTCCCCTTTGGCCAAGGAGGCAGAGAAGACACTTTTGTGAAGCTGCCTCTCAAAAGGTCTGTTGACATTTCCCAGGTCATTCTGGAAGGAGAGACTTCTCTGGCAAAGTCAGGGATGGCTTTGCACTGCAATGTGAGCACGTCTCGGAGCTCGGTCCCATTCTCCCCTGTGAAGGAGCCACGTGTGGCAGCATCAACCCCCAGCCCAACTCTACCAGGAGGAGAAACTATCCAGACTTCAGGCTACTGGGTGGAGCCCTGGTAGCTCAGTGGTTACATGCTGGGCTGCTAACCACGAGGTCTTCAGTTCAAAAATAGCACCCTACTCCATGGCTTTGTACTCTTATGAGAGGTAGAGTCTTGGAAACGCCCACGGGCAGTTCTATCCTGTTCTCCAGGCCCACTGTGAGCTGGAACTGGCTGAACGGCACTGCGTTTGAGTTTGAGTTTTTGACAGTCTTTGCCTGAGGGCTGACACCCTCAACAAACAGGGCAGAATCTCCTGAGCAAAAAATAGTCTTCAGTCAGGAGAGGAAAGAAGAGTCATTCAAATGCATCCCCACCAACCAGAAAACAACTTAAAGATCTTGACCAAGTGATTTATGGGCTTCTTAGGGCAAAGAGACTTTTGAAAATTATGATTTCACAGCAGCCTTCCTACGGCAGCACACAGCCCCTTAGAACTAGCAAATACTAGAAGGCAAGCTGAAAGCCCAAAGTATAAATCATTTAAGAAAAGGCTTGTATTTATCCGTCTAACGGGTGTCTTAATGGATGCCCCCTCTGCCAGCTGCTAGTATTCAGACACTGTTCTGGATGCTGGGACGGGACCCGAGAACAAACCAGGCAAAAATCCCTGCCCTTGGTGTTTACATGGGATTGAAAACAGACACTAAGCAAATTGCCAGGTGTTGCTGAGAGTTCCATGGATAAATAATGGAAGAAGAAAGGAAAACGAGAAACGTCGGGGGTGGCCAGCTCTAAGTGTCACTGACTAGCTAAAGATCTGAAGGCGGTGGTAAGGAGTAAGCTTTTTCAATATCTGCGGGAAGAACCTTCCGGGCCGAGAAGAACAGCGGCCGGTGCCAAGACCAGTGTGTTGGAGAAAGAGCATGGAGTCCAGTGTGGACGGAGCTGGAGTGAATTAGAGGGAGCCAGGGAGCCGAGACTGGCCAATCAATGAAGGGAGGGGAGAGGGCTGACTGGGGAGACCAGAGAGGATCCTGCAGGTCACAAAAAAGGCTTTTCCTCTGAAAGGAGTGACATACTGGATAATGCGTTCATGGAAACACGATGGCCGTTGTGTTGAGAGTTATCTTGGGGAAGAACAAGGACAGACATGACAACTGTGGCGAAGGAGTAACCGGGAGCCAGGAGCGGGGAGAGAGAGAACAGTGAAGTGGAAGTCTAATGAGCGCAATGCTTCCAGGAAATAGAACTGCTGGAACCTCTCAAATGGTGCCATTGACAGGTCAAGCATGGTGAGGAGCAAGCACTGACCACCGGCCTCAGCAGTGGCGGCCATTGGAGGAGAGAAGGCCTGGGTGGAGAGAACATGCACAGGCCAAAGGCAAACAGCTTTCCAAACACACAGAGAAATGGAATGGCAGGTGAATCAGCTATAGAATGGAGAGATGGTTGTAGTGGGAGTAATTATAGAATGTGTGTCTGTGCATGAGAAGGAGGTGGCAATAGAGAAATCATCAGTGTATAAGCGGGCAGTTTCAGGGGCAAGGAATTATTGATTCAAAGTCTTCTGGGTAAACAGTGTGGTGGGTGGAATGGGGGTTGGGGGAAGACTCTGATAGGATTCACCTGTGAGTTATCACGAACAGGCTATACTGGGATCACCTTCCTGCTGCGTCTGAAACGACTCCTCCAAGAAGCAGAAGAGAGACTCTCACGGGGACGGGGGTGCTTCCACTGGACCCCAAGACTGTGCGGCGCAACTCCTGGGTCCAGAGGCAGCTGTGAGCTCAGAGGAGCAGCAAGAGCACCAGGAGGCAGAGCATGCAGCCCAGTGATGGGAAGCTGACTGTGCCATGGAGTGTGTTTGGGAACTGGGCTTGCTGACCACAGAAGCGGAGCCGAGTACCTTCCGATCGTGGGTTACTGGAACGGGGTACCTCCGGGCACAATCCAGGGAGCTAGGTGTGCTGGCCATGGAGCTGGAGCTGGCGCTGAAGCTTTGGGGTTGAGGTTTAGAGGTGTGGCATGTCCTATGGGCATTTATTAGCAGCCCTGAAAGAACTTTGTGCCATGTCCTGAGGAACAGCTGTATCCTGAGCATCTCACTTGCATAACAATGTGTTGACTTCCTTAATAAACTTTATAGTCATTAATATTACCTGTGAATTCTGTGTAGCCATTGCAATGGATATTTAGAACCTAAATGAAAATGTAGATCCTGTTGTTTGAGAAACAAAGCAGTGGTGAAGGAATGTCAGAGTGATGTCCATAGGCAGATGAGAGGGGATCAGGCAGGATATATTTGGGGTGATGCTTGGACAGAATTTAGTGCAAATAAAGCTCTTAGATGCTAAAGGTAAATTTCTCAGAAAGTCACATTTGAAGGAGCACCCTACTAGCACAATAGTTAAAGATGTGTGTGGTAGTTATATAATCTCTTGTCAATTTGAGAGGATTAAGAGTGAAGGGGTGGAGTTTCGCCTGTCAATGAGGCTTGATGACCTCTTTGGAGGCACTAAGGAGATAAGTAACTCGCTGGAGGTGGGACGCAGGCTGACACCCTGAGAAACATTGTAGTTGACAAGACACATGGAGCTGCTATAGTGCCTTGAGCTGGAGGGGTCGTGGGGAGACCCCTGCCAGTGCTGAGATGCTTACAATGCCAATGTATCTACAAGACTTCCCACACACTGGCCTGTGATCTTCCTGCATTCGGCATCATTGCATGTGTTTGGGGAGTCTGAAGAGGACTTTATAGATTGGTATTGTATATATGGGGTAATTTCAGACTTATGGACTTGATCTGGCCTGGGCTGAGATGTTTTCTTAATATCCAATTGCTCTTGTATATAAAACTCTTTGTTATACACATATAAGTCTCCCTAGATTTGTTTCTCTAGTCTACCCAGACTAACACAATGCGAGAGCTTACCACCAGGTGCTCTACTTCTGTAAAGATTACAGCCCAGGAAACCTTATAAGGCAGTTCTACCGTGTTCTATAGGGTCACTATGAGTCAGATTGTTTTTAAGGCACACACTAACCATAAGAAATATGGACCACTCTGGAGCATTTACTTGAATAATGGAGGGAGCCACGATTAAGTCAAACCATTAAATAGCCCAAAGCACAAAAATTACAATGTGTGATATATCAAATTATTTTACTTGGCAAAAATCTATGAATCACCAAAAACTTAGGAGGCATGAAGTATGAATCTGGAAAAATTGGAAGTCATCAAAACTGAAATGGAACTCAAAAAAAACCAAAAGCCTAAGTTTAGTGGGCTGAAATGGACTGGTATTGGCCAATTTGAATCAGAAAATCATATGGCTTATTCGTCTGGGAATGAAACAATCACTGTCAAAGAAAGACATTTCGAGATCTACCTTAAAGTATTTCTGTATACCAATGCGGTCCGCAATAGGATTTTATCCATCTTCATTTGAAGGAAATCCAATCAACAAAGCTACTATTCAAATTTATACCCAACCATTAAAGGTAGTGATGAAGTAATTGAAGAATTCTACCAACATCTTTACTTATATTTTTAATCATTTTATTGGGGCCTCTTACAGATATTATAACAATCCATAAATCAATTATATCAAGTGAACTTGTACATATGTTGCTGTCATCATTTTCAAAATATTGTCTTTCTGCTTGAACCTTTTATATCAGCGCCCTCCCTTCCCCACCCTCCCATATTCATGAACCCTTAATAAGTTATATGTCATTATAATTTTTTCTACCAACATCTTTAGTCAGAAATGTATAAAACATGCAATCAGATGCATTGATAATTTGGAACAAAGAGGAAGAAACAGTAGTTGGAAAATATGGTGTTAGTTAATAGAAACAAGCTGGAGATTGCATGAGAGAATTTTGTAAAATCAATGGCTTGTTTATAGCAAATACATTTTTTTCAGCAAAACAGAGGGTATCTAAGGTGACTATACACATGGACTTCCCCAGAGAGAGTACCCAGAAATCAAATTGACTGCAGTTGTGGAAGAAGACTGTGAAGAAGCTCGGTTTCAGCAGCTAGAACCAGGCCAGGGGCTACTGTGGAACAGACTATCAACTGCTCATACATAGGTTCAGGTTGAAGTTAAAGAAAATCAAAACAAGTCCATTGGGAGGCAACATATGAGAAATTCTACCCCACTTGAAATCAAGAGCATCTTAATAATAGATTTGCTCATTGAACACTGATGGCACAAGACCTGATGCGCTGTGGGCGCACAGCCAGAACATCGTTTATAAAGGACACAGAAGGTCATGGAAAAGACAAGGAAGGGAGAAGACAGCATGTCAGAAGAGACTCTCAGACTTGCTCTTAGTCCAAGAGTAGCTAAGGCAAATGGAAGAACTGATCAAGTCAAACAGCTAAAGAGAACATCTCAAAGGGCAGCTCGAGAAGACAAAGTCAAAAATCAGACTAAAACATGAAAAGACCTACAGAAAACAAACAGGAAGAGCATGCTCGGCATATCTTAAACTGGACGAACACAAGAAAAAGTCATGCCTTGAGTTACAGGATTGATAGTTTCTATGGGCAAAACACTGAATGATGGAGGAATCACCAAAATAAGATGAAAAGAATACACAGAGTCAATACACCAAAAGGAATTAGTCAACATTCAACCATTTCCGGAGGTAGTATATGCGCAAGAACCAATGGTACTGAAGGAAGACGTTCAAGATGTGAAAGCATTAGTCCCAAACAAGGCTTCAGCAGTTGCTGGAACACCCAAGGAAGCATTTCAACAAGCTGAGGCAGCACTGCAAGCATACACTGGGCTATGGCAAGACACTTGAAGACAACTACCTGACCAACTGACTGCAAGAGATCCATCTATGTACCTGTTCCAAAGAAAGGTAACCCTACAGAATGCTCAAAGTATAGAACAGTATCATTGATAGCCTGCAAGTAAAAGTTGGCTAAAGATCATCCAAAAGCTACTACAGCCCTGTATTGATAGGTTCAAGCCAAGAGCTTCAGGCCTGATTCAGAAGAGGAGCTGGAACAAGGGATATCATAGGTGATGTCAGATGGATCTTGGCTGAAATCAGGGAATACTAGAAAGATGTTTACTTGTGTTTTATTGACTGTGCTCAGGCACTGGAGAGTGTGGATCATAACAAACCATGGATAACCTTGAGAAGAATGGGAATTCCAGAACGTTTCATTGTGCTCTGGGAACCTGCACGTGGATCAAGAGGCAGTTGTGGAATAGAACAAGGGGATACTACATGGTTTAAAGTCAGGGAAGATGTATATCGGTGTTGTACCTTCACACCATACTTATTCGATCTGTTTGCGGAGCAAATCATCAGAGAAGCTGGGAGACAGGAAGAAGAGGGTGGCATCAGGATTGGACGAAGGCTGATGAACAAGCTGCACTCTCCAGATGGCACAACCTTGCTTGCCCCAAAGTGAGGACTTGAAACACTTGCAGATGACGACCGAAGATTGTAGTTTTCGGTATGAATAACAACTCGATGTAAAGAAAACCACAATCTGTACAATCAGACCCATAAGTAACAGCATGATAACCAGAGGGAAAGAAGACTGATATTGTCGAGGGTGTGTTTCACCTTGCTTGGATTCACAATCCAAACTCACAGAAGCAGCATTCAAGAGATCAAAGGATACATTGCATTGGGCAAACCTGCTGCACAAAACAAAATAATAAAAAACACCTTGCCATCAAGTGGAGTCTGATTCATGGTGGCCTTATAGGGCACGGTAGAACGGAACTGACCCTGTGAGAGCCTGAGACTGTAACTCTTTCTGCCTTTCTCCGTCTTTCTCCTGGGGAGCACTTGATGGTTTTGAACTGCTGGCCTTGAAGTTAGCAGCCTAAAGTGTAATCAGCAGGCCTCCGGGGCTCCTTTCCTTAAAGTGTTAAAAAGCAAGAATGTCAGCCTTCTCCACCTCCTTGGCTGTGGTTGGAGCTGGAGGCGCACCAGGCCAGAGGCAGTGCCGAGCTGAGGCCCCGGAGCAGCTCGGAGGCGGGGACCCATAGCTCCTCCAGCCTGCAATAAGAAACGGCCTCCAATAAAACTACACTGTAAAAAATGGGAAAGAAACGGAATGAACTGAGTAAAAATGTCGAAGAGACTGAACCTGAGGAATTTGCGGTAGAAAAAGTGCAGGCCCGACGTGTTGTGAATGGGAAGGTGAATATTTCCTTAAACGGAAGAGATTTCAGATGCTGATCATGCTCGGGGGGCCTGAAGAAAATCTGGATCGTCCAGAATTGAATTGAAACATTTCTTAATTCTCAAACAGCCAGTAAAGATGAAGATGGCACAAAAAGAAAGTCTTTATCTGTCATTGAATCTGATGACAGCAAACCAAGGATTAAAAGAGGTGCTGCTGACAAACCCCGGGCCTTCGCCGGAGGGCTTGGGCCTGGATGAACAATGCATGCCAAGGTAGCAGTGGGGAAATGCATGTTTCCCATGACACGGAAAGGCTCAGAGGAGGGAGGCCGACTTGGTGCTGGCGCGAGGCAAACATGAAATGCCCTTAAATTGTCATTGCATTTTCTGAAGAGACTCGCGTGGCATTCCTGTGCAGAAGAGGAAGCTCAGGAATCGCTTGCATGGCTGTGTATCACAACAGCTCCCTGCCATCCAGTCGAGGACGACTCAGTGCCCATATAGCACAGGGCAGAAGTGCCTCCGTGGGCTTCTGAGACTGTGACGCTTGTCGGAGCAGAACGGCCCATGCTTCTCCTGAGGAGTGGCTGGGGGCTTCAAACTGCTGACCTTGTGACCAGCAGCCCAACACGCCATATATACATACACACACGTATGCATATATATGTATACGTCTATATGCATGTATTTATATATTATAGTATATAGCTAGATATTATATACTATCAAATTGTGTATATATTACATGTATTCTATAATATGTATTTAATATAGATCATTGATCAGTTAAATTTATCATTTTAAAACAAAGATATAATTATATATTATACAGTAATATTTATATAATATATAAAATAATGTATTTATATGGTTTATATTATATATATTTATATATACAATTTAGGTCAGTTTTCTTATCAATCAGTAGGATAAATAATGACAGTCTAATGGAAATCAAGCTTGATATGCTAGTCTAGAAATAATATTACGGGGATTATTGTGGTTATTTGTTGTTTTCTTATTATTGTTACATTAGTAACACTGGTTACTTTGAGCACATGAAATTTTCTGTAGTTGCAGCATTTATGAGAAAAGAACATGTAATACCATGGCATATTATTTCCTTGACCTTAGAGCAGCGGTTCTCAACCTGTGGGTTGTGACCCCTTTGGGGGTCAAACAACCCTTTCACAGGGGTCGCCTAAGACCAACGGAAAACACTTATTTCCGATGGTCTTAAGAACAGAGACACTGCTCCTCTATCCATCTCAGGGCGGTCTGACCACATGCAGATATGCTGATCTGGTGAGAAAGACGCTATCACAACCTTCACACTGACCTTGGCTTTTTATACATACTGTCGCAAAATGTGGCAATGTAGTTTACTGTCATTATATTAAGACTGTTACCCATGCTATACCATGCTTCAAGACAAATTTTCATTTATTTGTAATTAGAAATAAGTATCTCACGATATATAATTACATATTGTTTTGTGATTAATCCTTCTGCTTTAATGATGTTCAATTTGTAACAATGAACAAACATCCTGCATATCAGATATTTACATTATAATTCATAACAGTAGCAACATTGCAGTAATGAAGTAGCAATGAAAATAATTTTATGGTTGGGGTCAGGACAACATGAGGAACTGTATTAAAGGGTCACAGCATTAGGAAGGCTGGGAGCCACTGCCTTAGAGGATAGCTTTTCTAAACGTGGGAAATTTTACTTAGTCATTACTGAATCAGAACTTGTGTTTAACCCATAATGCATGCCTAAGGACCATTCTGGGTCTTTGTTTCTATGTTTGTGTGTGTGTGTGTGTGTACCTAAATATGTATATATATTTTTTATTTTATTTTACATTCTTCAAAATCAAAACTAATCTAAGCCAAACTGGCGTTTAGCAGCCATGGGCATCTCTGTCCTTTCAGGGACGCTCTCCTCAGCAACCCGAGGATCAGACACCTCAAGTAAAACTGGTGTGAAATTGTAATCCAAAAGCCTTCAAATCAAATAAAGTATCCAGTCATGAACTGGACACATTTAAAATTCTGTACCAAAACCCAACCTTGAGAGATAGTTAAATGAAACTTTCTTTTTGCAAAACTCCCGAGTGAAAAAACCTAATTGCTACTCAAAAGCTCCCCACTTAGATAAAAAACTAGAGTAAGAGTGGCATGTTTTAATAAGCCAAGCAAGGCTTAGTTCCATGGGCACTTCTTCCATTCGGACAGCCGTTCCTTTACAAAGGTGAAAGAAATCCTCCTGGTGAAAACAAGGCGATCAGCACACATGCCACCCGGGCTCTGCTGGTAAAAACAGGTGAACACACTTGTCACTCAATAGTGACCTGTGCTTTGTTGGGTTAGTTCTTGTTTTTAATATCAATCCATTCTCTACCAGTAGATTCAATCTTCTGAATATTCAGCTTTGGCTGAAGCCAGGAAAAATAAATTTTATAGTAATCAGAATGTTACAATAATTTTATAGTAATCAGAATGTTATAGTAATTTTATAGTAATCAGAATGTTAATCTAGTTCCACATTGTTCACTTTATTGTAAATTCTGGTGTCAGTGATCAATAAATAGTTTTATGTTCCTTTAAAGAAAGAAAAGCAAGAATATTACTTAGAGGACTAATGTGCACCTGACCCAAGCCATAGGTATTTCCGCATGCATGTGAAAGTTGGACTTTGAATAAGGAAGACAAAAGTAGAATTGATGCGTCTGAATTACGGTACTTGCAAAGAATACTGAAAGTGCTACAGACTACCAAAAGACTAAATTTGTCTTGGAAAAAGTATAGTCAGAATGGTCCCTAGAGTATGCTGTCAGGAGAGACAAGTCCCTAAAGAACGACACCATGGTGGATGAACACAGTGGCTCCCACAACAGGCTCACCAGGCCTGTGAGGACGGTGCAGGGCCAGGCAGTGCTTCATTCTGCTGTTCACGGGTCACTGTGAATTCGAACCCACTCCATGGCCCCTAACAACAGCAGAAAACCCAGCCCCGGCGTTCAGCCTAACCCAGGTTCCCCGTTACTCATCCATGGCCACTTAGCTCTCTGGGAATCTCAGTCCTCCAAACATCATGGGGAGAGCTCTCCCACCAGCTAGCCCCGGGGCGTGACAAGCTGGGTGCATTCACTGTCAGATTCTCACTGTCTACCATGCTTTATAGACACAAAAAGAAATCCCACCATATGTTAAAGGTAATTGCAAACATTTGCTGCTGAAGAAAGCACCATTTTTCAAGAGCCCACAGCGATCTGGTTACTCCAGTGTACCCAGTGTGCATCAGCCAGCTTCGCTTGCTCATTGCAAGCTTCGGGGCCAATGTGAGGGTGGCAACCAACCTGACAAAGACGCTCCCTCGGCTCCTCCTCCCCTGCATGCCCTCCCCTCCCCTACTGCACTCGAACAAGTGGACAGCCCACTCCAAGAGTGTGCACACTCCTCCATCAACACAGATCAGGGAACCAGTGGAGGGGGGGGTTGCTAGGAGGGTCAGTTTGTGTGGGCAGGGGGAGATGATGGCAGGAAGGGGTGGAGGGAAAGCGGTGGACAGGGAACTCAGCTGGCTGTGGTCCATGGTCTGGGGAGTGCTGAAATGAGAGGTACAGCGAACCCCAGCAGCCCCCAGGGGTCCCCAAGTAGTCAGGTTGGTTTGCAAGGGGTCTGTATGGGGCCTAGGAGCAATGTTATTGATGGTGTGGTTTAGGAAGAGGCCAGTGAGGGTGAACCTGGGGCTCCCAGGGCCCTCCACTTGGAATGCAGCCTGGGAAGCCCCCAAACGGAGTGGATGGCTGGGAGGCAGGAAAGGCTAAGTTCTCCAGTAAACATGGGCCATAGAGAGGCATTTGTAAGCACATCTCTGGCAGCTCAAAGAGGAAATGGGTCTGTCTGTTGCTCAGCCTATGCATTGTACCCACATTCCCACCTGTCTCAGGAGAAGCAATTTCATGGATTGAATTTACACTAGCCCAGCTGCAATCCTGAGTTGGGAGGAGTGACGTTACTTAGTGCTCTGGCTTAGGTAAGAGAGTTTGTAAGAAGCAATTCCTGGCACTTGCTATTGAAGTAAGTACAAAAGTCTTGGTTCTGGCTCAGAGTGAAGCCGTGCTGTGGCTGTGTGAAGCTATCAGAGTCCCTGGGAGACCTGGAATGCATGGGCACTGGCTCCTCAGGCCCTTCCAACAGGTGGGTAATGTGTGTGGGTCCATGCAGGGGAGCTTCTTTGATCATTCTCAAGGGAAACCACCACTGCCCGGTGGGTACTTCCCAACAGCAAGGCCTGCGACAGGCAATGTGGATCCATAGGAAGCCCACTTGTACAACAGCTTCAAGCAGACAGTCAAATACTAGGTCAACTTGAAGGTGAAAAATGAGGATTTCTTGGAATATATCCACCAAGGCAAATCTGACCTTCCCATCTGAGGCCCTGTATAATGAGCACTGTCTAAAGAGCTCGTTTGTCTCTTCTGATAGGACTATTAGCACACTTATTATACATGATCTCTTTTCTATTACCACACTAAACATATTGTAGTACTTGGTTAGATATTATCTTATTTTCAATTTTAAAATATTTATTAAACATACACTGCCTTAAATCACCCCATGAGGAGGGTACCACAAAAGCATAAGAGCATTCCTTGCCAAGGAAAGTCTAGCATCTGATCGGATGTTCATAGCATAGGTGAACAAAGCCAAGAGACACTATAAGAATAAGCAATAGTTCAAGATAAGGGTGCCAAAGGACATTCGCCAAAGTGATAGTCCCACTAGGAGAGCAGGCTCCCTTGGGAGAGCAGCGTTCACTGGGAGAACAGCCACACAAAAGGAACCACGGAGAACCGCCACAGGACGAACCAAGCAAAGGCAACTGAGAAGGACCATTAGTCATCCTCACACTCCCCCAACATGTTCACATCCCAAGACACTCCTCAGGGCGTTATGTTAGAATTAGATACAGCTCTCATCCCAATTTTATAGATTAAAAAATATGGTATGGAAATGTTAAATGACTATATGATTTCATCTAAGCATATCTGTAATTTTTCTGCCCTGGAACCTGGGCTAAAACACTTGCCTGGGATTAGAACTCAATTGTTCTCCTCTGACTTAATGTATGCCTCAATCTCACCAATAAAAAGTCACGTGACAAAGTGTCCAATGTAGCCTATGATTACTATTATCACTACTATCACTATGACTAGCATCACTATTATTAGCCCCCTCTTGGATCTCCTCAGTGTTAAACGCGGTTATTGCTCAATAAACAGGCACTGATTCATTGATTTCAATCACCCCTTTGTGTACATTCTCATCCATTCATTTGACCAACATTTCTCAACTGCACACTTTTTAAGTATACAAAGTTTTGTCAATGAAACAGGTTCTCTATTCTCAAGAAGTTCACAGTCTGGTGGAGCTATAAATCTAGAAGCAGAGAAGACTCCAGAGATGGTACAATGAAGTGGGGTGGGGGTGTTGATGATTCCTCAAAGACCCAGATTCTTGCCATCCCTCTGATCTGCTTCCGCTCAGAGTTTACGGTTACCATTCAGGTAGCATCCTCTCGTGATCGCAAGACAGTCTTGTTCCCCTCTCCCCTCATCCAAGATCCGAAAGCAATCTCGGCTCCAAGCATGGAGTAGGGCTTTCCATCAAGCTGATCAGGTCAGACTTGGACACAATTCAAGAGAGCTTCAAAAAGTGCATGGAAAGACGGGATTAAAAGAAAACGGAGTATTTCCACAAACGTTTTGAAGCTCCCTCGTGGATGCCATGGGAATGTTAAGCCTTCCTTGCTTTATACTACTCAAGCTCTAGCTCCTGGAACTGGGTATGAGTCCCGTTTCCTGAGTCTCTTGGGAGGGATGAAAGGTGTCCTGGCTAGGTGACCAACAATGTCCATCACACTGGTATCATGAGCGTATCCTTCTTATGAAGAAACCCTCGAGGGACGCAGAAGGTTAACATTAACCAACGACTACGAAAGTCTGGAATGCCCAGAAGCTCCTCAGAAGACAGGCAATCAGCCATTGCCATTGTACATTGTACGTTGACACCCACGGGGTCTCCAGAACGCAGAATCGCCTCTGTGCTAACTGGTTATGTGGTAAAATAACACTGGCATCTCTGCCACCACCCAGGGGTTCACAGGGAAGTGGCCAGATGAGTAGGCTGTGGTCGTGCCCTCTCCTTTCTTCTGATCTTCTGATTCTAACCTTTTGGGATTCCGGCACCTGCATTCCTCAACTATTGCCTTCTGCTCCGTCTGCAGACACTTGCCAATGAGGTCTGCTCGTACTACGGAACAGATAATGATCTGGAATTCTCTTTTGAAAGGATGGGCTAAAGCCTCTGGAGAACTCCCCTATCTAAAACGGAGGGAGGGAGGAAAGAGGTCACTACACAGAGTGCTTGGGAGAGATGAGTACAGAAGATCAAAGGCATAAATCTGACTCGAACAGTCAAAACCTTGTCCGTAGATCCCCCACCCCTCCCGCCCCATGATGCAGGGTGGACCTGGTTTCCAACATTTTCTACATTTTTGGTTTGTATTGTTTGTTTGGTTTTATGTTGGTTCATATTAGGGTGTGTCTCAGAGGTGTCATTGGGGGTCACCCTCTGGAAGCTGTATTGTATGGTTTTCAGCATATGAAACACTGGCCTGATGAACCTGTAGGGATAGCAAGTAGAACAAGGGTTTCAGGGCGGGAGGAGGAGGCGGTACAGTGGGGGAGGGGGGTGAAAGGGAGACCATGTCAAGGAGTCTATGTAGAGAAAGAATGTCTGCAAGCTGACTGTGGTAGCAATTGTACAATTCTACGTGGTGATTGAACTATGGAGTGGTATGATGTATGAATTAAATCCCGATTAATAATAAAATTTTTAAAGTCTTCCAAGGCAAATAAAGGTCTAAAACTAAAAGCATGAAACCGGAGATCTCATTACATAAATAATGACAACTGCAAAATAAAAAGGGGGGATAAATGGTGTAGGAGAGAAAGTCAAGGGGGTATAAAAATAATAATAATAATAAATAAAAAGATAAACTAAGCAAAACGTTATAGAGCTACTGCTAAAATCCCCAATGAATGTTGAGTGAACGTTCTCCAAGGTTATTGACAATACCATTCAAATGATTTTGTTTAATTGATGTAATTTACAAAACTCTTCATAAAAGGAAAGAAAGTGTACCACCCTGATATTTTAAGACATCAGGTCAGAGACAGTCAACTTCCTGTTTGATGGGAAAGTGATGTCATCTAACTGCTTCACTGTGGGAACGACGTCACGTGAATCTGAACCTCTGTGTAGGTGATAGGGTGCACAGCTCGTTAGAACATGGCCCATCCAGGCCATCCGTTGTCATCTGCTATCCGCGGAAGATCAGAGCACCAGGATATAGCAGGCACTCCATGAAAGTGAATTATTCCTTTCTCGATGCCATAACTGAGTGATGAGTGTGGGGCATGGAGGGTACCCTTTTTTTTTAAATGTTTCATCTTCCTGAAGACAAAGTTAAAGCATGGCCCTTAGCAACCTGTAGGTGGGAGCGTCGTGCTAATCCCCACTGCTGCTGCTTCCAGGGCACTGAGTCTGCATGAGCACCCGCGCATTCTTTCTGAGACCCTCAACAAGCTGGGTTCCCTAGAGGTCAGAGAGGACACGGGGCCTGCCACCCGGAGGCTTTCTTAATATCGCAAGACAGCAGACCACTGTTAGGTACTTTCATCAATTTCCTTGGTCACTTGTTTTCTGGAATGACTTTCTCTGTCTTCTCTGTCCTGCAGGTCAAGTTACGGCCTCGCTGACCCTCACCCCTGTTGCCACCCTCAGCGCTTCCACACAGGCACTCACTAGCACTGTCCTCTGGGTGTCTGGGACATTTACACTCTGGCGGGTCCTGGTATGCAGAAATCTTGGGTCCCGGCTGTCTCCCTCCCTGCAGTGTGCCCACAGAGGGCAACAGTCACATCCACGCCCTCAGAATGCAGACGAGCATCCAGCACAGAGTAGGGGCTTGGTAAACGGTGGATTGAGCTACGCTGGATTGGACTGAAATAATTTGAGGTCTAGGTGTTTGGGGTTGATTATTTAAGTGAAGGCTTATTATCACTTCTTAAGAACGGTGGAATGGCCAAATGGCCCTTAGCTAATCCACCTTCCCAACACTGGGCTCCAGGGGTGCGTATTGACTGGAGAAATCAGAAGTGGCAGCGGGACTGATGGATGGCCACCCCCCTCATAAAGAGCCGTGGGATGCAGTCTCCAGCCACCGCCTCGGGGCTCCGAGTCCCATGAAACTTTATGGCATTGTTACCATGGCGGTCACGGATGTAACGCGCCACGGAGGCAAAAAGGACATTCCTCCAGAGGTGAGACATTGGCGGGAGCCCATTCTCAGGCAAGAGCGGGTGACTCAACCGCCCTGAGCCTCAGTTTCCCCGAAAGTTAAGTGGAGATAAGAATACTGGCCTCTAAGGTCACGCAACCGTGCATTAAAAGCATAGAGCCAGCCCTCACTAAGTGACAGCCACTGCCATGTCTCTACCTGTCGCGGGGAATAGAGTCATCATCCACTTCCTTGTGCCCGAGTTAGATGTGCTGGTGTTTCATCTAAAAACTCGAGACCAGGATTTACAGGAACTCCAGGGCTAGGGGTGGATGGGACCCTGAGGTTTCTGACCCATCAGTCTTCCCACGGACCAAACTCAACAAGCTTGGCGCCTGAAGCTGCTGCTCAAGGGTGAGCTGCACTTTCCGACTCCACAGCACCCAGCGGCCCTGAGTCCTATCTAGGGTGGGCTTCTGTGAGGCGAGCCATTTTCTTCCGGGTCCCAACAGTAACTGTGTGACTTTGCGGGTTAATAAGCTGATGGTGGTTATTGATTAGCAAGTGAAAACAACTCCCCCTAGTCCCCACCTTGCCTGGTTTACCAGCAATCTGAGCTCTGCTAGAATATCCCATGCAACCGCTCGTTAGCATTTGTTAAGAACGCCCCAATAAAAGCTCCAAAGGTTGTCGCGGTCACCCAGAGGTGACAGGGCTCTGTTCACCTCCAAGTGACTTCCAGTCACCTCGAGATCCCTTTTCACACAGAGCCCTGCTGGGTCCCGCCTGCATGTTCAGGTCCTCGGCAAAGCCCCCTCCTTTCCTTGAAGTAACAAATCCAGACATCAAACACCAAGTAATCCTTCTCCAGGGAAGGAGCGCTCCAGAGCAGAGCGCTAGGTCAGATGCTATCAGGATGGAGAGAGCGGTGCGGTGGGAGCGGGTACAGAAGTGTAGGCCTGTAAAGTGTGCAGCATCCAGGAAAGACAACCGGGAGGAGGCTTCTGAGTCTGCTTGGTGCCTCTGGCTGCTGAAAGCTTTGTGGTACCTGTGTGTGTGTTTGTGTGTGTGAGATTCTCCCTGCAATCTTGAAACCAGCCAACTCAGAGAATACCCACAGACTGGGCGAGGTCAGGGATAACCACACTGCATTTGAGAAGCCCGCCAAGGCTTCCCAGGGGGAAGCAGCCAGTGAGTGACGGTTACACACAGCCCAGAGGCTGGAGGAGGAGGAAGAGGAGAAGGAGAGAAGGGAACTCAAAGGTCCTGAAAAATGTATTTCGTCCCTCTCCTTGTCAAACGTAACCCCTGGGCCATAGGAGTCTGCAAAGCAGAGACAAGCCCTTTCTTCTCTGATAATGAGAGTGGGTGGAATTTTCCACGGACCTTTGAGATGAACCAAAACCCAAACTCACTGCCATGGAGTCGATGCTGACCCACAGTCGATGCTGATGTTTATGGGAGTCAAAAGCCCAGCTCTCCCTCAGAGCGGCTGCTGGTTTCACACTGCGGGCCACGGGATGGCGGCCCCATGCGTCACCACTGCACCACCAGGATGCCTACATTTCACACGAGGAGCCCTCTCAACATAACGATGTGGCAGCCAGACAGCCCTGCTCCAGAGGCGCTGGTGGCCCTTCCACCCCAACTTGTCCATGCTGCGGCAGTGCCCAGCCATGAGCACGGGGATCCCTGGGAGATCGGCACCCAGAACTCAAGGGTAACCATGAGGATGAGCTCCTGGCCATCACCCAGAGCCCGGGGGCCACACACTGTCAGGTTGGACTCATTCGTTCCAATGTGGCCACTAAACTCACCTTGGATAATGTTAGTCCTTGGCATGCAATGGATGCAAAGAGCAGTAATTTTAACAGCAACAATGCCTGTGGATGATGATACTCTCCTCTGGTTACAATAGACTCACCCTTTGCAGGGGTCCTCAAACTATGGGCCGCGGGCCACATGTGGTGTTTTGGCCCCGTTTGTTTTTTAACTTCAAAATAAGGTATGTGCAGTGTGCATAGGAATTTGTTCATAGTTTTTTAAAAAAAACTATAGTCCGGCCCTCCAATGGGTGTGAGGGGCAGTGAACTGGCCCCCTGTTTCAAAAGTTTGAGAACCCCTGCTTTAGAGAGTGTTGGGGTAAAGTTCATACCTAGTTGTTAAGAAACCGAAAACAAAAATTCACTGTCCTCGATTCTACTCTGACTCATGGCAACCCTATGGGTTAACCTAGAACTGCCCTTTTTGCTTTCTGAGATTTAAATCTTAATGGGAGTCGACAGTCTCATTTTCTGTCCTCCGAGCAGCAGGCAGGGTTGGAACTGCTAACTCTGAGGTCAGCAGCTCAGTGTGTAGCCCACTATGCCATCGGGGCTCCAAGAAGAAGATAATATCCACATCCTCATCCTTGGTACAGTATGTCAGCCGGGCACACATGCAATTTGACGTAGTTATCATTATTGTGAAATCTCAGAAAACGCGGTGCTTCAGGCAACAAAGAAAAAGTGAGGTTGAGGGAGAGTGGACCTAAATCAAGTATTTGGGCTCTAAAACCACACTTGGTTAATGATTACGAGTGACTCGCACTGATGAGGGCACACATGAGTCTTGGAAGCTTCTGAGCATAGGACAGTGCCCTTGGGGCCAATAGTTAACACCCTCTTCCATGGGGAAACAAAAGACTGGGGGTGCAAATCTACTTAGAGTCACCTTGTAATCTACTACCAAAATCTCAGCCCCTGAAAACCTGGTGGCGCACAGTGCTACACATACACACATGAGGTCCCCAGGAGTCAACTCAATAGTAACTGCTTTGGGGGGGAAGGAATGGTAAGGATCTGAACAGGGGCTCTTCATGGTCCCGTTGTGAAAGCTTCACGTAGCCCAAGCGTGGTGAGTCTGCTGTAACCGGTGGCTCCCCGAGCGCAAGGCAGGCCAGAGTGGGAAGACCCTGGCGACAAGAGGAGGTGGGGATCAGAAAGGCTCTGTGGGTGGCATGTACGCTCAATGAAGCTGTCTTGACATGTGCCCACCCCTCCGTTTGGTGCCAGGGCTCACTACCAGCTGCAAGCAAGTATGTCTGCCAAACCTTCTGCCAGGAAGGGACATTCCGGGCCACGTGGATGTCTGGGAGACTGCTCAGGAATCCCAAGTCGAGTCTTGGGCCCGATGCTAACGGCAGGCTTTCCTTTCAATCATATGCCTTCCCGCCAGAGGCAAAGCGATGCCGATATCAGAAAGACCGCTTTCTCTCAGGTCGTCACCGTCCCCCTGAATCCACCTAAGCCCCTCGTTTCACCAGCTCTCTCAGATTTCTGGAGTCCCCTTGCATAGAGGTGGCTGCAGGGGGGTCTGCTCCCTCTGTACCCTGGAAGCAGCTGACAGGCCTTAAAATGCTTCCTGGTTGAAGGGGAAAGAAGAGGGCATTTTATTCCATCAGGACAAGAATCGAGCTTCTTCCACTTGGTGGGGAGACAGCAGCAAAGAGCTATGGGGTGTCAAGTTTCCTTTTTCGAAGGTGAGAATCTTAACTGGGTGGTGAGGCTCCATCTCTTACGTTGGACGTGTTATCGGGAGACAGGCTCTAAAAGCCAAAGTCACCACCACTGAGGCCTTTCTGACTCCTCGGAACCCGTAGGACAGGGTAGAACTGCCTTGTGAGTTGCTGGACCATAACGCTTTCCCCAGAAAAGGACATCATGCTTGATAAAGCAGAGAGTCGGGGGAGAAGACACCAGGAAGCCCCGCAGTGAGCTGAAGTGACACAGTGGTTGCCCCACGGGTTCCCACATGACAGCTGTGCGGATGGTCCAGAACCAGGCAGCCTTTCCCCTGCAGTTCTGTAGGGTAACTTAGCGTTACCACAAACTGGAGCCAACTCAACAGCACCTAACAACAACAACAACAATACTGAGCATAAGGTGTCCTGGTGGCACAGTGGTTAAGCATCCAACTGCTAATCAGAAGGTCATTGGTTCAAACCCACCAGCTCCTCCACAGGAGAAATGTGTGGTAGTCTGTCTAAAAAGATTACATCTTTGAAACCCCAAGCGGCAGTCCTACTTAATTCTGTAGGGGTGCTATAAGTTGGGATTGACTAGACAGCCCTGGGTTTTGTGGCTGGGCTTTATAGCCAAACCCTTCAAATTGTCTGATTTGGGGTATAAATGCTAATGTGAGTTTCTGGGAATAACTGAAAGCAGTTGCCAACAGATAATGCTGACTCCCGCACTCCCATGTGTGCCATGGTAGAGCGGGACTCTGCAGGGTTTTCTATGGCTGATACTGATGGAAATAGAGCAATAGGTCTTTCTTCTAAGGCACCTCTGTGTGGACTTGGACCGCCAATCTTCTGGTAAGTAACAGAATATGTTAACTGTTCCTACCACGCAGGGGTAAATGGGAATAACTACACTCTCCTCAGCCCCGCCCCCCCAAAACCCCAAACTCACTGCCATCGAGTAGATTCTGACTCTCAGCCACACTACAGGACAGGGTAGAATTGCCCCTTTGGGTTTCGGAGACTATAAAGCTCTCAGCAGAAAGAAAAGCATCATCTTTCTCCTGCCAAGTGGCTGGTGGGTTCAAGTTGCTGACCTTGCAGTTAGCAGTGCAACACGTACTCCACCAGGGCCCCCGGGAATAACGGCAGGAGCTCATTAGGTCAGTTACTAAGTACATGAGGTCATTGTGAGTGGGGTGCTGATGATGGTGGGTCACAACAACTACAACTAGCTACTATTCTAGCGCTTAAGATAAGGTACCTTTCAGTCGGCTCCAAGTCACAGCGACCCGACGTACATCAGAACAAACCCAGCCTGCCCTTGGTGTAGACCAGTCTCACAGAGGAGATAGAAACTGTTTTCACCCTTGGTTTGAAGATGAGGATAACGAGGTGCCAAACACGTAAAATACCTTGTCCTGGATCACAGAATCAGAGACCAGAGCCTGGGCTCCTATAACCACCTCTCATAAAGCCCTAGGTGGTGTAGCGGTGATGAGTTGGGCTGCCAACCGTGAGGCCAGCAGTTCGAAGCCCCCTGCTGGTTGGGGAGAACAACCAGACTTTCCACTTCCTGGGAGAGTTACAGTCTCAGAAGCTCACAAGGACAGTGAGTTCTACCCTGTCCTGTAGGATCGCTATGAGCCGACATCGCCTCATTGATCATTAAGTTGTGTTGACAAAGTCCCAGTTGTTCTGTGTTCTGGACCAAGTGTTGTACAGGCATCTTGCGGTCAACTTCTAGCATACACTGAGACGTCCTCATCTTTGTACACCGGGCTCCTAGCACTCGGGGGGACACGCAGGGCAGCTAGTCGTAAAGCAAGAATCCTAACTGGGATGGGCCCTCACTCCCGCATTCTTCCTTCTGGTGCACTTCACTCTTTCTCACATGTGCCCCCTTTTTCTTGGCACCTATGTGATGCCAAGTGCGTAATAAAACACTGGATTTTCACTGGAAAAAGAAAAGAAAAGAATTGCTATTGTGCCTAACCCAGAGTGACCTACAGAACAGAAAGAGACTGCCTCACAGAGAGAGAGTACAAGTCCATCAGTCTTTGAGAAAGCAAACATACTCACCTTCCTCTCATTGACTAGCTGGTAGGTTCCAGGCTCTCAGTTTGCAACTGAGCACTTAACCCACAGTGTCACACCCAGCCTCTCAGCCTGCCTACTGCATTCTCTCACTGATATTTTCTCCCCTGCCCAACCCATTCCCTCACCTGCAGTCTTCCCCAGTCTGGCTTGTCCCATAAGTCCAGGGCCCAGAGAGAAGGCTACACCATCCACTTTGAGTCGCCTCCTGGTGTGGACTGGCAGTTGGATGGGAGGCGAAACTCTGGACCAAATCCAGCACCCACCGACCCTCCACCTGGCGGCCCTCCCGGGAGAGCAGGGTCTGAGCCACCGCACGGCACAGCACAGCAAGCAGCTCCCAATGTCCCACAGGGTGACCTCAGGGCATTTGCCACTCACCTCGGCCCCTTCAGGCTGAAGGAAAATTTGGAACAGAAGACCCCAGACATGGGGTATGAGTGTGAGGGCAGTGGAGCACTCAGAGGGATCTCCGGCCCAGAAGTGAGGTACAGCAGAGGCTCCAAGGACACGCTTCTCCTGCACCGAGCAGGGGGCTCCTCGGTTGGGCCTTTTCTGGAACGTGGGCTTCTGGGGCCCAGAAGTGAAGCTCCCACCACCAGCTGCACATCCTGTGGGCATTCGGGAAGATTCCGTTTGCCAATGACTTCCAGAACAGAACTAGGGGCCTTTTCACGTCAGGCTGCAAATTCACAAGCTTGTCCAACAGGAAAGAAGCCCGTGCCCCTCTGACGGGGCCTCCGCCGTCTGTGGGAAGTAGGCGTGGGAAGAAACCTCATCCGTGTTAACCTCCACTGTGGTCAGCAAGCGTGGGTCCCAAGGTTGCTTCCTGGTCTAGAGAAGCCCTGGAAGAATCCCCACAGTGCCCGGCGCAGTGCCCCGCTCATCATCATGGTCACAGTTAAGTACTTCCAGAATGGAAGGCATATTGGTTTTCACTCTTGCAGGCTCTTCTACCACAGGAACTTGAGAGAAGATCTGAGGGAGAAGCTGGCGTGGGCTTGCTGGAGAGGGAAGGGGTGCTGATGACTAGTCCACTCGGTCTTTCAGGGCAAGAGCCACGGCGCCCTGAAGCCTCGCTTTCTCCATCAGTTAAACGGGATCGATGCCGCCTGCCCTGATGGTGCTCTTCTGCTGAGGTTCTCTGACGCCCTCCAAGCAAACGAGGGGAGGCTTTCTATTCCCGTAAAGAGCTACCATCTCAGAAACCCATGGGGGCAGCCCTCCCTTGTCGTATAGGGTCACTGTTAGCCAACATCAGCACCCTCCAGAAAAGCTACAAGGAAAAAGAAAGAATCCCCCACCCCACCCCTGGGCAAACTTCTACTACTAGCTTCTCTAGAATAATGAAAATAATTTGCATTATTTGTTCCGACAAATGACTACAGTTTGGATCTCTGAGACTGCGTCTCTACACACCGAAAAGCCTATCAACCACTCCCCCAAAGACTCTCAATTGGGGACTGGGGGGTTGGGGTAGAGGACTAGAGCGAGTCATTTACATGACCCCTTTCCATCTCCATGTCCCCCTCTCCCTGGGGCGGGCAAGTGCTCGTTTTACTGCCTGGCAACCAGACTGGGCCTAAGCTTGCTAAAATATGAGTGTTTTTTTGGCTGGAGTACCAGAGAGCCTGCAGCCCTATGGAGAGAGAAAAATTGAACACACCAGGCTGTGGCTCCAGAAAGGGGAAGAATTAGGCTTCACACCGAGCAGGCTGAACCATGGCATTCTTTAGATAATGCTTAACAAACCCCAAAACAAAGGCAGCCAACTCAGCTGCATGTTCGTAAAATGTATTCTCAGCAGATTCTGGCTTATTGAAGGACTTGGTTGCTTTGCATCCAGGGTCCCCGTCCTAAGCTTCCCGTTTTTCCGGGCTGTCCCCCCTTGTCTAAATGCCTACAGATTCTGCCAATCAGAATTCCTCACCTCGGGCTCAGGGGGGCTTAGCAACCAAGGTAAGTGGTGGTACTTTTCAATTTGGCCCTAACCCTTTAAAACAACTGCCCCACCCCCACCCCAGCGTGCCCCACCCTCCCCAGCCATCATTAGAAACCAGTTCTCAGGGGGTTGACTTCTTCAGAGAGGAAGGGGAATGGAATTCTGGGATCCCCCTCTAAAGACACCCCACACCTCTATCCAAGGGCACATGAGGCTGCTGACTGCCGGATCCTGAAAGGTCCAACAGGGAGGTTTTCTCCTTTGGCTTTAGCACCATGCCTGCTCCTGACATCACGTCCCGAGTGCTGTCAGCGAGCAGCTTGATAACCAGGCTGGCTACGTTGATGGGTGGAACGGTTTCTCTACTGCAGAAGTTACAGGACAAGCTAGAAGTGGCCGACAGGAGGGAAATGGGGTTATCCATCCAGGATCAAACACAAACACTGAGCTTGATTACTCCCAAACACAGCCTCCCTCCACCGCTTCTTGCCTTCTCTTCATCCCCTCCTCAAATCTCCCCTGGGACCTGTGGACTGCGGGGACCCTCTGTAAGAGTGGGAATGTGGGTGTGGGCAGGAATTTAAAGGTCTGGAGACCAGACTGGGTTCTTTATAGACACACTGTCTGCACATTTAATGAGATCAATATTTTCTTTGCCGAAAAAAGGCACCTCCCCACTCCAGGATATGGAGAATGTGCCCTGGTGGGTGGAAGCCCACTAGCTTCCCTCGCTACCTCTGTGACCTCGGGCAAGATTCTCTGTCAGAGACCTCCCGGGCCATAAACGGAGAATAGCCATCCTTACCCGTCATGAACCTCCCAGAGCTGGTCCAAGGCTGAATGGGAGAGGTGACATTGAGCACTTTTCATGCCTCTGAGAAAGAAGATGCAGGCAGGCAAGGGACTAAGCTAACAAAATCTCCAGGAGGTTCTCATTCTTAGTGTGGAGTCGTCCAGGATCTCTGTCTCCGCTGCACAGGGTCTGCTGAGAAGACACAGCGCCCAGCTGCAAAGTACAGTCTGGGCCCGGGAAGACCGGGCCTAAAGTCTGCTTGCACTTGACTCGTGTTCATCGAGTTAGGTCTGACATACGGATGTGGTGGCCACTGCGGCAAACAGGGGAAGCAAAGAATGTGTCAAGTGTAAAGCTGAACCCCCAAATCCAGCTCACTCCCAGGGGGGCTGAGCCGGTGGCAGGATGACAGACGGTGGACACGAGAGAACTGGCGCCGAATACAGTGTTCAGGTGAGCCATGGGCAGGGTCAGATTTTACGAATGCTAGCTGCAACGGCACGTACAAGTGAGCATTCTTGTACAGTCGATAACATTCTGCTGAAAGACCGGCCCACTCAGCCTCATGCAAAACAGGGCTGATAGTACCCACCTGTGTGTGAAGTGCCAAGGCACTCTCCTTTGATAATGAACTATACAGTGAACCCTCGTTTATCGCAGTTAAGCGGTTCTAGACCCTACCGTGATAAATGAAATTCCGCGAAGGAGGATTCCTTATTTGTAAATCAAATATTTTCGTAGTTAGAGCATAGAGGACATGAAAAAACACCCTTTAGTCACCATTACACTCGTATTACCCAATTTATTAAACGAAAAAGGGAAAATACAGTAAAACATTTTGGACGTTACAATTATCATTTATTATTTATTATATTATTTATGGCATCAAGCATGTACAGTATGAGCCAATCAGTGGCAGTAATGACAGAGCATGCGCTGTTACGCAAAAACCGCGATAGAGTGAAGCCGCGGAAGTCGAAGCGCGAAGTGGTGAGGGTTCACTGTATTTCCTCATGCATTGGCTAAACAAACAAACAAAACCGCATCCACTCTGCTGGAGACCAGCCTGCTTAGCCACAGAGACATACAGGATATAATATCCACGCGTGCGCGTGTGTGTGTGTGTGTGTATATGTGACTCTGTCTGCATGAGTGTGTGTATACGTGACTCTGTGTGTGTGTGTGTGTGTGTGTGACTCTGTCTGCATGTGTGTGTGTGTATGTGACTCTGTCTGCATGTGTGTGTGTGTGTATGTGACTCTGCATGTGTGTGTTTGTGTGTGTGTATGTGACTCTGTCTGCATGTGTGTGTGTGTGTGACTCTGTCTGCATGTGTGTGTTTGTGTGTGTATGTGAGTCTGTCTGCGTGTGTGTATGTGACTCTGTCTGCATGTGTGTGTGTGTATGTGTGACTCTGTCTGCATGTGTGTGTGTATGTGACTCAGTCTGCGTGTGTGTGTATGTGACTCTGTCTGCATGTGTGTGTGTGTGTATGTGTGACTCTGTCTGCATGTGTGTGTGTGTGTGAGGCCACAATGGACTTTCTTTTGATCACAAAGTTGTCTTTCCTCATAGAGTGTCTAAACAAATTTCAAAAACAGTTACCTTTGAGTTGATTCCAAACTATAGCGACCCCCATAATAGGATAGAGTACAATTTCCTCATAAGGTTTTCAAGGCTATAAATCCTTACAGAAGCAGACTGTCAAATCTCTCTCCCCTAAGGAGCAATGACTGCATTCAACATTGTTGGCAGGCAAGCCCGGGGCTACAGTGTCACCATCAAAATGCTGAGTAAGTTACCTGTTGAGTGACTAGCAGTTCTCCTGAAGTATGACTATCCACAGGATTTCAAGACTCTCTGCACCCCTGGCCCCTCAGCCCCAAGTTGGCAATGGGTTTACACTATCGAGCTGTCACTCGTCCTCTGTGCCCGTGGCCCACCGTTGTGAATAGGCGAGCTGGGTTAGGAGAACCAGAAGCTCAGGGAGTGCATGGAAGGAAGTAGGCGAGCATGTCCCAGACTCCACTTGTGCTTCATGCTGGAAACTGAACCCGGGGCCCTGGGCCCCTGCTTCTACCCTCTCCACCCACTACGGCCAGGTAATCCATCCAAAACCATGGTTTTCAATGCTATCAGTCGTCTGAAGAAGCTACTTATCTAAACTCTTCCCTTAACTCTCACCACGTCTCCAAACTCTGAACTCATATCGAATTGCCCACTGGGCATCTCTACTTGGATATACAACATACATCTCAAATCGAACATGGCCAAACACAGCTCTTTCCCAAATCCCCGCCCAACCTCCTTAAATGGTCCACCTGGCAGTTTACAGAGTCTCCATCTACCGAGCAATCATCTATGGTTCCTCATGTCCAACAGCCAAGTCCTGGACCTCTCCTGCTGAGCTTCCAAATCATGTCCAGAATTCTTCCATTTCTCAACCTCTCTGCTGCCATCTCCACTCCGCTGCCACACAAAAGCCAGGGTGATCTTTATCAAATGTAAGTTAGACGTCACTTCCCTGTGTCAATGTCTCCAATGGTCTCCCAGGGATTTAGAAGAAAACCCCAAATCCCTCCTCTGATTTATCAAACTTTGCCTCGGTCTACAATCACAAATCCTATTTCTGTCTCTCATACTTCATTCAGCTCCAGCCACACTGAATTCTTTCTGTGCTTCAAACGTGTGCTGGTTCCCATGGGTCTATTCTCTGACCCCATTTTCTTCCTGGAACCCTACCATCCTCCTCCTCTTCCTCCTCCTCCATGTCCTTCATGGCTCCCTCTGACATTCAGATGTCATCTCAAATAGGCCTCCTTTGGCCACCCAACATCAGGAGCCATCTGGTCCCCTCGCCACAGCAGCTGCAGAGAGCACTGCTTTCCCGTAGTTGCTTGTTTGTTCCTGATTTGTCTCCTGCAACCCGGATGTACACTGCTTGACCACTGAAACCTTGGCTAGAACTGAGTCAGACACAAAGCAAGTGCCTAATCAACATTGTTTGGTTGCATGACTCTTCTGGAGGAGCCCTGGTGGTGCCGTGGTTAAGTGCTTGGCTGCTAACCAGAAGGTTGGCAGTTCAGAACCACTAGCTGCTCAATGGGAGAAAGATGCAGTCGTCAGAGGCTATGAAAAGTTCCAGCCTGGAAACATCAGGAGTCAGCTCTACTGTCTTACATAGTTGTCATGGGGTCTGAACAGCAAGCACCAGGTTGTCTATTTTTGTTTTTTTTTTGCTGTGTGTGTGTGTGTGTGTGTGTGTGTGTGAGAAAGAGAAACTCTTCCAACCACTAAAATGCACACAAACACACACTGATAGTCACAAATAATTGGCTTGAAGACCTGTAGGTGGGATTATCTTTATCATTTTCTTGTCTAAAATGCCTTATGCCCACATGCCTAAAACCCTGTTGTTGCCAAGAGGCTGAAGAAAGAAATGGCTAAATAATCCCTGCCTCCACCGGTGAAGAGTTAAATTAAAATATCCAGTAAAAACCATGAGATGACGCAGTGATCTCTGACTCATTATGAACCAGTTGCTCTCAAGCAGATGGGCTGCTCCTGGCGACCCCGCGTGCGTGCGCCTGCACCGAGTCGGAGCAGAGCTGCGAGGAAGTCCGTCTCCAGCCCTGTCCTTACCTTCAGTCAGCAGCCAAACACGCGCGCGCGCACGCGCGCGCACCATCTCCGTGAACTCTTCCACAAACAAACAAAGCACAAACCAGCTGCTAGGACTCCCTGTAACTCGTAGTACCCGGCGCCATAGGGCTTTCTGGAGTGGACTGGCAGGCCTTTCAGCAATAGTATTCAAGAACCAGGATGGAAGTCAAATGACCTAGCGTAAGTCCTAGGCGCGGCCACTCCATACAGGGGATGCCAAGCAAGATGCCCTCTTTCTAAGTTAGTTTTCCCCTTACTTGTGAGAGGAAACTTTTATCGATCCTGCCCACTTCCCAGGGTTGTCATAAGGAACGAACACGCATAAGCAAGCACTGGACATGGTAAAATGCAGGCTGTCCGTGTAAGGCATGCTAGCATTATTGAGATAAACAAAATTCTCGAAGACTGCAAAATCTACCTGCTTATTGATTTTTCAGCTATATCGTTTGATTACTTTCGCTCTGTGTTCGTGCATGTGTGCGTGTGTGTGTGTGTGTGTGTGTGTGTGTGTGTGTGTGCACGCATGTGGGGTGGGGGGGTGTTCAGGGTTGGAATGGGAGCTAGAGATGGGCTGCTAAAGAAGAATTTTCACGAACGCATACCAACGACTACAAACATTGAAGGCTCATTCTGGGAGCTGCAGCTAATATTAGGAGCCAGTGAGCAGGCAGGCGGCAGAGGTCAGAGTTAATTACAGCCAGCAGCATTTTACATGGTGCCTACCCGAGCCCCCTCCACTGGGAACCACCGCATACTCAATCCAAGCTGGCTGATATTAGTGAGCAGTGATTAGAATATGCCCCCAGGGCCTTTTAAACTTTCTTCCTCTAGTTAAAGCATTTGTTTTCATCAAGATTTATGGGCGAGTCTGCGGAGCGCAGTGGGTCTGCCAACACGGAAGTCCTCCCGTTTACAAAGGCTCAGCTGCCCAGCACCCGCTCAGCACCCGCCTCGAAGGAAGGAGCCTTCCATCTGGGTGTTCCTGCCTTCCCACCAGGGCGGGCATCCAGAGGGACAGCAGACGGCTTCCAGGCTCTGGACGTTCAAAATGGCCACCAGAGTGGGGGCCAGAGATGAGGGAAGAACCCACCACAGTGCCTCAGTCTCCCCATCTGTAAAGGGTGTAACAGTCGGAGGAAAAAGGAAATTGAACCTGCCAACTCCAACAGATAGGCATCTTGAAAATCATCATCTATGCCTTAGCCAGGTGCATAAACAAACAAAGCCAAACTCACTGCCACGGAGTTGATTCTGACTCACAGTGACCCTACAGGACAAGGGGGGAACTGCCCTGTGAGTTTCCGAGACTAACTCTTCTAACGCCAGGAGAGTAGAAAGGCCCATCTTTCTCCAGAGGAGCAGCTAGAGGTATCGAACGACTGATCTTGCGGTTAGCAGTCCAACACGTAATCACTTCGCTGGCAGGGCTGCTGGCCCTGTGCATAGGACACAGTAAAACGCACAATAAAATAATGATAATAAATGTGTTTGGCGGGTTTAAATATCCAAGTGGATCTTACTGGCTGGATCTTCCAGGTTGAATGCAAGGAGCCAGTAGGGAAAATGAAAGAAGGCCTGCTCGGTTTCACAGCTGTGGCCCATCACACACCTGGTGGAAAATCCTCAGGTGGAGGAGAAAGTTCTGGGGGTCCTCTAGACACCATGGTGGGTGGGCCTGGGCCCTATGGGACCTGTTTTTTCATCTATTAAAGGAGATGGTTAGATCAGATTATGTTTCACACCCCTGGTTCAAAACATTAGGATTCTATAATTCTTCTTATTTCTTCTCATGAAAGCCACACAAGCAGGGATGGCTTTGAAAAGAAATCAGGGACAGCTCAGAATATTCTAAACCTGAGGATTTGCCAGGGACAGTGATAGATTTCCTAATAAGCAAGGTAAGCGTGAATTTATTTGTGTTTATTTACAAATCTATAGTGGTCAATTTTACTTATCTTTAAGCATATCAAAGATTCTGCTACTAGATAAGGCTAGCGTCTGTCTCTCTCCCAACTCCACAGCACCTTTCTACAGACCCAAAGCCTCTTTGAAAATGCACATCCCCTGCCAGGGGTGCAGTACCCAGTAAGCAAGGTAAGCATAGGTTTATTTGTGCTTACTTACTAAGCGACGGTGAACAGTTTTACCTGTGTCATCAATGTGAAACTGTTCACCACCGATTAGTAAGTAAGCACAAAGAAGCCTGTGCTTACCTTACTTCCTGGGTGCTCCACCCCTGCCTGGGAGCCCAGCCCTCCTGCACAGAAACGAAAGAAGGCATGGAGCTGCTTCGTGATGAGCGCATCCGTGTGGGCTCCTGGGCAGGGAGGGTCTGAAAGTGCCTGAGAGGACCAGCTTCTCGCCATCTCCTCTGAGGTCCAAATGGAAAGGGACCCAGTCTGATGGACTGAGGCTTTGGGTCAGGAGTAACACGGGTCACAGCCAGGATGCACTCATCACACACAGCAACTGGTTACTAAGAGAAGTAGGGCCATCTTCTTTCCCACCGCCTTTAGAAGCTCCATGGACCCGCCCCTGCTAATGGTGGCTGAACTGTCTACATACGCTGAGTGGGCGAAAGGGAGGGGACTGGAAGACCTCCACCGTTTCCAGCCAGGTGGCACTCCTCCCTGGAGCTAATTACCGTGAACTCACTGACACTGAGTCAAATCTGATTCAGCAACCCTGACCAGATACAGTAGAATTTCCCACTTTGGGTTGCCAGGATTTTAAACCTTCAGGGGATAGACAGCCTCGTGCTTCTACCTTGGTGGGTTCGAACCACTGACCTTGTGGTTAGTAGCTCAATGCACAGCCCACTATGTCACCATTGGTCCTTGATCGGAGTGTGGGTTAGATAATTAAGAACTATGACCCCTTTACTTGGCCAGTCAGAGAAATGCAGCCCAAGACTTAGCTAAACTCAAAGGCTGAAAGAAATGGAAGAGAAGGCAGGACCTTTGAGCAGTCACTGTCCTGAGAATGGAGGCAAGCAGTAAAGGCAGGTAAGGGGCTGGGTTGCATCCTACCTCCACCGTTTTCACCATCTTTGGAATTTTGAACAACTGTTACATGAAACCTGCAACTGTAGCTCCTCATCAGTAATTCCCACTTCAGAGGGTTCTTGATCAGGTGATCAAGAAGTTTGCCTGTTATGTGGACATTCCATAAAGGTAAGTTTCCTTTCCTCTCCAGTTGGCCCTGGGTCTACATAAGAAGCACCCTTGTTTACTGTGGAAATCTTACCTGAAATAAGCCAGGGAGGAGACAGGGTGGGATGGGCATGCCAGTTCTTTGACCTACTTCGCAATGAGCCCTCGACTGGTTTAAAGTACTCTGTAGCCTTGGGAAACAGACGAGCACAGATTCAAAAACCAGAATCAGCACCACCCACGGGCGTGGCCATGCCTTGGGCCAGTTTCCTTACCTCGCAGTGCAGACGGAAGGAGAACATCCCGAGTCAAAGAGTGAGTGCCCATCAGACAGGAAAAGGAGCACTTACCATGCACTGGCTCATCTCATCCACACAAGAATCCTGCACGGTTATCACTAGCTAGTCCCTTGACATCTGAGGAAACTGAAGTTCAGAAAAGCCAATTTCCTGACATGGCACAGTCAGTGTGTGGCACCAGGATTCAAGCCCCTCTCCCCGGCACTGGAAAAGCAATCCTTTCTGGTCAGTAAACATTTCAGAGGCGGCCAGATCCTTTGCAAGACTGTGTCTAAAGTAGAGAAATGCCTAATAATCTCACACTACAGAGGTTGCTTAGTGCTGGAAAAGAAATAAGACAAATCTCCTTTAACTTGTCCTTCTCGCTTGACCACCCTCTCTCTACCACCCAACGAGGCTAAAATTCAGCGCAACCCAACAATGTTAAAATATAGCATGTGAAAAAGGATGAGAATGACTCGAGAACAGAAAATAGGAAACATGGGTCAAGACCACCCGTTTTATTTGTCTTGCTGATAGTAGAAGAATAAGCGCTTCCAGAAAAAGCGAAAGTACACATTGTCTGCACTACCTTCTCCTTCAACGGCTGGCCAACTGCCTTAGGTAGAACCAGGTGGGTTTCCCCTCATAAAACCAGCCTGAGCCAGCCTGATGCGCCATTCTGCACAGGTGCTTCTGGGAGAATAAGATCAGCGGCTTTGGTCGACTTTTCTGCACAGGAGACAGGCTCTAAAGGGCTCAGTACATTGAAATCTTTCTCACTGGACTCCCGGTTAGATAAACTGGAGTATGGACCACACACCTCCTTAAAGACAGAAACCCAGATTCATAAAAGGAATTTTCTATAAGGGAGGTCGCGCCAAAACGGACTCAAATTTGGCCTCTGAGGGGGGGTTACACCCGTAAACTCCCTTTGTGCTCCAGGACCCAGGGACCTGCCTGTCACTCATCGGAACAGGGTAAAGATGGGGTCCCTCTGCTCAGGTCTCCAGCCAAACATTCCAGGGTCTCACAGCATTGCTTCATTCAACGCCCGGGCAACACCGCTGACAGAGGGCCACGTCTGCCCCCCTGAAATCAGGAGCTTGTTGAGGGACACCCATTCCCAACAAGCCTAAGAGATGCCAATCAGGGGATGAAGAACGGAACCAGTCCCCCGGAGTTGGGCCTGTAGAACTGATGGGCTTGGCCTATGTCTTGCTGCTTATATTCTCAGCAGCAAAGACAACAACAACATCGTGTTCAGGTCAATTAGGGACTAACTATTTGTATTTCAAAATGCATCTTGGCTTTGCTTAAAAAAAAGAAATGAATAAATGGATGGATATATAGAACAAACTCTCGGTATTCTATTCCTCTGAGACCTCCTTTATTTCAAAATTCCGATTCATAGGCAATTTCCCAGGAATGCCCCCTTTTGTGTAAATCTGGGTACGCTTGTCCTGAGAGTGAGCCTCCCAGCCAGGGTCCCTCGTTTGAGCCCACAGCTGTAGAGCCGGACTGAGTTATTCATTAACTGGCTGTACAAAACCCGAATAATAAAACTGAAGTGTGTTAAACAAATCCAGATGAGGGAGGTTTAAATCACCTGCAAGTCACCAGACTGAAAACCGCTGTCATTTTCCCTGGAACAAATACGCTCCTCCTTGCTGCTGCACCACATTATGAAATGGAGATAACAATATTTATGCCCATCCCGGGGGGTGGCTGATGGACAGCTCCCCGCCGGGTCAGGCCAGCTTGGATGAAGAACTGACGGGCAGCGAGGGACTGGTAGGAAGCCTCCAGAGTCCCCTTCCAGCCCTCTGATTCCAGAACGGCACGGAGCTCACAGGCAGAGGGTGTCTCGGGATGAGGAAGTGTGGCGAGGAAGAACCAGAACCGTCTCGGTGACCAGCCCTGGGAGGCAGACCTCTCGCTCCTTTGTAACGAGCACTTAGCTCTTATTTCTCCCCCGGGGATGGATGTGTGAGGGAACAGCAGGCAGCTGTCTCCTCTGCCGCCGCTGCAGCCACCGAGCACTGCAAGGCCCTGTAAGGACAGCGCAGGCGAAACCCTTTTGGGCCGGTCCTGCGCACAGCCAAGATGCAGTTAAAGATTCCAATTCTGGTCAGAGCCTATGTCTCCTAGGTTACAACGGAGGACTGTGTTTTCCTTTATTACAACAGCAAATGTGTGTTCCCTTGGGACTGTCCAAACATCTGTACACAGTGTGTGTGTGTGTGTGTGTGTGTGTGTGTGTGTGTGTGTGCACTCAGGCAGAGGCAGCAGTAGTGATCCAGCTCTTCAAATAAACCTCTCCAGATACTTAGCAGCCATGTGCCTTCTTGTTGTCACGGCAGCCCCCTTACTGGCACTGTGTGGTTGTGCAGTTGTGTTAGAGACAAACACAATTCTAATTAAAATAGAGGAAGTGGTCTCCCTCCTCAAATTTCCGTTAGATTTAACTCCATAAAAATCACTAGGTAATGTCCAATTGGCAGAGGGACTTGTTGACGCAAGCAGCTGGCCCCAGCAGACAGAGCAAACAGGTTTCTGGCCCCCCAGGGTCGTAGGAAACACCCACACCACAGACACCGGCCTCCCTCCCGAAGGGTTGCCCTGTGCATTCGTCTAATCTTTCGTGGTCACATGTATGACGTTCTGGTTACGTGTCCATCTGGAGTTGGCTGGGGGATGTGTACTGTTGATCTTAGAAACCCAAAGTCACTGGCATGAATGTTTGGCTGCTTTTCTGTGATTGTTGATGTAAAATGAGAACCAGCTGCTCTGGTCCTGCACGCACGCAAACTGACACTGACTGCAGAGCTCGTTCCCTCCAGTGGGACCCCTCCGGCCACTGACCTAGGTGCTAAGGGGCACACCACCATGTGTTGTTAGCGATCATTTGTCACCCAAGCCCAGACAGACGGTCAGAGGCAAAGCATCCCAGGAACCTGTTCGGGCATGAGTTTGCCATTCCTTCGGAAGGGATGCTGCCAAGACTCCCTCGTCCCAAGTCTCTCTTGCCTCCTCTCCCATCACACACATTTTGAGTAGTTCAGTGTTTTTTAAAAAAAGTATTCACACCTCCAGTGTCCAAAATTTAATGTCAAGACTGACAATAAACCTGTGTGAGCGGCCACTGAAAGACAAAAGCAAGAACAGAGAGCGAATTGCCATCTGTTGGGTCTGACTCATGGTAAGCTCAGGGTGAGAAGCCAAGCTGAGCAATGTGCCTTGGGGTTTCCTATGGGCTCTAACATAAGCACAATTGCGAGGAGGGCGCAGGCCATGAGGTGTTTCATTCTGTTGTCCACAGAGAGGTCTGCTAGGCATTGGAACAACTCAATAGCACCTGACAACAACAACAAGGTGGTGACCACCACTGAGCTGTGGAAAGAAAATTTTGATAGCCAGCAGAACTGGCTCTCTCTTTCCGGGCCAAGTACGTTAATTCTGACTCATAATGACACTGCCGGACACAAGAGAACTGTCCTACAGGACTGCGTGTATACCTTCCCATTCCACTGTCCACACTTCCGCTGGGCAGAAACCGCTTACTGCGACCACGCTGCACGTGATGAGGAAAGCAGTTGCTGCATCTTGCTCCCACAGAACAGTCGGTGGGTTCAAACCACCAACCTTGTATGAGCAGCTGAGGGCTTAACCCCTGCAGCTCCAGGGCTCCTTCATGTATCAGCTAAATGAACATGATGATACCTACATGTACTTCTACATACAGTTCATTTGTGTTTACCAAATATCTACTGTATCAGTGCCCATGACATCTGTAACAAACTACCACAAGCATGAAGCCTTAAAACAACAGCACTGTGTTCTTTCCGAGTGCTGGGGGCCAGAAGTTGGAACACAGTTTAACTGAGCTCCAAACAGGGTGTTAGCATGGCCCTGTCTTCTGCAGGGGCTCTGCAGGGAATCTGCTCCTGCTTCTGGGAGCTATTGACATTCCTTAGCCTTACCACTCCAATCTCTGCCCCCATCTCCGTGTGCCCTGCTTGTAAAGGTGTGTGTGTGTGTGTGTGTGTGTGTGTGTGTGTGTGTGTGTGTGTGTGTGATCATCCTCTGACTCTTCTATAAGGACTGTGGTGATGGCATGTCCCACCTAGTTAATCCAGGATAATCTTCCCAACTCCAGATTCCTTATCACATTTGCAAAGATATTTCTCCAAATAAGGTAACATTTCCAGGTACAGAAAATAGATACAGATACCTTCAGTGGGCGTTTTCAGCCTCTTGTGGGCCAAACATTGTGCTAAATTATGAGAAAAAGGAACAGACAACCAGCCCCTTCTAAACTCTCAAGGAATACAAAAATACAGACTCACAGACTTATTAGAGACATTAGCACCATGCTCCCAAAGTGTGCTCTCTGGACTTTGAATATTACCTGGAAACTTGCTAGAAAGGTAAATTTTCAGGCCAATGGTCAACATCAGAAATCAAAACATTGAGGTGGAGTCAGAAGTGAGAGTCTTAAAGCCCTTGAGATGGTTCTGATCATGCTGACCTTTGAGAATCACCGAACTCAGAGGTTGTGGAGCTCGTTCATTCTGTGTTCTTCCCCCAATCAATGGGGTGAGAGATGGGGCTTCCTGCTCCTGTAAAGAGTAAGTAATGTCTCGGAAACTCACAGGTGCCGTTCTCCCCTACCTACAGGCCTCCACGAGTCAGAATGGACTCGATAACACTGAGCTTGGCTGGGTTTCCCCAATTTCTCTGCTAAATTCATGTCCAGCTTCTATTTTAAGAGTACCGCTTTGTATATACCTGCCGATTCCACTGTCCACAGTTAAAATAGGCAGAAACAGCTTTAAGCAGCTGTCATAAGATCTAACCATGATTAGTACCTGTTAGTCTACAAACACAAGACATTATGCCTGTTCTCTACCTGAGACAAATGGGCCTCTCAAGTTTTACTTCAGCATCTGATGCTAGAATATTAACTTCTCCTCCACAGCACTGCCCTGAGCAGTCAAGGGGGTCAAGTGTAGAACACACAGATACTGCCTTTAAGGATGTGACCATCAGAATAGAGAAGCTGATCAACGGTCTGTAAGTCACTGGTGAAAATTAGCAGCAGATGACATCCCGACTTAGAGGTAAAGAAGAAGCTGTAAGGCCTGGGTCTGTCTCTTTCCCTCTACGTTGTCTACTATCTAACTGAATTTGGACCACGGCTTTACCTCTCTGGAGGCTCCCTGATGGCAAAGTGATTTGAGCCCACCAGCCACTCAGCAAGAGACGGAGACGGCAGTCTGCTTCCACAAAGACGTCCAGCCTTGAGACCCTCGGGGGCACGTTTGCTCTAACGTCCTCTAGGACCACGATGAGTCTGATTGACGCAGCACATTTGGTCTGACTGGCCTTTACCTTTCTGTTCCTCAATCTCTTCATCTAGAAAGTGGCGACTGAAGTGAGTAACATGTAACCATTCGTGGCTCTTTAACCATTTCTGTGGGAGCCCTAAAGAGTTACAGTCTCAGAAACCCAAGGGGGCAGTCCTACCCTATCCAATAGGGCAGCTATGAGAACTGGCTCAGTGGCAATGAGTTCATCGTGTCGGTGTCCTACCAAACTTCAACATAATGACAGCACTCACTAGATGCGTACTTGTGGAAAATGCTGTTGTCTAGAGTTTGGTTTATTTAATCCTCCTGTCAACCCTGTGAAGGAACCATGGTATCACTGGGGGTTCAGAAACAGCCTGCTAACATTGCTAAGCAACGGCTAACCACTAAGGTCAGAAGCAGCAGTCACTCCATGGGGAAAAGTTGAAACAGGTTTACAGACTCAGAAACCCTGTGGGAATTGACTTGGTGGCAGTGGGGTTGGTTTGGGAACCAACCTCCTGAGGAGCCCTTGTGGTGTTGTTGGGTAAGCATTGGGCTACAAGTCACAAGGCCAGCCATTCAAACACACCAGCTGGTCTGTGGGAGGAAAACGAAGCTGCGAGTTCTCATAAAGAAGAACGGCTTATATAGGGTCACTATAGTCAGCATTGACTCAATGGCTATGGCTTCGGCTCTATGTGTACCGACCCTGTAAGGCAGGTTCTGTCTCCATCTTATTTGGGAGATGGAAAACTGAGCCACCGAGTGGTTTAAAATCCTTCCCAAGATCATAAACCACCAAATGTGACAACTAGGACTTGACCGATACTCTGAAGCTATCAAAGTGGACTCGATGGCAGTGGTTGTGTTTTGTTCTTGAGCACAGTGAACTAAGTTGGACAGGGTTATCTCCTGAAGGGGTCACACTTACAGCCAACCTCAACCAAATGAAAAGAGCCGAATTTGGCGTCATGTTTCCACAGGATGCGGGGGTTTGTCTTTGTTTCATGAGTGGTCCGAAATGAGCATGGCTACTGGGAATATCTCTTTCATAGCTGCTCAAGACTCTTTCACATTCCTCATCCTGGGAACATTAGTTTTCATTTTAAGAACTATGAGAACCACCCAAACAGGCCTGTGATACAAGCAGCTAGGTTCAGAAAAGTGAGCTGGGGTAACGATGTTACCATAAAGCAAACAGCAGAGAGAGCAGAAAAGACACGCGAGGTGTAGGAGTTGGTGTAGAGGCTAAACTTTAGACCCATTCAGAGTGGAGGTCCCTCCCCAGGAGTGCTACCTGTGCAGCAGGAACGCTGACACTGCGGCATCACTCGGTGGACCAACCCAGAAAAGCCTGCCAATGAATGTTATTTCCCTCGATTTCTTCCAGCTACATAGCGTGCATTCCTGTGTTTAGTCCTTTGAAATGTGTTCCAGCACGTGAGGCTCAGAGATGAATACGATGCAGGCACAGACAGACAAATAACTACAACCCAGGATAATAGATGATCCTCCACCCCATCCTGATGTTTCTGGGAATGCACACCCTTGTTGCACTCATTGGCAACATCAAATGCATTTGGGGGTCATAGTCCCAGGCAGACATGGGACTAGACGCCCTCGGGGAAACGAAGGGCTGGAGAAAGGTGCCCTTCCCTGAGGGTTTCAGTTAGCCACGCTCTGTTTCACTGCAGACTTGTTTGTCACGGCCAATGTAGACATGGCACAATTTGAATAATGTGTAAAGTTTAGAAGGGTTTTACATGCAATATTTGGTCCTCAATATGCCTGTGAATGAGTTCGGACTATCTCCATTTTCGGTGGGCAAGTCGTAGTCACCGTCTTCTATAGAACTGAGGACGGGGTTGAATGGTCATTAAGAACTTTCCCAGCTCTCAAAGGCCTCGATTCTCTCACATTACAACTAACATTCAGAGGCAGGCAATGACCTGACCCTTAATAATGATCCCTATTGTTTATTGAGCATTTTCTATGTGCTAAATACAGAGCAAAGGAGGGCCATGCAAAGATTCCCTCATTAGTATTCACTAGAGCATCCTGAATAAGATGGGCACTATTATTATCCCACCACCACTCGCCTTTCAGATTGTTATACTGTGGTGGCTTGCATGTTGCCATGATGCTGGAAGCTATATGGTTAGTATTTCAAATACTAGCAGCATCACCCATGGTGGAGAGCTTTCTGTGGAGCTTCCAGACTAAGACAGACTAAGAAGCACCTGGTGATTTACTTATGGGGGGGAAGGGTGGTGGGAATGCCCAGTAAAAAAGTGGGTGAGGAGGAAAGTGAAAGGAAATTGAGGAAAGAAGTAGGAGGCAAAAGCTAATTATAGAGGTATAGCTATAGGCATGTATAAATATATAAATATACTAGTTTATAATGAATGCGATAGAGGCCAATGTACATATATTTATATGTTAATATTAAGATAGTAGATGGACTTTGGACCTCCACTCAAAGCCTCCCTAAACACAAGAATACTTTGCTCTAATAACCTGGCTCTCTTTGATACTCACCTTCCCAACAAAATCGCTGAAGACAAATGGGTACATAAGCAAATGTGATGAAGAAAGCAGGTGGTGCCCGACTACCAAAATATATAGCATCTTGAGTCTTAAAGGCTTGAAGTTGAACAAGGAGCCCTCTAGCAGGAAAGCAAATAAGCCCACCTGGAAGAAGCACGCCAGCCTATGTGATCATGAGGTGTCGATGGGATCAGGTATCAGGCATCAAAGACCCAGAGCAAAAAAATCATAATGTGAATTGGGGGGAAGGGGGGTGCAGAGTGGAGGCCCAAAGCCAATCTGTAAGCAATTGGACATCCCTTTACAGAAGGGTTGTAGGGAGAAGATGGGCCAGTCAGAGTGCAGTATAGCATTGATGAAACATACAACTTTAATGCTTCCTCCCCCCTTCTATCATGACACTAACTCTACCTTACAAATCTGGCTAGACCAGAGCATGTACATGGGTACAAATAAGAGCTGGAAACACAAGGAATATAGGACAGATAAACTCCTTGGGACCAATATGGGGAGTAGCCATACCTGAAGGGGAAGAGAATGTGCGGGGAGAAAGGGAGAACCTATCACAATGACCTACCTATAACCCCCTCCCAGGAGGATGGCAACAGACAAGGGGGTAAAGAAAGGCATCAGAATGTGCAATTCATGAAAAATAATAATAATTCATAAATCATCAAGGGTTCATGAGGGAGAGAGGGAGGAAGGGAAGGGAAGGGAGGGGAAAATTGAGGAGCTGATACCAAGGGCTCAAGTAGAAAGAATATGCTTTGAAAATGTTGATGGTAGCATATGTACAAATGTGCTTGAGATAATGGATGGATGAATGGATTATGATAAGAATTATACAAGCCCCCAATAACATGATTTTTTAAAAATCCCAAACAAACAATCATAATTGATCTGAAATTATATTTAAGGGGGCTGGAGTGGAGACCCAAAACCCATCTGTAGACAATTGGACATCCCCCCACAGAAGGGTTACAAGGAAGGGCCGATTCAACCAGAGTGCAGTATAGCACTGATGAAACACACATCATTCCTCTAGTTCCTGAATGCTTCACACACACACACACACACACACACACACACACACACTACCAGGACCCAGTCCTACCTTACAAATCCGGTGAGACTGGAGTACACACATTGGTACCAATAAGAGATCTCAACACCTGGAATTCAGGACAGATGAATCCCTCAGGAACAGGAGTCCGGGTAATGATATCATGAGGGGAGGGGGATGGTAGAGGGGGTGGGGGGAAGGTGGATAAAGTGAGAACCCATCACAAGGTTGGATATATAGCCAACGCCCTAGGGGGACAAATAACGGAAATGTGAATGAAGGGAGACAACAGTGTAAGACACAAAATAGCAACAATAATATATAATCGATCAAGGATTCATGAGGGTGGAAAGGTGGGGGGAGGGAGGGGAAAAAGAGGAACTGATACCAAGGATTCAAGTAGAAAGAAAATGTTTTAGAAATATTGATGGCAACATATGTAGAAGTGTCATGAATGCAATTGGATGATGGATTGTTATAAGATTTGGAAACAAGCCAGTCAGGGTGCAGTGTAGCAACGATGAAACATACAACTTTCCTCTAGCTCTTTAATGCTTCCTGCCCCCTACTAGCATGATCCCAATTCTACCTTACAAATCCAGCTAGACCAGAGGATGCACACTGGCACAGATAGGAACTGGAAACACAGGGAATCCAGGACAGATGATCCCTTCAGGACCAGTGATGAGAGTGGGGATACCAGGAGGGTATAGGGAGGGTGGGGTAGAAAGGGGGAACCAATTACAAGGATCTACATATAACCTCCTCCTTGGGGGATGGACAACAGAAAAGTGGGTGAAAGGAGATGTCGGACAGCGTAAGATATGACAAAATAATAATTTGTAAATTATCAAGGGTTCATGAGGGAGGGGGTAGTGGGAAAGGAGGGGAAAAATGAGCTGATACCAAGGGCTCAAGTAGAAAGCAAATGTTTTGAGAATGATGAGGGCAACAATGTACAAATGTGCTTGACACAATGGATGGATATATGGATTGTGATAAGAGTTATACGAGTCCCCAATAAAATGATTAATAAAAAAAATTTAAGAAAAGAAAAATCTTATGCATAGCAGCAAAATGTGTCTGATACAGTTCTGGAAGATGAGCACTGCAGGTTAGAAGGCACTGAAATACCACTGATTAAGCTAGGGGACTTTCATTGGATGCTGTGGCATGGCTCAAAATGAGGGATGGGAGGCTGCAAATATCCATTGGGGTCAGAACCTGGAATGTACGAAGTATGAATCTGGGAAAACTGGAAGTCATCAGAAAGAAATGGAATGTTTGAAGATCCATATCCGAGGTGTTAGTGAACTGAAATGGCCTGGTATAGACCGCTTTGAATTGGACAATCATACGCTCAACTAAAGCAGCTCTGGTGGTATAATGGTTAAACATTGGGCTGCTAATTGTAAGGTTAGCAGTTTGAAACCACTAGCCACTCCATGGGAGAAAGATGAGGTTTTCTATTCCTGCCAAGTGTTATTGTCTCGGAAACCCACAAAGGCAGTTCTACCGTGTCATGTAGCGTCACACTGAATTGGAATTGACTGGATGGCAGTGAGCTTGGGGTTTCTTTTTTGTTTGATTTTATTTTATGTTCTACTGTGCTAGGAATGGCATATTAAAGATGTATAGCATTTCAATATCTATCCCAAAGTACAATGCTGTCAATGACAGGACAACTCATATGCTTATACGGAAGGCCAATTATTAATATTATTATTCACATTTATCTCACAACATGTATTCAATCTGCTTGCTGAGCAAATAACCCAAGAAACTGGACTTGAAGAAGAAGAACTAAGCAACCGGATTTGAGGAAGGCTTATTAACAACCTGTAATATGCAGATGACACAATTTTGGATCCTGAACTTGAGGAGGACTTCAAGCAATTGCAGCTGAAGATCAAGGATTACAGCCTTCAGTATGGATTATAATTCAATGTAAAGAAATCCAAAATCCTCACAACTGGACCAATAGACAGCATTATGGTAAATGAAAAAAAGACGGACGTTATCTGAGGAATTCATCTTGTCTGGATCCGCAGTCAATACTCATGGAGTAGCAGTCAAGAAATCAAACGATGCGTTGGATTGGGTAAACCTGCTGTGTAAGACCTCTTTAAAGAGCTGCAGAGTAAAACTGTCACTTGAGCACCAAGGTACTGATGTTAAGGATTGAGTTAAACCATGGTATCTTCAGTTGCCTCATAAGCCTGAGAAAATTAGACAATGAGTAAGGAAGACCAAGATGAATTGGTGCCTTTGTATTCATGTGTTAGCGATGAATAGTGAATATACCATCGACTGCCAGGAAAATAAAAAAATCCGTGTTGGAAGATCTACAACTGGAATACTCCTCAGAAGCCAAGGTGGCGAGACTGCCTAATGCCATCCTTTGCATATGCAATCAGGAGGAATCTGTCTCTGGGAAAAGACGTCATACGTGGAAAGCAGTAGGCTAGCAGAATTGAGGTACCCTCGGCCAGATGAACTGACAGTTGGTGCAACAAGGGACCCAAACAAAGGGACAATTGATTACGTGGCTGGTACAGGACCAGGCAGTGTTTCCGGTCCATGGTGGACAGGGTCGTGGTGAGACAGAACCAACTCCTGGGACCCCAACAAGAACACCGTTATCCCGACTCCACAAACGAGGACCAGAGAGACAGACTGACCCACCTTGTCCAAGGCAGCACAGTTGTAACCAGAGGAATCAAGGTGGAAACGCAATCAAGTCAGAGCGTAACAGTCAAGTTCTGAACCATGACACTGTCTGATCAGCCCTGCCAGGGAAATGGCAATGCTGGCTGAGGATGCAAAGCTAGATCCTCTGTTTACACAGCCGGCTCTTCCACTGTTGGCTCTCTGCAGCCTCTGCAGTGCATTCAGATGGCTGTGACTCCACCATGCTGGAGGGGAAATTATACGCAACGAAGAGGTACAGAAAGTAACAACGTAATGCTATAGTTCAAAGGAGGGAATGCCTAGGATTGACCAAGGTTGAGCAGGGAAACAGGCACCCTTAGCCACTGCAAGTAGGAGTACAGACTTCCACTGCCACTCTGCGGCAGGACAGTCTGGCCACATTATCAAGAGACTCAAAAAGTATAGACCATTGAGAACCAACAATTTATCTTTTAAAGAATTTAACAAGCAAATTTCTGAGCTTTTGTTTGACCCTTCAGCAGTTAAGCCTTTGAGCACTTGGTGTTTTGAGAAACGATGTACAAATGCGCTTTACACAATTGATGTGTGTATGGATTGGGATAACAGTTGTATGAGCCCCTAATAAAATGTTAAAAAA
>NW_022111324.1:4581297-4596008 GCF_000313985.2 Echinops telfairi
AAAAAAAAAAAAAAAAAAAAAAAAAAGCTATGGTTCTTTCCCCATAACAACATGCTGTGGTAGTTGAGGTCTGTGTTAGCTTGGCTGGGCCAGGGTTTTCGGTTTGGGGCAGTTGAGGGCTAGTCATCTTTTATGACGTGGTCTAACACAGTGTAATCAGCATGATGATGAGCTCTGCGGTGAGCAGCAAGCAATTGTAAGATTAGGGGCACAGTCCTGATGTAATTCAAAGGAAGTTTCCTGTAGGGTGTGGCCTACTTCCTAGATAAGCAGAAAGCTTGCTTGCTTCTTGCTAAACCTGACCTGCATCTGGCCCAGGGATTTCGGGCTCTTTGGACTTGCACCAACGGCTTGCCATATTGCCTGCCTTCCCTGGGAATCTTCAGCAGTCTACCATCTGACATGCTGACTTTAGATTCATTTGGCTCTGCAATTTCCTTCAGATCTTGGGTTCCATGGCCCCAACCGTTACATGAGTCAGGAGAATTCTCCAGCCAAACTTCCGACCCACAGATTCGGTACCTGCCTGGGCTTGGATTTGACCTCTTCTACAACTCTGTGTGATACTTTATGGATGTACATTGCTTTCTAAGCATACCTGTGGAAGTGTCTCTGAGTATGCTTCTCCAGAGAACCTAGCCTAACAGACATGCACTGCACATCTGCATATAATTTCAGGGCACTCATGGATGTCAACCTAAAACCCATCCCTGAGTTCAGGTCTGAATCCCTTAAGGAAAAAAAAAAATCAATGAAATCTAGCATCTTGATAATACAGATACACCCATTGAATGTAATATTGCACAGATAATTAAGCTAATGTTAGAATGTGAAAATACACTTGGAAGTGTGGGAACATATTAGTGATAAACTGTTAAGTGCTAAATTATATTATAATATATATTATAGAATCGCTCTAAAATTAGATGGGCAGAAAAAAAATGAGGAAACGAGGCACCAAAACATTATGCGTGATTATTTCTGGGGGGTGAGATGATAGACAGACGACTGTTATTTTTCTTATGGTTTTTCATGTTTTAACCTTTTATTGTGAATTCACATTCTTTGGATGTTAAAATATAATCACTTTAAAAATAACCTGGTGACATTGTGGGTTGTCACATTAAAGCTTCATTTTCCCCCAACTCCTCCTGGTATGGTGTATTAGAAGCTGGGCTGCTAACCATAAGTTCAGCAGTTCAAATCTACCAGCCGCTCCCTGGGGAAAAGATGAGCCTTTTTTGTTCCCATAACGATGCACAGCCTTGGAAACCCACAGGGGCAGTTCTGTTCTGTCCTATCAGGTCATTATGAGTTTGGTTTTGTGATGGACATATGTAAGGTCCCCTGGTCCTTATAGTGCAGTAGGGTCAGCAGTAGGCTACTAACCAAAAAGGCAAGTGGTTCAAATCCACCAGTCCCTTCACAAGTGAAATCTGAAGCAATCTGCTTCTATGCAAATGTACAGCCTCAAAAACCCTAAGGAATAGTTCTCCTCTGTCCTGTAGGATCGCGACAAGAACAAGGAGACTCGATGGCGATACGCTTTTTGTGTTGGTCTTCCCAAAGACAACGCAATCTGGATAAAGCCACCTAACTGAAATCAAAGCACATGAGCAACGGAGAGCAGTAAATCCCACCCACTGGGGTGTCGGGTGTCGGAGCTGGTAAAGGCAAAACACGGAGTATCAAACCCATAAAGGGAAAGGTCAGAGTGGTTCTGCTAACTAAGGAGCGACTCCCCTAAGTGACCCATCCCAGCCCTCGGGCAGGACAGCACTCTCCCCCAGGAGGCAGTCAGGAGAAGTGAGCTAAGAACAACCTCCCTGGTGCTGTTATCAGCAAGTCAAAGGGGTGGACCTGGAATCTGCCCCCTGCCTCCCCCCACCTCCCCCTCCCCACAGTGCAGCCTGAACTGCGGAGGACAGGATACTACTGCAAATTTCTGATTCTCTCCAAATCTTTGTACAACCAGTAAAGGGTTTGCTGGAAACAGTTGTAACCTTCAGAGAATTACTTAAGTGTCCCATTTAGCAATTCCACTCAAATATATACATAAAGCAAAACCAAACTCAGCCATCCAGTCAATTCTGACTCAAAGTGACCCTGTAGTGCAGGGTAATACTACCCCTGTGGGTTTCCAAAACTGTCACTTTTACAGGAGTAGAAAGCTTGGTCTTTCTGCAGATATACATAAACAGAACAGAAAGTGATACATCTTTCTTAGGAATTTAGGAAGTTAGTTTATTGTGCCAACCTGGCCGATAAACACATGTAGGATTAATTGAAAGGCGGAGGAATAAATGGCTCAGTGAGCCTCACCTTTCTAGTTCTTGGGTCTCTTGCTTTGTGATGGTCACACCAGGGTGCAGCTGCCTTAGCAGTTCCCTGCTCCAGCTTGCAAGACTGACTTCCTGCAAGACAACCCCGAGGAGAAGCCACAGGGACCTACCGCGATGCAGCCCTGGGTGCTGGAGCAGCCGTGTAGAGACCCCTGCCAGTGCTGAGATGCTTACACCTTCACTGACTCGGCTTTCCTCCTGCACTCAGCATCATTATGTCTGTTTTGTGAGATGGAGGAGGATTTTGTGGACTGGTGTTGGACATATGGGTTAATGGGTTAACGTTGGACTTGAGGGTTTGGGCAGCACTAGGTTGGGATGTTTTCTTGATGCGCACTTAACCTTTATATAAAACTCTCTCTTATACATGAGTTTCTGTGGATTTGTTTCTCTAAAGTACCCATACTAATACAGGACTTATTTTAACTTGTTTAAACAAACACAGACACATATGCATATGCCTACAAGGAACATACATTACAAGAAACATGGTCTCTTTCCTTGTCATTTAAATCCAGAATGTCCTTCCAACTATAGAGATTTATTGAAGCAGCCAGGGTCATGATGCCCTCAAAAGTGTGCTCTTTGTCTTCTATAACAGATTTGATCAGATCCCATCCCCCTTGCCACTGAAAACCCTTATCGGAGCCCAAGGGCAAGTTTACCCTGTCATTTCAGTCCTCAGTCAACCAAACCCCATATCCCAGCCTCATGATGCCATCCTGACCAAACCCAGTGCCCTTGCTGCCTGCCAGGGGACTTGCCAGTCATAAGATCATGATCCTGCGTTCCCTACCCTCTTCCCTCTGTGGAATTGCCATCACCAACCTCTTCTTCCACAGCTTTTCAAAATCCTGCCCATTCACAGATTCTCTTCAAACACGTGATGGAACAGTGAGTACCAAGGTATCAAACATCCTTCCAAGTGCATGTGTCGGTTATTGAAAAGCTCCCTGTCAGAGAAGGAGCTGGGCCTGAGTTTGCAGCACCAGCAAGAAGAGAGCAGCTGAGAGGGAGGGAGGAGAACAGCACAGACGGGCAAGCGCCTGTGCGGGGCCAAAACAGCAAGGGTGAGGCGGGGCCTTGGACACACTAACGTTCACCATCTCAAAGGAGAGGCAAGGATGTGCACTGCAGAATGTCATGTCTTTTTCAAAGCTTCCCAAAGACTGATCCTGGACAGCCAGGGTTGAGTACCACGAAGTCAGAGGGAGGATCTGAACGGGAGGAGCGTGTTCTCTATCCAGCAAGTCAGCACAGGCTGGAGGAACCCTGGGAGTCAGAGCGCCCAGGGCGGCTAAAAGAGTCTGAAACAAAACCTCTGGGTCTTCTCCGTCTGCACAAAAGGAGCAGAACGCTCGGTGCTGAGAAGCAAGAGAGTGGGTGGAGACTCTATGCCCCCTACACTCTAGCTAAGGAAGCCTGCAGAATGGACGCATTTGACCTGTGCTGCTGGCCAGGAATATTGAAAACACCACTAACTGCCAGAAGAATAACACATCTGTCGTAGAAGTACAGCCAGAATGTTCCCTGGAGGCAGCAATGGTGAGAGTGTGAACATGGTATCAGGACAAACCGGTCCCTAGGACAGGACTTGGGAAAGTAGAAGGTCAGCAAGAGAAGAGGGAGTCCTCAAGGATACGGACTGACACAGTGGCCGCAGCAACAGGTTCAAACGTGACCAGAGGGAGGCTGGTGCAGGACCGGGCAGTGTTTCGTTCTGCTGTGCACAGGGTCACTGTGAATCGGAACGGACCCAACAGCACCCAACAACAACACCGACAGCCTTGGATGCTGGATGGAGGAAGTGAGGACCAGGACTCACTAATGACGGTGACCCTGGTCAAAATGGAAAATGACTTGCAGGAGAGTCCAAGCAGCACCTTCGGGCTCCTAAAGTGGCCCCCAGGACTATGGGAAGCAAATAACACTTTCCAAGAGCTTCTGCAGCCAATCTCCAGGGAGCCTGGAAGTGCGGGAGTCAGGCTCATCCTTCTCTGACATCCCCAATTCCTGGACTCAGGAGAACTGAGTTTCAAAATGAGCACCAACACTTTGCAGCTATGGGAATTCTGGCAATTCATTCAATCTCTCGGCACTTGCTTCCTGGTCTGTAAAATAGCGTCCTGGTAGTACAATGCCTCAGTGTGCAGTCACTCCACAGATGGAAAGACTTGGAGAGCTGCTTCCACAGACATTATAACCCAGGGAACCCTACAGAACAATTCTACTTGGCCTTCTAAGGTCATCACGCGTGTGAATCAGCTATATGGTATATAGCATATAAACTCAACCTCCCTGTCGTGGAGTTGACACTGACTTACAGGGACTCTAGAGGACAAGGTAGAACTGCCCTGTACATTTCCAAGACTGTGGTTCTTTAGGAGAGTAGAAAGCCTGGTCTTTCTCCTGTGGGGTAGCCGGTGGTTTCCAACTGCTGACCTTGTGATTAGCAGCCCAGCAGATGACCACTACACCACTAGGACTCTTATACAGCATATCGCAACAACAAACGAGGAGAACAAGGCTCAACCCACTTCATTGGGTCATGGGAAGGCTCTGATGTGACATTACACGTCAAATGTCTACATTAACGCTTCTGCTGGGGTAGTGGGTTATACAATGAGCTGCTAATCAGAAGGTCAGCATTTTGAACCTACCAGTTGCTCCTTGGGAGAAAATGAGACTGTCTGCTTCCATTAAGATTTAAAGTCTCAGAAACTCAAAGGGGCAGTTCTACTCTGTCCTAATGGGTCACTATGAGTTGGATTTGGTTTGATGGCAATGGGTTTTTAAGCCTGGAAAGCAAAGGTATTTGGCATGACAAAGGTATTCCTTGAAGAAAGAAACTGAAAAGAGTTCACTTTGGCATAAGGGCTGAACCATAAAATATTCCAAAGAAGACATCTCCTTGGGTAAGGCTAAAGCACATGTCCAATCTTTTTCTCCTTCATGGGGACATATACCCATCTCAACACCAGCATCTTCTTCTGGTAAGACTGGGTTTGTTGTTGTTGCTGTTGTTTATTGTGTTGATATACATGTAACTTAGTGTATGCTGATTTAATGTTTTCCCTGTATACTAATTTCATGACATCAATTACAGTAAGCATGTTGTATAACCAATACCCATTGCCACATTTTCTATCACCATAAACACAAACCTCAATATTTCCTAAGCAATGACTCACCCTGAGTACCCTCACCCCTGAGAGTCTCTAATAAACTTTGCTCTCCATTTATGTGCCTATTTTAGATCATTCCTATGAATGACAGCCTTTTGTGATTGATTTTCTTAATGTACAATTACTCTTTCATATAAAGTTCTTTCCTATACATATATGAGTGTCTATGAATTTGTTTCTCAAGTCAACCCAGACTGACACATTATGGTACCTTGGGCGTGGGGTACTAGAGAACCAAGTCATGAAGGTGGAGAGTGGATGTTGGTACTAGAGAACCAAGTCATGAAGGTGGAGAGTGGATGCTTGTTTGACCTCTGCTCAGGGTAGTTTTTCTTCTCTGGCTAGCCAGAGGTCAGATATGGCCATGCAGTTTACTGGGTTGTTTTCTGGAAAGAATATGGGAATTCAAAGTTTTGATTATTTTCTTTGGTTGTTGTGTTTAGTTATTCCCGTTTGAAATGGTGAAAATGAATGTGATTAATATATATTTTGAGCTCAGGGGTCGAAATTCCTGTTTGGATTTCTCAGAGATGCTACTAAGTGAAAATGGCTGACAGAAGGTCAAAATGGCTGAGAGAAAGCCAGCTCTGGATTGATTCAGTAGAGACCTAATCAATAGACTAGTTTAGATAAGGATTAAAATAAACTAAATAAGGATTGAATTTGACTGTTTTAAGGATTGAGTCTAGGATCTGATTCTCCCTTTTTACATTAATTTCTTCTGCTTATGATTATTGATATAAAGATTGATAGAAATGATTATTGGGAAGTGTGAAAATAGAGAGCTTGTAAACCCACTTGCCAGGAGCCATTATAATTTGATCTTTAAATGGGATTAAGATACACCTTCAAAGAAGGCTCTGTAACTGATAAGCCCCACCCAGTGCTTTGGAGTACTCAGCACATTTGCATTCCAAGAGAACTGCCTAGGGGATTGTTGACAGATTGAAGAATAAAGGAACTATTTGGATTTTTGAATTTGGAACTAGTGGTTTTTGTCAGAAGCTGGAAAAAATCTGGAACCATGAAGAAAACTCCTCTCTAGGACTGAATGTTAAAGGGAGCCTGTGGAAGCCTGAAATGCTTGCCAGGTGACCACCAGGATCCACTTAATGAGTGAAAGTGAGAGAAATGCAGCAATAGAGAGACAGGTTTAGTCTGGCCATTGACACCTGGGAACCTGGTTTACAGGAACTAGAGGAGAAGATGAGACTGGGTTGACTGGTCTGAAGTTCATAACTTTGTTGAGAATCTGTATTGGGGCCCAAGGTCTAAAGGCAAGGCAACCAATGGTCACCTGGTGAGGATAAGTAAGGCAGCCCACATTGAGCTGACCAGATGAAGTGAAGATTTTTGAACCTGTGAACAGGTTGGTGCATATTGTTGCTGACTTTATGGATGGCCTGTCCTGATTTAACTTTGCTTATGGAAGCAAATTTCACAATTTTCACAAATTTCACAATTTTCCAACTGAAAAGAAGATTCTTCACATCAAAGAATATGATCGTCTCCTCAGAGCACCGGGTTGATGTAAGTGGGCAATATAGAAATTGGATACCCAAAACTGGGTGGATAAAGGCATGAAGTGCCTGGTTTACAAACATTCATAGGTGCTGGAATATATTCATAGGATTATAGGATTAAGGTGTAGGTGTTAATTAACTGCAATTGTTAGGCATAGGATGTTTTTGTTTTGTTCACTTATAGAATGTTATGTTTAAATGAGGATGGCACATATTGAATTGCATGCATTTTAGTTTTATCCTATTAGGTACGGATATGATTTTATTATTTTTGTTTCAGAGTTGTGTGAAAGTGCCAAATTGACAAGGGGTGGTCTGTGGTAGTTACGTAACCTATTGTCAATTTGAGAGGCTGACTTCATTTGGAGACACTATGGAGATAAATAGCTCACTGGAAGCCAAACACAGGCTCACTCCCTGGGAGACATTGTAGCTGACAAGGCACATGGAGCTACATGAGTGCCCCAAGCTAGAGGGGCCACATGGAGACCCCTGCCAGCACAGAGATGCTTACAACACCACTGGGTCCACAAGACTTCCGACCCACTGGCCTGTGATCTTCCTGCATTCCACATCATTGCATGTGTTTCATGAGTATGAAGAGGAATTTATAGACTGCTATTGGGCATATGGGCTAATATCGGACTTATGGACTTGATCTGGACTGGGCTGAGATGTTTTCTTAAGATACAATTACTCTTTATATAAAGCTCTTTCTTATACACATATAAGTATCTATGAATTTGGTTCTCTAGTCAGCCTAGACTAAGAGTTTGTTTCACATAATGTTCTCCAAAGTTCACCCAGGTTATAGCATGTGTCAGGACTTAAAGATGAGTACTGGTGTGTTTCAGGGAGCCTGGTGGCATAGTGGGTTATGAGTTGAGCTGCCAACTGCAAAATTCAAAGCTACTCCAAGGGAGAGGGACGTGTGTGCTTCTTCTGTAAAGATTTACAGCCTTCTAAACCCACAAGGTCAGTTCTACTCTGTCATAAAAGGTCGCTGTGAATCAGAATCGACACAATAGCAATGAGTTGTGTTGTTTTTGTTTTTAATGATCCATGTGCATGTACCTAACGCATTTTGTTTATCCATTTCTCTGTTGATGGACATTGAAGCTGGTTCCCCCTTAGGGCTATTGCTGCCACGAACACCATGTGCCTGTGTCTGTATCGCTGCTTTCAGGCCTCTTGGGCATAAATAGGGACTTCCAGAAGTGTGTGAGGTGATCTCATGACCTGCTAATTCCACAAAAACTTTTTGAATCCCCCTTGCGTCCCTAGGGGTGGGTCCTATGGTGGTAGCTCTATTTCACTTCATAATGAATCCTCAAACAGGACTTCTGTCCACAGCTAATGGGGGGGATGATAGGTGATGTATTATCAGACATGGCCTCTGTCATATGAAGGTGAAACTGGCTCCTGAGGGGCATGAGGGCAACCGTCAGCTGAAGAGCTCATGCCCATCAATGAGAAAGCACTGCCCCAGGCGGAGGTTGCCATCACAGTTGAATCCAAGCCTTGAATTCAGCACAACCAACCACACAGCTCTAAAGAGAGAGTGGGCCCCCTCTGGTAATGCGGGCTGGCACTCAGACACACGGTTGGGAGGCCCAATTGGAAAGATGCGCTCGTTAATACGGGGGCCCACAGGGCTGGGAATGACATTTTAAGCACCATTCTAGACTTTGGTGGCCAAAATCCCCAAACCCTGGTCAGGGCTAAGGCGGCTGGCCCATGTTAAATGCTGCCCTGCCATCTGAGATCATCTCTCATCCAAAGGAAACTCGTGAGACCCTTTCTGCTGGAAGCCCATACAAGGACCCATTTCCCCTGAAGTTGAAGGCTCCGAGGCCCGCCTGTAGAAATGACTGTGGCTTTTGGAACCACCAAAAGAAGGAGCCATAATCAATGTCGTAAACTACCACCCATCACACTTGGCAGCCCAACTAACAAGGATGAAAGGAGAGATGACAGAATGGAGGAAGGCCCTGATGTTAAAAGGCTTAACATGCTAGAATGATATGAGCCATTAGGTTCCAGCTATGTGAGCTGTGTCTCCTGACAGGAAGGAACAAATAACTCCATTTCTAGGCTAAGCTGTGCTCTTTATAAGTATAATTTCATCTAATCTTCACAACAACTTCAAGAGGTATTTTTATTATTGCAATAATAATATGAAAAGAGAGAGAGAAAGAAATGCAAAGGGGATGAATACCTTGCCCAAGAAAAATAAGTTTCAAGTCCAGTGAACGAATGTGAACAAAGCCAGTGTCTCTCGTGGTATCTTAGTCCCAGACACCAGGACCCTCCTTTTCCTGCTAATCGTGCTGTCTGGTGAGAACACGGGGTCTTTACCGAGAACTAGAAATTGAAGTCTGGAGTCACTGCGTGCTGCCTAGTTAACATACTTGGAAGTTAACCAAATGGTTGGTGTTTCCAGTCCCCCCCAACATTTGGCTCACTTGAGTTCAAATTATCTTGAGTTTAAGATACCAACCCCCTACATACACAGAAGAAATGCCTGACAATGAATCCCCCCCCAAAATCAGTCATTGACAGCCCCATGAAGCACAATTCTACTCTGATATCGGACACACACAGCTGGCCACAAGTCAGAAGCGATCAGGCGGAAACTGGTAGTGGTATGAATTTAAGTTACTGCTTCTCTCTGAGTGCTTAAGAGTAAAGGGAAAAGGCAAGGCAAGTCCCTTGATAAATGGATCTGGGTCTCAGTGAGCAGTTAGAGGGTGCGTTTGCAATAACAGGGTGTCCCGTACCCACTAGTCTTGTCACCAGTCCTCACATGCATGGTTCTTTGGGAATCAGGAAAGAAGAGAACCAAGGTTCTCTGGTTTTCTGCCTCGACCCTGGCCGCAAGGCCTTGCCCTCGATCATGGAAAGCCCTTAATACTGCCGGGTGGAAGGTATTCTTTGCCTGGGAGATATCATTATTGAATAAAAGGGGAGGGAAAACAGAAAAGGGGCATCAAAGCCTAAACAAATAACATCAGCATGAAATCTTTAATGAATGGCTCATCCAAAGCGATCTACTAAAAGCCAGAAGGTTTAGTGAAAGATGCCTTAAACCCAGTTTATACTGCAAATCAGCTATGAAGCAAGTCAACGCCAAGCTAATCCCCATTTAATAACTCCGTTTCAGGATGTTAGAACCTATTTCTCTCTCAGAGCTTCTGCATGTATGCCTGATAAGAGGGCAACCTAGAAACATACTCAAAGAAAAGTACTCTTTCAGGTTCGACATAGACATATATACTAACGGGAATGTCTAAGAAGTAGCAATGAGCTCTTTCAGATTTCAAATCCCTTCTTTTCTCTTCGCCTTAAGCCTTTACTCCAGACAGGCAGATTGCAAGCCCCGTATTGGGGCCTCACTTTCACCCAAACTGATTTTGGCATCTCTGGTGAGAGTCTCTTGGAATAGTGGTTATGATTTGGACTGCTAACCACAGTCAGCAGTGCAAAACCAGACACTCTACAGGGGTGGGGTGAGGGTGGGGTGGGGTAAGACGCTCTACTCCTGTAAAGAGTTACTGCCTCAGAAACCCACAGGGGCAATTCTACCGTAGACTATAGGGTCACCATGAGTCAGAATCGAGTCAATGGCAGAGAGTTCTGGTTTGGGTTCGGTTGAGACTAGGGACTGGCTGCCTTAGAACTCGCCATGAGAAAAGGCAGTGAGAAGCAAGAGATCTTCTACGAGAGCCCTTCCTTCAGGAAGAGCCAGTCACATGGTGGTTCTATAGGAGAGGTCGTTCCAAGCCAGCACCATTACCTGGCCACTTCTCGGGGCCTGTACAATTCTCCACTCATCCTCTGAGCTCTCACCAAGCGTCTGGGCTTTGAGATGGCCAGTGCCCTGCCATCACCAAAAACTCCCTCCAGTCTTAGGTTTGACGTAGGAGGTATCTATTCTACTCTCCCCGTGATTTTCTGGTGGGGCAGTGGGTTATGCTGGGCTGACTGCAAGGTCAGCAGATCAACCCCCCAGCTGTGTCCGGAAGGATCAAGATGAGGCTCTCTCCTCACATCTGCAAAGACAGGCAGCCTGGGAAACCCTAGGGGGCCGTTCTACTCAGTCCTTTGAGATCACTGTGAGTCAGAACTCACTCAGAGAAGTTAATTTCGGTTTTCATTTTTGATCTGAAAAGGGCTTTCTCATCTCTCTAAATGTTCACCGGGATTAGGACCGTTTCCAAGGCCTTCCTCAACAGAGCTCCTTAGGCACACAGGAAAGTGCTGAAAGGCCCGTTCCCCTTCAGCACTCTGCCTTGACCCCAGTTAAGCCCTCTTCTCTTTTCTCATAGCCTGTCATTTCTAAGTGCAGAGAAAAATGCCAGCGTGACAGCGTTCTCACCAGAAGCATAGCATTGTGTGCGTCCACCAAGCAGGAAGACCCAACATCCAAGTCCAGGACTGACCATGAAAAAGCTCTGCTCCTGCCTGCTCCTGCCCGCTTCCCTGCTCCCCACTGTCCTCCCTGGATGCCTTAGCAGCAGAAGAGAAATTAAAAGCAAATTTGCATCACCTTTGCTCAGCTCTGGGGCTCACGTTTAATTTGCATTTTATTTGCACAGCACTTGCATATAATATTACAGGAATGTCCTGAACGCTCCTTTCCCCTCCCCACCCCTGTCTGCTTCTCTTAATCCCTGACTCCCAGGATGCCTGCAGACCCAGATAAATTCCAGAGGGATTGGGTAGTCAGGAGAGCTCAGTTGGATGGCTGCAGGGCCAAGGTATACGTAGGAAAATAGTATTGATGACAATTAGCTTTCCATTACCAAAGGATACATCTGGCAAGGACCCTTGGAAGGCAAAAAGAAACCATCCACTGGTACTGCCACGCCCCCCAGGTGTCCCCCAGGGTACCTGCCATACCAATTATGCCCCAGCTATGCCTCAGGCCTTAGCCAGAGTTGGATGGCAGTACATTCTGATCTACAGTGAACTTGAGCCCAGATATCCCTAAAGATGAAAAGAAGGAATCAGCTGCCATCAAGTTCATTCCAACTCAGGGTGGCCCCATGCCTGTCATAGTAGAGCCATGCTCCTGAGGTCTTAAGTGAATGGTATTTTGAAAATTGAGCCTCAGGCCTTTCTTTGAGAACCTCTGGGTAAACTAGAACCAACGACTTATGATATTTGACATCTAATAGCAGCTACACATGAGCCATTAACTGTTTGCACCATCCAGGGAAACCAACCAAACCAACCCACTGCCTCAGAGTCAATTCTGACTCCCAGCGACCCTGTATAGGGTTTCCAAGACTGTAAACCTTTCTGGGAGCAGACAGCCTCATCTTTCTCCCATGGAGCTGTTGATAAGTTTGAACTACCAGCCTTGCAGTTAGCAGCCCACCACCTAACCCACAGTACCATCAGAGAAAGTACAGTAAAATCCTCCTCACTGCCTGCTGTACAAATAGGCAAGATGCTGACCCTATATCATCAACTCTCAGAATTGGCTTCCCACAATTCCACACACAGTGGGAACCCACAAGGTGGCTACTGAGTGCCATCTGCAAAACTCCCTGCGGGTCCCTTTTAATATCCTGTCCCCTGTAACAGGGGATGTTTCTATGGCTCCATTTCTACTGTGTGTTACACCCGCCTGCTGCCCATCCCACCTGGGCCCTACAGACCTCAACCCTGCAAATTCAGAGCGCCCCATGTCAGCATTCTGTCCACGCCAAAATTTCCTTGAGTTTAAGATAACACCCCCTGAGACATGCACACTCTTCTGCCAATGCAAGTGATAATTCGCTTTGATTTCTGAAGGAACAGGAGTTTGGTTGCACACATATATACCATGCACACACACACACACACACACGCATGGACATACACACACATGTAAATGCACACATGCATGGATACACATCGCACACTGAGGACAAGGAACCGCATGCTTCAGAGCTAGCCATGCAACTGCTTATTCGATGCTCATTCTAAGACAACCCCCTCCCAGTTTACATGAACAGGAGCTTTGAGCCTAAAGGAACTTGGTGTTAATTTTTTTTCAGATGAGAACCCTTCGCTAACTATGTACCACCAGTGTCGAAAATGACAGCCTGGTTCCAAGATGCGCTTTTCAAAGAAAACATGCTGGGGACAAAAGCCGTGGGATAGTGAACCCAGAAAGAAGCAGGGGGAAGCACAGATTAAATTGGTTATTTTCTCTCCCTCCCTCTCTCTTTTTTCCCTTTTACTTTGTTTTTAACTGTTGCCAAGTTATTTATCCCTGGAAAGCCACTTGCTTTCTCAAGGTGAAGTCTTGTCTTGTGAGATGGCTTATTTCACTTGGTTCCACTTAAGTTTATGGCTCTCGGTTAAGGGTGGGGGGTGGGGAATGTTTTAAATCACAGGATGTCAGAGCACAAAGGGGTCTTCCAAAACTAATTCTCCCCCACATTTAATAGAGGAGGAAATAGCAAGAACCACATTCCCGCACACACACACAAATCAGTGACTTTCCCAAGGCCACACAGATGGACGCTCCAGCGGCCAAGACAACACCAGACCCAAACCCCAATTCCTGTGTCTGCTTACCCTCACACGGGCCAGCTTACAGGAAGAAGAGCCCCCAGCCTGAGATGTCTCATTGCTGGTGATGCGGCTGCAGCTGCTGCACAAACCTTTCCCCTTCAATCACTAGGCCGCCCTTCACCCTAATGTCCTCTGTCCTAGTCCCCAGTTTCCCTTTCTGCCCCATAATAATATATGTGCTCTGTTGCATTTTACCTGGGCTCCAGGAAGATTGTACGAGACAGCAGAAAATATTTTGGTAGAGCCATTTTTACAAAATCACAATGCACTGAGTTGCCCAGCCGTACTCTACGAGGCTGGCAGTTCAAACACCCCCAGGATGTGTGGGGAGACAGGGTGGTGATCTGTTCCGGTAACTATTACATCCTAGGAAACTCTGGGGTGGGGGGGGCGGTTTCCCCTCTGTCCCAAAGGGTTGCTATGGGTTGGAATCAACTCTGTAGCGCCTTGAAACAGAAATAACATGAATTCTCCACTGAGAGAAAGCGCCGGGGCAGAGTTCCTCCTTGCAGGTGTCGGGGAAAGCCAGTAACTGCCGCAAGATGGAACTTGGTAACTCAGGGGGGTTCCCTTCCCGCCCCCAGCTTCTAGGAAGCTCAGAACCACGTGTCATGTCACACGTTTGGGTGCTACAACTCCTCTTAGTCCGTGTGTCCTGGACCATCTCTTCCACTACATCGCCCCCTTTAGTACTTTGCTCTCATTCTTTTTTTCTTATTTCAGTCATCTTATATCACTGCATTTATTGCAAATTGCCTCAAATCTTCTTTGGAAGGGTACTGTATAAATAACAATGATAATAACATAACTTTCAGGCCTTTTTGAGCTTTGAGGAGAAAGAGAATATATAATTTTCATGCATCTTGGACCAAACCGGGAATGTCGAGCTAATGAGAGCACTCTTTTAGTGCCAAGATTCTGACACCAAGCAGACCGAGAAGTCCAAGGTCCCTCCCAAATGTGACGGTCAATCCGGGCCAGGCTCCCTGAGCTCCCACCTTTCTGTAGCCCAAAGGTGCCCTGCTCATCTATCCATGCATGTGATCATCTCGTGTATAGCTCCCCAGGAGCATCTGCCTCAGCCCCCACTG
>NW_022111324.1:4596114-4610416 GCF_000313985.2 Echinops telfairi
CATTGTGGTTGGCTGCCCTCGTACCCACTCTGGGGCTCTGGGATGTTCACGGATCCTCGTCAAAATGTACAAGAGCCCAAGACAGATGAGGAGGGGGAGGCGCATTCCTCAGCTGGAAGAGTGGCCAAGTGCACACACACGGCTGGCCCTCCTGGGATCACGCTGGTCACGGACTTGGCCTCGGCAGCCCGATGACTCGTTCCTCCAGACATCGCCCGCGCCGAGTCAGTTATTCTTCACTCGGGCTGGCCCTCTGGGTCCCCAAGACCGAGGCAGAGCACAATGAGGAACAGGCAGGCACTGGGCAGGCATGGAGGGGGCAAGGTAGGGACACTTAACCGGGTCCCTGCCTGATCCTAAGACCCTTCCTGTCCTGGCAAATATCTTTCTACATAAACAGCCTTGGTCCCAGCTACAGAGTCCAGGGTTGGTTTCAAAGACCAGCAAGAGAGCAACATGCCTTGCTGGTTCCTAGGCTGGATGCTCCAGGCTGGACACTGTTGCCATCCGATGCAGAGGTGACCACATCCTCCATTCTGGGAGGGCAAAGTCTGGGCCTGGAGGGCGAGAGCAGAGCAGATCGCTAGTGGGCATTGCTAGCCGCTGTCTTAATGGTCTCTTCTAGAGGCAGGCAGATGCAGATGTAAACCCAGGGTGCCCTCTCCATTTACTGGACCATTTTGCTCAAGTGAACAACTTCTCCCGGCCTTGGCTTCCTCTTCTGTAAAATGAGAACAAGAATGGAACCCACCTCAAGGGACTGGGAGAACCAAATAAGACAGCGCATGGCCAGGCACATGGCGAGCGCTACATAAACTGAGCTTCTTCCTCCCAATAAAGTGTTACCCCCAGAGTTACAGTCCGTCTCAAAAAGGTCAAGGGATCCAGTAGCTCTAAGAGCTAGCTCAGCCTTCTCTCGATTCTTTGCAGAAATAACTTACTTCCTACTTCGGGTCTGTCACACCAAGATATGCCTGCTCTCCCATGATCCCTGTCAGTCTCTAAGCTTCATCAGCAGTGAGGTTCAGGACTGATACGGACAGCCAATGAGAGATGGAAATTATTTGCAATGGGGTTTGTGCCTTATTTTCTGTCCCCCAAAACTGGTAAATAACAATTAACCATACACAGTTAATGATATGATATAAACAATACAGAGTTCACTACGTTGTCACTCCCATGCCTCAAACGTTCAGTGGATCCCCGGGGCCCAGCACATAGTAGGTGTTCATAAAGGAAGGGCAGGAAGCAAGATGAGTGAAGTGTGTCGTTTGACTGGCCTATAGGTAGGGGTGACTGAGCAGAAGAGTGCCCGGGCCGAGTGATGAGATCGGATGGATCTCATGAGTACACACTGCCACCCAGAAGTCACGGGGCCCTGAAGGAATGGGCCCTTCCACTGGAATTCATGACTGAGCAAGCGGGAGAGGAGGGAGGAAGAAGAAGGAGGGAAAGGAGCGAAACTTCTGACCTACAATACTATCTGGGTTGGAATCTTCTAGAATGCTAGCACATTGGGGGGAAAGACACACAATGAAAACTCTTACAGCTTAAGTTTAAAGCAACCTCTAGACCAAACACCACACACTTCCTAAAATGAACTCTCCACTCGGGCCCAAGGCAAGAACGGGGAGCTGTGTAAGCCTCAGAGAGCAGAGAAGTCCCACCGCCACTGTCCTTGCAGACGCAGCTCCGGCGTGCAGCTGGCCAACTGCACCTCCCACAGCTGAGAAGACAAACGAGCTGGCCCCGTATTGCTCAGAGAAACATAATCTGGCCTCAGGGCCAGCAGCATCCACGGCAACTCCGGCTCATTTCCATCTTGATGATCAGTCTCATTGAGAGCCCCTCCGTGTGGAGAATGATGGGGCTTTCTACTCCTGTGAAGAGCTGCAGTCTTGGAAACCCCCAGGGACAGTTCCACCCTGTCGTAGAGGGTCACTCTGAGTCAGAACCGACTTGATGGCGGTGAGTTTGGTTTGAGTGATTTGAACCCAGTCACAGATGAGACAGTCTGCTTCCATCAAGATTTACAACCGCTACTCTACTTATAGAGGGTGGTGAAAACTGTGGGCTGCGAGTACTGACACTGCACGGTTGGGGCTGAAGGGATAAAGCCTTATTAGTGGATGAATGAACCAAGAACCAGGGCACGGAGGAAACCAGCACTCTCTCATGCAGCTTGTGCCTCTCAGGGCCCCAACTCCACCTGGACTCATAACCTCCACACCCCCAGCTCCACCCACATCACCCATCAGACACCCTTCTGGCCTCAACTTGCTTCAATCTTCAAAGCTCAGGCCGATGGCATTTGTAGCTGTGCAACTTTGGGCAGGAGTCCTGATGGCACCGAGGTTAAGCACTCAGCTGGTACCTGCAAGCAAATGGCCCAATCCCACCAGTCACCCCAAAGGAGAAAGCAGCTCTACTGGGCCCTGCGACACGCTGGACTACTGAAATGTGAATGAACATGTTCCTGTGCTTTGACTATGTCATCCTCCCTGACAGCACGTCTCAGGTGACTGCTGACCAAAAGGGCGCTCGGAAGAGACCTCAACCCAAACTGAGGCCTGCAGTCAAGTCCAGGTGAGCCCCAGTCTGAAAGAGTTGCCCCTGCGGGCCCAGGAACCCATGGGGGGGGGCTTGCTTTTGAGGTGTTTTATTATGCAGTATTCCTGTGACAGGAACTAGCCAGTACATTCTTAAAAGCTAAACTTGATAGTTAACTTGCACATTCTCCATGTTTCTGCATTACACAGGGATGGTTGCTTCCCAAACATAACCAGTACAGGTGTGCTGAGTCCCACCCTCAGACTGTGGGTGGGCCCCATGCCATCACACGCCCAGCGTGCTGTGCCTGGTAGGTCCCAGGAGGAAGATGGCTGGTGAGGTGGTGGCCTGTGCCTGGCTTCCCACCATCAGCAGACTTTCCACTCCAGCCCCTGTTGGAAGCCATGTGTTCTGTGCCCGTCCCTTCCCCTCCCACTTGCCAAAGACTGCATGGAATGAGGTGGTCAGTAGGACAGGGGGCTCAGGCCTGAGCTGCGGGCAGCAACTCTCCCTGTGTCCTGTCGGGCAACACAGATGCTGCGTCTGTGCATATGGGCAGTGGCAATGAGAACTCCCTGTGGCTTCGTGCAAGGTGTCAAGCAGTATAGGCAACGCAGGCCACATGTCCCTTCCCGATCCAGAATGACAGTCAAACAAATGGCAGGAAATGCATTCTGTTGACCAACATGGGACGCAATGCCAGGGCACAACTCTGGAAATGGGGAAAGAGTGAGACGAAAGAGAGTCGGGAGCAAGAGACAAGGATCGTGAGAGAGGGCCCTAACTGAGTGTGCGCATCGATGCCTATTAGATAGACCCTTGGACCTCAGAATTGCGTCTATTCTAATCTTCCTGAACCCAAATCCCATTCCAAGAGGTTTACATATCATGAATATCTGCTCTCTAGGAAACATGGCTGCCATTCCACAAGAATTCTGGACAGCCAACCGGACAGATAAGAAAAACAAACTGATGTGAGCAAGCTGAACAACCTAAGACAGCTGTTATCCACAAAAAGGCTTGGGTCACTGGCAGAGCAAGACATCAGGGCCAGTCTTGCTCAAAATCATGCCCCGGGATCATGTCATACCCAGACGGAATTCTGGGTAGTGTGCAGGGTGAGCATACTTAATAAAGATGCTGCTGACCTACTGACTCGCCTATAGCCTTCAGTCCTTCATGATATCTTTCCTACAGGCTGCATCCAAGTTCACCACAGAAATGCCACTCCAAACTAAGTCTGCTGGTTCTGTCACTCTGTACACACCTCCAAGGGGCTTTAACCCATTGTGTTAGACCGGGTTGCCTAGAGAAACAAATCCAAGGACATTCATATGCCTGTAAGAGAGAGCTTTATATCAAAAATCAATTGTATATTGAGAAAACATCCCATCCCAGTCCAGATCAAGTCTTTGAGTCCAATATTAGCCCATATGTCCTACACGAGTCTATAAATTCCTTTTCAGACTCATGCAGTACATGTAATGACACCAAATGCAGGAAGAGCACAGGCCAGTGGGTGAAAAGTCTTGTGGATCCAGTGGTAGTGGAAGCATCTCAGCACTGATGTGGGTCTCCACGTGGCTCCTCAACATGAAGATGAAGCAGAGAGAGAGAGGTTCTTCAGTGCTCAGAAGTTATCCCTGTGGCTTGTCAACAGAAAGACCAAGGCAGTGTGGCTCCCACAAGGAAGAAAAAGAGGAAGTTCCCAGAATCCTCATGAGAAGGCCACGCCCACAAGGAGGCATCATCAGGCTGAGACTGATTGACAGGCTGGACTCCATCCCTTCACTCTTCATACCCTCACGTTGACACAGATTCTGAAACTACCATACCCATAGAAGTTGATGATGTCGTTCTTGTCTGCCATGGACTTGGTCTTTGCCTAATGGCAATAGGACAAAACATTGACTCATCCTGTGCCATCTCACAGTCCAGTTGTAGACTGGACTGTTGTCCCTAGGGATTACATTGGCTGACTTTCATAAATGAATCACCAGGCCTTTCTTCCCAGCTTATCTTCTTCTGGAAGGCTTTTCTGCCTCATAGCTGCAGACGAGCTCCACTAACAAATGAGAGTTGCACATGAGGTGCACTGACTGGGAACAGAGCCCAGGTCTCCCACATGGAAGACAAGACTCCTACCATCGAATCATCCAGTGAAGTACTACGGGTTATTAGCAGGCATTTCATCCAAACCTCTGTATTTGAACTGACATCTGGAACCTGGGCTTCAATGAAAACAGTCTCTTGGAAAATAACAGGTTTTCACATTTAACTTAAAAAGAAGATCACGGTCCATGCCCTTCCCTAGCGCCCAGTCACTGACAGAGTTAAGGTTAAGTCACACAGCTTCCTTAGGAGGGATCAAGGGCCAAGATGGGTACAGCCTGCTTTAAGGAAACATTTAAAAAGAACAGGAAACCCCCAGGGAAGAAAGAGTTTTGAGGAAAACCCAGTCAGCATTCCCACAAGGAAATGATTAGTCCGGGTTTGAAAGAGACGCGCTGCTGCTATCGGATTCAGCGCATCCATGGTGCCGGAGGCGGGTCCACAGTCCACTTGGCGGACGCTCACTCGCTCGCTCATTAGGCCACAAGGACTGTGAGGCCAGCCCCCTAAGAACCATTTGCCCTGAATTAGCAGTCAGGGCCCTGCCATCCCAGGTGGGTAGGAGCCTCAGTTTCTGCACTGCCAATGGAAGCAACAAGAGGTGTAGCAGACACAGGTGAAAGGGTTTTGAAGGTAGTAAATCTCTAGCTAACTTGTATGTTCGCGTGTGGCCCTGCCGTGTGTCTGGCAAGAATGGGAGAAAGCAGGGTCTCAACAGTAAAACAATGCAAAAGACAAGAATTCCTTCAATGTCACAGTTTAGTGATGGTCATGAACGCCTGCTTGATGAGCCACGCTTTCTCAGAAATGGTATCAGGTGTCCTCAAGGCAGTGGTTCTGTGTTGGAATTCCCATTTCACAGGTAGGAAAACCGGGGCTCAAAAAAGTGAAAGGGCTTACTTAAACTCTCAGGAGGGTGGTCCCCTGGCCTCATGACTCTGATTCCCTGGGAACAAGCTCCACAGGCTGGTGTGCGCATATCAGGGTCTTTTCCTAGGCTGCCCCATTTGGAGAAGCCCCTGGCAATGTTGTGGGCTACTAACCTCAAGGTGGGCAGTTCAAACCCACCTGCTGCTCTACAGGAGAAAGGTTTAGTAGATGCTGCCATAAAGATTCCCAGTCTCCGAAACTCTTACCTGGGGTCACCATGCATCAGTATCGACTCCATGGCGGTGGACTTCAGTGCATTTTTGTTTTGTTTGTTTTTAATCGAGGTGGTGTAAATAGTTAACACACGCAACTGCTAATTGAAATGTCTGCGGCCTTAAACGCTCAGAGGCACCGAGACAAAAAGGCCTGACAAGGTATTTCTAAAAAATCAGAACTGAGACACAGCTCCACTCCTTCGTGCATACAGGCGGCCACCAGGAAACGGAGTCCACTCCGGAGCTGATGGATCATCTTAGCGTCCGACTCTGCGACGACTCACGCAGCCTCCCAGCGCCCGGAAAGATGTTCGAGATGCAGTGTGTCCTTCTGGTGGGCTGAGCCATCGGCCTGAGACCACCTCCTGGGGCAGACGATAGGACCTGACACCACGCTGGGTGACTGTCCCCTCCCCCTGTTCTGTCGACATGGATATTATTATAGATGATGCTAGGCAAGGCTCACGGGTGTCTCACATTCTATCACTGGTCCCTTTTGGAAAGAGGAGCTGCAGATGGAAAACCTCCCTTTCCGTCCTGAGTCAAGACATTCCTGGGGAGATTGGAGGGGAGCCCCCTCTCCGCCCGGCTGCCATTTGGAAGTGATTACCACCGAGATACCCTGACAGCGTGAATGATGCCGGGGGCTCCCTCCTGGATGCGGAGCGAAGAGCTCACTGCACACTCCCCGCCCCTAGCCCTTGGCACAGGCTGCTAGAGAGAGCCTCGAATCCCACTTGGATGCCGATTTCCAAGGCTTGCTTTCCACGTTCTGATACATGGGATCAACTTTAATAGCAAAAACCTGGCAGGGGAGGCACCTCTGCCTAGCCAGAGCCCCCAGTGGCAAAACCAAGGAAGTCCTGGTGGGGGGCTGAAGGGCAGACTGTCAGCTCGTTTGTTACCTCCCAGCCTGGGATGCGAAGCAGCCTGTGACCTTCCCGGCCTCCCGCCTCCGATCAAAGGACAGCAGCAGCTGAGTGGTGCCTTCTTTGGGAGGAAGCCCCCTGTGGACCCTACCCAACAGCCAGGGTCCACCCAATCCCTCCTGTCTGCTCAACTCTTGGAATGGCTTGCCCGCCCTCCCACCCCCATGCCCGCCTCTCACAGCTTCCCCAGCCAGGAATCCAGAGCTCACGGAGGACCTGACAAGGCTGGGTGCTGAAGACAGACAGTGAGCCATCCAGCTTCCCCAGGACCCAAGAACGTCACCACGCCCTGGTCTGGAGCTGGCAGCGTGTTGGCCGGCTGCTCTCGGCAAACCAAACCAGAGCCTCACAACCTCCCCTAAAACCACTGTGGTCAAGGACCAGGGGGAAGACAGAGCCCACCCCAGGGGCTTCTGAGAATCCTGAGGAAAGAGAACAGCGCTCACCCACCTCCCTGTAACTGGTGTTCCCTCACAGTCACGGCTGTTTCTTCAGCTACTGACGGTGATCCCGCCGCACAAAGCCTTACTACAAAATGCTGCCTGATACTCGACTGCCCGGAAGTGGCAGCCATAATGTGACCTAGGGTTGGCTTCACAAGGTTTCAGGCTCTCGGAGTTCTTGTGCCCTGCACTGGGAGACCAGAGAGCTCCTTGAAGACAGGGGCACGTGGCAGCCCCCCCAATTCATCCTAGCCCTGACCAGTATCAATAAGGCTGCTCAGCCAGTCACGGGTGGAGACAATGATGCTTCCTCACTGACTCAGATTTAAGGATCCCTGCTGGCATCGTGGGTTAAGCACCGAGGGCGCTAAGGAAAATATTGGCATTCTATCCCACCTGAGAAGAACTGTGAGCATGGCACGGGACTGGGTGGCATTTTGTTCTGCTGTACCCAGGGAGGGAGGGGAACCAACCTGATGGCGTCTGATAACAACAGCAACAGCGCCCCGGGAGGAGGAGGAGGCTGCCTGTTCCATAAGGAAAGCCTAGGAAACCCCAGGGAGCAGGTCTACCCCGTCCGATTGGGCTGCTATGACTCAGAGTCAACTTGGCAGCCCTGGATAACCTGGACTCTGTCTCTCTCTATCTCCCTAACTGTTTTTCATACCTACCCAGCTCTCTGGAAGGCAACCATTTATCAGGCTTCTCCTGATCAAAAAAATGAGCCAAGTGAAGTGATAAGAAGCAACGCCTATATCAGCTCTTCTTACTCAATCAGACGTCGCGGTACAAACTCAACACTGCCTAGTTTCCGTCAAATCCCAAGATGGTGGCAGTTAGAAACCATGAGCCATCGTGCAGAGCTAGAATCACACACCACTCGCAGGACCTGAAGACAAAGCCAACCCCTTCCTCAGTGGAGAATGAGGTAGAGGTTCAGATGTTGCGCACGCACCTTCCCCCTCACGCCGTTTTTCTCCCAGCGCCAGTGTTTTCCATATTGGTTTGTTTTAGTAAAGGATTTGGGAGGGTCAGGCTGGTGCTAACTGCAGAAGCCCCTGTGTGGGTGCATGTGTGGGGTGTGAGGGCTGAGATCCGTGGGAGGGTCCCGACAGCCGGACGGAAGAACCACGAGTACTCCGGTCTCCTCCCTTCTGCTGGCCCCCGGTCATCACCACAGAGAGCACGCTGTGTGGACCAGCACGTGGGAGGGATAGTCTATCGGATTAGGACTCCTTGAAGAATCTTAAGTAAACGTGATCACCCTCAGGACGGCAAAAGGGCTTTCATCTTTAAGTCCCCATATTGAATGTATTTGCTATCATGTCGCCTAAATCTGGGAGTAGACGTCTATTCAGACTTTCCCACTTTTCAGTTCTGACATTCAAGGGGCTTAAGGCTTATCTAGAACCCCATTGACAGATATAAAGGAAAACAAAAAGTAAGTAATTCAAGCAACAGGATTCACTTTTTTTTTCTCTTTCCCCAGGGTCCCTTCCTCCTCTTCTCTGGGAAGAATCAGAGCAATCAGAAGCAACTGCATCCATTCCTCTGTGTTGCAGTTGTTGTCTCCCCCTGAGTCAACAAATACTTTCTCAGAGGTCAGCCATCCCATGAAAAAGCATCTCCCGCATAAAAGCAGAGTCCCAGGCCCCATCACCCTTGTGCCATGTTCCCAACATAAGAATCTGTGTGGCAAGAAAGCTCCCCTGAGCAAGCAGAAGTTGCCAAGTTCACTCTAGTTCCACCTAAGAGATAGGGTAGAAGTGTCCTGCCTCTCAGAACTCTGTACTGTGACTGATGGCTGTGGAGGCCCTTCACCATCTCCTAAATGTCTCATTGCTGTGAAGTTACTGCACCGATATGCCAGAGGATAGGCATTATATGGCAAATGCCACACCAAAAGGCCATCGCTTCAAGCTCTGGAGTTCAGAATTGTCATCAGAAGTTCAAGACTGTCACCCAGCATTGGGCATGTGTGGCTCTTTAAATCCTGCATTATGGAAGAAAGAAAGGGACATACTTGTCCTGAAGGTTTCTGGGAAAGTGGTATCTTCAGCTTCCTCTCCACAAAGGCATTCACACATTTCTAAAGAGTTTGAGACAACTGTTTTTGTAAGGCCCAAGACCCCTAGGAACCTCTCAGAGGGCCCTGGCATGTAAAATGTCCTTTGTGATGGCTAAAAAGCCAAAACCAAAAACCATTTGGCAATTCAAGACAACCCCGAGAACGAGGGGAGAACTGCTCCACAGGGGTTCGTGGCTATGTTCTTTCTCAAGAAAGATCGTCGAGACGTTCCTGGGTGGCACGCTGTCCACCTTTAGTTTAGGCCACCTGCCAAGCCATTTGTCCCACTCAGGAACCTTTCATACTAGTCTTAGCTGGTAGCTGCAAAGGGACCCAGAAGCCAAGCCCTGGCCCCATCACGGCCGTTCCAATAGGTGGTCCTGAGCTAACCACCCAGCCCCTAGAGCAGGGGTCCTCAAACTTTTTAAACAAGGGGCCAGTTCACTGGCCCTCAGACCCATTGGAGGGCCGGACTGTAGCTTAAAAAAAACTATGAACAAATTCCTATGCACACTGCACATATCATATTTTGAAGTAAAAAATCCAATGGGCAAAAACACCTGGTGGGCCGGATAAATGTCCTCGGTGGGTCGCATGTGGCCCCCGGGTCATAGTTTGAGGATCCCTGCCCTAGAGTATAGGCTCACAAGTTTCTTTGGCCTACCATCCCCTTTACAGAAAAAAAAAAAATTACTCCATGTCCCTGGCAATTAAAGACTTTTTGTACTATAGCCCATAACCCCGGATAAAGCATAGGTATCTGCTTTTGTGCCCCCTGTGTCATTCCAGAGCCCCCAGGGGGTGGCATCCCCCAATTTGGGAAACAGTGGATTGGAGGGACTAGAGGCTACCCCTACTGTTGTTATCTCCCCACATCACCTACACAACGGATGAACAAGACTCTCTCTCTCTGATTTACATGTTTTGTTCTATTTCAGCAGTTTCAGGATTGTTAGTTTATTTAAAAAGTGCCGAGAATGCCTCCCTTATTACTCGGCTAATGTGCTTTGAGGTTGAAAATTGGGGCCATGAGGACAGAGAAGAGTTCTTGCTGTTTATTAAATTATGAAACCAGAAGTGTGCTGTATTACATGGAGCACAGACTGGGAAACCAGGAGCTTTCTGGAGCAGTGTCCAGCTCCGCCCCATATCGGCTGTTACTCTGAGGACGATTTCATTGCACTTGGTGCCTTGATTTTTTTCATATGTAAAACAAGCTTGTTTACTGTAGCAGATTACAGGTGGCTGGTCATAAAGCCTTCAACTCTCTTTCCATCAAGAACAGGGAGTGTGTCCTCATGTCCCCTCATTATGAATCTAGGTGGGCTCTGGGATTGCTCTGACCAATAAAACACGGTGAAAGTCATGTTGTGATGTGTTCAGGCCCAGGTTTCCACTTCCTGCCTCTTGGAATGGAATCTTGGAATTAAGCTGTCAGGCTGTGCGGGAGCCCAAGTAACCCTGCGTAGAGGCCCACATGAAAGACAAGGAAGATTCCCACAGCCAATAGCCCTTGTTGGGTTCCCAGGCAAGAGCAGCATAATTTATGGAGCCCAAAAGCCATGGGATTTTCAGTTGCTTCAGATGTATGTGAAAGTTGGACACCGAATAAGGAAGACCAAAGGAGAATCAATGCATCTGAATGATGGTGCTAGCAAAGAATATTGAAAGTACCAGGGACTGCCAAAAAATGAACAAATCTGTCTTGGAAGATGTACAGCCAGAATGCTCCTTAGAGGCAAGGATGGAGAAACTTCACTTTGGACACGTTGTCGGGAAAGATCGTGCTTGGTAAAGTGGAGGAGTAGAGGAAAAGAGGAAGGCTCGGGACAAGATGGTTGGACACGGTGGCTGCCGCGACGGGCTCAGACATCAGCAGACTTGTGGCGGGGCACGGGCCGAGCAAGGGTGAGTTCTGTTGTGCACAGGGCCGCTGTCAGCTGGAACCAACACAATGGCACACAACAACAATACTAGCAACAGGAGAACATGGGCCCCCCATGCAGTCTGTGCTCAGACAGAGGACATTGAAAAGTGGATTGCTGCCAATGTAGTTAGTTAGAGTTCTACATGTCATCAGTTGTTTTCCCTTTGGGCTCGTGATTTAATTTGCTCTAGTGTCTATGATTGTCTTCTGCTTTATCTTGGATGGAGGTTTTCTGTGTTTTATTTTATTGTCATTGTTGGTGGGAGGGTGTATGACTTTCTTTATATGAAATCCAGGATAGATAAATCCACAGAAACAGTAACTAGATGAATAGTTCTCTAGGGTTATGAGCAAGGAGGTTAAAGGTGAGTGGGGAGCAAATAATAATGAGTCCAAAAATTAAGAAAATGTTTTAAAAAGCGGTGAAGATTACACGACTCGCTTTAATATATTTAAACCACTGAAGTGTATTATATGTGAATTATATGTCAAGTAAGCTGTTAAAAATAAAAACTACAATAGGAAATATGGGTCCCTTTGTTCAAAAAAGTATGAAGAATCATAATTACACAAAATGGTTATGAATTTCAAGATTAGATAGCAGAGCATTAAAACATGTAAGGCAGGGTCCCTTGCATCCACTGCATATGCTTATGACCAGTTCTGTATATTCATTTAACAGTCTCAACAATTCATACCATAGGCACACATTCCCTAAACCCAAGAAGCCCAACTTTGTCACTCTTTACTTCAAAACCATTCTGATATTTTCATTTAGCACAAACCAGACACCATGTGTCTCATGTCATGAACCATTCTTAGAAAGGATCAACCTCTTAACTTAGTCACACAAACACACACACACACACACACATCCTTTCTTTTCTGCTGCTGTCGTGGCTAGGTAGCAAAGGAAACCTTCTGAAGACAGGACTTATAAATCTGTGTAGGAAAGCATCCCTCACTCCTAGGCTTGGAGGAGCAAAGGAGAAGTTACCAGAACTAAGAGAGGGGCAGGGGCAGCAACAGCTGACAGCAGCTACAGCTTTTGGTGAACAAATTAAAACAACTCAGAGACACCGCACAGAGAACGGACCAGGGGAACAAGCATCCCAGCTTCCTTCTCCTGCCCTCCGGACTCCCACCGGTGTCTCTGGCCAGCCAAACTCAAAAGAAGCCGGAGAACAAAGCAATCCACCGACGCAGCGCATCCCAGTCCATGGAAGGGAGCACAGATGGAAACCAAGTCGATTCTGAAGGAAGCTGGAAAAACCCTCTAAAAATCCCAACATTCCCCCAGTAATCTCTGGAGACAAACATGTCGTCACAGGAGGAACCCATTGGTTGACATTTCCCAAGCTGCCCTCAGAAATCCTTGCTGGAGTGAGCAGCTGAGTTGATGAAGACAGTGAGCGAGTGGTTAGGCGAGAGACCCCACAGCCCTGTGAGGGAGTGTTAACAGCAAACAGAGAGTTCCCTGCCAAGGCAGCAAACTTCTCCACAAGCTGACACCTCCTTGAGAAATAACTGCTGTCTGGGCCAGCCAGTTGTGTGGGAGATGCCTTGAGGAGGGAGGGGAGGGGGGAGGAGGGAGAAGTGGGCTCTCAGAGTTTCAGAACACTTTGCTCTGATGTCAAAGCACTGAGCAGGCTAAAGGGATACAGGGGCTTGCGGGACCCACTTCGGTGGCTTGAGAGGACAGAGTAGCCTGGAGGTGAATGAGCAGGCTGACCCCTTTCTGGCCAGGCCACTATCTTGTTGACCCTTTTCCTTCTTTGGGTCTTAACCTTTCTCCTCACTTTATTTCTTCCAGCATTTTTCTCTACCTTAAATTTTTCTTCTTTTTCTTAATGTCTTCTTCTTTTGCTTTATAATCTTCTCATCCTGAAGAGTCACTCCACTTTTTCTTTTTCGTTAGTCTCCGAGTGCTGAAGAGAGGGTCATGGTTTCTAAACTCACAAGGCTTCCAGGGCCTGGCATCCCCTCTCTTTAGTCCAACCTGTTGCTTCTCTTTTATATAGCAGCCTAGCATAGTCGCAGGGGCATAGTCAAGAATTTTCAGGACAGTTAAACCTGCACAAGCCAGATCCTGTGTCAGAAGGAACGCGCCAAGATCTGCCCCTAAAAGGAGCAATCAGAAAGTGGTAGAACTGCACCCTACTTGTGAGAATTAAGGCTTATTGCGCCAACCTGGTCAATGAACACCTGTGGGATTAATTGAAGGGCAGAGAATTAAATGGCTCACTTTCTGGTCACTTGCGTTGTGATGGTCAGACCAGTGTGCAGCTGCCTTAGCTGGTTCTCTGCCTCAGCTGGCAAGGCTCACTTTCTGCAAGACATCCCTGAGGAGAAGCCACATGGACCCACCCTGATGCAGCCCTGGGTGCTGGAGCAGCCGTGTGGAGACTCCTGCCAGTGCTGAGATGCTTACACATTCACTGATACGGCTTTCCTCCTGCAGAAGGTGTCATTGCGTGTGTTTTGTGAATTTGAAGAGGACTTTGTAGTTTGGTGGCGGACATATGGGCTTGGACTGGACTGGGTTGGGATGCTTTCTTAATGTACACTTACCCTTTATATAAAACTCTTCCTTATACACACATGCGTTTCTGTGCATTTGTTTCTCAAAGACTACCCCGAGTAACTCACCACTGAATGCGGAGAATGTGTGAGACCCGTTAAAACAAGGCCCCTCCTCAAGCCCAGCCCTCCCAGAGTTCCCGCTAGTAGGTGCGAAACGAGTGGCCCAGTGAGCCTGACAGAAGCCCACGATATCAAAGCCCCACCAACCTCTGCTAGATTAGATTCCAAGTTCCTTTCCCTGTCTCCCTCTGTCCATCCCCAGGCGGACCGGTCCAATGCGTTGCTGGACTTGCACAGCTTGTCTCTCTGGGCATGCCCCCAAGCCAGGCCTAGTCAGTGATCTCTAGCTCTTCTTCAATCTGCCTCCTCTTTCCCCTTCATTCTGTTCCCCACCCTCCCTGTCCCATGAGAACTGGGATGCAAACACATCACAGCCTTTGTCTTGGTGAAGGGGATGTCACACAAATGAAATGCACAACTCCTGTTTAGCCCTTCTCTGGCTGTCTCCACCCACCACCCGGGACTACCCCCTACCCGCCCTGCCC
>NW_022111324.1:4610516-4637251 GCF_000313985.2 Echinops telfairi
ACACACACACTAACCAGAAAGCACTCAGGCAAAGTGCTGCTCCCTCTCACATACACCAACGCCCACCTTGGTTTAAAGCTCCCTGGGATATCGGCTCAGAACTCTGGAAATCTTACTCTTGCTTTGTGCTTTGGATACTGGCTTTGAAGTATGTGCTAAGAGCTGTACTTGGCATTATGGACGAAGGTTAGAATAAATTACTCCTAATTAAAAGGCCAGCAAGATGAACAATTATCGAGTCACCTTGTATTCGGTCCTTAATCCAATGCTGTAACACTAAATCCTTGTCACCCTGAAACCTCTACACCATGAGTCAGAAGCACAGGCCTCTGAGCCTCACGGGCCTGCATTTAGCCCACCAAGCTTGAGATACAGTGCCCAGAGCCAGCAGGGACCTTTGATAAAACCTCAGGACCACCACAGTGGCATGACGGGGCTTTGGAGAGTCCCATCCATGCTTGACACGTGGCCTACGGCTCTCTAAGAAAACTTTTATTTCAGCTGGTCAACTTTAATTCCCATCATTTAAGTTCTCGGAGCACCCTTCTCAGCAGGACTGGTTCTACAAACGGGATGTCTCCGGGCTCCTCTTCTGTGATGAGAAGCAGGTGAGAGCTCTTCATGGAAGGTCCAGCTCACAGAGCAGAGGCGACGTTTCCCGTCAAGTGGTGAGGGAGAGCACCACCCGGCCGCCCCGGCCCCCGCCTCCAGCTATCGGTATTTCCCGCTTTAATGGCAGGAGGAGATCTTGCGTTTGGTTTGTTTGGTGTGTATTTGCCGAGCAACTTAGTCTGGGAGGGGGATCCTTGTCTTCATGTGTGCAAGCACGTGTGTGCGCGTGTGAGAGAGAGAGAAACAGAGCTCCCATGGGTCTGAAAGTGGAATAGGTGGACACTGGCGCAATAGAGGGGTCCCACCGAGACTGCCCCCCGCCCCAGCCCGATGAGCTTGTCTGAGAGCTGACGGACGTGTGGGCAGGGTCCAGAGCCTGGGAGACCACTTCGAAGACTGGTCTCTTGGGAGCACTGGAGCTACCTGCTGGCCCCCACACTGCTACTCTCACAGAACGTCTTGAAGTTGATTGCCTTCAAGACCACTGAACTTAGAGCAACCCATAGGGTAGAGCAGACTGCCCAGTGGGGCTGGGAGACATCTGAGTTATCCCCTCTAAAGCTGGCCCTGGAGCTGGAGATACGAGGGAATGTCTAGTCGGTGGAAAAATTCATTCCGCTATCATTTAATTCCATGTGTCCCACATTTTGAAGCCCCCCTCCCACTTGTACTTTTATGGCACAAGGAAAACTGGAAGGGCAACAGACAGCACCATCTGAACTGGGCCCCTTCTGTCACTCTGTGGAGGCAGCACCTTCCCACCAGGGTCCCTTCCTAGGATTGAGGCATCCCTTCCGTTTTGGTACGTAGATACTTCTGATCAGGATCTGGTTCAGGGAAAAATTTTAAAAAACACGAACAACTCACTGCTGTTGAGTCGCTCCTGGCTCATAGTGATCCTAAAGGACCAGATAGAACTGCCCAAGCAGGTTTCCCAGACAGTAACTGTTTGCAGGAGTGGAAAGCCCTATCCTTCCCCCTCAGAGCAGCTGGTGGTTTCAAACCGCTGACCCTGTGGTTAGCAGCCCCACATGTAACCACTATGCCACCAGGGAAAGTACATTTAGAAAACACAAAAGAATAGAAAAGAAATTAATGAACTAAAGAAAACCTCCCTGATAGGACTAATAAGTTATAGAACTGACACTTGTCAATGACTCTCTTGCAGCTCTTGAGACCCCCTGTTGGTTGGTTTGTTGGTTGGTTGGTTGGAAAGTACCAACCAATTTGTGGAACTCAGCCAGAGAGAGGTCAGCAGAGAGGTGAAACCTCAAATAGTTCCAGTCTTGGGTTTTAAGCCCATTGAAATGCAGCTATTCACAAATATACACCCATGTTAACTCTCCCAACAATTTGATAACACAAGGAAAAAATCCTCACATTTCCTTAGAGAAGGCACTTACAAGGAAGGCAGAGGGGCATATGATGCTACATATTGAATTTCTCCTTTTCTTTGTAAAAGTTAAGGCGCCCTGGTAGAGTAGTGGGTCATGTGTTGGGCTGCTAATCACAAGGTCAGCCATTCAAACTCACCAGCCCCATGGGAGAAAGACGAGATCTACAGCCTTGTAGAGATCTACAGCCTTGGAAACCCAAAGGGGAATTGGCAGTGAGATTGCTGTTGTTGATGTTTTGTTGGCATTGTTTGGGTACTAGTTAAAAATGGTTGGCTTCAGAATAAGGCAAAATAAGAATTTACTAATTAATAAGAAAATTTTTCAAAAACAAAAAAATGGGCATACTAGATGAAAGCGAGGGTTGTCACCATTTGGGAAAAACAAATCCTTCTGGAAATCACAGAGCACAGGTATGAGGCCCCAAAACGTGAAACATGATAATACAAGAGGATAAAACCCTTCTAAGTGGGGCTCAGGGAACAGCAGATTTCTGCAAACTATTATCTAATTTGATTCCCCTCATTGCATTACAAGGGGATTTAAAACGCATCACCTCCAGCTGAAATGGGTTCTGGTAAATTTCTTGAGAGCTCTCTCGGATCTCACGTCATCCTTTGGGTTCAGGGTCAATGCTACATTAATGACCCACCATTTACCTCCTGGGTAATTCACTCTCCCAGCAACTTATTTTATTTATGCGGTATAAATTCAGGAAGCAATTAATAGATGCCACAAGAGCAACATGATTGAGGGTACTTTTCTCAACAAAACTGTGAAGCAAGGTACTTCTCTTACTCGGAGGCAGAGTGAAAGCAAAGCACACTGGGAAAAATGTTCAACAGCATTGTGGCAGGCTCCATTTTCCACCTTTCCCTGATTTGAGAGAAGCCGAGACAACTTTTCAGCTTTTTCTCTTAGCACTTGCTTTCCACGCTTTCGAAAGGTTAGTCCTTGGTGCTAAAAGCTGTCCAGGTTACCCTTGTTCCACTTCCGGTTCACCTTACTGTTCTGCTCAAGCAAAAGTAATGTAATCACACCACCATAAAATCAGAGGGGGAAGAGCAGTTTACTCATTAACCAAAAACATATTATCCTATTGCACAAAAGAATTGACAATAGTGTACTTGGGGGAACGTCATTCATCTGCGCTTCACAACCACTCTCTTAGGTAGCCAAGGGGCAAGTGTTACCCAACACGGAGAGGGGTTAAGTGACTTGCTCCCACTAGCACAGTCCCAAGAGAAATCAAAATTCAAAAGAAAGCCACTGACTCCAGGGTCAGGGTGTGTGCTGAAGCATTATATTATTTCTCTTCTCAGAGGGATGCGGCTATTTGCTGCCAAGCTATAGTGGATGCTGTTGGTGGCTGACCCAATCCCCATCCTCTGGCCCCTCCTCTCGTACAATTCCCACTGATAGGGCTTGCCCATTTGCCTCAACAAAACTGAAGTGGGAGGCCCTGGGTGGTTTCCAGGAGAGCTTTTTAGAGGCAAATCTAGACTGATGTGACCCCTTGGCCTTTCACCTTCATGTTTTAGCTCTACTCCTTCTTCTTGCCTGGCATGTGACTGCAAGGCTGGAGTGGCCTCTTTGATAAATACCTCAGAAAGGAAAGAAGAAACAGAGTATGAGTCTGGCTCCCTGATAGCATTGATGAACCACCTCAACATTGCTGTATTGCCTCTCCTCAAACTTCTGGTCATGTGGACTAACAAGAGCCCCTTCCATTTAAACCAGGGTTAACCAGTTTTCTGTTATTTCTGTTATTTGAAACTGAAAGTAAGATGCTAAGATCTCTATCTCACTATTTACTCAGCCCCACGTCTTCCTATAAACACACACACATACACTTCTCAGTAGGAAATGGAGATATTCTTCAACATGAAAAGAACGTCAACAACAACACCAACAAAAGAATGTCAACAGCATACTTAAATCAAGGCTAAAGACATTCATTCTCCCTTAAAATCCAAGGGAAAGATGAGGATATTTCCCATTACCTCTACTATTTAAATACCTAAGATGTTGTAGCTTAAGAAAATAAGTAAACAAAACAGGCATAATAGATACAACTGTCGGAGGGGAAAGAAATAATGACTATTATTTATAGGTAAATGAAACCAAGAGCTCCAATGATTTTTAAATCTTAAAATGAAAAAACTCATTAAGTTATGGAAACACAAAAAATATTTTAAATTATTTTAAACAATTCTTCCACTGTATTAGTAACCAAGAGAATATATAATAGGAAGAAACAAAGATTTCATTCATAACAACAGGAAAACATGCAAAATCAAGAACTATCTCTAAAAAGTAATTTGTGGCATCATTATTCTGAAAATACAAAACTTCACTGAGAGATTGAAAAGATTTGAATAAATGAAGAGATACATCATACTCTGGAATGAGAGTAATTTACAGACACAATCCTTTCCCAAGCTTTAAGACCATTCCCATCAAAATCGCATGTTTTCCCTTCTCACTTGACAAAATGAATAACAAAATGCAACATGAAGAATGAATTAAAGAGGAATAAAAAGTCTTTATTGAAAAACCTATATTGGTAAAGTAGGCTTTACCTTATTGGGATATCAAAACTCATGTTATAAAGCTACAGAATTTAAACTAGTATGATACTACAAAATCAATTGCTTTCCTACATGGCTGCAAGGAACTTTTGGAATTTGGAATAAAAAACAGAGCACCTTTTAAATTAGCACCACAAATTTAGGCATAAATTGAATAGAATCTGTACATGGCTAAATGAAGAGAGCCATAAAACCGGAGGGGGGTGGGGGACAACAACAAAGCAGCTCCAAATAAATGAAGATATATTCATGTTCATGGATAGGAGGGCTCAACATAGTTAAAACACCAATTGTTCCCAACTTGATCTATTGAATCAATGCAGTCCCAATCAAACTTTCAGCAAGTTGTTTTATTGATACCAACATATTGATTATAAGGTGTATATGGAAATGCACAAGACCCAGAATCTCCAACACAATACTGAAGAAGCACAAAGGCTGAGAAGTGGCACTACACAAATTCAAGACACATCATACAGCTACTGTAATCAAAATAGTGTGGAGCTGGCAAGAGAGCGGACAAACAAGAGAGATGGCAAGAGAGCGGATCAACAGAACACAACAGAGAACCCAGGCACAGACCGACACATATGAAGTTCACGTCTTTAACAAGGGAGTATGGGCAATGCAACAGAGAAAGAATCCTCTCAACAAATGACACTGGAATACCTGGACATACACAAGTACTAAGCCGATCAGACTCAGGCTTCTGCAGCCCTCGTGGCAGAGTGGTTACGTGTTGGGCTGCAATCCACAAGGTCTACTGTTTGAAACCATTGGCCTCTTGGAGGGAGAAAGAAAGGACTTTCTACTGCTGTAAACAGTTACTGTCTCAGAAACTCACAGAAGCAGTCTATCCTGTCCCATAAGGTCGCTATGAGTTGGCATCTACTCAATGGTAGTGAGTAAGTGAGTGAGTGGGTGAGTGATAGAGACTTTACACCTTTCTCAAAAAATAACTCAAAGTGGGCCTCAGACCTAAATAAAAGATGTGAAGTCATAAAATTTCTAGATCACACAGTAGGAAATGTATATGACCAGGGATTCAACACTGGGTCTTTAAATATACAACAAAAGATAAAAATAAAAGGAAAGAGCAAAGAATTGGAAAAATGAAATGTATTAACTTTAAAACTTCTGCTCTGCAAAAGATATGAATGATTGAAAAGATAAAAGATCTGAACGGACATATCATCGGGGAAGATTGAATGAAAAGATAAGCCACAGATGGGGTAAGATATCTGCAAAGCACATGCTTGCTGAGCGATGTGTATCCGAAATGTACAAACCCATTCCCACTGCTAGGGAATGGATTCCAGCTCGTAAGTGACTGTAAAAGACAGAAGACCTGCTCCTTAGGGATTCCAAGGCTCTAAATCTTTACAGACAGCCTCATCTTTTCCCCATGGAGTAGGTGGTGTGTTTGAACTTCTAACCTTGTGGTAAAGAGCCCAACACTTAACCCACTGTCCCACCATAGCTCCTTAAAAATAAAGAGCTCTTAAAGCTTATAGTAAAAGAAAGATATATGCAGATGGGCAACAGATCTGAACTGACATCTCATCAAGAAAGATACACAGATACAAATAAGCACAAGAAAAGGCATCAAAAAACATGTCCTTCGGAAATTGCAAGATAAAACAACAATGAAATATGATTAAATACCTATTATATGGGCTCAAATCCATAATACTGAGAAGAATTGAGAGAAACAGAGACACTCACTTACTGGTGGCAGGACTGTAAAATGGCACAGTCACTTTAGAGAAGAGTTGGCCAGTTCTTACTAGGGTAGACATATTTTAGCATGCAGTCCATCCAGTGCACACCTAGGTACTTATCTAGAAACCCTGGTGGCTTTGTGATTTGAAAAAGAGAAATGAGCTACGAAGCTACATAAAGACATGAATGGAGTTACCTCAAATGCATATTACTAAGTGAAAAAACATGATAAAAGAAGTAAAGATGGAAATTGTCAAGGATTTCATTTTACTCGGATCTACAATCATCATTCAAGGAAGCAGCAATCAAGAAATCTAGCCATTATTTTTAGAAATAGTAAAGGCAGCAACAGCCCTAGAATTAGCAGAAAAATCAATGAAACCATTTAAGTAGCCCTTTAAAAATCCCCTCACATACCAGGGAATTTAGCATAAGATAAGCATTGTAAAAAAATGAAGAAAGATAGGCTGTTCCATAATATAGTTCAAGTAAATTGAACATTTGGGGGGAAATAATATCGTCATTTGACCAAAAGGAAAAGAAAAAAACCCTGCCATTGAGTTAATTCTGACTCACAGCAACACTGTATAGTGTTTCTAAGTCTATAAAGCTTAATGAAAGAAGATAACCTCATCTTTCTCCTATTCAATGGTAGGTGGGTTTGAATGGCTGACCAGCCCATCTCTTACCCAGTAGTGCCACAAAAGCGACTCACTTGACAATATACAGTAATATAATTACAGGTGGATGGAAAAGTTCATTGTAAAAAACTTTAAAAGACCCTTATAAAAACAAGACTCATCTATAAATGACCTCACTGAAGTCCATGTCCCACAAAGACAGGGGCTGTGGCCATCTTTGCGTGTTATTCTCCTGTCCTTGGCACAGAGAGGGGCTGAAATGTATATTGATTTATGGAATTGGTGACATAAATACCATGGATGAAATCCCAAAATAAAGGAAGTATTTAATTTTTAAAATTAAATGTATGTATATGATTTAAAATTTTTAAACAAATGTCAAAAAGATGAATATATATGATAAATACGATAAACTATTAGTTTGTATCTGTTCATGATGACAAAATAGGCATAAGCAATGGAAGGAAAAGGGAAAAGTATAAATGACTAATAAGCATTTGAAAAATTATTCCAATTGGTAAGTCATCTAAAAATGCAATTTAAGACTACTGGAAAATATTTACAAATAAAATATGGTGATCAAGAAAAAGAACTTGACATTTTCACATGCAACTAATATGAGAGCAGTCTGGTAAAATTTTTCTTTGAAAATAACTTCAACAGATATTAATTACCAAGAGTTGGTGGGGGGGGTTGTTGCCATAATCCCCCTTCCAGTGATATAAGATTATAATCAAAGACATAATAAAATATGTATTGTTAAGAAGGTCATCCACATGTTGGCTATAACGTAAATGGTTAGACAAACTATAACTTAGTTTCACAACCATTACGATCATACTTCCTAAGGCCAATGTCGTTGGTATTAGGTACCTCGGAACAGGCTCTGACTCATAGTGACCCTCTGTGTAGTATCATAAAAAACTGCGCAGTCTTGCACCATCTTCATATCTGTTGCTATGTTTCAGCCCAATGTCGCAGCCATTATGTCAATCCATCTCCTCACTGCCCTTCTACTTTACCAAGCATGATGTCCTTCTCCAGGTGTCTCCTGATAACATGTCCAAAGTACATGGGACATAGAGCAAATAAATTTCTCCTTATAAAAGGAGTAAGGATATGAAGAGGCTTCAAAAAGATTTGGGGGAGACACCATTGTATTCTAATTCCAGTTATCAATGAATTTTTTGAAGCCCCTTACACTTCTTTGGAAAACACTAGCGAACTTACAGAAGTGCCATTTTCCAGATGCTGACACGAAGTTAGAAGGCACTGTTGAGTACAGTGGATACAGTGAGGGTGACGACATAACCCACTGACATCTTTGGTACGCTTACGGGTCTCAAGCACAGCCCAATGTCATTTTAGCTAAGACACTGAGCATGAATTGAGGATTGAGACCAGTTTGTGCTGCAGAAATCAAGGTTCAGAATGGGAGCCCGGAAGAAATTCCCAGGGAGAAGGAAGAGTGAGAAAGGCAAGCAAGAAAGATTGTGTGTAAAGGAAGCTTGGGTGCTAGAGGGTTGGTGGACCGTGCTCTAGGTTTGTCCATTACTCATAAGTCGTTAGACCTTGCTGCCAATTCAAACCCACTCAGCAACTCCGTGGAAGAAAAACCTGGTGATCAGGTTTTTATGAAGATAGCAGTCAAGAAACGTCTACTTATGTTCTCCTCTGTCCTCTGGGTTGCCATGAGTCAACTCCACAGCACACAACAATAATATCTAAACTATATAAAGCCTGCTTATAACTCAACAACAAATAATCCAACTTAAAAATGAGGCAACGGGCTGGAATAGACATTTCTCCAAAGAATAAATGACCCATAATGACATGTAAAAGCACAATATCACTAGTCAACAAGAAAATGCAAATCAAAACCACAACAAGATAACCTTACAGCCATCATGATGGCTCTTATGAGAGAGGAAAAAAGGCAAGTGTTGACAAATATGTGCAGACACGAGAACCCTGGTGCCATGCCGGTCAGAATGTAAAATGGTGCAGTCCCTGCATACAAGCTGTTTGGTGATTTCTTAAGAAGCTAAACACAGAATTGCCATATAAATCAGCAATTCCACTCCTAGGGATATATCTGAATGTCCTGAAAGCAGAGATTTAGAGACTTGTAGACCAATGTTCATGGCAGTATTATTCACAATAGCCAAAGGTAAAACAACTGACACATGCGGCAAAATATAAATGGATAAACAGACTGTGGTATATCCATACAAAGGAATATTATTCAGCCTTAAAAGGAATACAGTACTGATACAGGCTAAGAGGGATAATCCTTGAAAACATCAAACTGTGTGAAATAAGTCAAATACAAATAGACAAATGGATTATCCTACTTATATGTAATATTTAAAATAGGCGTATATTGCGAGACAAAAGTTTGACTTGTGGGCAGGGGCTGGGCAGCAGGGATATCTCAGGAAATGACTGGTTAGTGAGTATGGAGCTTCTCTGGGGTGAGCTACAAATGCTCTGGAATTATGGGTGATGCTTGTGCAGCACAACTATAGGCAGTCAATTGTACAATTTTAAATGGTTAAAATAGTTAACTTTATATAATATGAAATTTATCTCGACTGAAAAAAAGAAAACCATGGTTCCTTAATACCTAGCCTTTCTTCAATTTTTATGGCTATCTTCCCTGAATTGTCAAGGCATCTGTAAGCAAGTCAGTGATGCAGTTCAGCAATCTCTTGGTGGACGTCTTAAAACAGTAGAATTTAGTAATACAAAACCCCATGGCTTGGATGCTATTCTCTCAACCCGGAACAGCATGCCTTCCCTGCGTCTCTATCATAAAATGACTGTCTCAGACTCAAAAAGCCTCGGCCCTGCTCCGATCCATTATGTCTTAGCTGCTTCACCCTGGGCAAGTCAACTTCTCCAAACCTCGTTTTCATACATGTAAAAGCGGGAGTCAAAATTCCAATCATGGGCATAGATACTGAAAGTCTATTTTGCGCCAGGCTAATAATACCTGCCCAGGCCACACATAAAACAGTTGTAAGTTCAAACCACCTATATATGAATATGTGAAAATGTTTTGTTAGTTATAAAGCATTACATCTATCTATACATCATATATGCCAAGCGAGAAAGAACATGGTTTTACAAGTCTCTTGCAGTCTGTACAATTGTGCAACCATTTATCATGCAGTTTCCGTTCCCCCACGCATTTGCCCATTCAGCAAGTGTTTATTGCACCATCTTTGGGCCTGTAGGAGGGAGTAAAATAAAGTAGGCCAGATATATCCCTTTTGATTTAGGCATTGGGTTGCTGATTGCAAGGTCAACAGTTCAAGCCTAAGCACCACTCCACAGTAGAAAGATGAAGCTGCCTTCTTTCATAAAGATTGACAGTCTCACAAGTCATATATAGGGCAGCTCTAAGTTGTAATCAACTCACGGCAGTGAATTTTTATTTTTCTCCATCATTCTAAAATTCACCCAGGCTTAATTGCACTCCATCAGTGTTGCACGTATTGACTCCACCGATCTCCATCCCTTCACAGATGTGCTTTCAACGGCTGCATTAGATCACATAACCTCCAAAGGGATACATCGGCTCTCCTTTCTTGCACTCCCTCCTACAGGCCCACAGACCATACAATAAACACCTGCTGAATGGGCGAATGCATGAGTGACTGGAAACTGGATTATACACGGTTGCAGTTACTGCTTCTAGCAAGAAAACAAAGCTCATGCACATCATTTGTTAGTGGCCACATCAATGGCCTAGTGGTGACACGAAATCAGTGAGGAGGAGGATTCATGGAGTATGAGTGCCTGGAGCATAGTAAGCCTTCAGCAGCTCTCGTGGAGTGGATGTGAACAGGGACAACGACCACTTCGACAGGCCTGCTCTTTCAGGCAGACTACCTGCAGAAGGTGCAAAGGGGGAACACAGGCCATCAGTGTGGGAACTAATGCCTGCCTGGGCTGAACTCTGGTCTTTATCAAGGCTTTGCTGGACCACACAGCTCAACCCAGGGCTCCAGTCTAAGCCTCTTTCCACCAGTGCAAGGGTAGCTCTGCCCCGATAAGGGGCCCAGTCCTCAACTTGATACTCTCCTAATTAGAAGTAAATCCCCATAATACAGGAGAGCCTCTGCGGGTCCACAGTGCATTTTGGCCATGAGTCTCAGAGCACTGACAAAAGAAGCTGCGAGTGAAATTACTGATTGAATACACCCAGACACAGAGCAATCCCTGTGTCAATGTTGACACAGCAGCTCTTGATCGTCCAGCGCCTGGAGGCGGACACAAAGCAAAACCACTGGAGATGTGGGCAGGGAAGAATGTTTGCCACGACAGAATCAGGGGCCAGGGAACCTCCGCTTCCCGAGATCACAGTCAGTGTTCATAACAACAATCCGTGCTGTCCTCCCGAAAGGTGGACAGCTTCCCATAGTTCACAAAGCACCACTCAGATTCCATGTGTTCATACAATCCTCGTGCATACAGCTTTGACAGATGGAGAGACAGAGCTCCACAGAGGTGTGTCTCCGGTCTGGGTTTTCGAACTCTAAATCCAGCGCTCTTTGGATCATCAGGCATCACTCAGTGAGCCTGTTTTCATCTTTGCACGGAAACAGTGGGTAGTCCATCGTGTGAGAATGATTCTTGGGTGTCGCCCACGTCACCATCAGGAGAAAAGACACGCTGCCCCTAAGCTTAAAGGCGGTGTTTGTAAAGTCTTCCTTAAATTAAGTGAAAGTACTCTTCCCCACTCCTTAACCTTATAGGCAGCCAAAGAAAATTGAACACACAAGAAAATTTAACCAGACAACCCCAATACCAGCATGTAGATTTTTAAAATAGTGAATCTGACCCCCAAATCCCACTCTGGACCACGATTCTCATCCGAAGTTCCCTACCTGACCTCCCTGGACCCCTCTAGTCAGTTTCTCCCCTTACATGGTGCATCTTGGGTTAGAGAAATAACTTCAGGGGAAAAACGCAAAATTTCCAATGAAAACGTTCCATTTTATTTTTGCTCTTGTGCCGATAGTAGCTGGTACGGGGAGAGGTGCACTCTGTCTGCCACATTGGGCAGCTTAGGTCCCTATTTTATAAAATGCACACACTTTCTTTCCAACACTGCCTTTTCAGAAGCCGTCAGTGCCCCCCAGATACGAATAATCTATGACAGCCCCCCCTGTCCTCGGATGGGGGAGACACGGCGTCCTCTTCTCTCGGTTAATTACCATCTCTTGCCTGTGCATTTGATTTCAATAAAGGCGCTCTAATTACTTCAAATATCACCGCGGCTCCTGCCTCCCCTCTCTCCTGTGCCCCTTTCTCCTTGAGAGCCCGAGACGGATGAACTCAAACACACCAGCCAGCCTCAGGCATCTGCTGTGATGAGCAAAGCCTACGCAAAGTTAATAAGCCAGGAGAGCTAATAAACCAGACTTCCCAAAGTTAATAAACCCAGGGAAGGAAACACACAATTATTACTATTTTTACTATTATGAAAATATTGCCATTGTTGTTGTCATCCTCAACCTCTTCTGCAGCCATCCTAAGACCCTCCCCCATGCGGGCCTGCAGCCCCTCCCTCCCCCACCCTCACCGGTGGCAGTAATATTGTGTGAGTAATCCCAGGGGCCTCCCCGGCACTGCCCTGGTGGAGGAAGCAATATTGGAGCTCAGGCAGCCCCGGTCCCTTCAGGCTCAGCTCTGCCCTTTTATATTACACACTGTTCAGTCAAATCCATCACCGGTCTCCCAGACCTTTCCGATAGGCTGGAGGAGGCTGGGTGGAAACGGTGATTAAAGGCGCTGAAGTAGGGGAGGGGTGGGGGCGCGAGTGGGCAGATGAGGTGGGAGGAATATATTTGGGTTTCGGACATGCCTGAGCTGTCAGTGAGTCCCATTTCCATATGATGGCTTCTGGGGTTCTGTCTTCCTCTGCACCCTCTAGGCAATGTGTGGTTCTCTCTGGATCAACAAGGAGTATCTTCAAATAAGGGTAATATTAACTGCAACCGCTTCCCTCGCCTGCCTTTGTTTCTCCCTGGAAGGGACTGCTCCGTCCCCTAGCATGGGCAGCCTTTTAAAATGGGTCTGTACTTGTGAGCAAATGGGGAAAGAACCACCGGGCAGTCAGGCTTTGCAGTCCATCTAGGTCCACTTCTCGCTTCCTGGATAAAGAAATGGAGCCCCAGCAGAGCCAGGTGACTCCGCCAGCTCATTAATAGGAGAGCCAAGACCAGACCCCAGGTCTGTTGCTCTCCAGCGTGATTTCTTTCTGTAAATGACGCATCCTTATTTTCACTTCGCTCCTCCCCGACCTTCCAGCTCCTGTTTTTTTGCCAACAGTCCCAACCTCAAATCTCTTAGAAACAAATTCATCTATTTCCCCGCAAGGAGCTCAGCTCCTTGTGGTTCTGATTCCCATTGCTAATATCATGACACTCCCCAGGCAGCCAGTGATTCTTAACGGGGTGACTTGGCAATGTGCAGAGACCACTTTGATGGTCACAACGAAATCTGCTACTGATTTGTTGTGACCAGAAGCTGCAGATGTCGCTGGACATCCTACGATGCACGTGGGACCCGCCCCCACAACCATGAATTTTCTGATCCAAAATGTCAATGGCGCTGAATGTTGTTGTTGTTGTTGTTTTTGCCATCAAGTTGGTACTGACGGACAACAGAACGAAACACCGCCCAGGCCTGCACCATCCTCACAATTGTTCTTATGTTGTGGCCACTGTGTCCATCCATCTTGTTGAAGGATTTCCTTAACCCATACTATTCAACAACTCCATTAGCTTCCACTCTCCTTGGTAAGTGGCTGGGGAGAGACCGGGAAGGGAATGGGGTCCAGATACCAGGGTACATTTGGGCTTGATAGGCTTGAGGTTCAAAACTCTCTTTTCTAGGAAATCCATCTGAGACTAGAAGATCAAGTGAGCTCAGTAGGTTGAAGAGAATAGACAGCGGAGAGATCAGGAGGGGATCATCGGGAAGGACCACAGAAGGACGAAGAGGAAACAGCAGCAGCACCTTCCCAATGAGAGAAGGGATCCCAGCCCAGCACTGACCACGGGCTACCGCTACTCTTTGTATACCATCCACAACCAACTCCAGGCCCGGGCAGCACATGTGGACACCCAGGAAATGGCCCAAGTCACCCTGATCCCAAGTGGACTAGCCTGGCTCCCAAGAGAGTCGCCAAAAGAGCCACAGATATGCGGGACAAGCAGGAAGCAAAGGCAGAGCTACCGCTAGTCCTGGAGCTGGCCCCTGAGAGGTAAGCCCTACATCTTCCTACCAGATCTTCCTCCCAAAGACTCAAAGCCCAGGGGCATTCATTGCTCTGTTGCTCTGAATAGTCTACATTTTGGCATCTCCCCACCACTGACAACCTCAATTCTCCGTCCCTCAAGTCTCCTCTTCGGAGGAGAGCAATGAGGCTAGACTGGAGGTCCCTGGGGGCTGGAAGACCCTGCCCAGGAAGGGAGTGCTTCCCACACTGCTCCTTGTCCCAATCCAGGCCCTTTCAGCAAAGTGGTGCTGCCAGCAGGAGGCTTTGGAAGGAGTCAAGTGTAATTAAAAGCTGTGAAAGCAGCATTGTCTCAATTATAAATCCTTCTCACCCAGAGGTCATGACTGAGGAATTCTCCAAGGTGAGGGAGGCCCAACTGCTGCCACCACTGCCACCTCTACTGAGAAGCCAACAAGGAGCTGTAATGGGAAAATAGTTCCATCTAATACAGAGGCCTGCAATCCCACGGCTTGATTCTGCCTCGAGGGTCAAGACTGGGGGAAAGGAAGAAGAAATGAGAGCAGAAAGGAGGAGAAGGAAGAGAGCATAGGGGAACAGATTTTAGGGAGGACAAAATTCACAGACCAAAGCACTCTACTGGGTGCTTCTTTAAGGAGCCCTGGTGATGCCACGGCTAAAGCATCCAGCTGGTCTGCAGTTTGAACCCACTAGCTGTTAGGAGGGAGCAAGATGTGGCCATCTGCTTCTGTGAACATTTCAGAGTCGTGGAAGCCCCCTGGGGAAATTCTACTCTGCCCTCTTACGTCACTAAGATTTGGAATCAACTCAGCAGCAGTGGATTTGGGTCTGGGCACCTCTGTTGGGAGATGGTCACTATTGCACACAGAAACCTCTGTGTTCTGGTCAGCTGTCCAGTGAGTCAGGTATGTGCTCTGTCATTAATGTTGAGGACAGTGTTCTCTCAGCTTGTTGATAGTTCCCCTGCTCCAATAACAACCTGTCAGCATGTGGCTGAAGGTCAAGGACAGAGGTGCCCAAGTTGCTCATTGCCACTGGGCATGAAAGCAGTGGGCACCAACCAGCCTGATACCAACCCCACAGTTCTGGAAGTGAGCTCTCCTTTACACCGCTAGAGCCCTCCCACCTACCTGCAAAGTAGCCCAGCCTCCAGCCAGGAGAGCAACAAAGATTGAGATAGGTGATTCATCAAGACCCCCATCAACCTCTGTGCTTGTGCACATGAACTCCTGGCAGTGTGCGTCCTGGGAAGGTGACTTCATGCACAGAGTAAATGGAGCAAAACTGGATTCTTGCCCAAAGTGGGAAAAGCAAATGGAACGCCCCATGGAAACACACACAGTGATGCAGGTGAATGGGAGAACCAAACCAAAACACTGGTAAGGAGTGGACTCTGACTCCTCGAGACCCTCCAAGACAGAGGCCCTCCAAGGCAGAGACCCTCCAAGACAGAGATCCTCCAAGACAGAGACCCTCCAAGACAGAGATCCTCCAAGACAGAGACCCTCCAAGACAGAGACCCTCCAAGACAGAGGCCCTCCAAGACAGAGACCCTCCAAGACAGAGACCCTCTAAGACAGAGACCCTCCAAGACAGAGACCCTCTAGGACCAGAGGGTTTCTAAGGTCTAAATCTCTATGGAAGCAGACTGTCTCATCTTTCTCCAGCAGAGTGAATGGCGGGTTCGAACCACTAACCTTCTTATTAGTTGTGCAACACTTAACCAAATGCACCAAATGGTGGAGATCAATGGCAATACCAATTTCAGCGGACACTGATGGGAAAAGCTGTAATTAGTGAACACCTGTCAAATTGCCTCTTACCCACCTCTTTAAAACTCAAATCCCATGAAATGTGAAATCCTTAACAGCACACCAAACAAGCAAAAGTTTACTGATAAGGCTGGTATCTCTAAGACTGACATGTTTCTGGCAAACATATATGAAGTATCGGTATGGCACAACTAGGGATGAGAGTCCAGTACTGGTTCGTCCAATGTGCAGCTCGGTGACTTCCATGTAGGTGAAATGAGAAGCCTGACTTTATAGTAATATTAAGAACAGCTAGCACTTATGGGGCAACTACTCTTGCCAGACATAGCTCTAAGGTTTTCAATTGAGGAGCTTGTTACACTGAATTCATTTTATCCTCTCAACGATTGCTGTAAGGTACACATTAACATTGACAGGGTGAGAAACTGAGGAATAACATGCGCAAGGCCCCATAGTAAGTGGCCAAATCAAGGTTCTGGAAATGGATAAGCAGCTCCTACCGGATCAACCCTCCCATGCTTAAGAAGAACTACAACTCTCATCAAAATAGAACAAAGCACCATCTGACGACATCGGGATGAGCAGATACTGAAGGGGTGTCAGTCTGTGGAAGAATGCGTGCACTCGGTGCACATGTATGCTTTATGGCTTTAAGCCTAGTTGGGGTGTGGGGGCAGTTTGCACCACATAGAGTGAAAGGACATGGGCAGAAAACACCTCAAGTCTAGGTGGAAGGAGCAGAGGCCCGTCTGGGGCAATCACAGCCATTTGAAAGTGAGAGCAGAAACCCTAGAAGACCAGAAAGAGGTAACTTCAAATTCTGTATGTAAATGCTGTCCTCGTGTCTAGCTAACCCTGGAACCACAAATATCTAGAGAGCAGCTCAAGCAGCCCGATTCAGAATAAAAGAACCAATCTGAAATTGTTAACATTAAAAAGTAATAGTAAAGATCACTGAAGATGTAGGTGCTATCGCAAAGTGTGGTGAAGAAAGCAAATGATCCCTCCTATCAGAAAGAATAACATCTGGGGTCTTGTTAAAACAAGCAGCCATCAAAGTGAGGTGTCAGCTAAGTCTACAGAGAAGAAGCACACCAGCCATGTGATCCAAGGATTAAAAATAATAAAATCCAAGACCAGATCAGGGAATTGTATTCGATCTTAAATTCTGATCACCTGGTTTTCAGAAGGCTATGGATGACAATGAAATCTCAAAACCCATTTGCAGAATTGCTATGTGAATGAAGTCCGCACTGATTTCCCTCAGACCACTGACCAGGGATGTTTCCTAGGTTTTATCATTGGCTGCTTTCTTTTGGATTGAAATTTGTCTGTGTTGTTGTTATTGACAGGGTTTATGATTTTCTTTATATTAAATCCAGATAGGTAAATCTACAGGAAGAGTAATTCCATTAATTGATCTTTAGGGTTATAACAGTGGCGATTGTGGGGACATGGGGAGCTAACAACAATGCATACAAGAATGAAGAAAATGATATCAAATTTATTGTGGTGATGATTGCACAACTCTTTTAAATATATAATTTAATTGTATCATACAAGAAATATGTGTCTGTAAAAGGGTTTTTAAAAAGATAAATTAATGCTCAAGAGAAAGTTAAGAAAATGTACAAAAAACAACCCCCAAATAATCAAAACAATGGAATTAGTTAAGATTTTAAGTCACATTTATAAGTATACTCAAAGATATTTTTAAATAATGAAAATATAGGCATTCTCAATAGATAAATTGTGAGTTATTTAAAAAATAACCAAATGAAAATGTAATAGACTTTTTTGCAATACTGGAAATGTCCTATATCTTTGTTCATACAATGCTAATAGCCACTATCCATAAGTGACAATTAACCACTTGCCATGTGGCTAGTGTAACTAATGAAAATGAATTTTTAATTTTACATAAATGTATCTACTTTAAATAGCCACATGTAGTTAGTGATCACCCCATTGGAAAGTACAACTCTAGAAGAAAAACATGCAATATCTGAAATAAAACATTCACTGGATAATCTTAACATCCGTTTGGAAAAAAGACTGCCAACTGTAGCACAGGGAGCAGGAGGGAAAGGAAATGGATGTAGAGTTCCAGCCTCTGTCCTGTTACAGTAGCTGCAGTGGTAAAGTGGCAATTCTAAGTACATTGTAACAGTTAAGGATGTAGACTATAGTCCCAAGAACAACCTTTCTTTCATTAATAAATCATTTTATTGGGGGCTCTTACAGCTCTTGTAACAATCCATACATCAATTGTATCAAATACATTTGCACATTTGTTGCCATCATCATTTTCAATATATTTTCTTTCTGCTTGAGCCCTTGGTATCAGCTCCTCTTTTTGCTCTCCCTCCTCCACTCTCCCACTCTCATGGACCCCTGATAAATTATAAATTATTATTTTCATATCTTACACTGTCAACTGTCTCCCTTCACCTACATTTCTGTTGTTTGTCTCCCTGTTGTTGGGGGCGGGGCGGGTTATATGTCGATCATTATAGTCAGAACAACCTTTAAAAAAAATAATAAGATAAAAAGGGATAGTCAAGCCAAACCAAACCAGTAACATCAAGCCCATTCCAACCCATAGAGATCATGCAGGAGAGAACAGAATTGCTCCAGAGGGTGTCGAGACTGTAGATCTCTTTTTATTATTTATTTATTTGTTTGTTTTTACTTTATTGGTGGGTTAGGTGAAGGTTTACAGAACAAAAATTCATTCTGCATTTGACTTGAGAAACAAATCCAGAGATACTCACATGTGTGTAATAGATAACTTTATATCAAAGAGTAATTTTATATTAAAAAAACATACAAGCCCAGTCCAGTTCAAGCCCATAAGTCTGATATTAGCCCAAATATCCGATACGGTCTATAACTTCCTCTTCAGACTCATACAACACAAGGAATAACGCCGCATGCGGGAAGATCACAGGCCAGTGGGTGGGAAGTCTTGGGGATCCAGTGGTAGTGGAAGCATCTCAGCGCTGTCAGGGATTTCCATGTGGCTCTTCCAGCTCCAGGGTTCTGGTTCCATCAGCATGACTCCATGTGGCTTGTCAAAAGGGATGTGTGGCAGAGAGTGTATCTGGCTTACAGGGAGCGATTTTTCTCCTTTGCGTCTCCAAATGAGGTCATCAAGTTGAGACCTGATTAACAGGCTGGATTCCACCCCTTTGCAAGTTGACAAGAGATTATGTGATCACCACACATTCTGATTTACCTCATCTCTTGCGATCCCCTCAGTGAGCCATTGCTTACCCTACTTCCCCCTTGTGCTTTGTCTCCCTTCCCCCTTCTCTCCTAACCCTCTGAACTTCGTCCTTGGGTAATTGTTGCCCTTGATGCTACATGGTTAATTATTCCAGCATGGAGGTAAATTCAGCTCCAGACCTGAAGGTAACAACCGTATTCTTATGGGTCCCATCAAGCTCCATCTGACCTGTAAGCCTGGTCTCATGATTGTACGTTCTGCTCCACATTTCCCCCCACTGTCTCCAGGTCCTTCCAGTGGAATTCTTTCCAGAGCAATTGGTGTTTCTGTGGAGCAGCTGAGTAGCTGGTGGGTTTGAACCACCAACTCTGTGATCAGCAATCCAATCACTAACCCACAGTCCTATCAGGGTTCCCACAAAAAAATCAAACAGGAAATTAAATATTCCATTAGTCCAAAAGAAGGTGGGAAAAGAGAAATAAAAGTAGAATGCATAATTAGAAAACAAATGACAATGGGCATAACTGCAACTATTTCACTAATTACATTAAATGCTAATGAACTAATGAACACTGCAATTAAAAGAGAGAGGTTGTCTGACTGGATCTTTTAAAAAAAAGACAATTTGGGATATGCACTTTTAAAATAAAAATGCTATACTAAGCCATCTCTTGCCTGTGTTTTTGTTATCATATTACATGAACGGACTTCACATTTCTGTGGCAAATTCCATTATCTTTTAATTCTACTTTTCCATAAAAAGTTTGAAGCCCCTTATTTATGACCTATAGAATTCTTCCAGCTCTAAAATCCAATGATTCCATATGTTTACGTATATGTATATGTATGTATGTATGTGTGTGTGTATGTATATAGATATATAGAGATATAGATATATGCATACATGTATTTTATATATATAATGTGTTTGGGATACAATTACAATAATGGATGGCCAAATTGTAGGTGTTCCTAAACTGAAACATGAGGCGAGGGAGCAATTTAGCAAGTCAACACAGCCAACACTGTTCATTTGGTTCTCATTCAAAGTTCTTTCTGTCAGGTGATCAGATACAAAGGAGGTACCTAAACCAGTTATTGTACCCAGATTAAAAAAAAAAGGTTACTTCCTTATTCTTATTACATGCTTTGAACTGCCTAAATTAAATTTTCAGGGAAAGGATGTGGATGATGTATCCTAGTTGTGGCAATTACATAATCTCCTGTCAACTTGAGAAAGGGGTGGAGTCTGGCCTGGTGGAGTCAGGTCATAGCCAAGGAGGTTTCTGTGTGGGCATGGCCTTCTCCTGAGGATTCTTGGAACTCCTTTCTTCCTCCCTGGAGGCAGGATGCACACATTTTCTGCTTCATCTTCCTGTTGAAAAGACACCTGGAGCCATGCTGATAGAGCTAGAGGAACCATGTGGAGACCCATGCCAGTGCTGTGATGCTTCCACCACCACTGGATCCACAAGACTTTCAACCACTGGCCTCTGATCGTCCTGCATTCGGTGTCATTGCATTTGTTGCATGAGTCTGAACCTCTTCAGACTAGTATCGGGCATACAGACTGGTATCGGACATAGGAGCTAATATTAGACTCACGGACTTGATCTTGACTGGGCTGGGATGTTTTCTTAATATACAATTACTCTTTAATATAAAGCTTTCTTATATGCATAATGAAGGTGACCATGACCATGAGTGTTAATTTTTGTTTGTTTGTTTTAAGCTATTTGTTCTCATCGTCTCATTTTAAAACTCCTAACATTCCTATGAGGTTGGCAATATCATTGTCCTAACTTCTCATGTGAAGAAACAGACACCAAGACAATCACATGGCTCATCCAAGGTCACACAACTAATAAATGGCAGAGCCAGGATTCAAACCCATTATCTGTTTGACTCTCAGTCTTGCTACCATTACAGAAGATACATCACTGTATGCCTCATTATGGTGCATAAGCTAACAAATTCCATTGAAAACCAAATTCCGTTTATGCCAAAGTTCTCCTTGCCAGGAAAAAAGGAAATGAATAAACAACTAGGAGAAATGTTACCTTTGCCGACACATAGCAAACCCGTGACACCTGAAAAGGCAGCATGGAATGCCAGGTGAGTTTTCTTTTCAGGCCCAGGGCTAGCCCTTTAGAGGCGCTGCAAGAGGCACAAAGATCAGAGTCCCCTGTCCAGCCAAGGGGCCAGAGGCCGACCAAGGCAGCCCCAGGAGGACCGGAGTTCCCATCCTGAAGCTGAGCCTTAACGCAGTCATTCTGCCCAGAAAGCATGAATGTTCTGACTTTGATGAGCAATTCGGTGTGTAGCTCACTGGGCCACCAGGCCTCATTCAAATTGTCTGGCTTTGAATCGTGTTACTGAGTGTTCCAATTTGGAGGTAAATCTTTCTATGATAAATTCACAGTTTGGGTTTTGAAATAGAGAGAAAGAAAACCAGGTTGTAACTTTGGAATCATTTAGATTGCTTTTTAAAAATATGACCTTTCTCTCTTTTAGGATATTCGCATACACTATCAATAGTTTTCCCCAGAAACGTTTCTAAGTAAACGGAAGATTGGCAAGAAACTAGATGTGATTACAAATCCAAATCCAAAGACTTTGAACTCTTGTACATGTTTAAATACTCACACAATGGCTGTATAGATGCATGAATGCCTAGATACCTTTGAAACCTGGAAGGTTTACCCACTAACTAGACTGTTCCTATTAAATTGGCTACCTGGGCTCTGTTCCGTGGTCTTGTTTATGAAGGATATTTAGTAACTTAAGGTGTCTTGTTACTATGTATCCCTTCTGAGAGAGACAGGCCTCGGCTGAACCTCAGACCTGGGAAGTTCGCACCTGTTTGTGGAAATCCCAGTTTATTACTTCTCACTCACAGCTATAATGAAGCCCTGGGAGCTGAGTTCCATCTTCTGCTGCCAATAGATCATCACCATTGGCAAAGAAGAGTAAAAACATAAGCCTACCAAGCAAACTTGCTAATTATCTTTCTGTTTAGGATTGATGTAACGAACAAAGGCTAGGACAACAGCTGTGTATCAATCAGTTATTAGAGGCCAAAGATGGGAAGCAGATTGTATCTGTTTTTAAAACTCCTTGTTATCAAATGTGGCTATTTTGTTTCTTGTTCTAGTTTTTTCTTCCTTGTGATCTGATAGGTGTTTTTGTTTAACAAAGCAACCTTCTTACAGCCTTTAGAAATAAGTAGGTAAGCCCTCTGAGACGTCCAAGGGCAGTATGGCAAGGCGTAAAAGTACGGAGAGCAGTGAACCGCTGGTATGAGAATCAACTGGGCAGCTGGGCATCATCTACAACTGGCTGGCAGGGCTAAAGGTTAGTGAGTACATCATGAGCATAATTAGCTACTGTTTTTTTGAGGCTCGTTACTAGATGCTTTATAAACCTACATAACCGTTAATCCCCACAACCTGTGTTAAGAGACAGCTCCTGCCTGTAGCATTAAATAAATTGAGTTTCCTCAGAGATTAAGTAGCTTGCCATGTAACTGAGATGGGCCTTGAACCTCTGTCTGTGTTTCTGTCTGTACGGGTTGGGTGGAGGGGCTGGGGAGGGGCCTGTGTGTTCTCCTGCCCTCCATCCTTACCCTGTTGTTAACAGTTCTGTGAAAACGAGCCTGATGCTTTCCATTTCTTCCCCAGCTCAGTAACCCGTCACTGTTTGGGATCGGAGGCAATTTCCCCATCTGGTAAAAACAATAGCTCCTCTCTCTCAGATAAACACACACAGAGAAACACACGGGTGCCAGCAGGCACGGAAAATTGGGGGAGGGGAGAAGGGAGGGCTCAAGGGGCTGATGGACTCATGGATATCCTGAAGCCAAAGCCAGGTTACACCCTCACTTCCAAAGATTCTTCCAGCATCCACCCTGCTGAATTTTCATTTATGTACTGGGGTCCATTGCAGCAGGACTTTTGCTTCCCCTTTGACTCCTGAGGGAATATTTTTTAAGGAATAAATCATGGATCCAGGAAGCAGACTATCAGTGTGTCCACATCCAAGAAAAGTCTTGATGTCACCACTGCCATTCCTCCACCGCCGTGGACCCAATCCAGGTGAAGCATCTCAGAACCTCCCTTTCGGCTTCACTTTCTTTCACCTTCACATACAAGTGCTCCAAGCCTCCCACAATGGTGAATATCAATTATGCCCCAGGCTTTAGAGTCGTGAACAAAGCAAAGACCCCTCTTCTCACGGAAACAACATGGGAAGGGGGAGGCAAGCAATGGCAGGCAGAATGAAGAATTATAGCATGTGCTAGCAGGGCACCCATGGTCTGGAAATAGAGAACGCAGTGGATGTCATGAAGGTGTTAGAACCGTAGGCATGGGCTGCAGTATTAACCAGGTGGCCAGGGCAGGCTCCATTGAGAAAAATTGGCATCCAGGAGGGGTCAGGAAGTCAAACTTGTGAGGCTCTGGGGGGAGACATATGTCATTTATTTGCCTGTTCATTGTGTTTCCTTTCCTCTGGAGTGTAAGCTCCATGAGGTCATGGATCCCCTTTTTGCCGCTGTTGTTCACCGCTGTGCCCCATGTGCCTACTGCACCATCACCCCACACATGGTTTAGAAAAGAAAAATCCATGCCAGGGAGTGGGTGCCAGCTCACAGCAACCCTGCATCGGGGTCTGAACCTGTTAAGTCTTCATGAGAACAGACTGTCTCGTCTTTCTGCGGAGGAGCAGCTGATGGGTTTCAACCACCGACCTTGCAGTTAGCAGTCCTGCTGCTATCCAGCAGCAACACCAGCAATGACTAGATGACTAGCAACGACTAGATCACCAGCATGCAGCAGTTGCTCAGTAATGCCAGTCGACTAAACGAATAGACGAGCCCATTAAAGCGTACTCTTCAAGCTAACCAATGCTGAGAATTAGATCCACACTTAAAATCTTTCCCTAAATATATCAATAGCTTTCATTAAACTCAGAGCACAAAGAGAAGAAAGAAGACTGGATTTAACTGGCTTCGCCTTTTGGAAGTGGGCATTCGAAAAGCCACTGCAAATGCAAGCCATTGATGATGTGGACAGCAATGCCAGAGAACCATAAATAAACAAACAAATAAACTCACAACCAAAAAGGCGGGTTTTATACCAACTGGGGCAGGAGTCCTCAAACTTTTTCAACATGGGGCCAGTTCACTGTCCCTCAGACCCGTTGGAGGGCCAGACTATAGTTTAAAGAAAAACTATGAACAAATTCCTATGCGCACTGCACATATCTTATTTTGAAGTAAAAAAACAAATGGGACAAAAACACCCGGTAGACTGGATAAATGTCCTCGGCGGGCGCATGTGGCCCGCGGGCCATAGTTTGAGGATGCCTGAACTAGGGTTTTAAAATTTGAAGAAGCCCTTGAAATTGAGGACTTCGAAATCCTGGATGGCTCATCACAAGGCTTTTGGTGAGGATCTTCATCTCCTGTGACAGGGATTTAATGAGTCAGAAAGATGCCACCCATCATAAAAAATGTCAATCGCTGTCCTGTAGGACAGGTCCCCTCTTCCTGCATAACCACAGCCCTATGTGGTCACCTCATGGTTTTTGGACTTAGCTCTGGCGGATTAGTTCAGCTGTGGTGGGCTATGGATATGTGTTGCATCCCCCCAAGCCCTCAGTCACAGTGTAGGACTGAGTGGGCCCCTGGTCATGTAAATTCCCGTCAGAAAAACAAAAAACGCAAGTTGAAGGTCATGCTTCATGGCAAGAAGCCTACAAGCATCTTCTGAGGGATGAGTGCCCACGTATGCACAGAATTACATCTAATCAAGATCCAGGCCCATGTTAATTCTACGATCTCCTTCTGAAAAACATCACTCAATGCACGGAAAGAATAAGTACCATTTGGATAAATGCCACCCCAATGAGAAGCCCACGAGTCTGGCAATCATTCCCTCCAATTTGTCACCTGAAGTACAGTCAATCGGGTAAGAGTCAGGACTATGAATCCCCTGGATTTCACGGCGAGAGTCTTTACGGATTGTGGCTGTTACCATCTTACAGGTAATGTTAGCTACAGAGCCTTCTTTCTGCCCTGATTAACCAACAGTGTCAGGGCAAAGCTGAAATCACTGTGTCATAACAGCTCGACCTTTGCAACGCTGGGCATCATTAAATTTTTAAGGGAATGCATCGGGGAAGTTCCTTAATCCTTTAATAATTGAGTTGAGGGGACGGGGCCAGGGATGGAAAGCATTTACCTGAGTTGATATTAACTAGGTTTGGCTACTAATGGCTTTCCTACAATCCCACTGTGTCCATGTTGCCATTTAAAGAGAGCATTCCATTTGGCCCTTGCTCTTTAACTGTCAACTGGGAAATTGGAAAAGACTACATTAAGTATTGCAATTTGTATTACAGTTTTCCACCCAATTCTCTCTTCTAGTACCACTGTGTTCCATCTAGACTAAGTTCTAACAAGCAGTTGACAAGTGAAAAAAAAAACATTCTAGGAATCAGTTGGGTCTTTTTGATATCAAATAACCCATCTGTGAAATATTTTCCACTGATTTGACTAGCCACAGCGGCAGAACCCTTGATAGGACCAATTTCATTCCCTCCTAAGTTAAGTGGCTCTGCCTCTTATAACCCTGCCAACTTTTCTTGCCTAGACACCTGTTCCTGACAGCTCTAGACCTCAGGAAAGATGCCCACCACTCCACTCAGCCCCCTCCCATCCCCGTCAAAGAAAGTAACACTCCGAAAACACACTGCAGTTTGCAGGCATGCTGCGATTCCCAGAGTGCTCCACATCAAGGCACAGTGATAATGTGATCACCTCAAAGAGGCCCAAGGCCTTGCCCAAGCCCACCTAGGCAAGCAGAGTTACCGTTTAATGACACTAAAATCCTACTGCTGTCCCCTCGGCCACTCTTGTCTCCAGTTTAGAAAAAGTAAGCCTATGAACCCACCATGCAGACAAGACTATATCCTCCACTGCCATGGAGTGGATTCCGACTGATCACAACCACAGGGCTTCTGAGGATATAAATCTCTACCGGAGCGGAAAGGCTCATCTTTCTCCCTCAAAGAGATTGGTGGGTTCAAAGTGTTGACCATGCAATTAGCAGCCCAATGTGTAACCGATTAAGCCACCAAGGCTCCTTGGACAAGATACAAACAGTGGGCAAGGTGGGTATAGAGACTGAGTCAGCATTGCCTGATCAAAAAAGGAGGAGAGTACCAACATCCTAAACTACCTTTTTTGGAGAATTTTCCTGATTGCCACAGAAAGTAAAAGACCTTCAACTGGCAAGCAGGTGGATGGTCCAAGTACAACTAGTGGGTTCCTGCTTGGGAAGGTTTGTGGACCTGCACTATACCGTCTTTCCCCGAAAGTGGGACATCACCCCAAAATAAGACCTACTTACAGTTTTGCCTCTTGCTGAAATATAAGGCCTCCCCGATAATAAGGCCCCCGAAGCTACCGTAACTCTGGACTCTAGACCGTAGTGGCGGG
>NW_022111324.1:4637356-4658688 GCF_000313985.2 Echinops telfairi
ATAGATTGTTGTACATGGGAATAATGGTAGTAACAAGAAATTCTTGATACTGTAGGATTCACAGTTTGTCTGGTTATGCTGGTTTGTGATGACAATTACTACCGTACCGTATACAGGTAATAAATTGCCTTTTTTGGTGTTCAACAATAAATGCGTACCGTATTCTTCTTCATGGAAAAATAAGATATCCCATGAAAATAAGACCTAGCACACCTTTGGGACCAAAAATTAATATAAGACACTGTCTTATTTTGGGGGAAACAGGGTAGCTTCAACCGTGGAGCATCGGGAGCCCTCACTTTAAGCAAGTCCATCTTCTGCCTGGGTTAACAGGGGACAACTCTGGATACACAGTGCAGGAATTGCACCCAATCTGACCCCACCACACAGCAAAACACTAAGGGGAGCAGAGCAAGTAAGTCCCCAGGGAACACCAAAACTAGACTTTGGGACCAAGGCATGGCACCCCATCAGACTCGACCGGAAAACACTCCTAAAGGTCAACAAACAGACTTTGAACTATTTGCAGGCTTTTCTTTCTTTTTTATTTTGTTATTGGTTTTGTTGCTGTTGTTTTGTTTTCTTTTGCTCTGTCTTGTTTTTATGTGCATATTAATATTTATGCAGGTCTATCTAGGTAAGATAGGCAGGATAAACAATCTGGAGGAAAAAACAACGGACCGACAGTTCCCAGGAGGACATAAGAGGGGGGGAGGCGGGGGAAGGGAAGTGGTGTTAACAAACCGAGGGACAAGGGGACAACAGTGATCCAAAATCGATGGCAAGGAGGGTATAGGAGGCCTGGTAGGGCTTGATCAAGGGCAATGTAACCAAGAGGAATTACTGAAACCCAAATGAAGGCTGAATATGATAGTGGGAAAATAGGAAAGTCAAAGGAAATAGAGGAAAGAACTAGGAGACAAAGCACATTTATAGATGTCTAAATACAGGCATGTACATATGTAAATATATTTTTATATGATGATGGGGAAATAGATCTATGTGCATATATTTATAGGTTTAGGATTAAGGTAGCAGATGGATATTGGGCCTCTGCTTATGTACTTCCTCAATGCAAGAACACTTTGTTCTATTAAACTGGCATTACATGATGCTCACCTTCCTGACATGATTGCTGAAGACAAAATGAGTGCATAAGCAAATGTGGTGAAGAAAGCTGATGGTGCCCGTCTATCAAAAGATATAGTGTCCAGGATCTTAAAGGCTTGAAGATAAACAAGTGGCCATCTAGCTCAGAAGCACAAAGCCCACATGGAAGAAGCACACCAGCCTGTGTGATCACAAGGTGTCGATAGGATCAGTTATCAGGCATCAAACAACAAAAAATCATATCATTGTGAATGAGGGAGAGTGGGGACCCAAAGCCCATCTATCAGCAACTGGACATCCCTTTACAGAAGAGTTAGGGGGAGGAGACAAGCCAGCCATGGTGCAGTGTAGCAAAGATGAAACATACAACTTTCCTCTAGTTCTTTAATGTTTCTTCCCCCTACTATCATGACCCCAATTCTACCTTACAAACCTGGCCTGACTGAGAACATGTACACTGGTACAGATAAGAACTGGAAACACAGGGATTCCAGGACATATAAATCCCTCAGGACCAATAATGAGAGTACAGATACCAGGATGTGAAGGGGAAGATTGGGAAGAAAGGGGGAACTGATCACAATGATCTACATATAACCCCCCTCCCTGGGGGACGGACAACAGAAAAGTAGGTGAAGGGAAACATCAGACAGTGTAAGACATGAAAAATTTATAATAATTTGTAAATTATCAAGGGTTCATGACGGATGGAGGGTGGGAGAGGAAGGGGGGAAATGAGGAGCTGATACCAAGGACTCAAGTAAAAAGAAAATGTTTTGAGAATGATGAAGGCAACAAATGTACAAATGTGCTACACCATGGATAGATGTGTGGATTGTGATAAGAGTTGTACAAGCCCCCAATAAAATGATTTAAAACAAAAGAAAGAAAGGGAGGAAAAGTGTGTCGGTGGTGGGGGTGGGCAGACAGACAAGTAAGATTCACACTAAAACAACTGGTATCTGAAAGAAAAGCAGTCTCAGTCTGCTCCAACCATAATGCAGGGGACCTTTGGGAAAGAGACTGTATGGGAAGCAACCATGGCCACCTCAGAAAGGATCCTGAAGAGTGGTGGGAAACAGGCCCACCACCTTCTGCTGGTCTCTGTCCTGTCAGGAGATGGTGAAGTCCCAGCTAATTCCAAAACTATGATAGGGGTGGATGGATGGAAAAGGACAAAGCAAGAGCAGGACCTTTGCTCCAGATTGGTACCTGACCATTCCCAGGTTTTTCCCAGGAATGCCACTCTCTCTCTCAGATCTGTGAATTCCTCCCTTTCGTGGCTGAAGTCACTGTAGCTGCCAAGTAGGCTCTCTCTGTCCATCCTAAATCACTTTTTACTCTACCTCCATCTCCCTCTTTCTTCTAGCTTTAACTGTCCATCTTCTAAAAACCTTCTGCCAAATCCCTCCTTTCACCTCTTCAACTTCTGTTTACTGTAGGACACACCAAAATGATCCCCCTCCACTCCTCCAAGGAAACTTTCTTAATAGAGTTTCTAGCTCCTAGGGCACATACGCTGTTCTCTATAAACCTCCTTCTTCTGCCCTATCGTGGAGATCCCTGTTTCCCCTGGTGTTAACTAAACCCATCTTCTACGTGGATCACAAACAAGATGAAGGAGACAGGCAATTGAGATCACTCAATGCCTCCCTGCGTACATTAGTCTCCTAAGAGTGTCATTTTTTAAGTATGCAAATTGGGTAACTTAGAACAATAGAGATGAATTATCTCAGTACTGGCCAAAGGTCAGAAGTCCAAAATCAAGTAGCCATTGAGGTTGGTTTCATTCCTGATGGCCCTTTGCTTGTGGATGCATCACTCCAATCTCTGCCTCTGTCTTCACAAGACCTTCCCCTCTGTGCGTCCCTGTGTCTCCAGCCCCTTTCCTCCTCTTACAGGGATATTGGCCATTGGATTTAGGACCCATCATAAATCCTGGATGATCTCATCTTGAGATCTTTAACTTATGTCTGCAAAGAACTTATTTCTAAGTAAGGTCACACTTTCCTAGCAACCAGACGTTAGGACTTGCCATATATTTGGGGGGCTGTTATTCAACCTGCTCCCATGCCATTGCCTTACAGACTCCCCCAAGACACATTCAACCTGGTGCTCCCCATCCTGACATGCTAATAGAGCCTAAAGCTAGTTTCCAGATCTTCACTGGCAATTGCCCTTGAACAGCTCATGTAAATGTCCCACGTGTCCACAATCCTTCTCAATGTCTACTCCGACCTGCCCCAAATCTGCTCTAGTTGGGTTTTTTGTTTGGTTTTGTTTTATTTTTTCAATTCCTTACATCAGTTATTGACAAGACTACCCACTTGGTCCTTTTTGGATCATCGGCCAATCCTTCCTCCCTGTCCTTCTTTCCCTCTTTTAAGTCATTGTTTTAAGTGGGAAGAGTGCCGCTACATTGTGGGGGTTGCAATCAATGTCACAAAACGAAACGCCTACAAATTGTTGAATTGAAACCTATTAACACTGTAACCTTTCAACCCAAATCTCAATAAAAACAGTAAGTAAACAATGAGAAGCATCAGGTTCTAGCCACCAGGTGCCAGAAGGATTTGCTCCATCACATTTGTCCTCTCCAGTCCATTGTCTCCACCTTCCCTCATACCTTGCTATTTCTCATCTGATCTATAGCAGAAGAACCCCAGTGGCCCAAAGAGGAAGCACACAGAAGACTGGGGATTTGAACCCACCAGCAGCTCCATGGAAGAAAGACCTGGCAGTGTGATCCGGTAAAGATTACAGCCTCTAGGGCAGTAATCCCGGTTACATAAGATCAAAATGAGTCAAAATCCACTCAATTTCAACTAGTAGCAAGTCTATAGCAACAACTGTCCAATTGGTCTCTCTTCCACTCATCTCCACCTGATTCCTACTTAGGCCTCAGTGTGCACCAGAATTACCTTCCCCCAAAGAGACATCATCACATCATTCCACTGGCTGCTGCTGACTTTGGGATGATGTCCTGCACATGTGCTACAAATTCCTCCCCATGAGGTGCCAACTCTTGTACACTCCAAAACCAACCTGCCCTCATGCGCTTGGCATTGTGGCCACCACCATTGCCCTAACTAGTGGCTGCAGACACTGATAGGGCCCTCCTCAGGAAGGAGGAGACAGTGTGTACACTATGCACATTCTCTCTTCTCCACTTGGAAAACTCTCATCACGTACTCATCTCCCACAGCCCCATCCCTTCTCCAAGAGCCAGTTCGCATGTCACTTCTTCAGTGAAGGGCTTTCATTAACCCCAGACAAGAGTCACTCATTGACTCACTGTATGGATTCAATCAGGATGTATTTGTCAAATGCCCACTGCATATCATGCTGGGGATGCTGAGAGCACAAGGGCTAAAAAAAATCACTAAAGAGAAACAAGAACGGGAAGGGGCCCTGCCCTCATGAAGCTTATGATCGACTGACAGAGAAAGACAATAAATCAGTAAATAAATAAACATGCAAGCTACACAAACTTCATGGACACAAGGAAGCCAGAGATAATGCAATTCTTCCATGACTTTTTGAGGCCCCTTGTACAGTCCAAACTGTGATAAGGGAGTGAGGAGAGTGAGCAGTGAGTAATATGACTGAAGCAGTCATGCAAGGTCAGTTCCCTGTCCCTCTTCTCTTGCCTCTCCAAAACAGTTGATTCTTTTTATCTATTGATGCCTCTACCTAGCCTCTGCTAGACCCTTAATATGTCCGTGCATTATTTTATTTGTTTTTACATGCCTAAAACATATAGAAGCACAGTATGCCTGTCTGATAAATAAAGGAAGGATTACGTCAATTAATGAGCAGGCTGGTTTATCATATTCCATTTAATTCTACATTCGATAAGTCAAAATACATAACTGAAGTGCATTTCAGTTGCTCTCACATCACCTAAATGACTTTGTTTCTATTGAACAACAGCGTACAAAGATTAAATTCAGGGCATGCATATCATCTCTCTAAGATTCAGTGGAACTAGTTTTCAGAGAAAGTGCATCATCAGAGTCGGGAGGGGTACTGCTCTATAGGAACGCTTACTTTCCCATGATCCCATGATTGATCCAGTCAATCCAAGTAATAAACAAGGGAGGGGACCTCGCCATTCTGCGAACTGGCCTCACAGAGGCCACAGTGAGCTCTTTCCTAGCTGAGCCTGGGCTGTGTTTGAAAACCCAACCCCGCTCGGAAGGAAACTTGGAAAGGGTCTATCTGAGGAATGGGTGGACAGCTGCTGGTGTGTCCCCATGGAAGCCAAGTCTGGAAGGCTCTGGAGCTGAGATTTCATAGTTCTGCTGCCAAATGCTCAGATGCTCCCAAAACAAGAAAAAACCCGAGAGCTAGAGAGAAGGAGCGTGCACAGCAGCCTTTCTGCTTTTCTTCCAGTGGGGAGAGCAGCTAGGCTAACAGGATGCTGGGGAGCAGTGCAGACGGCCTGGGATGGAGCGGGAGTGGGGTTCACACTGGTGCAGGAGTGTGACAGATAGGGGTGATGAGTGCCCAGTCTCCCCTTTCCAGCACACATAAACACTCTGGCAAGCCCCAACCCCGAAGACTTCCTTTAAAACCACAGAATATTATCAACAGCTAACCATAGGAAGGCTGCCTCGAAGCTCAAGTATCTAGCAGGTGGGGACTTGTTTTCCAAGAGCTAGATCAACAGGACAACTGAGAATTGTGATCTCACTGGGGTGTGAGCACGGGAACCCGGGCAGCAGATGGTGTGGTTTAGAGGAAAGGCCACTGGACCAGGAGTCAGCGGCCAGGGAGAGCACCCAGCCTCTCTCTCTACAAGCAGCCTGACCTTGGACAAGTTCTTGACCTCTCGGAGCAGCTATTTCCTAAGCTACAAATGGACAGGGTTTTTGTTTGTTTGTTTGTTGCATAATTTAAAACTCTTGCAAGGCCTAATAGAGATAACATATATGAAAGCCCTCTGAAATTTTTGTTTAAATCCTTTTGTTTTCTCCCAAGCAACCCATGGATGGCATTTTCTATGGACCAGGCATTGACCTTGACACTTTCTAAGCATGAATCCCAAATGACCGGGTGGGTTACTATTGCTACCCCCACAGTAAAGGGAAACAGGCACAGACAGGTAAGGTCCTTCCCCAAGGCTAGCTGGAGCCCTGGTGGAGCAGTGGTGATGCGCTGCACTGCGGTCCGCATGGCTGGCAGTTGGAAACCATCAGCTGCTCCTCCGGAGAAAGACTGGGCTTTCTCCTCCAGTAAACAGTTACAGGCTTAGAAAACCTCAAGGGTCACCATGAGTCAGCATTGACTCGATGGCAGTGAGTCTGGGGTTTTATTGTTTTTGCTTTTCCCCCCAAGGTTACAAAGCTAGTGGACCACAGAGCAAGGACCGAACCCAGACACTCGACCTCTAGAACCTATGCTCGTAACCATGATCTGACTTTGAGTGATCACACATACTTCCTAGTGCTTGGCTGCTCACTGAAAAGTGTGTGGTTCCAACCCGCCAGCGGCTCTGAGGGAGAAAAGACCTGAAAATCTGCTCCTAACAAAATGACCACCTAGAACACAATATGGGGCAGTCCTACGCTATCAGAAGCAACATAAGAGCACGCAACTAAACCGCAACAAGAGTATGCTTATGCGTTTACTCAGCAGAGAATTAAAAAAAAAAAAAGCCCTGACAAGAATAAAACCCGTCACTGGTTTTCTTTTTGGTTGTCATTGTTGTGTTCTCTTTTGTCGCTTTATCTTCCTATGCCTTGTTTTTTGGGGTGCATATTATTATCTCTGCAGATCTATCTAGATAAGATAGGCTGGATAAACAGTCTGGAGGAGAAAACAATGGGACCGATGGTTCCAGGGGGACGTGGGAGAGAGGAAGGGGGCGGTAAGTAGGTGGTGTTGACCAACCCAGGGACAAGGGAGCAACACGTGATCCAGAATTAGTGGCAAGGAGGGTGCGAGAGGCCTGGTAATGGCAATGTAACCGAGAGAAATTACTGAAACCCAAATGAAGGCTAAGCATGATAGTGGGACAAGAGGAAAGTTAAAGGAAATAGAGGAAATAACTAGGAGACAAAGGGTATTTACATAGGTCTAAATACAGACATGTACATATGTAAATATATTTATATAGCATGGTGGGGAAATAGATCTACGTGCATATATTTATAAGTTTAGTATTAAGGCAGCAGATGTACATTGGACCTCCATTCAAGTACTTACTCAATGCAAGAACACTTTGTTCTATTAAACTGGCATTCCATGATGCACACCTTCCCAACATGATCGCTGAAGACAAATGTGTGCATAAGCAAATGTGGTGAAGAAAGCTGATTGTGCCTGGCTATCAAAAGATATAGCATCTGAGGTCTTAAAGGCTTGAAGGTAAACAAGCGGCCATCTAGCACAGAGGCAACAAAGCCCACATGGAAGAAACACACGCCTGTGTGACCACAAAGTGTCGAAGGGATCAGATATCAGGCATCAAAGAACAAAAAATCATATCATTGTAAATGAGGGTGAGTGCAGAGTGGAGACCCAAAGCCCATCTGTAGGCAACTGGACACCCCCTTACTGAAGGGTCACAGGGACGAGACGAGCCAGTCAGGTTGCAGAGTAGCAACAATGAAACATACAGCTTTCCTCTACTTCTTAAATGCTTCCTCCCCCCCCACTATCATGATTCCAATTCTACCTTACAAATCTGGCTAGACCAGAGGATGTACGTTGGTACAGATAGGAACTGGAAACACAGGGAATCCAGGACAGATGACCCCTTCAGGACCACTGGTGAGAGTGGCAATACCTGGAGGGTGGAGGGAAGGAGGGATAGAAAGGGGGAACTGATTATAAGGATCTACATATAACCTCCTCCCTGGGGGATGGACAACAAAAAAGTGGGTGAAGGGAGATGTTGGACATTGTATGATATGACAAAATAATAATTTATAAATTATCAAGGGTTCATGGGGGAGGGAGAGAGGAAGGGGGAAGGGGAAGGAGGGGACAAAATGAAGAGCTGATATTAAGGGCTCAAGTAGAAAGCAAATGTTTTGAGAATGATGATGGCAACAAATGTACAAATATGCTTGACACAATGGATGGATGTATGGATTGTGGTAAGAATTGTACGAGCTCCCAATAAAATGATTTTTTTAAAAGAATAAAACCCAAGCCTGAACAGTAATCTACATTTGACCCAAAGGCTTTCATGTCCACTATCTTGACTCTCACCATAACCCTCTGAGGCCATTGTGGCTACTCTCCCTTGAGAAGATGACGACATTGTGGCTTGGACATCCATGGAAGTCGGACATGTGTTCCAAATCATGTTCCCAGAAATGGAAGGAGATATGCAGCACGTGAGCTATTCGTGCCCACCTGTCCAACATCTGTCCTCCTCTGACAAAGACCTTGGACACGGAAAAACCCCACCAATGGAGCAGTGCAAAGATAACATAGCTCAGAAGGAAAGGAGGGGAGTGCCTTCCCTACAGGACCAGCCCTACACACAGACACTCACCGCCCCCACACAGTGCTGTTTGTTAGCATCCTGCCCAAAAATGACCTCTTCTACTTGTCCCCACTGTAGGGCCTGAAATTCTACCACAGGTCAGTCATGCCTTTGACAGACGCCGTCCCATGAAAAGATACCTCTGAATGAATAGCACATCACCATGTACATCCCATTGTGACTTCTTTCATAACATCATCTCGGGGTTGACAGCAAGCTAAGAGCAGGTAATTTGAAATGTAGACGGTCAAAAGATGGGATCAGGGCATAAGATGAGTACGAAGGAGGGGCTTGTCTGAGATCCTGACAATGAAGCCAGGAGGCCAGGGCTAGGGCTGAGTTCCAGGACCCAAGGCGCAGAAAGAGAGGCAGAGCAGCCAAGAGAAATCCCAGCCAAAGAGATGCAGGGTGGTGTCTCCCAGGAGGTGCTTCCCTGGTGGATTCCCCAAGTCCTCCTCATTGCACTGCCAAGTGGCTCTTATCCGTGCTGGCAGCCTTGTGCTGCTCTATGAAGATGGTGGCTGTCATTCCCTTCCCTTGGGAACACGGACACAATAGGGACCCCTGCCACAATGTGAGGAGGGGCTCCAAGGAAAAGGGTGGGGGGGGGGGGGGGGGGGGGGGGGGGGGGGGGGCAGCAGCAGGGGAGGAGACTCTGGATGGTTATGTTAAAAAGGATTTGTTCCACTGTCAAAACCAGAAAGCTCTCTCCAAAAGCCAGCTTTAGGGAAAGGAGTTTGTATTAGGGTGGGGGGGGAGTGGCAGAGGGGTGCAGTTGAGTTGTGGAGGTGCTTTGGAAAGGCTGCCGAAATACAGGAAGGGGCAGCAGGGAAAGGCAGGTACAGGCAGCCTGCCTCTGGGCTGTGATGGGCCTGGGAGGCCTGAGGGAGGCACAGACACCAGGCTCTGCTCTTTCTAGCAGGGTCCCTGGGTAAGGGGCATGGTGAAATGCCCAACTTCCAGAGGCTAGGCTGGCTCTTCGAGCCCACCTACAGGCACTTTGGAAGGCAGGCCAAGTGATCTGCTTCCTGAGTTCCCAGAGTGCAGCTCAACTCTGCACAGCACAGGGTCCCCAGCGGTCAGAATGGGCTCTACCCCCATGTCTGCCAGGTCCCAGGTGGACTTCCAGGCTCCGGAAACCTGCCGAAGTCCTACCTTCTCCCTTTCCCTTTTCTGGGCTCCATCTCGGGGAGGGAGAGCTGGAGCGGGGAGCCCCGACCACGCTGGCATCAGCTTGCATTCAACACTGAAGCCTCTGCCTGTCGGGGCACCAACAAAGACATATTCGGACCCTCCTGCCGAGTTGGAAGGGACGTTCCTGGGCCCAGAGGGAGCTGTTCTTAATCTTTAATCTTCTGCACAGTGAGTGACAACAATGTTAAGAATGAAAATATGGTTTGGGGGGATAGTCCCCAGGAGCCCAACGTTTTGGTATTTAAGGGAACTTTAATGAGCTTAAGAAGCTAATCTGGAGTACAGGAGGGGGTGTTTTGTTATGTTTTGTTTTGAAAAAAAAAATCCTTTGAAAGGCTCCTGAAGCTAGGGAGGAGGCAACACAATTCTGAGCAGAGCAGAGGCTGCAGCTAAGTGAAGGGGTGGAGATAGCCATGGGAGGGGAGGGCCCCAGAGGGCTCTTTCCATCCCAGCTGCAGAAGCCCATGCTCAAGAAGAAAGGCAGAGGGTGGGTCTCCGAGACTGGAGGAGCAGCAGAACACTGAGTGATGGCACTTTTTAGCAGAAAGGCTCCCCAGGCTTCTCGCCCACCACCCCTTCTCCTGTTTCCCTGGGCCCTGTGAGATTCAAGCACTTCAAGGATTCTCCAACGAGGTGCCAGGCACTCTCAGAACTGTGCCTTAATGCTCCCCGAGAAGAGCCAGGAGCATGGGATTCTGCAACCTGATTATAACTGGGTGGCCGTGTCACAGGTGTGTGTGTGTGTGTGTGTGTAGCCCTGGCAATGCAGAGCCAGGAGCATGGGATTCTGCAACCTGATTGTAACTAGGTGGCCGTGTCACAGGTGTGTGTGTGTGTGTGTGTGTGTGTGTGTGTGTGTAGCCCTGGCAATGCTTTGGGCTGCTAACCACAACGTCCGTTTGGGCTGCTAACCACAACGTCAGCTTGGTGAAACCAAGAGCCACTCCCCTGGGGGGAAAGATGAGGCTTTAACTCCTGTAAAGTGCTACGGTCTCAGAAACCCCCAGGGGCAGTTCTACCCTGTCCTATTGGGTCACTATGAGTCGGCTTGATGGCAGTGAGGGCGAGAAGGGTGGGGTTCTCGCCTCCTGTGTGGGAGACCCAGGTTCAGTGGCTGGTCCAGACCCCTCATACACAGCCACTTCCCACCTCGCAGTAGAGATTCACATGTTTCTATGTAAGCACAGAACAGGTTTCGGTGGCACTTCCAACTGAAGGTGGGTGCAGAAGGAAGGCCTGGTGATCCCCTACAACACGAATCAACAGTGTGTGAGACCACTCACGGGACGGCGAAGGGCTGGTCAGCAGTGCATGAGTCGGGGCCAGCTCCAGGACAGCAAACAGGCTAGCAGCAAAGGGGACAATCGGGTGGCTCTAAATATGGGAGTCCACAGAGGACTAGGAAACCAGCAGTCTACAAGAACCGCCAAGGAGGGGAATAAATGAAGTCGTTGCTGTGCTGAAGTGCAGTACGATCCGACTTTTCACACGAGTCAATGAGTGGAGGGCCACAGGTCACAAGGGGGTCCCTGAGGAGGCTCTAGGAAGTCTAGCTATGGCATTCCTGGCCCGCCTGACTGCTGAAGCAGCTATTTAAGTCAACAGGATTTGTTTGGGCCTGCCAGACATGGGGAGTCCACTCTTTAGCGGGCAGCCATCTATCTGGGCCTGACCACCACAGGAGAATGAGGATAGAACCCCAATGGTGTGGAGAGGCACTGGCAGCCAAGCGGCGTCGCGAGGAGCCGGACATATGTGCTACTATCTCAAAATCTTCCGCTGCAATCCTGGGCTCCAGCCTGGGGAGAGCAATGTGTTTCCTGTGACTTCAGTTAGCAGGCGAGGCAAAGCGGCAGCGGGGCCTGTGTTTTCAGTTGCCCTGGCCTCCGGGGGCACCGTGAGGACTCTGCCATGGTGCCAGGATGTCCCAGGGAAGCCGAGTGCGGGGGGCATGTGATGGGAGCTCAGGAGGCGTGGGCTGCCTTAATCCATCACTGAAATGAGCAGTCCAGGGCAGGGTCTCAGAATCTTTCTTGAACTTCCCCGATGGGGGCTGTATGTCCTGCCCCCCACCCCCCGCAGGCCTTCGGGGCAGGGAGCTGAGAGTGGCCATGGATTGGCTCCTGGCGCGCCATCACCACTACTCCCTGCGTGTTCCCGCTGTCTTCTGACTGCATTGCGGGCGACTGCCAAGAGAGACCTAATCCCCACCCTAAGTCTCCTTTTATTTATTTTCGGTAGTGTGAAAATAAACATGTAGCAAGATTACGGCACCGACAACCTCTTTTTAGCTCTAAGCCTCTGGCTAATTAATGCCAGGGCCAGCCGGCTTTATGAATCTCGCCTCAGATAATTCTGTTTTGTGGAAATAACCAGTTGACATTCAATGGCGCTTGCTGCATGTCAGCAAGATGGTCGGGCCCACTGCCTTTCAGACTACGGCCAAGAGACACGAAGCTGCAGCCGGTCGGTCGGTTGGTCGGTCGGTCGAGGTCAGTGGTAGGAAAACTGACTGGAGCATGGCCTAAAGCGGCCCACAAAGGGTCAAGGGGAACGTGCAAACCTGTCAGCACCAGGCCAGAGCCGGGCCGTCCACAGGAGTCTGCTGTCTCCACCCCTTCTTGCTAGTTTCTCCCAGAATCTTTTCTACACTTGACCTCTCACAATCACCAGCTTCCACAAAACTGAGTTGCCAAGGGCTGTTGGCAACGACCCCATTCTGCACGTCGCTAAGATCCTCTCAAAAAGCATATTTTTAAATAAGGAAGAGAAAAGAAACCAACTCACGGTCAATGCGTCAATGTTGGCTGCTGGCGACTCCGTAAGGTGCTGGCAACAGGGCCCTCTTGCTTATCAACAACCCAGATCAGTTTCTGTGCAGAGGGGAGGGGCACTCCCTGGCCCTCTGGGTCACCCACCCAGCTAAACTAATCCTAGACCCCTCACTCAACTGAAAAAGCCCCTCTGGCAGGGCAAATAGCATTTTAAAACTCACGTGAGACAGACAGTTTCTATATCAAGAAATGAAAAATACCAGAGCTGAGCAAGGATTTCAAACCGGGTTCTTTAGGGTAGAGACTGTTTTGTAACATCTCTCTACAGTGGACAATGTCACACTTTCTGTCCACAGAATTTACTACCCGGCTGAAAACTGGACTGAGTCAGCCTGGGTCCTTTCGGACTGGAGGCCGTTGGCGATCCGCAAGGACACCGGGAAGCACACACGCCTTCCTGTTGCTATCCCAAGTATTTCCAACTCCTGCCTGTGTGCTCCCTGCTACACACTGTGACCCAAATCATTTCCTAGACCGCCAAAACCATAATCATCAGCTGACGAATTAGTACATGGAAATGGTCTCCCTAGAGGGAGAATACTGGCTCTCACTATAGACAAAAACGGATTCAATACTCAAAAGATGAAGGGGCTGACCGAAAGGCATGACAGCATCTTGGTGACTACAATAGTCATAAATAAAAATGAAGCCAACGTCTATGGACTTCCTGGTCAGACGGATGACAAGACTTGCAGGACGCCGCATGATGGCCAGCTAGATGCATAAATAACCTCTTCACGTGCCTATAAAGATTGAATGACTCCCCACAAGCCTCAAAAGGCAATGTTCATATCTAGTTCCCAGAATCGCTTACGGTCTACTTGTGTGATCTATTTTAACATCAAATTTCTAAAGAAGAGATTCCAAGAAAGCCCCACCCCAGGACCAAGTCACACAAAACGGGAACACACCTCAAGGAAAGAATGCTTCCAACCACCCTCAACAAGCAACTAGAAAACAAAACGAAATTTTGGAGAGAGAGAGGTTTTCTGTGCTAACACCACCATAGCCGAGGCACCTGCACTGAGCCCGAGCTAAGCAGCCCGCCCCCACCACACCACCCCACCCCTGACTTCTGCAGTTTGAAGCAAACATCTGTTTGTTACCTCGCAAATTGGGTCCCGCCACAGATAAGGGCAAGAAAAATGTAACTATCACCTCTGTAATTTCATCTGTGAGCTCCTTTTACGAGCAACTGCGTGCTCCGGTTTTGATCTCCAAGTCATGTCACCATAATAAAACCAAGCTAGCTCTCGGCCAGACACACATCCTGTACTGTCCTGATGAAATGCAGAACGAGTTCATTACAGAGCCTATGGAGATCATTACCTCGGCCTTGTTCACCAAGGGGCTGCCAATCAGCGGTGGGGAAGAAAGCGAGAGGCTGTGTCCGCCCTCTTTCCTCCCTTTCAGCCCCTTTCTTCCCAAAGAAAACAGGCCAGCTTCAAGAGACCAGGGCAAGGGGAGAGAGCCTCCACCAGCCCTCTGAGGCCAGGTTTCCCAAGGCCTGGGAGGTGCTGACATGTGGGGAGTTAGGATGTTGTGAGAATGGCCCCGATGACAGCAATACTATCCCACACTGCGCCTAGGATGCCCAGAGCAATCGAAGGGATCATGATAAACTTCATATGCGATGGGATGGCCCCCCCTAACTCACCGAGCTGCCAGGCACTTGAAAGAAACAATATAAACTTGATTTAAATGTGGGATCCTTTCCAGAAGGCTTAATTATCTATTGTATTACCACATTCCTGTTCTTCAGCAGCCTCTTCTGTCTCCATCTGACTTAATGTCCAATTGCAGTATTTGTTTGGAACAAATTCAGGGGACATTCAAAAGTAACAAGATCTGAGAGAACTTGGTTCAATAGGGAACAACAGTCACATAAATAGAAGTCCCCTGGACTAGAAATACAGATAAATATTCTGCTAACCAGGTTTCAGATGCCTATGCCTACCTATCACATCCTAAAGTGTTTTAGATGGTATAATTCAGCTGTATCTATTTTGTAAATGCTAAAATCCTACCGAGCTACACAGCTAATTAAAAAATCATAATAATAACATTCCATGGGCAATGAAGAGCATCTCTAGTTCTTAAGTTCTGAGTGTTCATAAGTCAGTTTTTGCTGCTGTTTTATATAGTGCAGCCTTAAATGTTTCTTTGCTTTGGGTGATCAGAAGATAAGTCATTCCCTAAGCAATCTAGTGTCTGAGTTGAATATTGATTAACACATCCCAAAAGCCTTTGAAAAATGGCCTTGTTCATGAGGCCACTTTCAACTCAATTTTCTTTAAAATGAAACATCATGGAGATGTGCCAACCACAAGGAACCCTGTAAGAGCCAGAACTCAACAGGAAGGCCTTGTTTTTCCGGGTCTCAAAAGGTTACTGCCTTTGACAGGGTGCAGTTGTTCTATCCCTCACTGTGCTGGAAAACACTTGAGTTTTCCTTCTCTGGCAGGTTTCCACTTTACACAGACAGGCTCTGGCTTTCACCGGCTTTACAAGAGCTGATAGGCTGGGGTGTCCACTTTTGAATGGACTGTCTGACACCTCAGTCAAGTAGATAATAATCCAAATGCAAAACCTACCATCAGCTGGAGAAGCATGTCCAAAGGACAACAGTCGGTAGAGAAACCCTCTTGGTTATGGCGGCGATATTTGTGACCTTCACAGAAAGCTAGATGCTGGCTATCTAGAATTTCGCTTAAATGTGCAGAAATAGCACTTGCACTGTGTCAATTTGGGGAGCCAGGGCATTGCCCAAGTAATCATGATTTAGTCATGGCTTTATCACTTATCTTTGTCATGGTCCTACCACGGAACATCCACCCAAGCCTGAGATTTTAAGAAGGAACCACCGTAGCAAGCAGACTATTTTTACAAACAATTGTTGGAGAAAAAAAGTTATCTATGCTATCTGCCCACATCTGACACCCTGTATTTGTTTCAGTGTCCAAAACTGAGTTGTCTCCACTGGGTAACGAAGATCTGGTCCTTTGGGGCGGGGGGCTGGGGGGGGCAGTTGTTTGTTTTGTTTGATCCAGTCATTTTGAATCATTCTGTTTCATGCCTGGCCTGCCCTCCAAATAGAAGAGGTTTTTGCATATGACATCATGGTTCGGGTAAGTCCCACAGATGACGAAGTACCAGGTGATATGCCTCCTGAAGGCAGGCTTCCAACCCTTTCCGCAGGTCCTAGCCCAGTGCTCAATAAAAAGACATGGTGATGAAAGGATCGGCCTGAGCCTAATTAAAAAACAAACAACACAAAGCTTCCAGCTTCTCTCCTACAGCCATGATCACATAAACCAAGACCATCAGGAATATGAAATATAGCAGAGCCAGTTTTCGTTGGAAGAAGATTGAGATCAGGGTGGAGGAAATAGAAAAGAGACAAGAATTATCTAAAAAGACAGTTGAGGCGGCTGAGTACAGACTGGTGCTGACACTGTGCCCTGAGCTTGATAGAGTACCATTGACTTGATCTGGACATTTGTGTTTCCAGAAAACATCTAAGAATTAAAATGTAAACCTTCAGAACAGCTACACCTCTCTGGCTGATGTAGCCCATCCCATCGCCCTGTGTAAAATCTCCTCCGTTCTGGCCAACAGCTGGCAAGTTGATCCGGGTAATTTTCTCTTTGCAGAAATAGCTTTGTGCGGGAGAACTGACCCTGCTGGTCTAATAAGCCCAAAGCCTGAAGAAGAACTGGGAGGGCTGGAATGGAAGGGGCATTGTTGTGTTAAGTACTTTACAACAACTGTTTCTTCTCCACTTGACATAGCCTGACTTCCTTAAAGAAGATTTGACTGGCCAGACAGCTGTGTTGACCCTTAAGCCTTCTTTGATTGGCGACTTTTTTTTTTTCCTTAACAAACAGAATAGAAATTCACAACCCAAATCCTTCCCTAAGCTCCAGTACGTTTGAATGTGCTAGTGTTGTGCCTGGAGGATGTGGACATTTCAGTCGTGTATAAGCAGAAAGATCAAGATTGGGCCCGGACAATACCAAAACCTTCGTGGGAGACACTTGATCTAAGCGTGACACTTGAAAATGTGTAGGCAAAATCTGGCCAAGTCCCCACAAAGTTCGGTTTCACTCAGATACTGTGTTGATAAACAGCTAGCCAAGATCAGAGGCTGACAACTTTTTTCACAGCGATCATGGGTTTTTCATCCTGATCACTTTGTGAAGGGGTCCTGTGGAGTTTTCCGTGGATTGTCAAGCAGTCCAAAATTGAGCACGCATTTTTTTTCATTGAGCACGCATTTTTAAAATATTCTGGAAACCTCAAGTTCTTATCCTTTCAAAGCAAGGAAAACAGAAGTTACCTGTAGTTTTCCCACAGCTGAGGTGGGGAAATAGTCAGTCATCCCGTGGAAGCGCGCCACCCCTGAGGAATAGAAAGGGCTTTCCTGTGTGTGCTCACTAGGTCAATTCGTTCCATCGGTTTGGGTAAACCTCCTAGCTCAGGCAATAGGGAAAAGAAGGTAGCTGTGTTCTTCCTTGGAATTTTTGTCGGATAGACGCTCCTCCCGCACACCCCTCCCTTTATTGTGCGTTTTTAATAACATGTAAAGAAGCTTCTCTCTCTCTCTCTCTCTCTCTCTCGTTACTCTGAGTTAAACCTCCCTTGATGATCCTTACGGCGAGCTGTGAGCTGTCCCTTTTATTCCCCCGCGACAAATGCAGAAGCCCCTGCCGGTGCAGGCGCGCACATCACACAGCCCAATCCTGTTAGAGCAAAGGAGAAGCCTTTGCTTTGGCCACTTTTCTTTCCTTCAATTCCCTCCAGGGCCTGGAGAAAGCAAAGTCTCTAATTAGCCATTTTCCGCAAGGAAAAGCCATTCCTTCTTCTTACAGCCCGACTTCCTCCGAGGCTTCCCTGTGGTGAACTAGGAAATCCCCTCAACTCTTGCAGGCTTTACGCACAGCAGAAACCTCGATTGCTCAAAGGGCGCCCAGACCTGCCTCCCATTCTTAAGACCACGCTAGTGCGTGGAGCCGGGGAACCGAACCTGCTGAGTGGCACACTGCAGGCCTGACAGAGCGTGCACACTGCAGAATAGAGTCCCTGTGCGCCAGGGCTTTGGAAAAACAGGGGGCTGGGAAGGTAGCCCCGCTTTGATGTGAGCGGGAGGGCCACACTGGTTTTCTTGGAGCTCGGGAGAAAGGGCCGGCGGCGCCATTTCCAAGAGGCCTCAGTCTGCACCAGGCTCTGCAAAGCCTGGCGTGAACCCTGCGCAGGGAGCCCAAACCTTACGACCCACACAGCCTCGCGGTCCCGCACACGCGTGGAGAGAGACACGGCCCCTGGGCATTCGCAGGACACTCTAGGGAGCGGGGTTGGGATGGGGTGGGGATGGAAGCTTGAAAGGGTCGCCCCGGCCCCCCCCAGTAGGGTCTCTGGGAAGGGCTGGGTCGGGGGCAGGGGGCTGGTGGGCTGAAAAGCAGAAGGGCGGACTCTGGAGCGCAGCGCGCGAGCGCTTCTACAGGGCTGGGGCCGTAGGGGCGCTGGGTGAGCCAGAGAGTGAGGACGCTCTGCTTCTCTGAGAAGGTGTGCGGTGCTTCCGGCGCCTTCCAAGGCGGGTGTGGGTGAGCAAATGGAAAGTCACGGGCGCACGCGGATGCCAACGCAGAGCGTGCCGACCCGCTCCCGCGGCGCGGCCACTTACTTCTCGTAGTCGTACTTGCAGTAGAGCTTCTTGTCCCGGTAGAAGCAGGTGGTCTCCAGGGGCTCTTTGCACGAGGCGCACTGCACGCACTGCTCATGCCAGAAGCTGTCGTTGAGCCGCAGCAGAAACCTGTCCGAGATGACGCGCTGACAGCCCTCGCAGACGGACTTGGGGCTCACCGCTCTTCCTGCAGCCAACAAGAAGACGCCCGCGGTGAACCGGACCCCGCTGGAGCCACCACACCTTCAGGGCCCTGAGCCTCCTCCCCCGCCTCGCCCGCCTCCCTCCTCCAGGAGTCCCCAGATCAGCAAGCACGCCAAGACTTGGAGAGCAGAGAGAAATCAAACCCAGGGACGTTTCCAATGAACGGGGATGTGGTAGGAAAGATTGGAGTCACCGCGGGAGAGGGAGCGGAAATCACGGAGTGGTCTTTAATGATCAAGCATTCCAGGTAAGCGCGCAAACGTGCGTGCACCGGGTAAAATTAAGACTGCAAAAGCGCTCCCAAGTTTATCACACCGGCATTCGTAGTTAAATCACTCGTTACGCTTGTCTCTGCTATTTTTTAAATTGCGAGTAAAACGACTTTTTGTTTCTTCTGTTAAAATTCATTGTTTGTGCTAATTTTTCTTAGGGGTAACGAATAGATATAGTTCTTCTAAAAAGTCCTGATCCTAAGGAAAAATCGTAACCATCTCTTCCAAAGCAAACCCAATGTTGTTGAAACCAGTGGACTCCAAACTGCTGTGACTTGGCTGAAAGGCCAAAAGCAAATGGTTTCTTTTGTGTCTTCGTCATAATTAAGAGATACCCAGATAAGGGAAAGAAAAGGAAGAGAAGGGAGTTTAGGGCCCAGATATGCCTGTAGGGTCCCAGGCAAGATTCTCAGCTTAGGGTGCAGTTGATCCCAAATAGGCTCAGTGAAAACAGGGAATCCTCTGTCTAACTCTTCGAATTTTTATCAGCTGCGTTCCTTTGGTTTGGGAGATAAGGGGTGTGTGTGTGTGTGTGTGTGTGTGTGTGTGTGTGTATGTGTGTGTGTGTTCTTTCTTTCTTTTTTGAGAGGGGACTAGGCCGCCTGTGCAGGCACATTTCACAACTGTTTAAGGAAGATCTTATCCCTGGTACCGAATTCTTCAGCGTGGTTTCCCAAAGGGTCTCAGTCCCTCCCCGTTTCTCAGCTACATTTTCCTCTGGAGGTCAGGGTCCAGAGCTGGGCTAGAGGTTTAGGGGCATAGGCAAGGCTATAATTCGGGAAAACTCTTTTAACATTTAAGAGTGAGAGCACTCTTAATCTCAAAACCTCCTTTCCTTTCTGCCTGTCTGGGTGTCCTGGCGCTGGGTGAGGACATGGGTTGGAATGCAGGCCAGCCGAGCACACGCCCGCCGTCAGTGTGCCTGTTAGGGCGCTCTTTGCGGGCGCCCTGGCAGCGCCTTCTCTTGGCCCCGCACCCGTCACAGGCTGGACAGTGTGGACTTTCCAGTTGGGAGAGCTGAAAGAGGGGAGAGTAGAATGCTTTCTTGTCTTTTCATCTGGGGTAAGTGGTGGGAGAGTGCTTCCCGGTTGTGATTTCTCCGACTGGACTGTCTAGTCCTACGATTTCACCCCACTCGCGCAATTGAGAGTGAAGGAAAGAGGTTAAAGTGACAAAACGAAAATCCCTCCGTCTACAAAAATGAAATAAAAAGGAAACACCCATTCCCCAGGTTTGCAAGCACCAAACCCAACACCCACAGCCATTGAGTCGATTCCGACTCATAGCGACCCTAGGTAAGGTTTCGGAGGCTGCAAATCTTCACTAAAGACGAAAAGGGGCGGAGGAGGAACCGCTCGCAGCAATAATCTTTGGCTCCAGCTCTGGGAGACTCGAGAGGACACTGCTGTGGTCTTTGGTACATCGCTAAGAAAGGGTTTGGGGACTAGGGGACCCGCCGAACCCGGGATCCAGCTCCAGTTAATTAAAGATGCGGCAGAGCCCCGCCGCGGGAGCTAATCCCCTCGCGGCGCTGCCCGCCGGCCTGGAAAAGCCTAGCCTGTGTGCTGGAAGGTGAGGCGGGGGCTGCCTTGGTGAAGACGTGAAACTGCTTCGAACTTGGGAGCTCAAAAGGCCTGGGGTCTCGGATCCCTGTCCTTGGGCTGCCCAGAAGAGGGAGGCATTTATCAGACGTCTGTCAGCTCTGTGATTAAAATCCCAGTCTTGGGACTTTTTAATCATGTGCCACTCCAACGCCTGCAAACAATCCCGCCGACCCTTCGAGGCTTTGGGACTAAGGTGCGGGACACTTATGGACTGAAAGGCTTGTTGGTTTGGGGTGGAAAAGCTAACCCACGGGGACGAATTGACAGACCGCAAAGAAGGGGCTCAACTGGATGCAGGAAAGGAAACTCCAGCTCCCCCACCGCCGCCCAGAGGCCAGGGAGCAGGCAGGGAGCAGGGCTCCCTGGCCTCCAAATGCCTGGCAGAAAAAGGGTGCGCCTGGGGCGCCCGGCCTGAACGCTCACCCAACAGCGAGGAGAAGGAGGCAGAGGTCTCGATGGCGCTTTGGAAGTTCTCCTCCATCTTCAGGCCGTCCAACATGATCAGGCTGGGCCGCGTGGACCTGGCGAAGAGAGGAATCGAAGCGTCTGGGGTCCGTGTCCGCCAGGGCTAGGCGCCCGAAGACGCTGCACTCCTGGGAAAGGACAAAGGGAGTGTCCAAGACGACCTGAGCGAACCCCAGAGTCCAGTCCAGCCCAAAGCAATGGGGAGGGAAAGGGAGACAGACCAGTCACCCAGAACCTCTCGACTGATCTGATTTCACTCGAAGGCAGCGCGTTATGTACTTAGGCCTCCGCCCCCCAACTGCGTGTCTCCTTCCCCAGCCCCCCGCCCTCCCTGCCCTCAGGCCCAGGTTTCCTATCCCGAGTCCGACTCCGCCCCAACTTCCACTGGTGCGGGCCGTGGGGACGCCTGGGGAGGGGGGGAGGGGAACGTGGCTACTGGGGTGTGAACCAGGGAAAGAGAGTAAG
>NW_022111324.1:4659369-4682162 GCF_000313985.2 Echinops telfairi
CCGGCCGCCTCTCTGAGGCTCGGGCTCCGAGGGAAGGCTGGGGCTCCGGGTCCTGGGTGCGAGTTGGGCCCTGCTTCGCTTGGTCCGATCCGGCCGCTTCAGTCCGGGGCCGCGGCGCTGCGTGCGCGGCGGAGGGAAGGGGGTGGGGTGCGCAGGAAGGGGGGCTGGGAGCGCGTCCCGCGACCGGGCCGTGGCGTTCCCTCTCCGAGCGGAGCTGCGCGGCCCACCTCGCCACCGCGGCCGGTGCGCCCCTCCACCCCTGCGACCTCCGGGACGGCTGAAGTTTCCACCCCTCCACGTGTAACTGCGAACTCCAGTCGCGCTGGCCCAGTCGCCGTCCCCGGCTCCGTACCCTCGTGCTGGGACCTGGCCCAGGTCTCCACGCCACCTGGACCGAGGTGACAGCACGCTCCTTGCCCAACCGTTCTCCAGCCAGTTACAGTAAGGACAGCGCGGACGGGAGGGGAGACTCAACTCGGCCTGCACCCCGGGCCTAGAAGTCGCTTGCCTGCAAATAGCTTGCGGGGCTCAGTAGCTCCGAGCTCTTGAGAGCCCTTCTCTATCATCTGGGGCTCCAGCAAGTTTACAGCTTCCCGCGTTTTAGATCGCAAATGCGTTCGAAACGGTTCACCAATGGGGTGTGCAGCTGCCAAGGCACCCAGGGACAGCGTTTAAACCTGGCCCCTTTGAGAGATTAGATAGAATCTGACGGCCAGCCATGGAGCCCGCCACGACAGAGAAATCAGCGGAGGGACCTTAGCGGGGTAAAGTATTGGGGTGGGGGGAAGAGGGGGTGAAGGGTCGTGCTTAGGAGAACAAAGTATTGGGGTGGGGGTGTTAACCTCTCACACCTCTAGCTTTCCCTTACAATGATAGACCTTAAGTCCTTCCAGGGATAAGGGCAGGGTCTTAATCGTCTGTGTATCCCAGAAAGATCATGCCTGGCCCACAAGTAGATGGTCAATCAATAAAATCACACACTGGCTATCACACCTATCTCGTGCCAGGCCTGGTTACTCTTTTAGTCTTTACAACAAACCTGGCTAAAATAGGAGCAATCAGGGCAAAGGAGCTCAGAGTCTGCCGGGTCAGTGTCAACCAACTGAATAGGCCAGGGAGGTTGGATTACATCAGATTTCCAGGGGCGCCTTTGCTGCTCCTGAACTGAGCAGAGCTGAAATTGGCAGGCACTTGGGCAAAATGAATCCAAGCAGAGAATGATGCCACATAGCAAACGTTTTTGATTACCTTCTTCAAGGACAGGGCCACATCCTTCTTTTTAAAGAAAACACGTGGGTAGCAACTTGCTCCAATTTGCTTTTGGAGCATGACCTCACTCACCATCCTAAGTGCTTTCCACCAGCCAGAGCAAGCCAAACACTCAATATGGTTTCAGAGGAACCAGGGAAAAGGGCAACGAGTTTAATACTTTACACTTGTATGTTGCTTTATACTTTTCCGGATACTTCCAACACACTTGATGTTGCTTGATCTTTACAACAAACTTGTGCGGTAGGCAGAACAAATAGTTTTATCCGTGGTTTAAGATGAATCTTGGGGACTTAGAGCAGCTAGGATATTTGCCTGGGGTTGCCTGGCTGGCTGGTGGCATGTCCCTTGACACATGTTCTTTGTCCTTCTTGCCAGCCCAGGTAGAGACGGATGTGAAAGAAAATATGAAACGCAAGTGTTCTTAATATATCAAATCAAAGTTAGGCAAGAAAAAATAGAATTGGGCAAATAGCAACCACAAGGATTATTTTTAAATGCTAAGGTGGCTTTTCAACCCCTTATCAGTCTTGAATGTATTAAGCTTGCGTGACTAATAGAAAGAGTGCTCCTTTTTGAGCAAAGCCTTCGAATAGATAGATGCACATTGATCAGGGGTCCAAATCGTTCGAATAGCCCACGCATCAGGAAGGTAGTCAGATTATGTCGGGTGCGTAGTTGGGGTGTGAACATCTCTTTCCAGCTGGTCCTTAGACATCACGATGGAGGTCAGGTCTCAGTCACATGATCAGCCCTGGTGCCATCAAGGAGTCCCTGGTGTCATAAATGGTCAAATGCTTCTCACCAAAAGGGTAGAGATTGGAACCTACCCAGCTCAGCTGAGAGGTGACTCCTAGGTGGTTTTCCATGCAAAACACTAACGGCCATTATCTTACTTTGTTAGTTAAAGAGGCCCACCCTCCAGGGGTCCTTTACAAAGAATAAGCCAGTTTCTCCCTTTTATCAGAAAGAAGAATTTTCCTTTGAGAATTTGTGCTCACTGCCATCAAGTTAATTCCGACTCATGGTGACCCTGTAGGAAAGGGTAAAACTGCCCTTGAGGGTTTCCAAACTATACCTTTCTTACAGGTGTATGTAGCCCCATCTTTCTCCCTTGGAGCAGCTGGTGGTTTCAAACAGCATATCTTGCAGTTAGCAGCCAGGGCTCCTGAGAATCTGTGCCTGTGAAATAAACAGCTAAGTGGCTGCAGAACAGACCGCTCACATTACAGAAGTGGAGAATTGGAAGTGAGCCTACAGTGGTGTGACTCTATTGGAAGTGGTGTGACTCTGGTTGACATTCGATTGGCATGCATTTCCCTCAGTCCCTTGACTCCTCTAGGTCAGCCATTCAGAGCATCACATCCTCCTCCCCAGGTCTTTGTGATGTTGGTCAGAGCTGCCCTGGCTACTCTGCCCCCTTTGTTCCTAATCTGCGTCTGCCACGAACCTAGCGCCCAGGTGTCTTGTGACTATCTGGCGAAAATGTATTTCTCAAAACACGTTTCCTACCTTGCTCAGGCAAAAGCACACCAATGAGCGTGGCTTGGTTTTGTGTGAACGTTCTCAGAGGCTGCCCCTGCTGAGTGACTTCGTCTGTGTTACCAGCAAAGCCCCTGAAGTCCTTTTCCATCTGGGCCACGTCTTTCCCCAACTCCATTTGGACAATCTGGTGTTTGTATGCAAGTGTCAAAATGAAACCTTTCTTTCTGCTGGGAGATAGGCAGTTGTTCCAAACCTCTGGACACTTGCAACCGCGAGTATACTTCAGGAGATCCAGGGCCTATGACGTAAGCCTAGAACTTTCCTTGGAGGAGGAAAATACGGGGCTGTTGCCAGGTGGGCCTGGAAGCTGCTATCTCCGGGGAAGGGAGGCAAGGGCCCAAGAATGAGGAACATCCATGGGGCCCTGAGAGAGGGTGTGCAGAGACCTGGTCAGCTGGGGGGTGCTTCTTCAAGTGGGAGATGCCCCGGCATCTGTCTGCAGTCAAAGAGCAGTGTGTGGCAGATGGGGATGAGACGTGCAGACCAGCTGTGGCTGCCCCTTCCTATGGCAGAAAACATAAAAGCAGAAATATCAGACTCGTGAATCTTTGCGGCCAAGTTTTGGGGAGAGGAGTGAGGATGGAGAAGGCAGATACGGATGTTTGCGGGAAAGGAGGGGCCCGGGAGAGGGAGGGCCGGCCTCGCTATAGAGTGGAGATGACAGGAACATGTTTTTTTACTTTCTTTTTCTTGCTCTCATTTCTGTGTTTTATTAAGGGAAACACAAAGGGAAAATTGTGTTATTTGTTCGAAAATGTCAAAGTGCATTTCAAGTGAGGGAAGAAAAGCAGAACCCTGGCTGCCCAGACAGGGACAGTGGTGCACTAACGAGGCAGACAGAGACCGCGGGGTGGGGGCACACTCCGCTACCAGCTACCCTGGCTGTGGGGTCTTTTCCTGGGAGTCCTGTGGACACCCAGATCGCTCTCTGTCCCTGCTGGGATGAGGAGGGGTGTCTCAACCCAGCTCCTGGAATAGAAGGGGAGCCAGGCAATGCACATAGAGCGCGGTCCACCCGGCATGAGCCAGGACCCTGCTATGGCAAGGACTGCCCGAGGCGTCCAAGAGATCCGTCCGGCCAACACAGCAGGAAAACCAGCTGCCGTCCAGCCAAGCGGACCCTGGCTGACGGTGACCCTTGGGTGTCAGGGTAGAACGAGGCTCCAGGGAGTTGATTTTGTTTTGTTTGTAATGCTATGTTGGTGCGTTTGGAGTGGAAGTTTTCACAGCAAGCTCCCATTGGACAACTTCCACCCACACGTTAGAGCCATTTTTTTCACAATATGTCAACCCTCTCTTTCATTGTGCTCTGGTTGTTCCATTTCCTGGAGTCTAGTTTCCCTGTCCCCGTATCATCTCATCTTTGCCTCGGAGTGAGTGCTCAGCTCCTGGTCTCACACAGACGGTTTCCTCGTCACCTCCCCTTTTATGGGTAAGACGCTTGGTTGTGTGGTCCACTCGGCTATCCCCCTAAGAGATGACCTCGCCATGTGTTTCTGTAGGGTTTGTCATGGATGCTTCATCAGAAGTAGATTGCCAGGACTCTCATTCCAGGTGCCTCTAGAGCAGTGGTTCTCAACCTTCCTAATGCCAGGACCCTTTAATACAGTTCCTCATGTTGTGCTGATCGCCCCAACCATAAAATTATTTTCATTGCTACTTCATAACTGTAATTTTGCTACTGTTATGAATAAGATGACCCCTGTGAAAGGGTCATTTGACCCCCAAAGGGTCGCGACTCACAGGTTGAGAACCACTGTTCTAGATGGACTTGATCCTCCAACTTTCGGTTAGCAGCCAAGCCCATTAACCTTTTGCTCCATCCAGGAACTTCCCAGCCAACAAAGATACCGTTCACGGCACTGCATACACGGACCATGCAGTAGAATCATCTGCACGCCTGCTTGACCTCCCCGCTGGCCCGTGAGCACCTGAAAAAGAGTCCATGTCCAAGTCAGCTGTTTCTCCTCTGCACATACCAGTCCTGAACATGCAGGGAGACCCACCAAGCATGTGCTGCCTGAACAGAGGATAGCCCAAAGGCATGCACTGGGAAGAGCATGTGTGGGCCTTTGAAACAGAGAGGACTGCCTTCCACCCCAGCTCAGGCATCTGTAAGCAGGTTTCATCTTAAATTCCTCAGCCTCCAGGTGCCCTGGTGCCCTGGCCTGTACCAGGGAAGAAATAAGATAGTTCTGGAGAGCTCTCGTCCAAGATAAAGAGAGGCTGGATGTGAGCAATCTGCCGAGCCAACAGAATGCTCAACTACCTGTTAAGCCCCACCCCACACCCCCCAGTAGCCCCATGGGGAGACAGCTTCTGAAGGAAGCTTTGCCCTGGTTTCTCTCTGGGGCCCTGGGGTCTATAGATTTCAGGTGCTACTGTCGAGGAAGTGTTTCTCTTCTTTCTTCTTCTTCTCCTCCTCCTCTGCCTCTTCTTCCTCCTCCCCCTCCTTCTATAAATCTGCGCCTGGGTGTGCGGTGGTACTTTAGGAGAGGTGGTATTGAAGGGCAGTCCCTGGAGTAGTCAGAAAGGCCTGGGATGGCTTTTCAACTCTGCCACTCACAATGACCTAGGGAGAGCTGCTTAAGCTCCCCAAACCTCAGTTTCCCCTGTGATGAATCAAGGACATCATTGAAATGCTGTTCTGTGTGCTCAGTGAAATCAAACCAAACTCAAACCCACTACTATTGCGCCCATTCCAATTCATGGAGGAGCCAGGTGTCACCGAGCAGGATCGTTCCATAGGGTTCACTGGTCTGTCATCCTCCCCGAGAACTTTGGGGTGGGTCCCACCTGCCAACGCTTAGGTTTAGTCGTCATCAAAAATTTAGTGCTACCCAAAAAAATAACTAGCACCGTGACAAGCAGACACTGAGAACTGAATTTTAGCTCCAAATTGTATTAGCAGATATGTTAGGGCCGGGTTGTCCAGAGAAACAAAAACAGTGATACTCATATATGTATAAGAAAGTATTATAATAAGAAGCAATTTTATATCAAGAAGGCATCTCAGCCCAGTCCAACTCATGTCCATGGGTTGGCTGCTAGCCAGGGCCTCCCACAGACTCATGTAGCTGCAGGGAGTGATGCAGAAAGGTGACTCGAGAAGCAGGGGGATTACTGGCCGGGGATGCAGAATTGAGTGGATCTAAAGTCAGTGGAAACACGGTACTGTGCCGACCGTTTCCAGGTTGGCTCCCAGGATCAGCGGCCCAAATGGTGCTGCCCTGGAGGTAAGCACAGAGACCCAGCAAGCCGAGAGGGAGAAGGGGCAGAGAGAAGAAATTCTCACTGTCTCTCTTAAAGAAAGTCCACATCCCCAAGAAGGCATCGTCAGGCATCATGACCTGATTGGTAGGCTGGACTCCATCCCTACAGTATCACACAGGTTCAAGTGAACAAAATGCAAACACCACAATAGATACTACACCCCTCTCCAAAACTCACTGCCACCAAGTCAATGTCAACTCACATCAACCCTGTAGGACAGTGTAGAACTGCCCCTACGGGTCCCTGAGGCTGTACGTCTTTAGGGGAGTAAAAACCTTTCTTTTTCTCCCACAGATGGGCTGGTGGTTTTGAACTGTTAATGATTTTTCTGGTCAACAGCTCAACTTGTAACCCGCTATGCCACGATGCTTTTATTTAAATCTGTTGATCCAGGACTTAATTCATGGACACAAGTGTACAGAGGATATGACTTGAATTAAATTGAATCGAATAGAATTGAAGGCAGTCTTGGGCCCTGAGGGGTGATGTAGCAGTTACATAATCTCCTGTCAACTTGAGTGAAGGAATGTCAATCAGGTTATCGCCAATGAGGCCTCTGTGTGGGCATGGTCTTCTCCTGAGGATTCTGGGAATTCCTGTCTTCCTCCCTGGAAGTAGGACACATACTCTCTCTGATTGGCATTCCTACTGACAAGCCACATGGAACTACACTGATGGAGTCAGAGCCCTGGAGCTGGAGGAGAGACATAGAGACCAGTGCTGAGATGCTTCCAGTGCCACTGGATCCACAAGACTTTCCACCCACTGGCCTGTGATCTTCCTGCATTCAGCTTCATTGCATGTGTTGTGTGAGCTGAAGAGGAATTTATAGACTGGTATCAGGCATGGGAGCTAATATCAGACTCGTGGAATTGATCTGGACTGGGCTGGGATGTTTTCTCAATACACAATTGCTCTTTTATATAAAACTCTTTTTTATACACATATGAGTGTCTGTGCATTTGTTTCTCTAGTCAACCTGGACTAACACAGATGATCATGGTGCCTGGCTCTTGGTTCCACCACAACTCAGGCATTCCTTTGAGAAAGACTCCACCCACTCCATAAAAAGTCCCCCGACTGCAGGTTAGTCCTCCACTCCTTGGGGCCCCAGGAGCCGCATCTTTGACACCCACATGTGAAACTTCACATCAAATAGCAGGGCCCTGGGAAGGGTCCGGAGAGACACAGGAGTGAACTCCCCACCTGCAAATCACAGAGAGGAGCTGCGATGACATCCCTTCCCACTGGGCGTGGTTCCTGCGCCACCATCAGAGTCTGTGCAGAGAATGTGTGAGGTAGAGGCCTGGGCACAAGGCCCAGTGGGGCATTAGGGGGACTGGCTGCACTGGGTGCCCACTGCTGGGTACAGCAGCTGTGAAATATGCAGGCAATGGTCCCAAGGACAGCCCTGAGCTTGTGGGGGTAGAAGGTCACTTATCTTATGGGGAGGGGCATGGAGAAAGACCCTCAGCTTCTTATAAGTGCTTTAAGAAGGAGGGGTGCTACCAGCCTGTCTGACCACGAGGTGCAGAAGGGATCAGTTATCAGACATCAAAGAACTGAAAATCATATCAGTGGGTGCCTGCTTTACTGACACAACCACTGAAGACAAACGTGTGCATAAGCAAATGTGGTGAAGAGAGCTAATGGTACCCAGCTATCAAAAGATATAGTGTCTGGGGTCTTAAAGGCTTGAAGATAAACAAGCAGCCATCCAGCTGAGAAGCATCAAAGCCCACATGGAAGAAGCACACCAGCCTGACTGACCATGAGGTGCAGAAGGGACCAGTTATCAGACATCAAAGAACTAAAAATCAGATCAATGGGTGCCCACCTTCCTGATACGATCACTGAAGACAAAGGTGTGCATAAGCAAAGGTGGTGAAGAAAGCTGATGGTGCCCAGCTACCAAAAGATATAATGTCTGGGGTCTTAAAGGCTTGAAGATAAACAAGTGGCCAACTAGCTCAGAAGCAACAAAGCCCACATGGAAGAAGCACACCTGCATGTGTGACCACGAGCTGTCGAAGGGATCAGGTATCAAGCATCAATGAACAAAAAATCATATCATTGTAAAGGTGGGTGAGTGCAGAGTGGAGACTCAAAGCCCATCGGTGGGCAACTGAACACCCCCTTACTGAAGGGTTATGGGGAGGAGATGAGCCAATCAGGGTGCAGGGTAGCAACAATGAAACATATAACTTTCTTCTAGTTCTTTAATGCTTCCTCCCCTCCCCCCCACCCCACTATCATGATCCCAATTCTGCCTTGCAAATCTGGCTAGACCAGAGGATGTACATTGGTACAGATAGCAACTGGAAACACGGGGAATCCAGTATAGATGACTTCTTCAGGACCAGTGGTGAGAGGGGCGATGCCTGCAGGGTGAAGGGAATGTGGGGTAGAAAGGGAGAACCAATTACAAGAATCTAAGTATTGCCTCCTCCCTTGGGGATGGAAAGCAGAGAAGAAGGCAGAGGGAAACATTGGACAGGGTAACTTATGACAAAACTATAATGATTTATGAACTATGAAGGGTTCATGAGGGAGGGGGAATTGGGGAGGGAGGGGGAAAATGAGCAACTAATATTAGGGGCTAGAGTGGGAGGCAAATGTTTCTAGAATGATGTGAGCAGCAAATGTGAATATGTGCTTGACACAATGGGTGTATATATGGACTGTGATGAGAATTGTACAAGCCCCCAATAAAATAATTAAAATATATATATATATGTAGGGCTCAAGTAGAAAGCAAATATTTTGAGAATGATGATGGCAACAAATGTACAAATGTGCTTGACACAATGGATGTACATATGGATTGTGATAAGAGTTGTATGAGCCCCCAATAAAATGATTTAAAATTTTAAAAAAAAGAAGGTGGGGTGGTGACTGCATCTTCACCCACCCAGAACAACAAGCCAGAATGGCTGTTGAGACAACAGTGGGACACTCCTCTTTCCCCAGCCTGTAACGCACATCTCTCCTGTTAGAGAAGCCCTGTTTGTTCAATTGCTGCTTGGTATATATATATCTCACCTAATTTACCTGGCGCTGTAATGGTGATGCATTGGGTTGCTAACTATATGGTTAGTGGTTTGAAACCACCAGCCAGCTACCCTGCAGATGAGAGATGAGGCTTTCCACTCCCAGAAAGAGTTAGTCTCAGAAACCCACAGGGGAAGTTCTACACTGTCCTATAGGGTCGCCCTGAATTGGAATCTACTCAATGGCAGAGAATTCGATTTTGATTTTGTTGTTGTTTGTTTCCTCAAATGACCTGCAGTGTGTATCTGTGTTAGTCTGGGTAGACTAGAGAAACAAATCCACAGAAACTCATATGCATATAAGAGAGAGTTTTACATAAAGCGTAAGTGTACATTAAGAAAGCATCCCAACCCAGTCCAGTCCAAGCCCAGAAGTCCAACATTAACCCATATGTCTAACACTGATCTAAAAAGTCCTCCTCAAATTCACAAACCACACACAATGATGCCAAATGCAGGACGGTCACAGGCCAGTGGGTAGAAAGTCTTTCGAATCCAGTGGAGGTGTAAGCATATCAGCACTGGCAGGGGTCTCCACATGGCTGTTCCAGCACCCAGGGGTGCATCAGGGTAGGTCCATGTGGCTTCTCCTCAGGGATGTCTCTCAGGAAGTGAGCCTTGCCAGCTGAGGCAGAGAACTAGCCAAGGCAGCTGCACCCTGGTCAGACCATCAGAAAGCAAGAGACCCCAGAACCAGAAACATGAGGCTCACCGAGCCATTTATCTCTCCACCCTTTAATTAAACTGCCCCTCAATTAATCCCACATGTGTTTATCGGCCAGATTGGCACAATAAACCTTAACTAGCGCAGTATCCCTTTCCTGAGGACACCTGGTGGCACAGTGGTTAAAATGTTTGGCTGCTAAACCCAGGGTTGGTGGCTTGAACTCACCAGCCGTCCCTCAGGGGAAAGACTCTGCCCTGCAGGGTCGGAATATACTTATTGGGAGTGGCTTTTAGGTTCCTGGGACTGATGTCACTAATCGGACAAGCTGGGTAATTTATGAGGACAGAGACGAGCCTCCTCACAGTGCTGGCGGTTAAGAGTGTCAACTCTCCCAAAGCTCTAGGGCAGGAGCAGGGAACCTTATTTTGTCCAAAAGCCATTTGGATATGTATAACATCATTTGAGGGTTATACAGAATTATCAACTTAATTATTGACCTGTTTTTTTTGCAGGGGGGTGGGGTGGGGGGGGGTGGTTGGCCAAACATTTAACCAGCTCATGCCTAATGTGTTGGCTAGAATTATTTCTCTGTGGTGAGGCATGTGATGTTAGCTGCTGTTGATGATTTCTCAGGTGATGCACTGGATTTTGAGTTGGGCTCAAGGTTTGCAGTTCAAAGCCACCAGCTGCTTCATGGGAGAAGATGAGGCTGTCTACTCCTCTAAAGATCTACAGACATGGAAACCCAAAAGGGCAGTTCTGCTCTTATTACCATAGCTTATAACATCTCCCAAGACGCTCTGTCTAAACAAGATCCCATTCACAGATATCAGGAGTTAGGACTTCAGCATACATTTACTTTGTGGGGGACACAAGTCAGTCCATAACAGCGTGACATACAAACACTCTCAAAAGAGAAACTAATTTTTTTTTTCATGAAAATGATGTTCTTGGATCAGAAAAGCAAGGCCTTTCTTCCCCCCAAATAATCACCTGGCAGTATATTCTGGCTGAGAGCGCCCTACTGAGAGGGGCGTGCTCAGCTATGCTGTGGCTGCTCACGCCAGGAGCAGTCCCACCCCGTCCTACAGGCTTGCTGTGGACTGGAGTAGACTTGAAGGCAGTGAGGTTGTTTACTTGTTTTTGGTGTTTACAAGATGAAACCGACACTGACAAAGGAACAAAATTGTAAGGCACTTAGGGCATGTATATTTAGATAACTAGGGATTTGGTGGTGCATGATTAAAATGCTCACCTGCTCACCAAAATGTTGCTAAGTTCGAACCATCAACTGCTCCCTCAGGAGAAAGGTGGGGCAATCTACTTCTGTTAATATTCAGTCATGGAAACTCCCTGGGGGAAATTCCTCTCCATCCTCTGAGTTGGAATCAAATCAATGGCAATGGGAGAGGGAGAGCTTCAGGAGAGGGGCTGTAACAGAAAACCAAAAATAGGTGACTTAGGACAATGAAGATCACATCTGTGTTTAATGTAAACAGTATCTGACCATGTTTGCTTCTACATGCAACTGTATCTCACCTCTTCTAAAGACCTGTATGGGAAATTAACAACACGGAGCTACAAAATTGGAACTAGGGAAAAGAGGTAATGCAGATATGCTAAATGTAAGGATTAGTAATTGTCTCTTTGAGAACAGGGGATATGTCTCATTCACCATGATTTGATTTACTATTGTGCTGAATACGTACTTGGGGCATGTTATGTGTGAACCAATGAATGAATGAACAAATCGATACTGTGAGTCAAAGTTCCTTGTGAGCTTCCTGGTAGCTGAGATGAAAATGGAAATATAACCAATCTGCAGATGTTTTCACACCACTACCAGAGTTGTGATTGTGGATTCGTTTGGGTGAACAGCAAGATAAAGTCTGTCCTCATAGCTACAGGTCCCTGTGGCCACGCTGGTAAAATGCCCCATCCCTCTCCCACACCCTGGTCCGCAGCCTGGTGCATCCGTCCACGAATAAGTATTCACCCACTCACTGTAATGAAAGGTTCTCTAATGCATCTAAAATAGGATTCATTTCCATACTTCTTATGCTCCAAATAATCTTATCCTCAGCCCTGTTTGAACCCTATTAAGAGGGGAGGAAAGGGGGGCTCAGGAGGCTGTTGAAGTTGAGGGCATTTCAGGTGGGTGGTATGACTTCAGCACGGTACAGAGGCCAGAAGCTATGGTGCGCAGAAAGACACGGAGCGGACCAGGAGGCTCTGCCTTCCAGACTTCACATGAAGCTCTATGCCAGCGGTTCTCAACCTGTGGGTCGCGACCCCTTTGGAGGTCAAATGACCCTTTCACAGGGGTCGCCCAATTCATAACATAATCAAATTACAGCTATGGAGTAGCAACGAAAACAATGTTGTGGTTGAGGGGGGTCACCGCCACATGAGGAACTCTAAGAAAGGGTCGCGGCATCACAAAGGTTGAGGACCACTGCTCTAAGCAGTCGGGAACCTTTGCAAGTCCTGGATCAAAGGATTATGACGAAGTCAGGAGTGTAGTTCAAGATGATCAAGTCTGGCATTAGTATTGCTGATGAATTTAAATGAAGAAGAAAGGAGAGATAAAAAGATAAACATGACCGCTCTAGTTTAAGTGAGAAATACAGGGCTGGGACTAGAGCAGAATGAAGATGGCCCAGGAACATAATGTAAACTAGACGAGGACTTTCCTTTAGATCGACCAGGGAGAAAAGGCCTTCCCCTGGTGCCCGCACCTTGAATTGCGACGTCAAACCTCCTAAGCAAGCGGGGAGATGCGTTTCTGCTGGGTAAGCCCTCCTGTGCAGTGGGCCTGTGACAGCAGCACTAGACCATGGAGACAGAGATTCTAAGGTGCCTCAGAGTAAATGTCTCCATTTCCTTGAAGAGGCTCTTGGTAGCTTTTGGAGCATGAAAGGTGGTTCTGATGATGGCTCCAAGTGGAGTGAGGACTGAGACAGAGCGTCTCGGTCACCGCAGAGAAACGCCGGGGTGCCTGCAGCAGACTGCTGCCGGCCACGTGGGTGTAGGCTGGGCTTCTGGTGAGGCTTTGACAGGAAAGAATGAACATAGGATTGAGTGGGCATCAAAAGAGGGGCAATGCTTTCTACACAGAGGGGAAAATGACAAACGTCTTAATTCGGTGCAAATGCTTGGTAGTAAGAAGGTGGAACGTTTAAGTAGTGAAGCTGGACATCCGGCTGAGAAGCTTCTTAAGCAAGATCATAAAGGGACTTCCTGGTTTCACCCCGGGCTTCGAATCAAACATGAAGGGACATTTTTTTTTTTTTTAATGTGAGTTGACCCAGAAAACTAGCCAGATGGGAAATTTTGTGGGTGAAAGTTGTGCTGGAAACGGAACATCCCTCTCAGAAAACCAGGGCACAGCAAGCACATCTCTTGGCCGGCAGAGTGAAAACAGTGACACGTAGCCCAAAGATGGTGGCCAACTGCATCCCTTTCAACACACGCCGTTCTCCAGTCCCGGCCACAACGCAGGGTTGCACAAGTCAGGCTCCTGAACGGCCTCACTACACCTCTTCGCAATCTCCCAGTCCAGAAGCGTTTCTGGCCCAGTTAAAATTCTGGATCACTCAACATGTGAAAATCAGGGTTTGGCTTAATCAGCTGTGACTGAACACGCTCACAGGCCTGGCTTCTCTTTGGCCCTGACAGTAAACATTCGAGAGGGAGGGCATGAACTCAAGAGTGAACTGTGCAACACGCAGACCGAATTTAAAGATTTGGCAAATTCTACTGTATCCAACAAAGCATCTTCACCTAGGATGTGCCTACACATCTTCGGTTCAAGGGATCAGGCCTGGAACGAATGGATCTACCTCACTCCCACAGCAGAAAACTCATCCACGGAGGCTGAAGGAGACAGAGAAAGCACAAAAAGACAGAAGACGGTCTGCCCCTTGGAATTCTACAGGCAGGAAACGGGCCAAAGTAGCTCCATCAATTGTCATCTACCATAATAATGACTCCTGGCGCCACTTGGAGAGCCACCGCACAGTTGAAACGAGCATGAGAGGCAGACAACCCCCCCCTCCCCCAGCTCTGTTTCAAACCCTGGGGCCTTGATCTTTAGGGTCTTTAGGGTAGAGCCACAGGCTCCCAGGTTTCAAAGAGTTGGGACTTTGACAACCCCGCTGGTGAGTCTGGGCAGGGTACTGTTACGGTGTGCTAGGGATGCATGGGGTGAACACCCAAAACTGAGCAGGCTTGGCTGCCATGCCCAAGGGGCAGAATGACACCTGTTGGTGCTAAAGGGATGGGATGGCCATTCAGATGGACCAAGTGAATGGGGCCACCCAAAGCCCAGGGAGTGGAGTTGTCATCCCATGGGGCCTGGAAGACATAGCTGAGGACTCTCTTCCCATATTCCACAGGTCATGGTCAAAACCCAGAGTGTAGACAGCAGGGCGCTGTTGCCCAGATAGCCTCAAAGAACAGAGGATTATTTTCAAACCTCGTGGGCTCATGTAATGTGTTCTACGGGGTTTGGGGCTTGCTTGGTAGTGTTATCCCTTTGTCTCCTCTAATTTCTCCCACTTGAAATGAAATGGTCTACCTCGTTCCTGTTCCACCCCTGTATTTTGGAAGCAGATAACGTATAGGCTATCGCTCACAGGTTCACAGGTAACGTGGATGGAGTGTGCGTAAAATCTCACCCATATTTGATTTAGATGATTCAGAAGATGAGGCTTTGGGACTGTGAGTTGATTCAAGACGTTTCAGATGATGTAGTGGGGGGTGACAGTGTTTTTCGTCTGGGAAGGACATGAATTTGGGGGGTCCATCGTTGGACTCTTAAGGGTTGAATTATGTTTCCCCTAAATGTGAGCTATAAATCCTCACCTTCATGCTACCATCCCAGAGGACAATCCCATTTGGGAATGAGTTATCTTTGTTATGTGAATGAGGGGCTATCTTGAATCAATCTCTTTTTCAATATGGGAACAGAAGTAGAGGTGAGGGAAGGAAGAAGGCAAGTCAAGTCACCTTCAGGTCACCCAGAAGCAGAAGCTAAGAGCTGAGGACCTTCTACCAGATGGGGGAGAGCACAAGCCTCCAGCTAGTAGCCTCAGTTTGGACTTCTGGTCTCCTACCCTGTAGGAGAAGAGTTTGGACTTCTGGTCTCCTACACTGTAGGAGAAGACATTTACGTCTGAAAACGCCTGCCCCACGGGGTTACAGCAGCACTCAATCCCAGCTGTAAACTGAGGAGAAAGGGGAACAGTGGGTCAGGAGCAGAAATCCCGAGGACACGCATGGGGATGAGGTGCGGCGAGAAGGGTAGGGCCGTTTCAGAACGCTTTCACATCGATTAGCTCATGGATTTCGTATGCAAGTGAAGCAAGACCCGCCCTGAACGTCAGCCTGCAGAGTGCTCGGCCCCTGCTGAGAGCCGCCAAGTCCCAGAGGCCGAAGCCACACCTCTGAGTCCCGGTCCCTGGGCAGCACCTGCAGGTAATTGCCTGACCCACGCCGCCCTCCAGGCAGCATGAAGGCCTTGCTAGGGCCACGCCGGGCAGCCCTGGTTCTGGGCCAGCAGCGGTGAAGAGCCCGGCAGTGCAAAGACTGAGGCCTGCCATACTCGCCAGAAACCCAGATGGGCGTGCTCCAGAGTTCAGCCAGAGTCTCCCAGAACATCTGGGCAGGGCGGGGAGGGAGGAGCCCAGCCTGGGAGCCTCTCTGGCATCTCCAGCTCCTTCCCGCTGGCCGCCTAGTAGCCTTTGCCTCACCCTGACTCACTCCCAGGCACAGACCAGGGGCTGCACCCCAGGTCTCCCCAGCTCCACCCCACCCCTACCCCCCAGCAGGGGGGCTGATAGTATTTCTCACCTCCTGACAGACAGAAGGGTTGGAAGGGGCCAGCTCAGCCCAGCCTGGCTGGGCTTCTGCGGGATGGGCCTAGGCACAAAGGAGAACTGCAGAATCAGCCCCAGAAGGGGCCTCGCAGAGAAACTGGTGTCGGTCGCCCTAAGTGAAATAGGGCGAGAGCGGCGGCTTTGACAACTCGAGGTACGGAGGCTGTAGAGGTCCAAATGCAGGGGCCAGCGTGCTCACCATGGACCCCGTCTCTCTGCAGCTGGTGTCCAGGGTCCTTGGAAAGAGCCCTGCCTGCTCTTTTCTACAATGGCGATTGCTTTAAGACACGCCCACACGGATCCTGCCTCATTAACCCAACAGAGAACATCCATTTCCAAATGGGATCCCGCACAGGTCTGTAAAAAAGGCAAACTCACTGCTACTCGGGGTCCATTCTGACTCCCGGAGACCCCCTGGGACAGGGTAAGAATGGCCCCTTGAGTTTCTGAGACTAACTCTTGACAGGAGGGGTAGCCTCCTCTTTCTCCGGCTAGCACAGGGAGAGGGGCCATTGTGCACCACACACAGTGTTGGAGGGACTGGGGCTAAACAGCTAGTATCTCGCAGAGGAGAGGTCTCGAGTCCCCACCTCACCTGCTCACTTCACACCTACATACTGGGTCCTCTTTCTCTCCACAAACCCCCTTTTCTAGCTTGGTCTCTGACCTCTCTGCTCCCTCTTTCCTTCTCCCACTCCACGACATACACACTCTCTCTACAAAAGGCCCAAGCCTTTCCTCGTTCCTCGGGTGTTTCTGAGACATGCTGTGCTTTGGAGCAAGCTTTGTTCTGGGCCAGAGTCCCTGGGTGGTGCAGGGAGTTAGCGACCTTAGCTGCCAACCTTTCGGTTAGAGCAGCGGCTCTCAACCTGTGGGTCTAGACCCCTCTGGGGGTCAAACAACCCTTTGACAGGGGTCGCCTAAGACCATCACAAAGCACATATTTCCAGTGGTCTTAGGAACCGAGACACCGCTCCTCTATCCGTCTCCAGGCGGGTCTGCCCACATGAAGATACTCCCACATCTGAGTACCGGGCGTGAAGACTGTTCCCCATGCTACACCATGCTTCAAGACAAAATTTCATTTGTCATTAGAAATAAAGATCACAATATATAATTGCATATTGCTTTTGTGATTAGTCACTAAGCTTTAATGATGTTCAAGTTGTAACAATGAACATACATCCTGCATATCAGATATTTATATGATGATTCATAACAGTAGCAAAATGACAGTTATGAAGCAGCAACGAAAATCATTTTATGGTTGGGGGTCACCACAAGGCAAGGAACTGTATAAAGGGTCGTGGCATTAGGAAGGCTGAGAACCACTGGGTTAGCGGGTCTAGTCCATGGAGAGGTCCCTCAGAAGAAAGACCTGGTTATCGACTTCCAAAAAACCCTCCATAGTTCTACTCTGACATACATGGGGTCACCATGAGTCAGCCTCCACTCACTGTGTGTGTGTGTGTGTGTGTGTGTGTGTGTGTGTGTGTTGGTTCCCTGCCAAGGAGTTCTCTTCTCCTTCTCCATCCATCCATCTCTGCTGTCAGACCAGATATTCATGAGTGCTCCTGAGCCCTGCACAAGTTGCCCAGCGTCTGCACTGAGGCTGGGACAAGCTGGTCTTTCGATGCCTGCCTGTCCCCTCCACTAGGAAATGAACTCAGGTAAGTGTCTCACAGAGGCTTCAGGCGGGAGGCCCTGGGGCAAAGGCGGGGAAAGAAGATGAGAAAAGGCTGGCATTGATGGGGTCCAAAAGGACACGGGGAAACCGTCCCCATCCCCGCCCCCCAACACCTGTCTGGCTTTAGGCTGTCGCCTGGAAGTCCAGAGTTTCTTATGCGTGTGGGGAGATATTAGCCTTCACCTCCTCCCTTTGTAATGCACTTTTCTAAACCCGGGCTGGCTTCCACCAAGACGATTTCCACCCCTCCCAGCTCTTCAAACTCATCCTCTCTCCGTTTAGATCTCCAGTGTGTGCATTTCCATGCGCGTGGAAACAAAGGAAGCCCCCCACTTCATGTAAGTGACAGTGCAGGCAGCTGCCTCTTCAGAGTGAATGATTTTCTTGGGAAACCAGACGAACTTGTATTTTGGGGAAAACCACTGTTACTTTCCATGCGTTGAGGGAGTGTGTTATTTAAAGCTCTCCAGGCAGGAGCCTTCTTGCACACGTGGAGATGGCCTGCTCTGCTCACATCAAATCCTTACTCCGTTCTCATGTGAATGCCTCATTCCTGTAGAGCCAGCCACAGACAGCTCCAGGAGAGCAAGCGAGCCAAGGGCAGGGGCTTCGCTGGCAGGGTGGCACATGCCCTTGCGTGCAATCGGACTCTTCGCATCCATGGGAGGCAGAGTGGAGCTGCCCACCGGTTTCCTGGGCTGTCATCTTCATGGAGCAGAGCACCAGGACTTTCCTCCTGGGGTTGGGCTGCTGGGTTCCAACCTCTGATCTTTCACGGTGAAGCCAGCCGAGCACTCAGCCAAGGAACCACCAGGGCTTAGCTGCTAATGGGGCTGGGAACTGAGATGGGTTATTCAGAGGCTCCGAATATTTGCTCCCATACCACTTCAAACGTACTGCCATCGGGTCTGTGCTGACTCATAGCGACCTTCTAGGACAGGGCAGAACTGCCCCCCTGTGAGTTTCTGAAACTGCAACTCTTTATGAGAGTAGACAGCCCCCCTTTCTCCCCCAATGAAGTGACGACAGCCTAGCAAATCCCAGGGGCGGGTGGACATTGTCCTGTAGGGTTGTGATGAACTGGCATCGCTTGAAGGACCACAGCAACAATATCTTTGCATAAACTGCCAACCAGGGACTTGAGAGCTGGGCCGGCCCATCTCCTGCTGGGTCTGTGGGTAACAATGTGACTTCCTGGTGACTAGCAAGGTAGTGAGAGCCCTGGTGGCATAGCGGTTACACATTGGGCTTCTAACCACAAGATCAGCAGTTCAAGGCCACTGGTCTGCCCCACGGGGGCAGTTCTATCCTGTGCTAGAGGGTCGCAATGCGTCGGTATCCACTTGCCGGCAGAGAGTTTGAGAGAGCAAAGTAGTGTAGTGGTTGCTTCAGTCACGTCAGCTCACCAGGATGCCAGCCAATGACTTCAATTAATCCCTGGACATTTTAACTCTGGAACCCCCAACCTACAGCCCCCTGGCCAAACCCAGCCTGGCCGCTACCAAGGAGCCCAGGTGGTGCAAGCAGTGTAGCTAGCTACAGACTCAGGAGTGGTCCATTCAAGCTCACCCGGAAGCCTCGGAAGAAAAGTCTGGCAACCTAGTTTCATGAAGATTACAGCCCAGGATGCCCTGTGGAGCACTCAACTCAACTCGCTGCAATTGAGTAGATTCCAAGTCAGAGTGGCCTTACAGGACAAGGTAGAACTGCCTCTGTAAGCCTCGTCCCTCTCATGCAGACTGGGTGATGGTTTTGAACTGCTGACCTTGTGGTTAGTAACCCACTGCACCACCAGGGCTGTTTGTTTGCAAGCTAAGAAGGGTTTTTATGTGTTTAAGTGATTAAAACATAGATGAAAGGAGAGTATTTCATGACATGTTAACCTTTTTTGACATTTAAACTCCAGGGGACCATCAATAAAGTTTTATTGGCTCACAGGCAGCCTCTGACCCTCACCCCATCTCTGGTTTGGTTTCGTTATAGTCCAATGGTGGCGTTTGCACTGCAACAGCACCGGGAGTAGCTGTGATCAGCGACTGCGTGGTTGTAAGCATAAAATATGAGGGAGTTTCAAAAAGTTCACGGAAAACTCCATTATCTTCTTCTGTTTTCTACCAACTCTTCCGCAGCTCTGTCGTATTTGCGATCTGACCATTTGTGGGGAACGTCTGCCAACTCCTGTTCTCAAGGAGGTTTCCAGACCCAGTGGAAACGCCTGTGTGAGCCTCTCCCTTTCAGCTCCAGGCTGGCTAGTACCTGGCCGTGGGTACAGAATGACGTATCATTCGCTTCTTAGGGGGTAGATCTAGATCTCAGCCAGAAGATGTTGAGGACCCTCTAGCACCCTCACCATGGACCACAGCAGAGGACTCCCGCAGTTGCTTCAAATGGTCAAACTGAGCCTTCTTAGCGGGTCATTCCCGGGCGCTGTGCAGAAGGAAGACGAAGTCAAGAAAGAGCTGCGGTATCCCCTTGCCCTCCTGTAGAACCGCATATGTCCACAAGAGGGCGGCAGCTCTCCTATTTGCATTAGTTCAGCTTTGGCGGGTCGGCTCTGAGAAGACCCTCGCACTTTACCAACATCCAGAAATTTCTCTCATCTGATGATCAAGAGGGAGCCCCTTTATTGTGCTCAACCCCCCATATGCCTTATGGTTTCAGGCATCAGTCTGGCATTTTAGGAGTTCCCCATCAAACCTTAGTTAGTCTTGGAGTATCAGCAATCAAAATGGAAAGGAAAATACAAATAGCGGTGATGTCCTTCTCATTGCCCGCCTCCGAAACCAATTCTCCTATTCATGTCCAGCACACTGCGCTGGTTTTCTCTCGACTTCAAGCCTGCCCTCCTACGCTCTGCCTCAGGAGCGGGGCCTGGCTCTCACCTAACCCACCCAATCCCACCATCCAGACAAGCCCAAACCAAACTGGCTGCCAGGGCGCCGATGGAGCTCACAGCGACGCTAGAGGACAGGGTAGACCACTCCTGAGGGTTTCTGAGACTGTAACTCTTTACAAGAGCAGGAAGCTCCTTCTTTCTTCTGCAGGAGCAGCTGGTGGTCTTGAACTGCTGATGTCATGATTAGCAACTCAATGTGTAACCACTATCCCACCAGAGAGCCTCAACCAGACAAAAGGACCCAGAAAAACCGAAGCGCCCAGTGGCCCACGTTGGCTTGGTGAGAGAGTCAAATTCTCACAGATCCTTCCGAAATGGTTTCTGGGCTGTCAGGCAGCCCTTAGATTTCACACATAGTTCCTTCCGAACTGCACATGAGGGACGTGGTGTGTGTGTGTGTGTGTGTGTGTGTGTGTGTGTGTGTGTGTGTGTGTAAGAGAGAGAGAGAGAGAGGCTCCTTAGGCAGAGAAAGAGGCACAGTGCATACCTCCTGTTCCACTTAAACTGGTGATCAGGTTGGGTGCAAGGCATCAGGGGCTCATTGCATGGAGGGCTGGTGGAGACAGAGGGTGGCAGAGACTGGGGTGGGAGAGATGGGGCAGAGGTGGGGTGTTTCATGTAAGCTGGACTGTTTGTAGACCTGAAAGTTCAGTGCAGTCAAAATCCTCCTGCAGGGGCCATGGAAGCGACAGTAGTGCTGGCGATGGTGTTTGGAAAACCGCATCTCCTCCCTTGCCATCACGCGGGAAGCCCAGACCCAACCCAATTCCCATACTGGGATTCCTTTCAAGGATGTCTTTTCCTTCTTCCCCAGCATGTCGCCCACCTAGGCTACCAGGGACTGGCGTTACTGTGAGCTTGACCGCCCCCTCGTGGCCAGCATTTGGAAAGGCCCGAGGTCCCCTTCCCAGCCTCATACCCACTCAGGTGCACACAGCATTGGGGTCAGTTAACCCAAGCTCAACTTTTTTGTTCCCTTTCCCACGCCTCTGGGGCTAAACAAACCCCAGCATCCTTTCTGCCATTTCTGATTTTGCTAGCCAGCTCTTTGCACATGTGGCCCTTGCTCAGCCTGGCCCCATCTCACCTGTGTAAAAGTCTGTGTTAAAGAGGCAGCCTTCCCCCAGCCAAGCCTGACTCCTGAAACACAGGCGGGGCTCTGGGCTCATTAGTGGCCATGATTATATTTATCAGACGAGTGAGGGGTAGGGATTCTCCCAGTTCTCTGGTTCTGGGGTTTGGAGGCCTGGAAGCAGAGAAACTCTGAGCTGTTCCCAGGCCACAAGGTCCCTGCCCCTGCGGAGCTAACTAGCCCACCACGCATGCCTCTTCTCAGGCCTGTGGCTCTGAGGAGGCGTGTGCTGGGTCAACACAGACTGTCCCCTGCAGACAGGATTCCTGAGGCCCCATCAGCTCACAGCCGGGGCTTCAGGCCCTCTCTAAGGAAAGTTCGAGGGGCTGCACAGTGTTCCAGTGCCTCTCTCCATCCTCCCTCGGTCCTCTTTCCTGCCTCTTTACACCGACTCTCAGAGCGTAAGGGCTCTGGCTGGGGGAAGGAGGGCAGGGATAGATGTAGGGTTTGCTAGTCCCAATTCTTGTTCCAGGATCTGCCCATGAGAAGGTCTCTTGGGAACCTGAGCATAAGCTCAAATGCCACCTTCTGAGATGGCTGTTTTCCAGGAAATCATCCTCCCCGCCCGCCCCCCCCCCACCACGCCCCCACATCCTCCATGGAACATCCCAGGTCGCTGACAGCAGTGAGCAGATGGCACATAGGGTTCTGCTCCAGAGGGAACTCCGAAGAGCCACCACACATCCATTGAATTCAACAAGTAAGAAAACCCTACTTACCAGTCCTGGCCTAGTTAAAGCTAGAACTCATAGTGACCCTACGGGGCAGGGTGGAACTGCCCCTGTGGATTTCTCAGCCTGTAAACATTAACCAGACTAGAGAGCCTCCCCTTTATCCCAGGGAGCGGCCCGTGGTTTTGAAATGCTGATCTTGAGCTTAGCAGCCCAGCTCATAACCACTCTGTCACCAAGGCGTCGTTGTTTTTTGTTCATTTGTTTTTAAGTTAGGGTCCTCAAAACATCAATATGTGATTTATTGTCATTTGGAAAATTCACTATTGAGGCTTTCAAATTCTACCCAAGCCTCCTAAATATCTTAAACCCCTCTTCCTTTTCCTTTCTTTCTTTGAAGACCCAGTAACAACCTGCATGTGCAGGTGGCACGCCTTTACTTGCTGAGAGTGACGAGAACTGGAAACACTCCTTACGGAAGATCAAAGACAACAGCCTTCAATACGGATGAAAACCGCTACATAAAGAAAGCAAAACTCCTCAGTGCTAGACCAATAAGCAACATCACGATCAGTGGAGGAAACAGTGAAGGTGTCAAGGATTTCTCTTTATTTGGATCCACAGTCAACACCTAGGGAAGCTGCGCCGACCGCTCCATAGGGCCAGAACTTGCGTCTCCATCCTGCTTCTCCCGCTCCATAGGGCCAGAACTTGCGTCTCCATC
>NW_022111324.1:4682485-4696454 GCF_000313985.2 Echinops telfairi
CTTCTCCCGCTCCATAGGGCCAGAACTTGCGTCTCCATCCTTCTTCTCTGTCTCTACCCTCTGTCTTCCCACCCAGAGTCTTCTTCACAGTATCTTCCACCATCTGCTTGATGATTTAACTACTTATGAGATGCTTTCCTGGTCCCCCGCTAATAGTGAAGGTCTAGGAGAGCGGGACCTGGCTTGCTGATCGCAGTCTACCCAATGCCCATGACAGTCTTGGCCATTTGCTAGACCGGGTTGTCCAGAGAAACAAATCCAGTGACGATCATATGTATAAGAAAGAATTTTATATCAAGAAATAACTATATATCACGAAGGCTGCCCAGCCTCGTCCAACACAAGTCCATAAGTCTGATGCTAGTCCGTAAGTCGATCCTCAGAACCACGTGGCTGTAGGCTGATGGTGTGGACAGGTGATGTGGAATACAGGAAGGTCCTAGGCTGGTGGGTGCAGAGTCCCATGGATCCCACATTAGTGGGAGTATGGCAGGGCACTGACAGCCCGCGGGGAGGGGAGGCAGCCCACCTGGGACCACCCCTGGATACAGACCAAAGCCGAGTGAACTCCCAGTGAGAAGAAGGGCAAAGTGGCTGAGAGAGGGAGGCAGTATCCAGAGTCCCTCAACTCATACAAAAGGCCACACCCCCAGGGAGGTGTCATCAAGCTACCACTTGATTGACAGATTTGACTCCACACCTAGCCAGGAGTGTCTTGTGGGCATAAAGTCATCCAACAACCACAGTCATCCACAAACACGTGCTTGATGACTGAATACGTGAATGGGGGGACTTTGGAAGAGGGAAGCCTTTGCCAGCTCTGAAAGGGAAGCACCTTCTTTCTAGAGAGCGTGACCTCTCATCCAGGCAGGATGGAGAAAGTGGGCAACCCTCTAGATGAGGTCTTCCCAGGACAGCCTCATCGCTGATTCTGAACAAAGTTCATAGTCACATGTCATTGTAAATATCAACATTTCTAGGCTCTTTCACTAACATTGGAGTCCTGGTGGCACAGTGGGTTAAGCACTGCGCTTGGAACCATACAGTCAACGGTTTGAACCCACCAGCTACTCCTTGGGAAAAGGATGAGGCTCAGAAACCCAGTGGAGCCAAGAGGGTCTGTCCAAGAGGGTCGCTTTGCGTCGGCATTGACTCAATGGCAGTGCTTTTTTGTTTTGTTTTCATTTGGGTTCTACGAGTCTAAACAGCACGATGGGCAGCGTACACCACACAGAACGTGCAGAGCTTGCTGTAGAACACGCTCCCAGGGACTCAGACAGAGTCGATGACTGGGAAGTCTGGGCTATTAAAATGATTAGTTACATTTTTTGCTACTGCAAATCCGGGAGCATTCCTTCTCCAGCACACAGACACCTAATCTCTCAATTCCGTGTGATGCCAGGTAACTGCCAAGAAAAGCCACAACCCCAGAAATAATCAAAGAGGCCTTTAAGTAGCAGCAGCAATGAAAATAGCCAAAAATAGCCAACAGCAGGAGATTTGCTGAGGTTGGATTATCTTGCTCACCCAGGGCACGGGAATTCTCATGGACTGTCAGCGCCGGTGAAGGTGCAGCTCGGCCATCACCCAAGTCAAGACCCGGAGGAAACCTCATAACGCAGCAGAGTCACCACCACTCTCACGACGCGGCAGGCCCGGTTCCAACTGCTTACATGTGTTGCTTCTGAAATCCACACAACAATGAATGATATCAGGCTCATACTATTAGGACTGCCATTGGGCAGATGACGGCACAGGGGCACGGAGAAGCCAAGAAGGAAGACCACACCACAGACAAAACTCAACCAGGAAGCGCGGAACGGCATGGCAGGCAGCTAGGAAGCCAGGATAGCAGAAGTGGAAAGGGCAGCTTAGATGAGATTAAACTGTCCATCAAAGGAAATGATGGTGGGGAAGGGAAGTGACCAAGAGAGAAGAGAAATCCAATTCGCCCAGCTCAGGATGCTCCGGGCAGAGGCCTTCCAGGGCAGGTGCACAGGGACTTCTGACGGTATGTGGCTTCCATGGACCACAGTCCAGTACCGTCAGGCCTCTCTATAAAAGCGCAGGAGGGATTCCTAGGGCTCGGTGGTGCTCAGCTCCTGTGGATTTCCATAAACCAATTTCCCAGACCTATCACATGTCTGGCCTTCTTGCTCCTGAGGTGTTCACAGCTCAAGTTATCTATCGCAAGAGCTGATTTGAGTTTGTTGCATTGTTTGTAACATGTGCACGCATACGCGTGGTACGCCAGCTACCACTCAGGGTGATGCCCAATACTGTGGCGATAGCTGATGTCCAACCCACGGCAGCAACTACACGCACAAGTGGGTTTTCCAGTGTGCTGGGTGTGGCGATTTGGAGGCTTAGGCTGTGAAAAGTGGCCCTTTTCCACTCAGACATAAAATCTGTCAGCGCTCAGCCTGGACTTGGGAACGAGCTGAGGGAAACTCTCTAGGTTGCCACAGTTCCGTTCAAGCTCTTTCTCCGGAGCAGGCTCGCACTGCACAGCCCAGCTCCTGGAAGTGTGCTGAAGAAGCCCCGCGCCCTCCCACTCGCCCTGCCAGCTGGTCCGTGGCATGGTGAACAATTCTGCCCCAGGAAGAGATTCCTTCCTCTAGGTTTCATTGAGCAACGCAGGTGTCAGATCCCAGTAATTATTTCAGTTCACAAATTGGCCACATCATTCCCTCTCTTTGGCAGTTTGATCCCTCAAAACCTTACATAGCCAAGCCTCTCACCTAGGCCTCGAGTCTCAGCAGCGCTTCCAAGCTGGGGCAGACCCCACGCCTAACATCTCTGTGGTAAGACTGTCTTCTACCAGCTGCAGGAGCCAAGCTCGGCTGCCTGATTTGTGCCTCGGACCCTCTCCACCTCCTTAGGGTCTGTTCTCTCATGTTAGCGCCCAACAGAGCTGAGCCGCTCACTGACATCCACAGCCTTGGCCGGCTCATCACCGTATCCAAGCGCACGGATGGCCTCTTGAGCTTCCCATTTCCTTTTCAAGCCCCAGACCCCCTAACAAGCAGAACCTGCCTTCTCCACAGTCAGCTATTCCTTGCCCTGAACCCTGCTTTCCCTCTGCAGATGACCTTGCAGAGGCAGGAGAACCCCTCTCGCTCTCCTCTTTGGACACCCACATTTAGCACAAGACAAGCCCCCAACTGAGCAGACCTTGCTTCCTTTCGAGTCAGTTCCTCTAACAAAACCCCCATCCTCAGCGAGGCGCTCCCCAGGCATGGGCCTTTGCGGCCATTCTGCAAGCTGGAGGGAGAGAAGGAAGGGAGATCATTCAGGTCACAACACTCACTCCACCCACCCCAGCCCCAAACCCCTCCTTGTAACCATCAACCTCGCCAGGCCAGCCCGCCGGTAATCTAATCACCCAAAACCCTCTGTGACCCTAATTGTACTGCTGTCTCCATGCAAGGTTGCCTGGTGCCAGCCCTGCCCTCAGCATCCCCCAGACTTCAGGAGAGAGAAGGGAAGCTGAGCTTCGAACCCAGTGCAGCAGGAGCACACAGCAGTACCGTAGGTCAGGCCCACGCACAAGGGCTTGGGGCCTGAGATGAGGCCCTCCTTGACCTGTGTCTGTGCCTTCTGATAGTCTCCATTCTGCTCTTCTCTCAGTGTCATTTGCTCGTTCTTCAATGGTTCCGGGTGTCTATTGAGTTTAGATTTATAGGCCTTTGCCTAATGCAAAGAGCTCTCATTTGAGTCTGTGTGTCATCCGGCTGTGTATGCTACTGCTACTGCTATGTAAAGCACAAAGTATTGCTTTACTTTTCTGAGGGAATGATATTTCATTGTCAATGGAAAGAACATCTTAGACCGTTTAAGACATGGAAACATGCGAAACCAATATCAGACAAGCCAGCACAACACCCTGCAGTCATCAGAAGATAAAGAAGCCACTGGTCGCCTCCCCCCCTTACATTCTCTTTGAAAACTGTGCCTGACCATATGAATGGCCCACTCCCCTGCCATCGAACAGATTCCAACACATCAAAACAAAGCAAACCAAAAACACAAACAACAAGCTCCCTGTCATCCAGTGGGCCCTGGCTCCGTGAGATTGTAACTCTTTGTGGGAGTAGAAAGTCCTGTCTCCACCCCCACTGGGAGTGGCTAGTGGTTTTGAACTGCAGACCTTATGGTTAGCAGCCCAGTGCATAACCACTATGCCACGAATACTAATCGCTGATGACATCTGACAGTCGTACTTATTCGGAACTCGTCTTCTGCAAGTGCTTCTGCATTAGAGTTTCTCCAACAAGCCATTGCGCAGGATGGTTCTCAATCAACCGACGCAAGTTAAGTGGCTCCCCCATTTGCGTTGCGCTGACTAGACGTGGTCCCCTCCGCCCACAGCGGATTGTGGCGGCTTGTTTGCTGAAGGCCATCATCGCAGGCAGCCCAGCTCCGAGAAGCTCCCGCTGAGCTCGCTCTGGGAGGCCCCGGGAGGCCCAGCCTGGACTCTCGGAGGGGCTCACTGCCCCCAGGGCGCAGCCAGCTCTGCGCACAGCCCCGCAGGAGGCGTTAGATAATCTCAGGGACAGCCAAGGCGCTTTCTCTGCCAAACCACAGGGAGGGACAGGCGGGCGTCGGGAGGGAGTCTGGGAACTGTTTATTGTTGCTTTTTCTGAATTAAAAGAAAACAGAGGACCAGAGCAAGGAAGGGAGCAAAGTTCAAGGAAGAATCTGGCAAGTCACCTTGGGCAGGCCCCTGGACCGCTTCCAGAACTCTCTCTTGGACGGGCTAAGCCGCCGAGTGTGCGATGAGTGCTTTGTGAGTCTTCACTGCTGATGATGGATGACTGGCTTGGAATCCTTCCACACCACAAATTTGTTCCTCTGCACACCCAGGCAAAAAAAAAAAAAAGAGTGTGTGTGTGTGTGTGTAGTGGGGGGCAGGGAACACAGCCTAAACTTCAGTTTCTGCTCAGCCCTTGGCACCCAGAGCCTCCAGTGTTTCGTCCCACCCCCATCCGATTGTCTCCCTCTCTATTTCCTCTTTTGCTCCCTTGGCCTCTGGCCCCTGCTGACTTGGAAGGCCAGTTCAAGTACCCTCTCCTCTCCTGTGTCCAGCCGCAGCGCCAGCCCAGCGCCACCTCCCCAAAGCAGGAATGAGCACAGCCATCGTGCCTGTAACCCGTCAGGGCAGCCTCCCTACCTCCCTGCCTTCAGCCCCTTCCGCTCAGCTCCTGGACCCCTCGTCCTCCACCAGCAAGAGCTGCCAGAATCCCGTTTCCGGTCCGTGGTTTTGATCATGTAGCATCCCTGCTTGGAAGACCTGAGTGCGTCCCACGGGCCTCATATGTCAAATCTCAATTTCTAACCATGAGCGGAAGATCCTCCCCACGGCCCCCCATCTTGCCTGTCCTGGTTCAGTGGCTTTTCCTCCGAAATATCCCAGCACAGACCTTCTCCGGTTAAGCCTCTCCGGCCCCTCCGTAATGGAGCACTGTCCCGCTGTGCTGCGGGCTGCAGAGAAAATAAGGAACAAGGTAAAGCCTCCTTCCGGGACTCACGAACTGAACCCTAACAAGCAAGGCAGACAGGTATAGGGAAAAGGTCGTTTATCTTGCTCTTGTTTATACGTGAAACAAGATAGTGTATATTTAGATTTGAGCACCATTATAAAACAAACTGATAAATCAGACTATGTCCAGATAAATGTCAAAAAGGAGATGTATAAAAATAGTTGTTATGGTGTCCGTGTGATGGTTTTAAAAAACAAACAGAAACACTGTCATCAGATCTGTCCTGACTCATAGCTGCCCTCCAGGGCAGGATAGAACTGACCCTGCAGGTTTCTGTGACTGTAACTCTTTGCAGGAGTAGAAAGCCTCATCATTCTCCTGTGTCATCAGGAGACAGCCTCATCTTTTGCCTGAGAAGTGGCTGATTGTCTTGAACTGTTGACCTTGTGGTTAGCATCCCATATCCTAACCAATCCTTTTAGGTTTAGAAGAAATAAAACTTGAATGTTCCCTTACACTCAAAGATGAGAAACTTTGTCTTGCTAAGTCTTTTGCTGTGTCTAAAGAAATAGGAAACATTGAACGGATCACTGAAGACAAATGGGTGCATAAGCAAATGTGGCGAAGAAAGCTGATGGTGCCCGGCTATCAAAAAGTATAGCATCTGGGGTCTTAAAGGCTTGAAGGTAATTAAGCGGCCATCAAGCTCAGAAGCAGCAAAGCCCACATGGAAGAAGCACACCAGCCTATGCAACCATGAGGTGTCGAAGGGATCAGGTATAAGGCATCATCAGAACAAAAAATCTTACCATAGTGAATGATGGGGGGAGTGCGGAGTGGAGACCCAAAGCCCATTAGTAGGTCTCTGAAGATCCCCTTGCAGAGGGGTCTCGGGGAGGAGATGAGCCAGTCAGGGTGCGATGTAACAATGATGAAAAATACAACTTTCCTCTAGTTCCTAAATGTTTCCTCCCCGCTCCCACTACCATGACTCGAATTCGATCTTGCAAGTCTGGCTAGACCAGAGGATGTACACTGATACAGATAGGAACTGAAAATACAGGGAATCCAGGGTGGATGAGCCCTACAGGACCAGTGATGTGAGTGGCAAAACAGGGAGGGTAGAGGGAGAATGGGTAGGAAAGAGGGAACCGATTACAAGGAACTATATGTGACCTCCTCCCTGGGGGACGGACAACAGAAAAGTGGGTGAAGGGAGACGTCGGACAGGGCAAGATATGACAAAATACCAATTTATAAACTATCAAGGGCTCATGAGGGAGGGAGGGGCAGGGAGGGAGGGGAAAATGAGGGCCTAATGCCGGGGGTTTAAGTGGAGAGAAAATGTTTTGAGAATGATGTACAAATGCGCTTTACACAATTGATGTGTGTATGGATTGTGATAAGAGTTGTATGAGCCCCTAATAAAATGATTAAAAAAAAAGAAAAAAAAAAAAAAGAAACAGGAAACATAATTTTAAGCAATATGCAGATGACCCAGTTTTGCTTGCAGAAAGCAAAGAGAACTTGAAACACTGACTGATGAAGCACCAAGCCTTCAGTTTGGATGACACTCACCATAAAGCAAAGAAGAAAATTCCACACAACTGGACCAATGAGCAACACCATGATGGATGGAGAAAAAAGACTGACGTTGTCAAGGACTTCATTTTATTTTAGATCTACAATGAACACTCATGATAGCAGAAGTCAAGAAGTGAAATGATGGAGAAATACAGGAGATGTCTTTCCCTCTCTAAACGTTTTACTGTAAATTAAATGCCGCTTACAGGGCAGGTCGCAGGTCGCAGGTATATATTCACCTAGTCGTACGCATTCTGATTCAGCTCACCCACTGCAACCCCTTCAAAATACTCATGCGTATCCCAGCTGCTCTCCGTTTCTGGCTTCCATGCCTGCTTCTCTCCTCATCTTCTGAATGCTGTTCTCCGGTCAGCGCAGCCCTTTTGATCTTAAATGGTTGGTTCTTCCAAAGAAAAGGTGAGTGCAGTTCCAGACTTGAAGGGTGAGGGCCATACCATGGGGTCCCATTAAGTTCTATCTAACCAATAAACCCGGCTTCCTTTATGATGTTTTCAGTCTGCTCCACAGTTTTCTCCCCCTCAGTCCAGGAACTTCTGACGTGATCCTCTTTAGCCTGTTGGTGAGGGTAATGGACACCGTCTAGTTCTCTGGTCTCAGGGTCGGGGAGACCGATGTTTGTGTGACCCGTGAGTCCATTGGCCTCCTTGTTTCCAGATGACTTTACTCACCACCATTCTTCTTTCCTCTGATGGGAGACACGAACGGACAGCTGTACCTTAGATGGCTTTTAAACCCCCAGTCGCCACTCACCCAAGTAGGACATAGATCATTATCTTTGTGAATTATGCTATGCAAATAGACATTGCCCAGCTCTGGTCTTGCTCCCTCAGGTTGTGACTCATTCCCTCAATGTATGTGGTTATGTCTAAGGCGTTTTCATACCTTTATCCCATGTATGTTCCACCACATTCACAGGTATATTTATAGTCAAAATAAATACGCATTTACAATATCCTCTGTAAAACATACATGTATTCATGGCTGTACATACTCCCATTCTCTCTCTCCCATGTATTCAGCTTGTGTGTTTATGTAAGCAAGGATTCATTTACTCTTAGACCAAGACTACTGCATGACTGTGCATATAACAGTATTTTCCTCTGTTGCCTTTACTGCTGGCAAACCTACCAGTGTTTTCCCCTGCCTCCATCACCTCCCTCTTACTGTGTATTGCCTTTCCTTTTACCAAAGATATCACTTAGAAGACCCCTTTCTATTGTTAAAAAGCAAGGATTTCACTTTTAGGACTAAGGTTTGCCTGCCTCAAGCCATGATATTTTCCATCACCCTATGCATGCAGTAGTTGGACAGTCACTAAAGGTCAAAGACAAACCGTTGCCTTTGAATTAAAGTGCTCACAAAGAATACTGACTATACCACGGACTTCCAGAAGAACAAGCAAATGTGACTTGGAGCAAGCATAGTTGTTAGAATCTTCCTTAGAAATTCTAAGGACCGAGAACAGTGAGATGAAGTACTCATCTCATGCAGATGTTAGCAGGCCGGTCCAGTCCCTGGAGAAGGGTGTCGTGCTCGGAAAAGTGGAGGGTGAGCAAACCAGAGGAAGACTCTCAATGACACGGATTCACAGGGTGACTACAACAATGAACTCTAGCATTGCGATGATTGTGAGAATGTGTTGGACCCGGCTGTGTTTTGTGCTGTTGTTCTACGAGTTGGACCAATGGACTTGACCGCCCCTAACAACAACTGCAACATTAGGCTGTAGGTGAACGCTTCCATAGCAATTTAGTTTTCATATATACAGTAATTCATGTATACAAATTGATCTGTGATCTTTCATCTTGCTGACTTTGGACATATCACCAGGTAAAAGCAACACTTAGACAAGGACATCATAAAGCAGCAGGTCAATGAGAATGGAATGGAGTCCTATGTGAGATAGATTGGCACAATGGCTGCAACGATGGTCTCAAACTGTCAAAGGTCCTGAAGATGATGCAGGAGGGGACAACACTGTGTTTTCCTCAGCATGACCTCACTATGAATCTGAACCAACTCAATGACAACTGATGACAACAGGAACTTTACATCGTTTCCAAATTTTCAATCCTGACCAGATATGAATAAAAAAAGGTAAATTTCTTTGTGATGTTTCTTTTAAGGACATTTTTAAAAATAGTGTATTTCTTTGAAGGACATTTTGAAACTACAGAAACCACAAATAAAAATCATCTACAATTAACAGCATTTTATTTTATTGGCTGTAACCGTTGTCATATTGTCTCATAAAATTAGGATTATGTTAAATACAATACAAGAGGGTTTAAAAAGCTTGGTGGAAAATGTATCCGTGATAATTTTGAAGCCCCCTTTTATTGCATATATTTTTAAAATTTATAATACATTAAATATCAAGGTCACTGGAGGATTCTGCAACATACTTTTGTCATGACTTCAGGAAATTCAACCCTATGCCTGGACCATAATTGGCTCAATCAGTCCTTATACCTAAATCATGATGTTCCTTTCTGTGTTAGGCCGGGTTGGCTAGAGAAGCACATCCAGGGACACTTACATATGTGTAAGAAAGAGCTTGATATCAAGAAGTAATTGTATATCAAGAAAACATCCAGCCCAGTCCACCTCAAGTCCCTAAGTCCCTCTTCAGACTCACGCAGCCACATGCAATGATGCAGAATGCAGGAAGATCACGGGCCGGTGGGTGCAATGTCATGTGGATTCAATGGTGGTGGCTCTGGCAGCACACAGCGTCCCCCAGCAGGAAGGGTGAAGGCAGAGAGAGAAGGGAGGTTCGCAGGGCCTTTCTCACGAGAAGGTCACACCCATAAGGAGGCACTATCAGGCTGTGACCTGCCTGACAGGTTGAAGCGCACCCCTACACGTTTATCTGTCGTGAAATTATGTAGCCCTCACAATTTATAAAGACAAAGGGATCATGGAGGTAAGGGGTGGGCTTTTGAATGACCCAGGCCAGTATTCAAATCCTGGCTAAGTCACTAGCTTTCTGTAACTTTAGGCTAATTTACTAAAATTTTAGAAACATATAGTATAGTGATTACAACTTCTGCATCCAGTTATTGTAAGAACAAAACAATATATAAAGTTTGCTTTGGTCACTTTTTGGCAGAGGAACACAATTAATAGCAATTATTAACCCTGATTATTCTTTTTGAATGAATTCCTTGAAGTAGCACTTTTAGTACAAAAGGGATTGGCCATTTAGAAGTTTTTTGAGGCATACTGCCAGCCTGCTCTATAAAAAGAGTCTATAAATGTTATTTAAAAGAAGGAGACGGAGGAAGCAGAAGTTTATAAAAAGAAAACTTGTATTGAGCCCAAACTTGTATATAAGCCTATGCAGAGTCCCTGGGTAGCATACACTGTTAAGTGCTCAGCTATTAACCGAAAGGTTGGTAGTTCGAATCCATCCAGAGGTCGCTTGGCAGAAAGCCTTGGAGCTGTACTGCAGAAAGACCACAGTCACTAGAAAGGCTGTAGAGCCAAGTTCTGCTTTGAAACACTGGGGTTTCTTTGCACCAAGTCAGAGCTGCCTCTACCGCAACTGGTTTGGTTTTTTTCATTTATTTATTTGTTTGTTTGTTTGTTTTTGGATATGTAAACCATAGTTTGAGAAGAAGAGCTCTGAAAACAAGCCCCCTTCACCCTCTTCCAAAATGTTCCAATATGTGCACCAGCCTTCTTTCCACCAATGCTGGTCCTTAACTTTCCTAACAATTACCTGCGCTCCGGACTAGTCCCAGGTGGATCCTCCAGGGCTCGGGCCAGCAGGGAACTCCTCTTGACCACCTGCACACATTGGGAGCATGGTATGAGACTTTTGAAATCCTTCTCCCGTGCCTACTCCATCACCTCCATCAAACTATTGACTTCTGAAGGCCAGGGGCCAAGCTGAATTATGAAAATGAAACCCTTTTAGCCTTTAAGCTAACCCATTGCTGCCTGGGAGAATGAATGGCACCCCCAATACAAAGTCATGTCACGTTACCGGTGAGAACACCTGGCCTCCGGTGGACCAGGCCTTTCCCATCTCGGCCCTGGGAAGCCGTGAGTGCTCCGGGCCCGGCGGCCGCCTGCTGCCAGGATGCATGCTTTATTGCTTGGCTGGGCCCGGTGTTATCCACCTCGCTATCTCCACGGGGAAAAATCTTGCCCTTCACTCTTGCTTTCATGCGGCAGCGCTCAGCCCGCTCGCTATCTGTCCGGATCATTTCTGCATTCAGATGCCGCACTCCCACCCAGCACCGCCCTCCTGGAGCTGAGGGAGATTCTGTAACTGGAGCCCCCCGGGCATTCTTGCACCCCGACATGAAAGCAGCGGGAAGCATGTGGGATCCTCCCGGGCTCTTTCATTTCACCTTGCATCCCGCTCACTTTGAAGTCAGTGGAATACTTGAGGCGGCTGCTGAGTGGAGGGGAGGAAAAGGGGGGCGAAAAGCATCTAACCTGACCTAGTACCCCAGAAGGCCAAGAAAACAATCCTGGGGTGAGGGAGCATGGCGAGAAGATGGTGGGTATGGCTGAGATGGGCCAAGGGGGCTTATTTTCAGAACTCCTGTCTCACAGCAGGACTGACCAGCAGGTCCTTGGGCTAGCAGCTACTCATAGGGTCCTAGGTGGGGAGTCCCCCGGCTCTCCTAGCTTATTTCAAAGAAGGAGGGGGCACTGTCTGCTCCTCAGACCCCTCAGCTCTGTGGGTGTTGTGGTCTTTGCTGCCTGTGGAATCACATCAGTTGGTGGGGACCCCACACATGACCCTCACAACACTGCTCGATCCTGTGGCTTCCCCAGGGTTGACTGTAGGCGGGACCGCTGGGATCCGGAGGGCTTTCTCTGGCTGATTCTCAGGAGTAGATGGTGAGGCTTTTCTCCCTGGTCCTTCTTGGGTCTGAAGCTCGGCTAAAACCTGTTCACCATGCACTCTACCGTCGGTGATTTGGGGGCACAAGTTTCACTTTCCTTAGGCTCCTAGCTGGGTTCAGTAAGCATCCCAGAAACTTCTAGAAGTGAAGTGAATTCAAAGGCTCTCAGAATGGCAAGGACAGGTATCAGGGGAGAGTAGGGTGAAATGACACTCTGCCCTCTTTCCAGACCAGCCTCAGGGGGAGGCAGTCACCTCAGGAAGGGGCTGAGGGGCATCACACAGCTCAGTTCTGTCATGCCCAAGCCTCAGAGCCTGTGAGGACCAGCTATAGTTATGACAGAACTGCCCCTTTGCAGAGCAGGGAGAGGCTATGGGTGATGGAGGCTCCTGCGTGCTTTGAAAAGAACACGATTACGCTGTGTCAGAGTTTGACCCTTCCTTACTGTGGTGGTAAGACCCTTCATCCCCTGTGTCTCCTCCTCTTACTTATCAGACACAAGTCACTTACCTACTTGCTGCTCCTCAAACAGGCCAAGCCACTTCTTGCTTCAAGGCCTTTGTAATTGCTAGACCTCTGTCTGCGGGGGATGCTGGACTCAGCTCCCCTGCACACAACACGATGGGCCTAGGACCAGGCCTGCCTGAGGGCTAATTCACGCACAATCAGAGGTGTATGCACAAACACATAAACACATGCACGCACACACACATTCATACACATACACACAAACTCACGTGCACATATATATGAGGGATTTTTTTAAATTCACGGAAAGAAGGAATTAAAAGATAGTGAAATTCCCCCACAATTTGTGGAGTGTCCTCATACACACACACACACACACACACACACACTCACTCACACACATACATAGAAACCCAGCACCAAACTCCTTGCCATCGAGTTGAGGCGGACTCGCAGCTGCCCTAGAAGACAGGCTAGAGCCGTCCCGGTGGCTTTCTGAGACTGGAACTCTGTATGGGAGGAGAAGACCTCCTCTTTCTCCCATGGAGTGGCTAGTGGTTTAAACTGCTGACCCTGTGGTTTACAGCCAATGAGTAACCACTATGCCACTTGGGCTCCCACACATATATACATGCATCTACATGCACAAGAGCACACATGCATACCCTCTTACAGACACACATACATGCACATATATACATATGTCCACAAGAGCACACATATATACCCTCTTACACACATATTCACACATACATGCATATATACATACATATACATATCTGCACACAAGCACACATGCATACACACATTCACAATACTTGCACGCATATACATATATGTATACACACATGTTTCTGTACACATATGTGAACCCTGGAAACGCAGTGGTGGAGCACTCTGCTGCTAACAAAAAAAAGGTCAGTAGTTTGAACCTCCCAGTCAGGCCCTGGGAGGAAATGCAGCAGTCTGCTTCCGTAAAGAACTCAGCCTTGGAAACTCACACGGGCGGTTTATCCCTGCCCTGCAGGGTCACTATGAGCTGAGATGGACTTGACAACAACGGGTACACATATATACACACAAGAGCACATGTGTACACACACACATCCTCTGACATACATACACACACCCTCTGACTGGAACGCCCTCCCCCCATGTCTTAGCGTCCCTGTCTTGTCCCTCCGTCACATCTTTGGTTCGTGTTTCCTCCTCAGAAAGCCTGTCCTGGCAGCTCCATCTACGCCCCACTGTCCCTCCCGCAGCTCCGGCCATTCTTTGCTCCTGACGCTGCCTTAGTACTTTGTCACCTACTCCCTGAAACAGAACGCGCTACCTCAGAGATTTTGTTTGTTTTTCTATTCCTCTTATCAGAATAGAAAATGTAAACTCCATGAAGGGCAGGGAATTCTTTTTTTTTCTTCTTACTTTTATTGGGGGCTTTTACATCTCTTATCACAATCCATACATTCATCCAGTGTGTCAAGCACATTTGCACATATGCCGCCATCATCATTTTCAAAGCATTCTCTTCCCGCTTGAGCCCCTGAT
>NW_022111324.1:4697830-4711697 GCF_000313985.2 Echinops telfairi
CTTTTGATAGCCGGGCACCATCAGCTTTCTTCACCACATTTGCTTATGCACAACTTTGTCTTCAGTGATCATATCGGGAAGGTGGGCACCCACTGATATGATTTTTAGTTTTTTGATGTCTGATAACTGGTCCCTTCTACACCTCATGATTAGACAGGCTGGTGTGCTTCTTCCATGTGGGCTTTGATGCTTTTCAGCTAGATGGCCAGTTGTTTATCTTCAGGCCTTTAAGACCCCAGACACTATATTTTTAATAGCCAGGCCCCATCAGCTTCTTCAACACATGTGCTTATGCACCCGCTTTGTCTTCAGTGATCGTGTCAGGAAGGTGAGCATCACAGAAGGGCAGGGAATTTTCCTCCTTGCTGGACCTCAAAGCCTAGCTTATGGCCTGGCTCACTGTAAGAACCCGATATAACATACGTTTATAACCAGTCACGGAAAGGACTTCTAGGTGCATTTTCAGTTCAAGGGGAAGCATTTTGTTGATGGGACATCCATCAAAACGTTCCTGGGAAAAGTGGAATGAAAAGAAAATGGAATTTCTCCACGAACTTTTTGCAGCCCCTTCATTTCAGTCTGGAGAGGCGGCTACAGGTCAGCTGGCTCCTCTCTCCCTGAGTTCTTTGAGTTGAAGGAGCCAGCATTTCTGCGGCCCTGCTGCACCAGCAGTGACAGAGCTGGGGCTCCATAAGAAGCCAGGGCTCTCTCCTGCAAGCGTGGTGAAGATGCTGGGGGGTGGGGTGGGGGTGGGGGAGGCCGGCCAAAGGACGAACCCTTTGCAAAGGATTCCTCAGGGACTGGAATGTGAACACACACAGCCCGAATCAAAAGCATGTTGCGAAGAGTGATATATCTTTGCTAAGTCATTCTTCAAATTCCTTGTTTATGGAGGAAGCACACTTGTTGACAAGCACAAGTCCTTGGGAAACATGGTGAGAGCTGAGAACCCTGAAAGAAAGCAGTCCCTGTACAGTGGGATGTCATCCGTTTGCTCGGATGCGTTTGCGACCCACGAGAATCTTCTTTTCTGGGTCTGACTTGGGCAGAGGTGAATGGCTCAGAAGAGAGAAGTGCTCACACTACAGGAAACCGACCCCCAGCAGCTGCATGGTGTGGAGGCATGAGGCCTGCAATGGGGGTCTAAAGACCTGGCTGTAGGGTGTAGGCATTGACAGTGCTCCCCAAAGTGTGGATTGTCTTCTCCTTCTGAACACACTCCCCTCAGAGTAAGCTGTGCCCTTGTGCTTTGCTTTGGTCAAGAAAATGTGACTCAAACAAGAACAATACATCATTGATCAAGGGTTCACGAGGGTGGGAGAGTCAGGGAGGGAGGGGAAAAAGAGGAGCTGATACCAAGGGCTCAAGGAGAAAGAAAATGGTTTGGAAGTGTTGATGGCAACATATATACAAGTGTGCTTAATACAATGGAATGATGGGTTGTTCTGAGAGTAATGATTAATTAAAGAAAGAAAAGAAACTGTGACTGGCATGACGGGGGCTGCCTCTGGGGAAGAACAGGTTTGAGCTGCAGTGCGGTTCTCCAAGGTTCTTTCTCTGCCCCTGGGAACCCCGAAGCCTGAGGTTGGGATATGTGTTAGCCCTGGTGGACTAGAGAAACTCACATATGTGTAGGAAGGAGCTTTAGATCAAAGAGTAATTATATATTAAGAAAACATCCCAGCCCAGTCCAGATCAAGTCCATAAGTTCGATATTAGCCCATAAGTTCGATATTTTCCCATGAATTCCTCTTCAGATTTATGCAGCACATGCAATGATGCTGAATGCAGGAAGATCACAGGCCGTGGGGTGGAATGTCCTGTGGGTCCAATGGTGGTGGAAGCATCTCCAGGGCTCAGGTTGCCATCAGCGTGGCTCCATGTGGCTTGTCAACAGGAATGTGAAGTACAGAAAGAGTGTGTCCCCCTCCAGGAAGGAAGAGAGGGAATCCCAAATCCTTATGAGAAGGCCAGGCCCACAAGGAGGGATCACCAGTCTGTGACCTGCTTGACAGGCTAGACTCCACCCCTTCATTCTTATTTATCAAGTTGACTTGAGATTGTGTAACTGCCACAGAATGCTATGGGAGCCTTTCTCATCTTGGGTTTTGGAGCGACAACCATCAGCATAGCCTCCTTCCCACCCCATTGAGCGTGCGGTGTGGGGAGAATCAAAGTCTTGTTCTCATGCACTGAGCCCCCGTGCTTGTTTCTCACAGCAGCAAACCGAACCCATCCTGACTCAGGCCACACGCATAATGCAGCTTTTCTTTCCCATGTATTGATCACCACCACAACTCTGTGAATCGTATTCTACAGCTGAGGAAACGGAAGCTCAGAAAGACCAGGATGCAGAGTGAATTCCTAAGCAGATTTCCCAAGGCGACTCTCTATCCTGCTCTCTCCTCCCAGGGAAGAGGCCCCCTTTTACATTTCTTCAAACCCTGTAGGACTCACAACCTTTATTCTACAACTACGGCTTAGAGTTTGATTTGTTGAGGTCTACAATCTCAGAGGGCTTATGACTTCATGGGAGAGTCAGAGAGACAGGAGAGTTCCTTTCAAAAGCAGGCTAAGAAACAGACACACCATCACCATGTGACCGGGTAGAAGATACATGACTGAGAGAGGCCAGAAGGGGCCTGGGGGAGCCAGGGCACTGAGCAGGGCAGACTAGAGCCCAGGACAGCATGACAGCCATGGGGTGCAATGTAAGATTCTACTGCAAGCCAGATCAGCCAGCTGTGCAGTCATCTCTCTGAGTCCAACTCTCAAATATGAACTAGGTCTCTTGGGTCTTGTGGTAGTTATATAATCATTTGTCAATTTGAGGAATAAGAGTGTAGGGAGTCTAACTTGTCCATCAGATCATAGCCAATGAGGCCTCTGTGTAGGCATGGCCTTCTTGAGGATTCTGGGAACTCCTGGATTTCCTCCTTGGAGGCGGGAGACACACTCTCTCGGTTCACTCCCTGAGAGATGCTCAACTGACAAGTCACATGACACCACGCTGATGAAGCCTGGGACCTCCAGAGCTAGAGAAGCCACGTGGAGACCCCTGCCAGTGCTGAGATGCTTACAACACCCCTGGATCCACCAGACTTCCCACCCACTGGTCTGTGATCATGCTGCATTCAGCATCATTGCGTATGTTTCATGAGTCTGAAGAGGACTTTATGGTATCGGGCATATGGGCTAATATCTGATTTATGGACTTGATCTGGACTGGGCTGGGATGTTTTCTCAATGTTCAACTGTACTTGTATATAAAGTTCTTCCTTATACACATGAGTGTGTCTATGAATTTGTTTCTCTAGTCTACCCAGACTTACACAGGTCTCAAACCATCACCTGCAGAGTGCTAGCCAGACAAGCTCCCCCCATGCTCAGGGATTCTAATTCAGGCAGAGGTCTCCATGAACTTGCATGGCTTTTGAAAGGATCCTGATGCCAGATTCTGGCATCCCTGGATGAGGTCACTCCGGAGCACGTTTCTGCCCAGTAGTGCTGTGTATACCTTCATCGCGGGTCTGGTTCTGTCCGGGAGGTGTCAACCGTTTCCAGTCCCTGTCAGACCTCTGGGAGAAACAGCTGTGAGTCCTCTGCTAGGACTCATAGCCACTGGATGTCGGTGGTCAAGATAGATAATGGGATTTCTAGGGGTTCAGTCCTCAAGTGAGGCCATTATGAAGAAGGCCCACCTTTTTGAGTGCGAAGAGATAGCGGGGCTGGAGAGAAGGTCCACTGTAAGCACCCAGGCCAGCAAGGCTTCACCATGAAGGGGTTTGTGCCTCCTCACCAAATAGGAAAACTCCCTCTACCCGTGGATGCAATCTAATGTAATGTAATCAATCACCTTATATCTAGAATGCAATCGAACGTAATCATCCTCCATAATCTAATCTAAACCATCAGCCGGGATCATACCAGTGTAGGGTGGATCCTAAACCTAATAATTTCCGAGTTACTTAAAGGGCACCATAGACACAGATATACACACAGAGACAAGGAGAAAGACAGACACTATTTGATGATGACGGGGGCAGATGACTCCTTAAACCTGGAATGCTAAGGATCGTCAGCTGTTAGAGATTGAAATAAACCCAGAAGGACTTTCCCCTTGGGGCCACACCCTGAAGCTGACGTCTTGCCTCCTGAACTGTGAGAAAGTCAATGTTGTTGAAGGACACCTATTTCTGTTACAACGGTGTTAGGGTTCTTGTGCTTTTGCCTTGCACGTGACTCTGACCCTCTAATCCCACCCATGGGGCAATGCTTTCCTGGCCTACACAGAACCAGCAGGCCCACCTCCAAGGTGTCTTCAGACCTCTCTCTAGAGAGCCCTGCCACACCTTGTTTAGATTTGTCGACCTGACTCCAGTGTCAGGAGCTTTATTGGAGGAGAGATGCCAGCAACGCCAGCTCCCCACAGCCTGTTGGCAGAACTCAGGGTGGTCCCGCCTGGTCTGCTGTGGCTAGGCTGATGGGCACTGGCCCAGCCGGAGTGCCAGACTCCCAGCAGAGCACAAGGCATGTGGCTCCTTTGATTGATGAACACATTCTGGATCTTCGGAGTCTAATAATAGCCAGCTGCAAATCAACCATTCAATTAAGGCAATTGGGTGCTAGCATCCTCTTGGTTGTGAACAGAAGTGGGGCTGCTAAATCGAACAGGGAAAAGGCCTCACCTGGCCCCCACAGTCTGCTCTGTGGGTCCTGAGCCACAAGGAGAATCCCAGATGGTGGCTGCAGCAGAGCTTCTAAGGAACTTCCTTGACTGCATTTGCTCCTCTTGTTGGCATAGAACTTTCTTTTTCAATCACTTAATTGGGGGCTCATACATCTCTTATCACAATCCATACATACATCCACTGTGTCAAGCACATTTGTACATGTGTTGCCATCACCATCTCAAAACATTTGGTTTTTGCTTGAGCCCTTGGTATCAGCTCCTCATTTTTTCTCTCCATCCCTCCACCCCCGCCCTCATGAACCCTTGATATTTTATAAATTATTATTATTTTTTCAAATCTTACACTTTCAGACGTCTCCTTTCACCCACTATTCTGTCATCCATCCCCCAGGGAGGAGGTTATATGTAGATCAATGTAATCGGTTCCCCCTTTCTACCCCACCCTTCCTCCACCCTCCTGGTATCGCCACTCTCAGCACTGATCCTGAAGGATCATCTGTCCTGGATTCCATGCGTTTCCAGTTCCCATCTGTACCAGTGTACATCCTCTGGTCTAGCCAGATCTCTAAGGTACAGTTGTGATCATGAAAGGGGGTGGGGTGGGCAGGTAGGAAGCATTTCGGAATTAGAGGAATGTTGTATGTTTCATTGTTGCTACACTGCACACAGATTGGCTCGTCTTCTCCCCGCCACCCTTCTGTAAGGGGATGTCCAGTTGCCTACAGATGTGTCTTGGGTCCCCAATCTGAACTCCCCCTCATTCACAATGATTTGATTTTTTTCTACTTTGATGTCTGATACCTGATTCTTTCGATACCTCATGGTCACACAGGCTCGTATGCTTTGTCCATGTGGGCTTTGTTGCTTCTGAGCTAGATGGCTGCTTGTTTACCTTCAAGTCTTTAAGACCCCAGATGCTATATCTTTCTCTAGCCGGGCTCCATCAGCTTTCTTCACCACATTTGCTTATGGGCCCATTTGTCTTCAGCTATCGTGGCGGGAAGGCAAGCATCATGGAATTACAGTTTAATAGAACAAAGTATTCTTGCATTGAAGGAGTACTTGAGTGGAGGCCCAATGTCCATCTGTTTCCTTAATACTAATCCTATAAATATATAGGATCTATTTCCCCATCCTCATATATAAATATATTTACATATATACATACCTGTATTTAGGCCATTATAAATGCCCTTTGCCTCCTACTTCTTTCCTCTGTTTCCTTTTACTTTCCTCTTGTCCCACCATCATGCTCAGCCTTCATTTGTGTTTCAGTAATTCCTCTCAGTTACATTGCCCTTGATCATGTCCTACCAGGCTTCCTACACCCTCCTCACCACCGATTTGAATCACTTGTTGTTCCCTTGTCCCTGGGTTTGTTAACACCTCTTCCTCCCCCTCCCCCTCTCCCATGGCCCCCCCAGAACTGTTGGTCCCATTGTTTTCTCCTCCAGATTGTTTATCCTGCCTATCTTATCTAGACAGACCCCCTGAGATAATAACATGCACAAAAAAAGACAGAGAAAAACAAAGCAACAAAAGGAAACAAAACATCAACAACAACAAAACGCCAATGACAAAATGACAGCAACAAAGAAAAGCCTGTAGTTAATTGAAGGACTGTTTGTTGGCCTTTAGGAGTGTTTTCCAGTTGAGTCTGATGGAGCGCCAAGTCCTGGCCCCAAAGTCTATTTTTAGTATTCCCTGGGGACTTCGTTGCTCTGTTCCCCTTGCTGTTCTGTTGCATGCCGTTGTTTTGCCTCGGTGTGGTGGGGTCAGATCGGGCAGAATTCCCACACTGTGTCTCCAGTGCTGTCCCCTGTACGGCTATGGATCAGTGAGGGATGTCGTGTCTCATAGTGGGGCCGGCCATATGGTCTTTTCTGTGGATTGGCTGCTCTGAGCAGGAATATTGTCCTCAAGGCTAGGTAGGCCAGGATGTGCTCCACTCTCTCTTCCTCTCCCTTCATTTGCTCCCATGTGTTCTGGTCAGACATGTCCCTCTCCCTGAGCTGCAGCTTCACTGCTGTCCTCTGAAATAAATTCTTCTGGGGGGAGGGTCAGGTGTCCATGTAGTTAAGATTGGGGCTGGCCCCTGGCATAGTACTTTCATGCAGCCTCCAACCACTCCCCTTTACACAATGACAGGGATGGCCAGATTTTGCCCATAATCCAGGCTCCATATTGGCCACTGCCCCGGAAGAGTGAGTTGAGGAGGATTGAGGAATCCCATGCCCATCAAGGAACCACTGTCACCCCATCTATTAGTTTCTACATCTAACCAACTCCTCCTCCTCCTCAATTTTAAAGATTTGCCATAAGTGGCTGTGGTAGTTACATTATTTTATGTCAACTTGATAAATAAGTGTTGAGGTGAACTCTAGTCTGTCAATCAAGTCACAGCCTGATGCCTCTTTTTGGGTGTGGCCTTCTCATGGGGGATTCTGGGAACTTCCTCTCTTTCTCCCTGTAGGCGGGCCACACTCTCTCTCTGCTTCACCTTCCTGTTGACAAGCCATGTGGAGCCATTCTGAGACCTGCATGAGCCATGTGGCAGAGACCTGCATCAGTCCTGTGATGCTTCCACTGCCACTGGATCCAAAAGACTTTTCACCCACCAACCTGTGATCTTCCTGCCTTCTGCATCATTGCATATGGCTGTGTGAGTCTGAAGAGAGATTTATGGACTAATATTGAGATTATGGGCTAATTGGATTTATGGATTTGCTCTGGACTGGGCTGGGATGTTTTCTTTACTATACAATTACTCTTTGATGTAAAGCTGTTTCTTATACATAGTAACATGTCACTTAATTTGTTTCTCTAGTCAACCCCGACCATACACCCTGACCATAATTATCCATCAAACCATCAAGAGAAAAGAAGAAGGCCAAGAAGTCGATATTGGCCAAGGGAAGATGTGAAGGTGAAGAATGAGATGAATGACTGTACCAGCAACCAAATATAAGGAGTCCCTGCAATCTAATGGAGACCCTGACTCTATATCCTGATAGACCTTAGACAGGTGAAGTTAGGAAGCAGTCCTGTCAGTGTCTTTACACACATACACACACTGCCATAGAGTCCATCCTGACTCATAGAGACTCTATAAGACAGGGTAGAAATGCCCCGTTGGGTTTTTGGGAATAGAAAGCCTCATCTTTCTCCCACAGAACAGCTGTCACTTTTGAACTACTGACCTTGCAGTCAGCAGCCCCATATGCAGCCCATGATGCCACCATGCCACTTCCAATATGCTTTTGATTTTTGCATGAGTTTTGAGTCATCTATAAAGGAGCCCTGGTGTCTATAGTGTCACCATGGGTCCAAATTGACTCGATGGCAGAGCTTTTATCCTTTTAGTGGCACAGGGCAAGTAAGCACTTGACTGCCAGTTGGAACTCTATGGCAATGAGTTTGGGGAGGGCACACATGTTGTTGCTTAGCTGCTAATAAAAAGGCTGGTGGTTCAAACTCACCAGCCACTCCACAGGTACAAAACTGGCCCTCTTCTCCCCGGCAGATGACCACTGAGGAAACCCGCTGTGGCAGCTCTGCGGCTCATGGGATTGCTGCGAGGGGGAATGGACATGATGCCCCATCCACAACAGCAAGTGGTCTAGAAAAGACAACGCATCAGGTGGCATGGGAAAGTGGAACTCCCTCCATCTGAAACAATGAGAACATTTTATTTTAAATGTGAATGTCACCAGATGACAACATATATAGTGCTACCAAAAGTGATTTTACTAAAATGGCCTTGTATGATGATGATTCTTAAAGGAATAACAATGATATTAAATTGTCACTCTGTGGAAATATTTCTACAGGAAGCTGGGGTCATATATTTTAAGATGATAGTTTATAGTGATCTGGCTGGATGTTTTATTTTTATGGATACATATTTATGGTTTCTATGGGGCCCGAGATGGCTTTTATGGGGTCCAACCTAAGATGGTCATCTGGGTTTCAAATTGTACTAATCCCCAGGGGCTGAGGGGTTGTGAAGAGTAGAGTAGAAAGTGGCTGAGCGTGGGTGAGGGAGAAGATTCCAGAAGTCTGCTTCGACTCCATCGTTTTTCTACTTGGGAAAAACTGCCAATATATAGGCACATACCTAAACACACACACACACACACACACACACACACACACACCTGCTTGATTCTCCCTGCAGCATCTGACACTCATGCCTAACTCCCCCTGGGCTTCCCTGGTTGGCTAGTCCCGTCCTCCACCTCTGTATTAGTCTAGGTACTTTAGAGAAGCAAATCCACAGCAACTCATGTATAAGAGAGTTTTATGTAAAAGAAGTGTACATCATGAAAACATCCCAACCCAATGCTGCCCAAGCCCACAAGTCCAACATTAACCCATTAACCCAACACCAGTCCACAAAGTCCTCCACCTCACAAAACAGAAGCAATGATGCTGACTGCAGGAGGAAAGCTGAGTCAGTGAATGAATAAGCATCTCAGCACTAGCAGGGGTCTCCACATGGCTGCTCCAGCACCCAGGGCTGCATCGGGATAGGTCCATGTGGCTTCTCCTTGGGGGTGTCTTGTAGGAAGTCAATCTTGCAAGCTGAAGCAGGGAACTGCTAAGGCAGCTGCACCCTGGTGCGACCATAACAAAGCAAGAGACCCGAGAGCTAGAAAGGGTCTCTTTCACCACCCATTTATCCCTCATCCCTTCAATTAGCCCCACATGTGATCATCGGCCAGGTTGACACAATTAACTAACTCAACCTCCTTCAGTGACCAACCAGTTGCACTGACTCCTGTTCATGGACATTCTATTTGTGCCATAGAAGAACAGGTGTGTCAATGGCTGCTTTTTCAAATAGATCACCAAGACTTTCTTATAAAGCACCTCTGAGTGGACTTGAACCTTCGAGCTTTCAATTAGCAGTGGAGCACGCTAACCATTTGCACCACCCAAGGACTCCCTTCACTGACTTGACTTACCTACCAGTTGCCGTCAAGTAGATTCTGACTCTTGGAGACCCATGTGTCTCAGAGTAGAACAAATCACCAGCCTGTTTCTTAGCTGTGACTTTTTTAACACACGTTGCCAGACCTCTCTTCTGAGACACCTCGGAGTGTGTTCGAACTGCCAACCTTTCAGTTAGCATTCAAGCTCTTAACTGTGTGTGCCACTCCAAAACTCTCCTCCATGGCTACTTCTCAAGCATGGATAATCTTTAAAGCCCTGTCCTGAGTCTTCATCTCCTCCTCGGGAGCCCTACTACTGCTGTGGCCACTCTTCATCCCTTCTCTCCCTTTCTGTCTGTCAGGATGCCCACCCACATCTCAAACCCACTATCCTGCTACTCCAAACTTCGTCCTGTCCCACATACCCTGTGTTTGCCACTCACTCAGGCTCAGAATCTCCCTGCCACCTCACACCCTCCACCAGTAAATACCCTGACCTGCGAGTTCTATCTCCGCTCCTTTTATATATCTCCTCATTTTCACCGTCATCTTCATTCCCATCCTTATGTTCTCTTGCTTGGCCTGCTGTGATGGGATCCCAAATGCCCTTCCTGCCTCTGCTCTCTCCTCCCCCGGTTTATACGAAACATGGTTCTGCCAAAATGATCTTCCTAAGTCACAGTTCAAGTCCTGCTACACTAAATTAAAACACTGCGGTGGTTACACAATTTCATGTCAACTTGATAAAAGAATGAAGGGGTGGAGTCTACCCTTTCAATCAAGTCACAGCCTGGTGATCCCTCCTTGTGAGTGTGGCCTTCTCATGAGGATTCTGGGAGTCTCTCTCTCTCTCTCTCTCTCTCTCTCTCTCTCTCTCGATTCTTCCATATGGACAAGCCATAAGGAGCCATGCTGATGGCAGCCAGCACTGAGATGCTGCCACTGCCACTGGATCCACAAGACTTTTCACCCACTGGCCTGTGATCTTCCTGCAGTTGGTGTCATTGCTTATGCTGTGTGAGTCTGAAGAGGAGTTTATGGACTAGTATCGGACAAATGGGCTAATATCAGATTTATGGACTTGATCTGGACTGGGATGGAATGTTTTCTAAATATACAATCGCTCTTTAATATAAAACTCTTTCTTATACATAGGTCTCTGGATTTGTTTCTCTACTCTACCCAGATGAACACAAACGCAAAAGTTCTCATTCTCTCTACTTCAGGTTAAATCCTATTGTATTGTGTCCTCCCATCATATGTATTAAGGAGCCCTGGTGGCACAGTGGTTTAGCATTCTGTTGTGATCAAAAGGTTAGTGGTTTGAACCCAACAGTCGCTCCATGGAAGAAAGATGTGGTAGTCTGCTCTCCTAGAGAAGATAGTCTTGGGGTCGCACAGGGCGGTTCTACTCTGCCCTACAGGGTCACTGTGAGTTGGAATCCATGAAGCCGTAGTGGGCTTTAGTTTGTTTCATATGTGAACGGTCGGCTTGGACTCTACATCTGTGTATGTGATCTTGTTCAAAAATTGCGTTTTCTTGGTTGTGCCAACCAGGCCATGCCAGGGCAGGGTGTGTCCTACACCTATCCACTTATCAGTTGTGGGAGAAAGAAGGAGCTGTCTGCACCCATAAAGATGGACAGTCTCGGAAAATCTATACCGGGCTTCTATGTGTTGGAATTATTTAGACGGTAGTAAGTTTTAGCTTAGTGGCAACTGTTATGAAGAATTTCAGAATACTTGACACATGAATACTTACTTGTTCATAGTTAAAATATATAGAGAAGTGATAAACCTAAAAGTACAAGCAGACTTTAGCACTTACACTAGGACACTTGCTCCACTCTATTCCCCAGAAGGAACCATTGTGAGCAGTGGGCAGATTCTCAGTTTCTGTTCCTGTCTGGTCAGCAGCTGCTCTTCCGGAGAAAGATCGGGCTTACGACTCCCATAAAGAGTTATAGTCTTGGAAATTCACAGGGGCAGTTCTACACTGCTCTATAGGACCATTATGAGTCAGAATTGATTCATCAGCAGTAAGTTTTGCTTGGTTTGGGTTATATATACTAACCATATATAGTTGTTGTTGAAGTAGACCTATCATTTATGCCCCCATGACTTGAAACAGAATTTCACATAGACCAAACATCTGTGCTACATATCGAAAATACTTGCTGAGTAATAACACTGACCATCTGGACCAGGTCCAAAGTTGCCCTGTTTTTGTTGTTGTTGGCCATCAGGTCAAATTTCAACCCCTCCGGACTAGTTAGGACCAAGTAGAACTGTCCCATTGGGTGTCCAAGGCCGTCACGTGTCTGAGCGCAGCCTGCTACCCCTTTCTCCCAGAGAGCAGGCAGAGTGGGTGGGAGCCACCACCTCTCCATCTGCAGCCACCACACCACCAGGGTTTCTTTGGGTCCCGGGCTTCCTCCAGTCATCGGTGTGTGTTTTGATAAACTCCTCGATTTTTCTGTCACCAACCTGGTCCCCAGTTGGAAACCACTCCATAAATTGGTACTTCCTGGAGAAGGAGAAGGCCTTTCAGTGTGCAGAGATCGTGATGAGGGTCTGTAAAAGCCACAGTGCAACCTTGGGTCTTGGGCCTGAGTAGTATAATTCATTCCCTCAAGAGAACATTTACAGAGCTCACATCCACTTGCAGACTAACCCTGGGATGGCAGTGGTACTCGAAAAATGGCAGTGTCTGCCTCACACAGATGACCTGATTTCTTCTGCCCCGGAGGTGGGGTGGGTTAAGGTGTTGGGCTGCTAACGGAAAGGTCAGTGGTTCTAACCCACCAGTCACTCTGAGGGAGAAAGATGAGGCCGTCTGCGCTCCGAAAGCTCTAGACTCACAGAAGGTTTATAGAGGGTCCCTGTGAATGGTCCCGTGGCAGTGAGGGTGGGGCAGGCCTGGGAGGAATAAAGGGGGCAATGATGTCTGAAGCTGTGGGGTTGTACTCATGCTGTTGTTGTTCGGTGCCAGCAAGTCAATTCCAACACATGACCTTGTAGGGCAGGGTAGATCTTACAGAAGCAAACCACCAGGTCTTTCCCCTGCCCTGCCGCCGGTGGGTTCAAACCACTTACCTTTCTGTTAGCAGCAAGCCCTGAACAAGGGCCGCGAGGCCTCCTGGTCATCGTCGTGGAGGAGGGGAAACTTCCACGCCTCTGCCAAGTGCAGGCGTGGAAACGGCCCTGTTTGCAGCTATGCCCTTTGACAACCGCAGGTAGCTTCATTGTGAAACTCTCCCTCTCCCTCTGTAGTGTGTGTGTGTGTGTGTGTGCTTCTCATGTGCTCCATATTATCACCCCGATTGTGCAATGCAAAGACGAAGGCACTGAGAAACGACATGCCAAAAACAAAAGAAGAAGAAGATTCCCCTGTTTCCAGAAAGCCTGTGTGTCAGTCACGCACAGGAGCTGGGTCTTTTCCAGCTTTGAAAGCTCTTTGGGGGAAATGGAAATGTGTCTGATCCCATCCTGGACCAAACTTCAAACGACACTGTTGCAGACAAACGAACTTCCTCCTTGTGTCGCCGGACTCGCTGCTGACCCACACAGTCTCTCTTCATCGACGGCAGGTCCCAGTCAGAGGTGGTGCCTTCTCGTCATCATGGAACCATGTGCAAGGGTTCTTCCAGCTCCTTCCTGCTGTGGGACGGAGTCATATGAGGCATTTGAACAATGCAATTCAGAAAGGAGGGGTGTGAGCTACTCTTTAAATATGCGGGACCTTATTTATTGGTTTTTGCTCAATTAAAAAAAAAACATGTTTCCAACTGTATTATCTTTTCCCCTATGTTTTTCCCCCTCTTACATGAAGTGGATGAAGTGGTGCTTTGCGGCCCAACAGCGGGGCTCCTGAGCCCGCATTGCTGTTTCTAATTACTGAACATCTAGAAGCGGCTCCAGACAACTGCTCAGCATTATGTTCCCACCACCCAAACCTGAGAGAGAGGACTCTTGGTTACATAATGCTGGAGTTAAGGTTAAAAGACAACTTCCATTATAACCTCCTGTTTTCACTCACTCGTAATTGTCCAAAAATTGTGCTTCTGCTCCAAAACATTCCATGCTCCGTTTCCACCCCAGGGATGAAATTGCTTGGAAAGTTTGAACAAAAGTGGTTTAGCCATTTGGAATCAGGCGAGTTGGGGGAAGAATATTCATCTTCAGCTGAAGAACAAATAAAGTGTATCTCTGGCTGTGGACAGCCCTTCCCCCCACCCCC
>NW_022111324.1:4711797-4722772 GCF_000313985.2 Echinops telfairi
TCCCCTGACAGCTGTCCCTTTACAACACCGGCCTCTCATGTGGGTGGGCAGCTCTATTCCAAGGGAGGAAGTGTCTGAGAATGAAGTGGAAATCCAGACTTTCAAGAAAGAAGTCAGAGGCAATGGAAGGATGGATTTGTGCTTTCTGTTCGAGAGCCAAGAAAATCCTCCGGGGCTGTTGTACTCCTTCACCTGGGGTCACTGTGAGTCTGAGTCTACTCAACGGCCCCCGACAACAGCAGCATTCTCGTCCATGACGGAGAATTTAGCCAAGGGTCCCCTAGAGCAGCACCAATCCGGGCAATGTCTAGTGTTCCGTGATCTTCACGGTCAGGCCAAGACTCTCCCTGGAGTTCGTTGTCGTCTGTGCAATGGAGCGTAGGGGTCTGCTGCTGTTAGGTGCTGCCAAGTTAGATCCCACTCATAACAGCCTTCAAGATAACAGAATCGAACGTTGCCGGGCTCTGTGCCATCTGCGGAACCCTGCTGGCGTGGTGGTAGCCCACTGGGCTGCTGGCTGCAGGGTCAGTAGTTTTAACCTACCAGCCGCTCCCAGGGAGAAGTCGAAGGCAGAGACTTGCGACTCCCGTAAAGAGTTACAGTCTCGGAAACCCGCCGGGCTGCTAGGAGGCAGAATGGGCTTGATGACAGTGAGTTTGGAGAGATGTCAACTTGAAATCCCGGGTATGTTTGAGCCCCTGGTTGTGCCTGCTCTGCTGACCCTCCCATTGAGAGTGCCTTTGTTTTCACTCCTACCGCCTGGACCAACGATGCTGTCCTTTTCTAGAGATTAGCTTAACGTGTGTGGTTTAAATTCACGTCTGCCTCAATTTGATTCTGGCTTCTGCCCTCTATTAGCTAGGTGACCTTGAATTAGTTACTTTTCAACTAATGCTAGAGTTTCAGCTTCTTTGTCCTTGAAATGGAGATAGCAGTAGTCATTACTCACCCCCATAGAATATACTGAGTGTAACATGAGGCATAGATATAAAACGTTTGTTACCCGGTTTTACATAGCATGTGTGCAGTATAGGCTGGCTGGTAGGAGATTTGTGGTCATCACAGAGAAAGGAAATAGGTGCTGCATGTTGAGTTGGCCAATTGTGCTGATATCATGATGAAAAACCACTATTATGAATAACATCTAATTCTTCAACATTCATCATGTAGTGTGACCATCATCACTATCGAGTTCCAAAAGTTTGTTATTGCTCCGAACAGAAACTCCCTTATACTCCCCATTCTACCACGGACCCTGGCAACAATTCATGAGCCCTTGTCTTTCTCCATGTGCCTAGTCGAGATACTTCATGTAAGTGTCCTTTTGTGGCTGAGCTCTCTCACGTAGCACCAGGTTATCAAGGTTCATCTCTGCCACAGTGTGTGTGCCACCTTCAGTTGTTTGGCTGACTCACACCTCATTGGGTGTGTGTACCACACTGCGCTGCACCTTGCAGCTGCTCGTAGACACTTGGATTGGTTCCACCTTTTGGGTCCTGGGACTGGCACTTCAATAAACACTGATGCAGACCTCTTTGTTTTTTGCTTTCCTTTGCATCCCCACCCCTTTGGGTAACTATGTAAGTAAGCTTTCCTTTAAGGAAACAATGCCTCTGATTCACAGCCCAGGAGATTGAGGTGCTGCTGTTTCTCTCCTCATCTCCAAGGATGTATCTGGGCCCCAACTCCAGCTAATTGAATGCAGATCATTCTTCAGGACTTCTGCAGAAACACTGGTAGGAAGAAGCTCGGTCTTTCTTGTTTAGGCCTCGCAGACAAGAATGTGAACTAGAGTTTTGGGTCACCGTCTTTGCTTGAGATCGCTAACCGTGACTGTGGCAGACTGAAAAGAAGACCTCCTCGATGGCCAGAGGGGCATCCTAGAGGCATCACCCTGGTGCCTGGACCCTGCTGTCTTTAGAGCTTCCCTGTCTATAGCCCTTTCTGTTTGGTGGGGCAATGCATTCCCTTTTCCATGGCCACCAGTTTGAGTCGGGTCTCTGCCATCTACATTATTGGTCTTCTTCAGAACTAACAGAGTCCTTGAGTTTTCATTTGAGCTCATCTCCAGCACTGAGGCAGAACTCCTTTTGAGATCATCCCAAAATGTCATAACAGGTGGAAAAATGCATATTCACTGCCTCCAACTTGATGGAAAGTTGCAAGTCCCTGTGTTCTGTTCCTGTAGCCTCAACAGCAAGATAGGATGGGCTTTGGATCTCCACTCCGCCTTCCCCCTCACTCACATTGATAAGAATTTTTGTTTGGGGTCTTTGATGCCTGATACCTGATCCCTTTGACACCTCAAGATCACACAGGCTGGTGTGCTGCTTCCATGAGGGCTTTGTTGCTTCTCAGCTAGCTGGTGTCCCAATTTTTCAACCAAAATTTCTCATAGGAGCTAAACCAGCATTGTACATTCTATGTGTTGCTAAGATTTAAAACTTAGCTTATTGAGAACATTGCACATAATGTTTGAGAATTATTTAAATAAAGAGATGACAGTAATAAAGTATTAAGCTTTCCTACAAGAAGGCAAAACCAATAATTAATTTTGGGGATATTAGGGCATCTTTAGGACATGTTAAGGGGTTGAATTGCCCCCCTACAACCCCAAATTGGTTGTAATTTCTAAACCCTATGCTTGTGATTTTAATTCCTTTGGGGATGTTATCTTTATTATATTGAGCCAGAATAGTATAGGATGTATCCTTTTATTTATTAATTTACTTTTTGTGGTGAATTGAGTACAGGTTTACAGAGTAAATCCATTTCCCATTCAATAATACATTCACTTATTTATGTGACTGCAATATTCACTCTGCAAAATCCCTAATCCAACCTTCTACCAGTGTTTCCTGTTTCCACTCATGCTTCTTCCCTAGCCCTTCCTGCCTTCTGAACTTCGCCCTGGGGAACACTGCCCTTCTGGGTTCAAATAGCTAATTGTTCTAAGGAGTGCGTACTTCTTGAACGTTTTCAGTTATCTTATAGACCTGTCTATTGTTTGGCTGAAAATTGAGTCCTAGGCTTGAGTTCAATTTCAAGATTTAAGGGTGACTAAGAGCCATAGGAATAAGGAAGACCAGAGAAGAATCAATGGATTTGAATTGTGGTGCTGGAAAAGAAAATTGCAAGATAGCACAGACTGCTAAAAGAACAAACCCTTCTGTGTTGGAAGAAGTGTGGTCAGAGTGCTCCTTGGAGACAAGGATGGCAAGAGTTCATCGTCCATACTTTGGGCATGTTATCCGGAGAGAGCAGTCCCTGGAGAAGGGCATCCGGCTTGGTAAAGTCGAGGGGCAGAGAAAGAGCGGAAGATCCTCAAGGAGATGGACACAGTGGCTGCAACACTGGGCTCGAGTACAGGGACACTTGTGAGGATGGGCCAGGACAGGGCAGCGTTTCCTTCTGTTATGTATAGCGTCACTATGGGCCAGAACTGACTTGGTACGTAACAACAACAAGGTCCATACACTCAAGCCCCCACCCCCACCCCAAGTCTCTATCTGATCAGTAGGTCTGGTCTTTTACTAAGGTTTGGAGTTGTAAGGTGTGTCCTCAGTCCTCTTTTGAGATATAAAAGAAATTAAATATGCAGAGTTGAGGGAAGGCAGATATCATGCCACCAGAAGATTGCCTTGAAGCAGCTCAGAAAGAAACTTCCCCCAGAGCCATGGGAGAGAGAGCAAGGCAGCCCCCCAAATTTGAATTTTTCATTTCCTGAACTCTGAGAAAGTAAATTTGTTTGCTGAAACAACTCCTTCGTGATACTTGTGTTACAGCAGCAGCCAGTAAGAAAGGCAGTCCATGAAGGAGAATTTGGAGAATATAGTGATGGGTGTTTTAGAGCAGTCTACAGAGGTCATTTGTAGAGCAAGAAGTCTGAATGACTAATCGGAATGGGAGTACCCACCTTTCCTGATAACTTAAGAAAGACATCACTTTACAGAATCAATTGATTCTGAATTGACAAGCAGTCGAAAGGGGAATGAAACCAGGGGATCAGAAGTGCGCTAGAAATGGAGTCCTCATCTGTGGAGCAGCGCCGAAGAATGAGTGACGTGAGCAGGTGACCAGCCCGCAGTTAGGCGACTCCTATTCCTTGGCAGAGACTCCAGGGAAAGGCCCATCCAAGTAAACAAGGAGGCTCCTGCAAGAATGCTTGCCATGACAGGCCAGACTTCCGGTACTGACAGGGACCCCGACACAGTCACCCTAAGACACCCTTTAAACGTGGAGCTGAAACCACACCTGGAGGTCTCCTGTCAGCTCAGTGATAGATTACCTTATAAAATAAACCATGTTACCCATGAGGAATGCACTCCCTACTCAAACGTCAACATTCACCCCAAAGCAAAGCCGAGGAGGGCCGGAAGAGCTAGATAAATGGAGACAGGATGGAAATGAGAATGCGGACACCTCATGAAAATTGTCATCAATGTCACGGAAAAATTTGTGCAAAAAATGTAGGCCCCCTAGGTGTGAACAGAATATCACGCCACAATCAAACGAATGAGAAATAAGACATGTAGGTGACAAATATGGGACCCTGGTGGCGTAGTGGCTATGCACTGGGCTGCTAACTGTACGGTGGGTCAGCAGTTCGAAACTTCCAGTCAGTCCAGAGGAGAAGGATGAGCTGTCTACTCTGGTAAAGAGTTACCATCTCGGAACCCACAGTCTACCCTGCCCTGTAGGGTTGCTAGGACTCAGAATCCACTCAATGGCTGTGAGTTTGCTTTTGGGTTGAGCTCATCGAAGAGTCCTGCCTGGTGCAAACGGCTTCCATGCTCAGCTGCTCACGGAGCAGTTAGAGGTGGGGTCCGTAAGGCAACACCCAGGAAAAAGACCTGCTGATCGATTTCTGACAACCCCAAGGAGCCCTGCTCCTCGGACACACACTGGTGGCGCTGCGGCAGCTGGAGGCAACTGCCTTGGTGTTGTTTTAAGCTCATCACAGACCTTCACTAATTCCATGCATTTAAAGTGGTATATTTCATCATTTTAATTCCTTGTACTGAGAGCACAGGCGGGTCCCCTGCTTCCATGAGATCAACAGGTTCACTTAGAGATCAACTACTGTGCGTCTTTGCATCACCGGCCCTGAGAGGCGCGGCGCCTGCCCCAAGTCACCCCAGCCTGCTTCTGACCTGGAGGGAACGCAGGCCTCTGACTTCTCCCCAGGGAACCTCCCTATGGCCTTGCTCCTTGGCCTTGCTTCGAAGAGTGCAGAGAGGTCAGCTTGCTCTGAATGCCCATTTTTTATTCTAACAGTTAAGGGTGGTCCAGCACCTTCACGCTACGCTGGCTGACTGGTTCCAATTGTCCTCACCTGCTGTTCGCTCTGCTCCACCTTTGCAGAGAAAGAACTAAGCCCCATTGAAAACTCACATGCAGCCACTCGCAAAAGTCCCCGACTCAGCCGCTGGAATGAGCCTACCAGTCACGGTGGCCATGGGAAAATCGATCCTTACACGGGATGGAAACAGCTCTGAAGCAGCAGTTTGTAGGTACTTTCAGCGGTTTCGCAGTTACCGGTCCGTGCCTGCTGTACAGAGGCGGGCTGACAGGTGAGGGGGAGATGTCTCCTCTCCAGCCCAGACCCTACTCGGGTGCCGGTTTCTAAACACTCTGCATGAGTCTACCGTTTCCCCCCTGAGATTCCTCTTCCAAGCCCCTTTGCCAGGATTCTGAAGCAAATCCTCCTCTCAGTGAGTGATATGTTCCAAAAGTAATGATCTCCCCAGGCGTGCAATATGCTCATTTGAGATGCATTTTTCCAGGTCCAAAAGCCACTTTTCCGCGTAGGTGACTGCGATGCCCAGAGTTGGCAGCAGAGGGCGCCCATGACTAGCAATCTAGTAAGAAGTGGGTTTCTGGGCTCCTGCGAAACACAGGCGCCCCTGCGTGTCCACCCCCACCCCCACCTACCCCCCCACCCCCCACGCCCTCTCTACCCTCCCTCCCCCGCCCCGTCACCTCCCACTTCCAGCCCCACCTCCCCACCCCCACTACCCACAAACACACAGCTGCACAACCGCAGGGATCCTCCCTTGGGGCGCTTGGGCTTGAGCCAGTTCCTCTGTGGTCAGAGATGGCTCTGTGCTCCAACGTGGTCACGGGGGAGACATGTCCGCGGAGTTTTCCACGAAGAGGTGAATGCTGTTCTTTCCGGCCCAGAAAGAGTCTGGGCCTGCAATCCTCCTCTTCACAGACCAGCCAAGGATCTTTGCCCAGACCCTCCTAGGCTGCCTGCCTTAGGGGATTTTTGTGCTTTCCAGCCCGTCCCAGTTATGCCCTAAATTAACCCGGTGCTACAGGCCCAGTCCCTCCCCTCGTGGGACGGCGTTATTGGTGCGTTGCCTGCAGCCCTGAGATCATTTGGGGGTGGGTCCTCCAGAGCCTGAGCCTTCCTCTATGGGATTACATCAGTGGTGGCAAATGACTCCTGAGGGGGTACTTTTGAATTTTTGGAAACAACCGAAAGTCATCGAGAGCCAAATGTATGAAAGAATGCAGGGACTATTGTATGAAAGCCCGGACCCCGGAGCCTGCTTTCTAACGGTTCTGGGTAGAGGAGAGGGGTAGGCCAGTCTGGGTCGTGGTTATTGCAGTCATTGTCACTCCATTTTCAATCGAAGACAGGGAGCCGGTGTTTCTTCAACCCAAAATCAACGCATGGTGGGGTAGGGCAGTAGATTCCAACTCACATGCACCTCGGAGTTGGACGGCTCACAAGGTCTTCTTGGCTGTAATCCTTGTCTTATTATTATCATTATTTTGCTGTAATCTTTATGGAAGCAGGCTACCAGGGCTTCCTTCTGTGACATTGCTGGGTGGGTTCAATCCACCAACCACTAGAAAACTATTTGGGCTGCACACACACACACACACACACACACACACACACACACACCAGCTCTAAACAAAAATAAGCCCCCAAGTCACTGCCACCTGGCCCATTCCGACTCATCGTAACGGCTCCTGTGGGTTTCCAAGACTGTCACTCCTCACAGGTGTCAGTCTCCTCTTTCTCCCTCGGAGCAGCTGGTGGCTCCCAACTGCTGACCTTGCAGTTAGCAGTCAAGCACATAACCCACTCCGCCGCCGCCAGGGCTCCAGACCGACTCTGAAGACACATGTAAGAAATATGCAAAGACAAGGTCATTGTACAGAAATTCCTGCAGGAAATATCAAAGCTAAGCCTGATATGTTTGTCCTACTTCTGCCTTTGCTTGGTAAAAACACCCATCCTTGCTATCCATGCTTGTCCCTGGGGCACACGCATCCCTCCGCCCACAGACACTGCTTGGGGCAGAATGGAAGGAGTTGGCTGAGGATGCATCCTCAGAGGTCTTGGGATGTAGTGAGACTTACTGTGCCCCTGTAATCAGACCAGCCAGCTTCCTCAGCGGCACCACTTCTCAGCCATGAGTGCCTTGGGGAAAGTAATTTAATCTCCAGAATCTTCATTTCTTTGTCCTTCCAATGGAACTGTCTGTTTCTCTGAGGCCAGATTTGTAAACCCCAGAGTGCAAGGTTGTCATCGTTGTTCTTTGTTGTCTCGTGGCAACTCCCCGTGTGCGTGGTCGAGCTGTTCCATTGGCTTCTCCAGGCCGGGGCCTTCCAGACGCCTGACTTCTGGAAAACTGTCTCTGGGTGGCTTTGAACTGCCAGCCTTTTGATATGCTGTGACAGTTCAGGCTGTGTGTCACCTGGGCTGGCCATGATTCAGTTACAGTTACGATGTAGTCATTCCCCATCATGAGAGCTGATCTAAGGTGATCATTTTCTTGATGAAATCACCCCCTGGGTAGACAATCAGTTGATAGGGATGTGTGGCTTGTTTCTAATGTACAAGAGGTCTTCGGAAGGCTTGCAAGAAAATTCTTTTATCTCTTCATTCCACTTTAAAAATTTCTATCTTTTAATTACATTTTGTTTCACGCTCCCCTGTATATGGACATTCCAGTAAAGTTTTCTTGCTACTTGGTTGATGGGGCTCCTGCATTGGACCTCTGGCTCTTGGGACTTAGGCAGCACCCTGCTTGGCTAGGATTCATGCCAGTCTAGGATTCATGAGCCGCTGCAGCCTGACAGCCTATCATCTTACCTGCTGATCTTTATTTTTCAGGCTCCATAGCCCATGAGGAATACAAAAGTTGGAAACAAAGAGGAAGAAACAGTAGTTGATAAATATGGCCTCAGTGATAAACAATCTGGGGGAGAAAACAATGGGACTGATGGTTCTGGGAGGATATGGGAGAGGGGTAGGTGAGGAAAAGGAAGTGGCTGTTAACAAACCCAGGGACAAGGGAACAACAAGTGATCTAAAATCAGTGGTGAGGAAGCCATAGAATGCCTGGTGGGGCTTGATCGAGGGCCATGTAACCAAGAGGAATTACTGAAACCCAAAGGAAGGCCAAGCACAATAGTGGGACAAGAGGAAAGTAAAAGGAAATAGAGGAAAGAACTAGCAGGTAAAGGGCATTTATATAGGTCTAAATACAGGCATGTACATATGTAAATATATTTATATGTAATGGAAATAGATCTGTGCCCATATATTTATATGTTCAGTATTAAGATATCAGACAGGCCTTGGGCCTCTACTCAAGTACTCCCTCAATGCAAGAACACTTTGTTCTAATCACCCGGCATTTCATGGTGCTTAGCTTTCCAACATGATCGCTGTAGAAGAAATGGGTGCATAAGGAAATGTGGTGAAGAAAGTTGATGGTGCCTGGCTATCAAAAGATATAGCATTTGGAGCCTTAAAGGTTTAAAGATAAACAAAGTGGTCATCTAGCTGAGAAGCAACAAAGTCCACATGGAAGAAGCACACCAGCCTCTGTGACCAAGAGGTGTCAATGGGATCAGGTATCAGACATCAAAGACCCAAAGGAAAAAAAACCATTTCAATGTGAATGAGGGGGAGGGCTCAGTGGAGACCCAAAGTCCATCTGTAGACAAGTGGACATCCCCTTACAGAATGGTCACAAGGTAGAGATGAGCCAGTCAGGATGCAGTACAGCACCAATGAAACATACAACTTTCCTCTAGTTCTTTAATGACTATCATGACCCCAATTCTACTTTACCAAACTGGCAAGACCAGAGCATGTACATGGGTACAGATCAGAGCTGGAAACAGGGAATCCAGGATAGATACACCCCTCAGGACCAATAATGAGAGTAGCAATACCAGGAGGGGAAGGGGAAGGTGTGGGGAGGAAGGGGGAACCAGTCACAATGATCTACATATAATCCCCTCCCAGGGAGATGGGTAACAGAAAAATGAGTAAGGGGAGACATCATTCAGTGTAAGATATGAAAAAATAATAATAATTTATAAATTATCAAGGGTTCATGAGGGAGGGAGGAGGGGAGGAAAGGAGGGGGGGAAATGAGGAGCTGATACCAAGGGCTCAAGCAGAAAGAAAATGTTTTGAAAATGATGAGGGCAACAAATATGCAAAAGTGCTTGACACAATGAATGGGTATATGGATTGTGATAAGAGCTGCACGAGCCCCCGATAAAATGATTTTTTAAAGAATATATGGCGTGGGTGATAGAGATGAAGTCGGAGATCACACGATACGATTTTGCAAGACCAACAACTTCTTCGTTGCAAATACCTTTTTCAACAACAACAAACAGCACACGTGCACTGGGCCCTCTCACAAAATTGTTATCTTGGAGCTCTTTGTTGCAACTACTGTGTCAGTCCATTCTGCTGAAGGACTCTCTGTTTTTCTTTCTTTTTTTTTTTTTTTTTTTTTTTTTTTTTTTTTTTTTTTAATCAATTTATTGGGGCTCATACAATTCGTCACAATACATAGATCAATTGTGTAAAGCACATCTATACATTTGTTGCCCTCATCATTCCCAAAATTTTCTTGCCTCTTGGGTTCCCGGAATGCGCTCATTTTCCTTTTTTTTTAAATTTGGACTCTCTGTTTTTCTACGGACCCCCTACCTGCTTCACCAAGCACGACGTCCTTCTCCGGTCCTCCTGATCATATGCCCAAAGCACAGGAGGCAAGATCTCGATCCCCTTGCCTCTCAGGAGCATTCTGGCCGGGTTGTTAGAGGCCAACGTGTCAACGCTGACCCTTAGCGACCCTGTGTGCAACAGACGAAGCGCCCCCTGTCCTGTGCCATCCTCAGTGCCCTCATGCTTGAGCAGATCGTTGTGACCCCCGTGGGAACCCATCTTGTCAAGGTCTTCGTCTTTTTCGCCACTGAGCCAAGCATGATGTCCTTCTCCAGGGACTGGTCTCTCCTGCCAGCATGTCCGGAGTATGTAAGGCGAAGTCCTGCCATCCTTGCCTCTAAAGAGCACTCTGGCCGTACTTCTTCCGTGACAGATTTGTCTCTTTAGCAGTCATGGTACTTTCAATATTCTTCTCCAGCGCCACCAGGCAAATGCACCGGCTGGTCTGCAGTCTTCCATCTTCAATGTCTGCTTTCACATGCGTAGAGGCATGGAGACTACCATAGCTTGGGCATGGTGCACGCTGAAGGACAGTCCTACTCTGGGAACGTGGGGTCCCATGAGTCAGCACGGATGCGACGGCAACGAACCACCACAGCAGTTCGTTCGTTAAAGTGGGAAGAGAGAGATCCTCTCCCAGCATCTAGCCCAGGATCTCAGCTTCTCCCAGAGCTCTTGGAAGGCCGCTCTTTCCTGCCGTCAGCACAAACAAGCTATAGCAGAGAAATCTATGCTGACTATTTTGAAATGGGTATACTTCTTCCACATTTTTTTGGTCTTCTTCAAGTCCGTGGTCTTCAACATTTTTCACCAGCACCATCATTCAAATGCGTCCACTCTTCTTCTATTCAGTCCTTCTATTCATTATCCAGTTTTCTCAAGCGTATGAGGTTATTGAAAATATCTTGGTCTGCCGGGAGGGTGGAGTGGAAAGGGGGAACCAATGACAAGGATCTACATATAACCTCCTCCCTG
>NW_022111324.1:4722872-4726705 GCF_000313985.2 Echinops telfairi
TGAGTTTTTTTTTTTAAAGTAAAAACATAAAAAGATGGTTTTTCTAGACAATTCAGAGAATACAGGCAAATGTAGAGAGGAGATTTTTCTAGCAACGGTGAATCCCTTGGCCTTTTAGCTTTCTAGTATTTTTTAACGCACATATATATTACTTATGTGCATAGTATTTATGTGCAGGGGACCAGTCCCTGGCGAAGGACACTGTGCTCGGGAAAGTGCAAGGGCAGTGGACAAAGAGGAAGGCCCTCAAGGAGATGGACGGACACCGTAGCTTCAACAATGGATTCGGGCGCAGGGACAATGGTGAGGCTGGCACAGGACTGGGCAGGGATTCATTCTGTTGGACACAGGGCCCCTTCGAGTAGGGACAGTCTCAATGGCACCTAGCAACCACAACATATTATTATTATTAATCACAAAATGATACATACTAGAAGTATTTTTTTTGGGGGGGTAATTTAAAAAAGCCAGTCTCCAGTACAGTAAAACCCATGAAAGACAGCATCTCAGAAAGAGTAGACGAATGCAAATCTCATCCACTGCAACGGGCAACAGAAAAGTGGGTGAAGGGAGACGCCGGGCAGTGTAAGATATGACAAAATAATGATGATTTATAAATTATCAAGGGCTCATGAGGGAAGGGGGAGCGGGGAGGGAGGGGGAAAATGAGGAGCTGATTCCAAGGGCCCAAGTGGAAAGCAAATATTTTGAGAATGATAGGAGCAACAAATGTACAGATGTGCTTGACGCAATGGATGTATGCATGGATTGTGATGAGAGTTGTATGAGCCCCCAAAAAATGTAAAAAAAAAAAAAAGAAGGAAAGAAAAGAAAACATCATGGTCTGTGCCAGGTGCACTTTACAGATCTCTTTTGCAGCAGATTTGTGAGATCCAATTCTTTATTTGGCTTATTCACCAGATCAGTAGATCCACCAGCGATGCCCAGGAGCAGCAGTCAATAGGACTCTGCTTGAATTGATGTTTTCCTTCCATCTTCCTTTTTTTTTCCTATATAAGAAAATGAATTTATTTTTATTTTTTATTGGTACCTAGTATTTTATTGGTTGATTTGAGGATCAGTACAGAGAAATTGGAGACACTTTGTACGTAATTCTTTTTGCTGCTGTTGTTTGGGGTCACACTGGCTGTAGTTCTGGTGTTTGGGGTTGGAAGGGGATGCGAGGGTGGGCAGCTTGACCGCTTAGCTGCCATCGGTTGAGGATGTCCTCGGAAGCTGACTCGGCGCGGTGTCCACAGCCAAGGGAAGACAGGAGCTCTGCTCCCGGTCTTCGCCCAGCTGGGGATCTCCAGCCAGCCCCGATCTCCAGCCTGCTCGTGGGTCTCTGGTCTGCTCTGGATCTCCCGTCCATCCTCTTGTGATGCTTCCTACATCACCCAACAGTTTACTTATGAGGATCCTTCAGTGAAAAGAGGGTGTGTCCAGGAATGTCAACTGTACACCTAAGTAAATGAAATCCTTCACAACATCAAACTTTTCTTCGTTTATCGTGATGTTGCTCACTGGTTCAGTTAGAAGGAGTCTTATTTTCTTTATGTTGAGGTGTAGTCCATACAGAAGGCTGTAATCTTTGATCTTTATCAGTAAGTGCTGACAGTTTTTCACTTCCGGCAAGCAGGGTGGTGTCATCTGTATATCTGAGGTGGTTAATAAGTCTTCCATCTGTCCTAATGCTGCATTATTATTCATATAGCCCAGCTTCTCAGTTTATTTGCTTAGTATACAGGTTAAATAAGTATGGGGCAGAGACACAACCCTAATGTGTACATTTCCTGATTTTGAACTAGCAGTAACCCCCTGCTCTGCTTGAATAAGTGCTTCTTGGTCTATATATTAGTTCCACATGAGCCCAATTAAGTGTTCTGAAATTCCCTTTCTTTGTAATATCATCCATAATTTGTTCTGATCTGCATAGCCAAATACCTTTGCTTGGTCAATAAAACACAGGCAAACATTTTTCTAGAAATCTTTGCTTTCAAGCAACAATTATTTGACATCGGCAGTATCTCTCCCTCCATCTGCTCTTCTGAACACAGCTTGAATTTCTGGCAGTTTCTTGTTGATGTACTACATAGATATTTTTTAATGATCTTCAGCAAAATTTTACTTGTATATGATATTGTTCAATAACTTCTGCATTCTGCTGGTTGATTTTTCTTTTGGATGGGCATGGACATGGATCTCTTCCAGATGATTGGTCAGATAACAACCTTCCAATTTTCTTGGCATAGACAAAAGAGGGCTTCCAGAACTGCATCCATATATGGAAATTTCCCAATTGGTATTCTGACAATACGCAGAGCATTGTTTTCTTGTCATTGCCTTTAATTTGGCTTGGGTTTCTTCCTCCTGGCTTTGTTGAATGCCCATCAGTTCTCTTTAGTACAGTTACTCAGTGTAATCCTTCCATCTTTTTTTGGATGCTTCCTATCTCTTTCAATATATTGCCCATCGGATCCTTCATTGTGACAACTTAAGGCTTGGTTTTTTTCTTCTGTTCTTTCAGTTTGAGAAATGCGACCTGCGTTCTTCCCTTTTGATTATCTAACTCCATATCACGTACATTTCATTGCAATACTTTGTTTTCTTGAGACGTGCTTGCACATCTTCTATTCTAAGCTCGCTTACTTCCTCATGTCTTCCGCTTGCTTTAGGCGCACGGTGCGGAAGAGCACATTTCGGAGTCTCTCCTGACATCCACGTTGGTGTTTATTTCCTTCCTGTCTTTTCAATGGGCATTTGCTCTCTTCACGTATGATGTGCTCTCGCAACTTTGATTGTTCCTGTCCATGTATCTAATCTATTTTTGAAATGTTCTCTAAATTCAGGTACTCATCTTTAAATGTGTTTAAGTGGAAGGACTAAAATGATAAAATCATAAAGGTGGGGAGACAAGAAAATATCACCTATCTTAATAAGTTCCGTGTGTTTGCCCCCAGCAATTCCTTGTTCACATATCAGGAGGCCTCAGCTGGGGTTTCAACCAAAATCTAAAACAATAGGAGAATCTCATTCAATATTATCTTCCACTAGTTATGCCAGCCCTTTTTACATCAGCTATATATCACTTTATTAGACAACCTCAGGACTATCAGACAGGGTACTATCCTATGCATTAGAAGTCTAGCAGACACCCTGCCCTCAATCTTGTGAACTCCTCCAATTATGACAGTAAAGAGTGTCTTCAAACATTGCCAAATATTCCTTGGGTGACAAAATTGATCCTTAATAGGAACCACTGCTCAGCAGATAAAAGGGTGTTAGGAAACATTCTTCAATGAGGAAATAGCATAAAAATATTATCAAGTACCACTTGGTTGACTTCACTGACTGATATGAGCAGATGTGGTGAAAATCCTAAATGCATACTGTGCAAATAACACCATATTAATAATCCTTTGTAGTGTATGAAGGATTAAATGATAAAACATTAATGTTTACTTTTATATAACCATAAAATTATATTACTTTATTTTCGTATCAACCCTCTGAGGAAAGAAAAAGTGAAAATCACACTTACAGACGTCAAGTTGATTCTGAGCCCTGTGGACTCTACAATGAGCAGAACTGCCCCCATGGAGCTGCGTAGCTGTGAGAACCTTTACTGAAGAAGGCTGGCTGCGAGTCTGAGCCACTGAATGTTCAGTCAGCTGACTAGCAGCTATCCACGGTGCCACCGGCGCTTCTGAAGAAGATAAAGCCAAAACAAAACCCACTGCCACCGAGTCCATGAACCCGATAGGACAGGGCAGAACTATGCTGTGGATGTTTAAGACTGTCCATCTTTCCCAGCGTAGTTTAGCCTGGTCTCG
>NW_022111324.1:4726805-4737889 GCF_000313985.2 Echinops telfairi
ACCTCGCTGATGATTTGTAAGTGTGGAATGTGGAGGGAATGTGGAGGCTATCAGGTGAGAAACGTTCAGGCTTCAGAATAAGTGGAGCGAACAGGAGAAGTTAGGCTTAGTGAAGGCGCTTTTCCATGGGACCCAAGGCCATCCTTTTCAGAACAGAAATCCTCTGGTAAATAATTGGGATCAATAATAGTAGATGTTGTCATTAAAAGAAATTGTTGTTAAGAGCTCACCATCTGCCAGACACAGTCCTATGTGTCTTTCATAAATCATCTCATTTAATTTCCTCCACAAGCCCTGGGAATAGGTACTATTACTATCTCAAATTTACCAAGTAGAAACTATTAAAGTTAAGTAATAGTTATCAGAGATGGGTTTTAATTGAGGCTGGCTGAGCGGATGGTACTTTTAATACCTTCTAAACTCGTCTCTCATCAACCGACTCAAGATACAGGCTCGACAGTTTCAACGCTCGGCACACTTGCATAGCCTTCACAGTTGACACGCGGCTTCCCACATCATGTGCGTCGCCAACACCACTAGGTAGATGAGGGCTGTTTTTAAAAAATCTCATTTTATTGATGAAGATAGAGACCAGAAAAAGTGTTAAACTAAACCTAGAATGTGGGACTTTTTGAGTCCTTGTTTGCTGCTTACATTGGATGACCCAGGCCAAGCATCAAAATGAATGTTCCAGATGTCTAAAAAAACAAAGCCACAAGAGCAAGTGTTAACAACCATCCCATTCATCAGAAGAAAACAAATCAGTGTTGTTGTTTTTTCATTTTCTATGCCAGTCACTATGTTAAAGAGCCCTAGGTGCAGCATCTCATAGAAGGGATCTTCAAACAGTTCATGGAAAATGTGAAAGAAACTATTGTGAAAGTTACTATGCATAGTATTTTTAACTTCATACTAATTAAAATTCATGCTAACTTGATATAATAACGAGTCCTGGCTTAGTGGCATTGGGCTGCAATCCACAGGGACAGCAGTTCAAAACCATCAGCTGCTCTGTGGGAGAAAGACAAGGCTTTTTGCTCCCGTAAAGAGTTATAGTCTTAGAAACCCACAGGGGCAGTTCTAGCCTATCCTACAGCTTGCTATGAATCAGCAGCAACTCAAGGACAGTGAGTTTGTCCTTTTGGGTTTGTGATAATGGGTCTGATTGGGATCTAGTGTGAACCACTAAGACACCTAAAACACCCTTTTACAATGAACCCCTATCAACGCATCATGGATTCTGCTAAAATTCAAGATGTGTGGTGAAGTTTGGGTGGAAAAGTGGTGAGATCATCGGTACTTTATAAAAAATGTATGGATAGAAGGCCAGCCCCAAAGAAACTCATAGTTTACAAATGGATACTTGGTTTTAATAAGGGAAGAGATGATGTCAAAGACGAAGCTCGCAGCAGCGGGTCCCCCACATCAATTTGCAAGGAAAGAGTTAATCGTGTTCTTACCTTAAGTCATAGGTTCCCAAACTTAATTGACCTACTTCCCCATTTTCTGAAAAAAAGAAAAGATTGCTCAGTGCCCTGGGCTATGAAAGCTTTTGGACTGTAGCCCATAACCCAGATGAAGGGGAAAGCAGCTGCTATTGCAGCCCACCCCCACCCCACCCCACCCCCCGCCCCATTGTTCCATCTCCGTCCAGGGGAGGGATGGTAGCACCCACTTTGTGAAACATTGCCCTCCTCGAAGAAGATCAACCATTAGCAGCTGAAACAACAGCCAATTTATAGACATCTCAGTTGGTTCCGCTTACACAGTCCTGACTGAAAAATTAAAGTAGAACAAAAGTTCTGCTCAATAGGAGCCTGGGACTGCTGCACCGAGGTCAGCTTCACACAAGGACAGAGCCACAATGGGAATTTTAAGCAAGCGCGATCCAGATCATCAAGTATTTCATGGAAGAATTCTAACAGGAGGTGAAACATGGCTTGACCAGGAGACTCCCGAAGACAAAGCACAATCAAAGAAATGGCTGCCAAGAGGTGGAAGTGGGCCTGTCAAAGCAAAGGCAGACTCCTCAAGACCTTGATGCAGCTTAGGTTGAGAAATAAAGTGAATAGGTTTATCTTCTAATTCCATTTTCCATGAATATTTTCAAGCCTCCTCGTGTCAGCCTTAGAAGAATCCTGTGGGGTGAATAGTATTCTCATCCCATTTTACAGAAGTCCATTGTCAATGATAGAGCCATGATTCAAACACAGCACAGCCCTGGGCCACACCGTCTGTTTTAGCCTTAGAAGGGCTCCATGAGGCCTATGATATTCTTTTTGGCAGACAAGAGAAGGAACTGAGAGTCCGTCAGAGAAGTGAAGTCACTTTCTCCCAAATAATGCTACGGGAGGCTCTGCTGTGTGCCGAGTCTGTTCGGTTTTCACAGAGGAGAGATGGGACCAAGGCAGAAGCCTCTGTTCCCTGCGGTAAACCAGGCAGGCGGAAGGGGGTGTGAGGCTGAGAAAATAGCAGTCGGCCTTGACGGATAATCTGTCCTCTCCACAGAGCTGTGAGAACGGGTCTCTTCTCAGAGATGTGGGCCTTGAACGCGTACTGACTGCGGCCTGGAGGAGGCTGGCTCTTAGAAGGCTGGGTTCTGTCTCGGGGTGGACCGGCCACTCAATTGCCTGAGGCGTGAAGAAGAAGGGGGTGTGGGGTCAGGAAGAAGGTGGCCTTTGGGAGCAGCCGGTGCAGGGCTCCTGCTGGGCTTCTTTGCAGACCAATGAAGTTCTGTAAAGCAAGGATGGGCTGCACCCAGTGAAGATGGCCTGCTGGGCCTTCATTGGCCCAAGTTTTGCCCCAGGCAAGAGCCAGGGTTTAGTGTGGGAAGAATCAAAGCCTGGGATGGGAGGTGAGGTGACCACCAGCTTGGGAGCTAGAGGCTTTCCTGAAACTCCTATCCACATGACCCCGGGGGCTTTGCCAGAGAAGGGAGGAGCGACAGGGACCCTACAGTTAGCACTTCATTTCCCCCCACACCATCGTCCTGACAATTCAAAATAATGTCCATTAAAATCAGAAAACAAAATCCTCTTTCACAATGAAGGCTTTAATTCCATTGTTTAATACTCACAGCTAAGAGATCCGTTGCTGTGTTTCCCATTGGTTTTACTGGGAGCCTTGAAAGTTTGGGGGTTCAACTCCTCAGCCACTCTCCAGGGACCAAGATGCGGCAGTCTGCTTCTGTAAAGATGGCTGTGGCTAAGGGCCATCTACCTGGCTCCGGCTCAGAGCGACCCCCATATGCGACAACATGATGTGTTGTGGGGCCTTCCGCCATCCTCACAACAATCATTGCTCTTGGTTGCAGCCTCTGGGCTGATGGACCATAAATGTACAACCTTTGAAGCCCTGTGGGGGCAGGTTCACTATCACTCCAAGGCCATGGAGCTGACTTTGTTTTTAAAATGATTTTGGCTTCTAAACCATCTGAACACTGGTGGATTTATTTGGACTGGAGGGTTACCTATGGGAAGGACACGTTCATGGGGAAAGAGGCACTAATCATCCAAATTTGGCTTTAGAGAATTCTTTCCCGTTTGGAGACCCAATTCCACAGCACACATTACTGTGTGCCAGGCATCGGGTCAGGTTCTGGTGGGATGAGGAGGGGGAAGCAGGACTCCCCTGTACAGACATTCAGGTTTTACACTCTATCACCCTAGGAGAAACTGCGCACACACAGTCAGCTTAGATTTATCGGTTAAATTCTGTTTCTGCTGATGGCAGCGGAGAGCGACCGTTCCCAGAGCTCTAGGTAAAGCTTGAGATCTCATGGGGCTTTTCTCCTGGGGGACCTTTGGGTGGGCTCGAACCGACACCCTCTGGGTTAGCTGCCAAGTGCCAACCCATTGGCAACACCCATGGGGGACTTATTCACGGTTAATCAAAAAGTCATTTATATATTACCACCTTCCCTTGACGTCCAGGACCCATAAATGTTCTCGTATCAAGAAGCCATCTTCTTGGGGTGGGGGCTTGGCTAGTGTGCCTACCACACCTCAGGAAGGCTTTTGGAAGACTGCTGCCCAAGGGAAAAGATGCTTGGTTTTCACAAGCCAAAGATCTACCAAAGTAAAGAAGGCTGCTGTCTTTGCAGAGCGGAGACCTCCAGAGTCACTGCTGCATAAAAGACTTTGAGCCATTTGGGGCTGCACGCAGTGAGTTCAGGAGACTTGTGCAAGGCCTATGTCCTGCTCGTGAAAAGATGGAAGTTGCCAGCAGGCTTTAAAGCAAGAAAGGAAAAGGAAACCATGTGGTAGCTATAAGGGCTATAAGCTAAAGACTACCTTGAGACGAAGGAAAGTGAAAACTCTACGTGGAAACTGGATAAAAAGCCACCAGGCTGGTAGTGAACGGCAGACGGAATTTAAACACCATAATCCTGATGCCCTCAGTCCTACCTCAAGGGCCTCCAAGCCCAGTGTCCTCGCTGCAGTCACCAGTCAGACGATGGCTCAGTTAAAGAGACAGCTTCTGGCACTCCCAGAACCCCAGTCCCCTCCTTCTCCGACCTCCGGACTGGAGCAGTCAGAAAACAGGGTGTGGGGTTCTGTAGAAAGGCTGTTTCGGGGCAGTCCTGCTGCAGCAATGGGAAAGCAGAGGCACGGGGCCGAGCCTCCGCCCGTCTCCCCTCAGGAGTGTGACTGAGGTTCTCAGAGAAGGGCAACAAAGAAGGGTTTACATTTTGGAAAGACAACAGAGTCCTCTTCCTGTTTTTTTAACTCAGGTGTTCGCTGTTCTGCCCAAAGGCAGTATGTACAATGGTTTCGAATGGGTTAGTCCCCCACCTCACCCTACCCCCCAGTTCCACAAACTTTGAAGCCAGTAGCTACTGAGCATGCTCTTGAAATCGCTGTGTGTGTTTTGGTTTTGGTTTTGTAACTCCTTCTGATGGATGAAACGGGGTGGTTCAGGGGTCAGAGATGGGATCCAGTCGTATGATGCACCATAGGTAGTGTTAGTCTTTCTATATCGAGGAGCAGAATGCAAGCATCTCAAGGAGCCATGGGGAATGTTTAGGAGAAGTAACCCGCCATTGGTATCAAAGCATCACTACACGCAGGAGAGCACACATATTTTAAACATTAAACTCTCTGGGAAATGAAATGTACAAGTCATCAAGGGGCCATACAACGAAGGCCCGTGCTTTGGGGAGCACATTTCTGAGTGTGTTTGCTGGTGTGTCACCAGCTGACTATTGTTTGTGTTGGGTGACTGTTGGGTGACTTCATCGAAAATTGGCATCTTTCTGCTTTCGCTCTGGATTATTCCAGTTGTGATAAAAACTTTAAGGTCTTATCTGCGTGGAGCAGGTGTTTGATTTGTTGCAAACTGTTAGGGCTTGGTTTTGTTTCTCCTTCACTCTATATTCAAAATAAAATTCTACTAAAAGTAAAGAGGGGTAGGTCAATGAGAGGGTTGACTTTTGGTCTGGCCGCTTTGAGACAAGCTTTCTGAACATTGGACTTTCATCAATCCTGCTTGTGGATCTTTTTCATTCTAAAATCCTCATGAAAGGCCTCTCACTTGAACCTCCCCCAAAGGGAAGATCTTCTGTTGATCTTATACTCAGTTGCCCCCAATCAGTATAAGGCTCCCTTTGATTCTTGTTCTTAAAAGGATAAGAAAACAAAACACCAAACTGACCAGCAAGAACAGCATAGGTCCCCAGCCTCTGGGGTTGCTGCTCTGGGCAGAGCTGGCTGTCTGAGCAGTTCAGTGCAGATGCAGCCACAGCCAGTGGGCCTGAGGGCCTCTGGATTTCAGCTCTATTCTCCACCTCCGGCATCTGAGATCACCTCCTTGCAGCACAATAACACACCCTATACTCCAAAAAATGCCAGTATCATACGTATCACTTTATTATTTCTTTGTTTACTTTCCATAGCAAGTGAAAAAATAATTTAAACCAATTATATGTACAGACGTGGGTTAGTTTCCCAAGAACTTCCAGAAAGAACCTCCCTATGTCCCAAGTTCCTTATATAGCAAAGAAGGGTTGCAATTCACATCTATACAAAACTCCGTCTATAAAAGTCTCAAGTATACAAAGGTTTCCTTTATTATAAGCATCACATTTTGGGAACCGGAAGGGGGTCAGAGTGGGAGCTGGAGGGCAGAGTACACGGGAAGTGTGCAGGGTGGGGTCTCCATACACGCCTGCCCAGGGGCAATGCTGGGTGGGGAGGCTGTGGCTGGTGCTGCTCAGGTAATCTGCAGCGGGGTTTCCAACATCTCCATGAGGAAGGTGTCAATGGGCGTGTCTCCTATGAGCTTGAAGAAGAAGAGGTGCTCCAGGCATTTCAGGCCGATGGAGCGCAGGGCTGGGAGGCGAAGCAACAGCTTGGCGAACCTGTGGAGAAGCCGAGGACGCATAAGGAAGCAAGGAAGGACTTGGGATATCTACTGGCAACTTCTCAACCAATATGTGAGGGAAGGCCTGGGAGGGGAGACTGAGGGAAATGGCTCAGAAATGGAGCTGCAACCATCGGCTGTTGAGCAGATTCCCACTGGTGTAACCCCGTCTCTCAGAAGAGAGCTGCACTCCATGGAGCTTTTAAGGCTGTGATCTCTTGGAGACAGATCACCAGGTGAGTCTTCTGAGTTGGATTCGAACCACCACACGTTCGGTTAGTAGCCGAGCACTCAAGGACGTCTATGAATGGACTAGCAAGGTCGTGAATCTTAAAAGTGGAAACTGCACCCTAGGGCCTCTTCAGAATCTTGAATTCTGTGGTCAGGCTCTAGAATGACCCTTTGCAAACTTCATTCACAGAGGTTAAGAGGAAGAGTTAGACGGTGTATGTTGATTCTTGACTCTGCCCCTTACTAGCTGCACATTCCTGCCTTGATGTCCCAAAGTGTTGTGAATGCTTACAGAAGCACTTGGAACCGAGGATGGTGGGATGCCTGCACTGAATGCATATCGCTGCTGGATGAACATTCTAGAACCACTGTGCATCAGGCCTTATGATAGGCTCCAGGATAAAATCTAAGCAAGAAGGAGGTAATCCATACTCTCATAAAACAGGGTGCTCCCTCCCATTATGGTATGTGTAGGCAATGTGATCTCAATTTGTTTCAGTCACCAATTTTTGTTACCAATTTTTATCACCTACTAATTAGGCTGCATCTCCTTTTCAAAGGAGTTCTGGTGATTCTGTGGTCAAGCAAGCACTTGGCTGAAAGAAAGGTTGATGGTTGAACCTGTCAGAAACTCTGTGGGAGAGAGATGTGGCAATGGCCTTCCTCTAAAGAGGACAGCCTTGGAAAGTCTATGGGGCAGTTCTCCTCTGCCCTATGGGAGCCACTGTGAGTCAGAATGGACCAGACAAAATGGCTTTGAGTTTTTTCATCCCTACTTTTAAGAGCGGGAGATATAAGCGAGTAAGTCGTGTCTGCATCCGAAAAGCCTGGTGTCTCTTTGGGAGACAATGCACACGCATAGACACGCACACGCATAGACACGCACACGCATAGACACGCACGCACCTCAAGCTCATGTGCACACCTGCACTCTCTCTCACACCTAGTCTCATACATATGTGCTTTCACCCTCACAGTGACCATCACATATTTGTGCGCACATGCACACTCCCTCACAATACACTCACACACTTGTAAATGCACGCAACAGTTACCAAACACATCAAAAGACACTCGGGATGATTAACGATCAGAAAAGTGCAAATTAAAACTACAGAGTATACAGAGATATACTATTTTACTACCACTAGAAATTCTAGCTAAGACAACTTTTTAATTAATTAATAAAAAACCCCAGAAGATATCAAATGTTGAGAAGTATGCGGGGACATTGGAACCTTTATCCACTGTTGGTAGGAATACAAAACAGTACATCCATTGTGCAAACAATGTGGCAGGCCCTCAGAAAGCAGCAAACAGAACTGCCATCTATTTCAGCAATTCTCTTACTACCAAACTCACTGCCATCAAGTTGAGTCTGACTCAAGTGACTCTATAGGACAGGGTAGAACTGCCCTGGTGGGTTTCTGAGACGGTCGCTCTTTACAGCAGTAGAGAGCCTCCTCTTTGTCCTGTGGAGCAGCTGGTAATGCAGAACTGCTGCTGACCTTGTGTCTAGCAGCCCGATACTACGGCTCAAGGGCTCAGCAATTCTACCTCTGGGTAAATTCCCCAAAGACTTGAAAGCAGAGACCCCAAAAGAGTCTTGTACCCTGATGCTCATTGTAGCAGTACTCCCAATAGCCAAAGCATGGAATAAGTGGCAGGTCCCTCAACCGATGAATGGATAAATGCATCGTGGTACTCACATACAATGGAATACCTCTCAGCCAGTGGGAGAAGTGCACTTGGGACCTGCTACAGTATAAATCATAGATGAGTAAACTTATTTGGCCTACCACTTCCTATTCATAAAAAAAATTACTCAGCACCAATCCCCCCCCCAACCAGGCAATTAAAATTATTTGTACTATAGCACATAATCCAGGATTAAAGCATAGGTATCTGCCTTTTTAGCCCCGCTGGATTGCTCCATTGCCCCCCAAGGGGGTGATATTGCCCACTTTGGGAAACGCTGGTATAGATAGAGCTGGAAGATATTTGCTGAGCAAAATAAGCCAATCACAAAAGAACAAATATAAGCTCTCACTTACATTAAGAAAGGGGAAAAAAGAAGAAGAAGAAGAAAATTTTTAGAGACCACAGTTCATCAGTGATTGCCAGAAGTTGGAGGGAGCAGGAAAGGAGATAATGGTGATGGAGAAACTATAGTGATTAAAAGGTAGGGTTATAGAGCTGATTATTGTAATTATAGTCAGTAAGTGGCACACCTGTTTAAAGTTGAATTGACAAAAGGTGTGTGCTAAATATATTTGCACCAACCCAAGCAAAACCACAACAAAAGAGTAGCTACTGGAGTTTCTTTTGTATGCCTCATAGGACTTGGCTCATTGTTTTAGAGCAGTGTTTACCAAAGTGGGCAAAACCGCTCCCTAGAGAGGAGTGCAAGCACTCCCCCGGGAGTCCAGAAGGAGCTGCAAAAGCAGATACCTATACTTTATCCTGCATTGTGGGCTGTAATATAGTACAAAATAAGCAATATTGTATACAAAGTAAATAATATGACACAAGAAGTTTGTTTGTTGTTCCTGAAAGGGGGCAGCAGGCCAAATAAGTTTGGTAAACCTCTGCGGGATTTAATGATATGACCTCATGAGACATCCCAGTTAACTGGTCTAATTGCCAGTTTAGCGCTTCTGTGTTATGGGCTAGTGTGCTGTGTAAAGTCTGGGCTCTTAAAAGCTGGCAGGTAGCTCTCCAAGGCATTTGGTATCAACTCACCCGGAGCAGCACAGCAAAAGGAAGGCTCAGGAGTAGGAGCAGGAAATGGAACGTGTGCTAACTGCCTCCAAGGACAACTGTCTCTTTTGCCAGGAGACCAGAAGGACTGGTCATTGCTGCTCCTTTTGACCAAAGATTATATAGAAGCATTCTGATCCACGGGGGTAAAACAGCACAGAATATCTAATTCTTATGGACTTGGAACTTTCTGAATCCAAGGAGCCAAGCTGAACCTCTGAAGCTATTACCTGGAGATACTGTTTAACGCTTAACTAAAAATGACCCCCTGTAGATTGTGGCTCGTTGTCTCTTTTGCCATGACACAAGCAGAACTGGAGGAGGCCAGGCCACCAGTGCTGACCATTGGCGCCAAGATCCCATAGAAAAATGCTGATCTAAAGGGGGGAAACGCAGCATAGAATTTCAATTTTTCACGGTCTCCAGGCTCTATGGAGCCCTGGAGAGCAGATGAACTCCTGCATCTCTTTCCCTGAGCTAATCTTGACATATTGAACAGAAATGTGTCCCCTGAAGTCGTCTTAAAACTGAACAACAGCTTAGCTTAACTAGTAAAATATATCTGCCTTGCACATTGAGCTCCTCTCAGGAGGATGTGTATGGGATCAGGTGACAGTGACAACTCAGAACACCAGGTGGGAAGCTTAGGGGGCAGCGGGTGTGTGTTCAGGAGAGAGGAAGGACTCTGGAGAGGAGACTGAGGTTTTCATGACTCGAAGAACAGGGTCAATGTCGCTGACCTGTCCGTGTAAAAGGGCTTGGAGTGGTGTTTGTTTTGTGGACAGAGTCTCAACAACAGCAGCAAAATAAGTAAAATGTAATGGCCCTTAAGGGCAGCTTTGTCATGAAAGTGTTTAATGGATTTAGACAAAGGAGATTACTAATCTATAGCTCAAAGTGAGGCTAACTGAAAATGCTTTTGCTTCGGGTTGTTTTGTTTGGTTGTGATGGCACCTGTTTGTTTTTTAAGCTCCATCAAAGTGAAAGTTTGATCACAGGTAAATGCTAAATATACCATGCGCCTGCTCTCTTCTGTGATCTTCCTAGATCTGGGAGCTCTACAACTCGTGGAAACACAGCCGCTACAGCCAAGTGAGCTGCGTTCTTGCCTCACTCACTTGTAGACAGCCTGAGGGGGCGGGGGCATTACCGCGTCTGTAGGCACCTACCCTGGCACGTGCACATAGTGAACTTCAGAGAGGCTGCCTGGTGGTTAGGAGTTTGCTGGATCCGCACGGCCAGCAGTTCAAAATGAGCCACAGCTGCGCGGGAGAATGGTTGGACTTTCTACTTTCATAAAGGTTAGTCTCAGAAACCCACAGGGGGGTCACTGAGTCAGCATAGACTCCACTGCAGCGAGTTTGGTTTTCTTTTCTTTTCTTTTCTTTTTTTAAAAATATTTTATTGGGGGCTCATACAATTCTTATCACAATCCATATATACATCCATTGTGTCAAGCACGTATGTACATTTGTTGCCCTCATCATTCTCAAAACATTTGCCTTCTACTTTAGCCCTTAATATCAGTTGCTCATTTTCCCCCTCCCTCCCCACTCCCCACGCCCTCACGAACCCTTCATAATTCATAAATTATTATAGTTTTGTCATAAGTTACACTGTCCAATGTCTCCCTCTGCCCTCTTCTCTGCTGTCATCCCCCAGGTGGGAGGCAATACTTAGATTCTTGTAATTGGTTCCTCCTTTCTACCCCACATTCCCTTCACCCTCCAGGC